>NC_064628.1:390455229-391080229 GCF_023864275.1 Schistocerca cancellata
CAACTGCCCTCCAGCCATTGAAAAAATAGCGAGCGTCCGTCGCTCTGGTCTCTGAGGCCCGACATCAGAAGAGAAAGCCGCCAGCCAGGGGTCTGGACTCTTGTCTGCAGTTGCCAGTGACTGGATGTCCACCCACATCCTGCTACTGTGAGTGGTTGACCTCCTCACAACCCAAAAGCTCCTCCTCATCTTCTACGTGAAGGTCTATTTTTTATTAGACTGCAGTGCACGCTGCAAAATGTAAACACACTACTGAGGTGTAGTATACTACCGATAAACAGAAGCCTGCCTACTGCTCTGCAAACGACTGCGTCTATGTTTTCGTTCCCTTTTATATCCATACAAACTGTTGCATCCAGCTGTTTATATGAATTAACCGTTTACAGCTGTGATTCGTTGATATTGTAGTGATGATCACTTACAACCGCAGTGGACACAGGATCATCGACAATGCAAAGTGAATTAATGGAATCGTGTCCCCTGGTCAGACAAATCATGTTTCTTGTAACACCAGTTTCTGGATACAGTATCAGCCAGGCTAACGGCTGCTCGAAACATGCTCCACGCCACAGACACACATTGGTGAGGGCGGTATTATACTATATGGGACACTCACCTGGGATTCCATGGGACCAGTGGTAGTAACCAAAGACACTATGACGGCTGCAGACCACCGGCATCCCTACATGCTTCATGTCTCTCCCCCATGGGGACAGCCTCTCCCTGCAAGATGACTGTCTGTGTCATAAGGCCAGGATCGTGTTACAGTGGTTTGAGGAGCGTGATAGTGAACTCACGTCAATGTCTCGCCCACCAAATACGCCTTGTCTGAGCCCCATGGAACACTTGTGAGACGGCATCTGGCACCAGTTCCGAAGCGTCCAACCACCAGCCCATAATTCCCGGAGATTGCGTGACTTGTTTATAGAGATCTGATGACACATACCTCCGAAAACCTGTCACGAACATGTCGAATCCGTGTTACGCAGAATGACATCTGTATTCTGTTTGCATATGTTTGAAGTTCTCTGAGGCTACCTACACATGCTGCGATATACTACTAGCTCAGTAGGCCGTTCAGTGAAGGAATGGGCGTCTCTAAAAAAAGGTCAATTACGGAAGTTGCAGAGAAAAACGTAGGTTAAAGGAAGGTGACATCGAAGAAACAATGGGTAATAGAAGAAATACTTCAGTTGATCGACGAAAGAAGGAAGTACAAAAATGTTCAGGTAAATTCAGGAATACAGAAATATAACTCATTTAGGAATGAAATAAATAGGAAGTACAGGGAAGCTAAAGCGAAATGGCTACATGAAAAAAGTGAAGAAATCGAAAAAGATATGATTGTCGGAGGAAACGATTCAGTATGTAGAAAAGTCGAAACGACCTTCGCTGTACTTAAAAGCAAGGGCTGTAACATTAAGAGTGCAATGGGAATTTCGCTGTGAAATAGGTGGATACTGTACACTGAGGAGCTCTATGAGGGGGAGGACTTACCTGATGACGAAGCAGAAAAAGAAATAGTAATTGAGAATGAAGGGATAGTGGATCCAATATTGGAATCAAAATTCAGAAGAGCTCTGGAAGACTGAAGAGCAAATAAGCAGAAGGTATAGATAACATTTGATCGGAATTTCTAAAATAATTGGGGAGAAAGGACAACAAGACGATTATTCATGTTGGTGTGTAGAATGTATGAGACTGGCGATATGCCATCAGACTTTCGGAAAAACATCATCCACACAATTCCAAAAATTGCAAGAGCAGACAATCAGCGTAACAGCCCATACATCCAAGATGCTCATAGGAATAATATACAGAAGAACGGAAAAGAATTGAGAGTCTGCTAGATCAGGACCAGCTACGACGTTGCGGTTGATAATGGGTGCAAGACTAAAGAAAAATCAAGGCACGTTGAAAGGATTTGTCGACCTAAAAAAGCGTTACACAATGTCAAATGGTGCAAGATGATCGAAATTTTGAGAAAAATAGGAGTAAGCTATACAGAAAAAAATTGTAAATTTGTGGTAAGATCTTATGGGACCAAACTGCTTAGGTCATCGGTCGCTAAGCTTACACACTACTTAATTTAACTTAAACTAACTTACGCTATGGACAACACACACGCACCAATGCCCGAGGGTGGACTCGAACCTCTGACGGGAGGAGCCGTGCGGACCGTGACAAGGGGCCTAAGACAGCGCGGCTACCCCGCGTGGCAAGCTATAGGGAAAGACGGGTAATATACAATATAGACTAGGTTTTCAAAACTATCCGGACACCTGGCTGAAAATGACTTACAAGTTCGTGGCGCCCTCCGTCGGTAAAGTTGGAATTCACTACACTGTAGGCCCACCCTTAGCCTTGATGACAGCTTCCACTCTCGCAGGCATACGTTCAATCAGGTGCTGGAAGGTTTCTTAGGGAACGGCAGCCCATTCTTCACGGAGTGTTGCACTGAGGAGAGGTATCGATGTCGGTCGATGGGGCCTGGCAAGAATTCGGCGTTCCAAAACATCCTAAAGGTATTCTACTCGACTCAGGTCAGAACTCTGTACAGGACAGTCGATTACAGGGATGTTATTATCATGTAACTGGTCCACCACAGGCCGTACATTATGAACACGAGCTCGATCGTGTTGAAAGATGCAATCGCCATCCCCGACTTGCTCTTCAACAGTGGGAAGCGAGACTAAACAACAAGGGGTGCAAGCTCCCTCCATGAAAAACACGACCACACCATAACACCAGCGCCTCCGAATTTTACTGTTGACACTACACACGCTGACAGATGACGTTCACCGGGCATTCGCCATACCCACACCCTGCCATTGTGTACCATGATTAGTCACTCAATACAACGTTTTTCCATTGTTCAATCGTCCAATGTTTACTCTCCTTTCACCAAGCGAGGCGTCTTTTGGAATTTACCGGCGTGATGTGTGGCTTATAAGCAGCTGCTCGACCATGAAATCCAAGTTTTCGCACCGCCCGCCTAACTGTCATAGTACTTGCAGTGGTTCCTGATGCAGTTTGGAATTCCTGTGTGATCGTCTGGATAGATGTCTGCCTTTACGCATTATCACCCTCTTCAATTGTCGGTGGTCTCTGTCAGTCAACAGACGCGGTCGGCCTGTACGCTTTTATGCTGTACGTGTCCCTTCACGTTTCCACTTCACTATCACATCCGAAACAGTGGACCTAGGGATGTTTAGGAGCGTGGAAATCTCGTGTACAGACGTATGACACAACTGACAGCCAATGACCTGAACACGTTCGAGGTCCGTGAGATCCGCGGGTCACCCCATTCTTCTCTCTCACGATGTCTAATGACTACTGAGGTCGCTGATATGGAGTACCTGGCAGTAGATGCAACTGATATGAAAAACGTGTGTTTTTGGGAGTGTCTGGATACTTTTGATCACATAGTGTACACAAGATCCGAGAGGGAAAAAGAAGACCAAGAACGAAGTGCTCAGATTAAAAAGGGTGTAAGACAGGAATTTAGTCTTTCGCCCCTACTGTTCGATCTATACACCGAAGAAGCAATGTGGGAAATAAAAGTACGTTTCAAAAGGGAAATTAAAATTCATGTGAAAGGATATCAATGCTAAGAATAGCTCATAATATTGGTATCCTCAGTGGAGGTGAAGAAGAATAACGGGAAATGTTGAATGGAATATACTTTCTGATGAGTATAGAATAGTGGTTCATGGTGTGGGTTCGTGTAGTCATGTTCTAGTTCATGAACCACGGGCAACGTATGAGTGGCCAAGTAAGTGGTCCCGACAGTCGGGATACCAGTTACTTTGGATTAAGGCTGGGCATCTCGGACATATTCTGAGTCGTGGTCACCTTTGTGCTCATACGGCAAAGACTACCAAATCTACCGGTTAGTCCCTCAACCGTTAGGGGTAAAACCCAATGGGACTCGGGGCAAGTAAGGCTAGCAACCTGCTTCCCTGGTACTTTAGATATGGTGCTGGAAACAATCAGAGCAAATGGCGAGGGGACGTAGCGTACAAGCGCCACTCTGAGAAGAAAATATTGGCACAGGAGAGGAATTCGTGACGAGCCGCATGAAACGGGTCAGAAGACTGAGAACTCAAAAGTAAATAAATAAACATAAAATAAAGTATATAAAAATTGCGTTCTAAAGGTGGACCAGCATTGTATTAAACAAGTGGACGTAATTTTATGGGTTCTCTATACATAAACAAACGCAAAGTAGAGACCTATTACACATTACTTTGCGTCACCCCAACTGAATTCAAAGAACTCCCTTTTTCCATATTTCAGGAGAACGTTTTCTTTTCCATGTTAATTGATTTTTCCGTCTTCTATTGGTAGAAAATTTCCATATTTAGTGAGAGAAGCAATTTTATTTTTCCTTTTGTCATTTGAGATTCCTTGCATCCTAGGAGCACAAAAATGTGTATAACGTAATTTCGTGCATGGCATATTTTCGTTAAAAAAACGACTTAAAAGGCAATTCTGTAAGAACGTCTGCGGCAATTACCTTTATTAGATGTATCAGAATGTGAATTCGAATGTATCAGGTGAAATACTCTCAAAGAAAACGTTAAAATAACTTGACTCTGCTACGCTTACACTTGACGGCAGCCTAACAAAGATAAGTCTCGATAGTCTGAATTCGGTCGTGAAGGACAGGAACAGCTGACGGAAGAGTATCGGTGACTGCAAATTGTTGTAAGGGAAAAGCTTAAACGCTTAAAGGCAAAATACTTTTTTGATAAGTGGAATTATAACACAATTTCTACGTTAGTACTGAATATTTCCATGTATTATGTACAAAATCAGTTAATATTTACGTACAATGGTTAGGTAGTCAGATATATCATACAAATTGGAAATACTAAATAATAAAATTACGCATACACCACTGGCCATTAAAATTGCTACACCAAGAAGAAATGCAGATGATAAACGGGTATTCATTGGACCAATATATTATACTAGAACTGACACGTGATTACATTTTCACGCAATTTGAGTGCATAGATCCTGAGAAATGAGTACCCAGATCAACCAACTCTGCCCATGCAGCTTCAACACGTTACCACAGTTCATCAAGAGTAGTGACTGGCGTATTGTGACGAGCCAGTTGCTCGGCCACTATTGAGCAGACGTTTTCAATTGGTGAGAGATCTGCAGAATTTGCTGGCCAGGACAGCAGTCGAACATTTTCTGTATCCAGAAAGGCCCGTACAGGACCTGCAACATGCGGTCGTGCTTGAAATGTAGGATTTCGCTGGGATCGACTGAAGGGTAGAGCCACGGGTCGTAACACATCTGAAATGCAATGTCCACTGTTCAAAGTGCCGTCAATGCGAACAAGAGGTGACTGAGACGTGTAACCAATGGCACCCCATACCATAACGCCGGGTGATACGCCAGTATGGCGATGACGAATACACGCTTCCAATGTGCGTTCACCGCGATGTCGACAAACACGGATGCGACCATCACGATGCTGTAAACAGAACCTGGATTCATACGAAAAAATGACGTTTTGCCATTCGTGCACCCAGGTTCGTCGTTGAGTACACCATCGCAGGCGCCCCTGTCTGTGATGCAGCGTCAAGGGTAACCGCAGCCATGGTCTCCGAGCTGATAGCCCATGGTGCTGCAAACGTCGTCGAACTATTCGTGCAGATGGTTGTTGTCTTGCAAACGTCCCCATCTGTTGACTCAGGGATCGAGACGTGGCTGCACGATCCGTTACAGCCATGCGGATAAGATGCCTGTCCTCTCGACTGCTAGTGATACAAGGCCGTTGGGATCCAGCATGGCGTTCCGTATTACCCTCCTGAACCCACCGATTCCATATTCTGCTAACAGTCATTGGATGTCGACCAACGCGGGCAGCAATGTCGCGATACGATAAACCGCAATCGCGATAGGCTACAATCCGACCTTTATCAAAATCAGAAACGTGATGGTACGCATTTCTCCTTCTTACACGAGGCCTCACAACAACGTTTCACCGGGTAACGCCGGTCAATTTCTGTTTGTGTGTGAGAAATCGGTTGGAAACTTTCCTCATGTCAGCACGTTGTAGGTGTCGCCACCGCCGCCATCCTTATGTGAATGCTCTGAAGAGCTAATCATCTGCATATCACAGCATCTTCTCCTTTTCGGTTAAATTTCGCGTCTGTAGCACATCTTCTTGGTATAGCAATTTTAATGGCCAGTAGTTTATAACTAGAATGGAATCTTTGACTTTCATTATTTTAATCGAACGCTTTATGCTCTTTACTGGTTAGCATTGTTACAACGTCTAGAACAATGATGCTTGCGTAGATGTTATTAGTGTTCCCAGATAACCAGCGACGTTAATGTTCTGCCGAAAGTATGCACTAGGAGGAATTTTGTTAGAGACGTTTTACTGTTGGCGTGCTATAAAGTCCGAGTACGCCAAGTTTTCTTGATTCTATGTATGGAAAGAAACCACTGATGACTTTTCTTATAATTCTATAAAACGTCGCTTATGATTTGTCCAACACGAGTTGTAGTTTAAACAAATGTACGCTTCTACACAGCGCATATCCACAACTGTAGCGACAGCAGAACTAGCGTCGAACTAATGTATCAACTGTTTTATTGTTATGTTTCACTGAGGCACACCAAAACATTTTGCTAACTGAATATTCAATCCGTGTCGTTCACGTTTCAAATCTCATTACGTAGTCGCTCTCTATGCCACGCCACTCCTGTCCATGTGGTCTGTATGCACTGTGAAAACTTGCGAACTTGCTTTGTGTTCTGCGGTGAAACACACGCGCGGAAAACCGATAAGATACATTGGTGACAAAAAGACTGCGTCTTACGTTTCCTAGAAGTTTTGAGATTAAAAGGCGTCGCTATCATTTTACGAATCTCGTAAAATTACACGGTTCATTGTTCGGTTGTTAAGCTACGTTCGTACAGCCTGTATAATCCTCACATGATATTTGGCCCCTTTATAGCCACCGGAGTGAAATACATGGATGCTGCGGGTATAACGCGATACTGAGACGGCGTGTGAACCGCTAAGCTATTGCACAGATACAACCTAACAATCGTACCCGCCTTTATTCGACAGGGCGTGGTTTATGCTCCGCGGATAAGGGACTGAAGTGGCGACAAACGCGGAAGAGTAAATAGCGCAGTGATGAATTCTTCTCGAGAAATCAGCCGAGTAATGTGTTCGTTTCGCAGCAATGTTTCGACAGCTTTCTTATTTGTCATTTTCTGGCAAAGCGTTTCAGTCCTGTCAGACATTGCGCCAGAAGATAACGGGTAACTGACTTGTCGGAACGTCACTCCAAAGCAGACGAATTGCTCGACTGACTTCCCGAGAAGAATTCGATAGCGAAGTCCTATGAGGAACATCATACAACGTAAAATTAGTCAGTGATCGACAAAGTAAAATGCTTTTATTGCATCAGTGAAAAATAAACAGCGTTATGCTTCTTTCTTCAGGCCGAAGGGCGAGTTTTATTCGCGCTGGCACAGTATTCTGCTTGACTAGTACAACTAAACTGATGTTTACTAATTCTGAAAATATGTACCTGTCTTTCGAGTGATTCTTCGGGAGTGCAACCAAGACAGCTGCATTAATATTTCACAGAGGTGCTGAAGATATTAAGACAGTGAAGTGACATTAGCAGTGAACTCGACGATGCACGTGCAGTGTTCTTCCCTGTCAGATAGAACTACGTTATTTAATGACGCGAAGGCTGCTTCACGACTTGCCGATGTTAACGTTGTTGATATTTCTTCTGAAGGCCTTATCTCCTGTCAATCTCGGACGTCACTACGTCACTTTCCGATAACCACTGTCGCCTTAAAGTCACGGAGACCTGCGAAAATGCAAGAAGGCCATTTCCCGCTAACAGCTGCTCGATTTCGCAAGAGAAACAGTCTGTTTTCTGCATTTGTAGCACTGTTGACTGCCGAAGATATTCATCATCTAGCCTAGCCCATTACCATCGATCGCTGTCGTCATGTGAGATTAAATCGTCGGCTACTCTACCGCCGTAATAATGATCATAATCATCAAAGATACTATCTCTGTACCTCTTAGTAACCACAGTCTTAAGTACAAAAGATTAAAAAATATCGAGCTGTCTGAGTCCCAGCTGAAAACATACTGCCCTATAACGGTGCTTGCTTGTACAAAGACATCCTTTTCACGGATGTTTGGTGCCTGATGACATTGCGAGTTTACTTTTTGTTTCTTCTAGTTGTTCGGGGGCTCAGTGTGTAACTAACAGGCAACAAAACCTAAGGCAATGTTAATACATAAAACTACAACCAGTGACTTTTTTCAGTATTTATTATTCCATAAGCCGGTTTTCGAACCTTTTCAAAAAAAATAGCTCTGAGCACTATGGGACTTAACTGCTGTGGTCATCAGTCCCCTAGAAGTTAAAACTACTTAAACCTAACTAACCTAAGGACATCACACACATCCATGCCCGAGGCAGGATTCGAACCTGCGACCGTAGTGGTCACGCGGTTCCAGACTGTAGCGCCTAGAAACGCACGGCCACTCCGGCCGGCTGAACTTTTTCAGGTTCATCTTCAGACAGATGGGACACTAACGAAAGAAGCCGCACATACTGTCGCAAGCCAGCACCCAGCATTATGCTAGAAATAATTATGTAACATCCAGAAAACCGTCTGAAGATGAACCTGAAAAGGTTCGAAAAACGGCTCATGGAATAATAAATAATATTTAAAAAAGTGACTGGTTGCAGTTTTATGTGTTTACATTCAGTTAACAGTCACGGGTTCTAAAATGTCCGTAATGGATTAGCTTAAAGCCTAAGGTTCCTAAATGAAGCCCAAGTTGGCCTGGGATTTTTTTCTGTCACCTGTAAATTCTTTTAGCTCTGACAATTAGTTACATACATTAGAAATTGCAACCTATACACGTTGTAAAAGTTTATTTAGTGAGGCTTTAATCCAAAAATAGGCTCAGTCTCAGGCAGTCTTTGCATTAATGGGGAATGCTGGAAACCTGCTACCTTGGACGCAAGCAGCATATCGCTGGATACTGGTTCAAATGGCTCTGAGCACTATGCGACTTAACTTCTGACGTCATCAGTCGCCTAGAACTTAGAACTACTTAAATCTAACTAACCTAAGGACATCACACACATCCATGCCCGAGGCAGGATTCGAACCTGTGACAGTAGCGGTCGCTCGGTTCCAGACTGTAGCGCCTGGAACCGCACGGCCACTCCGGCCGGCCGCTGGATAATGGTCTCCGACGAAAGAATGGTGTGATGTCGTCAGTCATACGAACGCACCGCCGCCTGAGAGATCGATCCGCCGGATGCGATTCTCTCGATAAACGGAACAGAAGAACGGCTGTGTTAGCCAAAGAGTACACAACCACTCGCAGTACTTATGCTCGCCGCGAGGCGCCGCTAGGCCGTTTCATGTGCAGCAGGAGAGTATGTAACGCCGGAAATGCATATCCTCCTATTTCCATCTATTGTACTATAAATTTGATTTCCTTATTTTTGTTACCTGAATATATGACATTTCTGTGTCTTTACATATTGTAATTGTTTTACTATTTGTATATATATATATATATATATATATATATATATATATATATATATATATATATATATATATATATATATATATTTATATTTATGCATTTATGTCGATGTATAATTGGTTTGTTTCGTAAATATTATTTGTATTTTTACGCTGGGTCTTGCCTAGGGAAAACTGCTATCGAACGATTACATCGATAAGTCGTGTGAAGAATCAAAGTGTGTAGGATCTTTGGTAGTGTTAACTCTGCCGCGTGGAGCGCGGGCTGAGCAAGGGGGTCTGGCTGGGGTGGTGCAGTGGAGCAGGTGTGTTGTGTGAAGCTCCCGCGAGTTGCCGCGCTTTCGGGGTTTGGCAGCATGTAATTGCGCTCGACTTGCGATGATAGTTTCTGACATGGTGTCGCGGACGGGAAGCATTAGCTGGCGCACATCAAGAGCCCGTTTCGTCTGGTGACCGTGTCGAGAAGAAGGCGCGCCAACATCCAGCTTCTGCAACAGCGACGGCCGACAATGAGTGACTGTCGCCACCTCCTCGATCGACGGCTTCAAACCTTCAATCAACCAACAAGGAAGACTGGAAGCACGTAAAGTTTTAGAACTGTATGGCAGACCTCAGCTTTTCAAACTGTTCAAATCACAAAATTACAGCAACGTAGCATGAACCTTTTTTGCTCATTAACCCAATTGCATTACCAAGCAGGGTCCCTTCCTTTTCCGGAATGAACCCGAGTGTCGTTGAAATTCAGACGTCAGCATTAAAGCAATATTATTCTATTTCACTGTTTTCATTTCAAAGTTCAGTTAAAGTATTCATAGCTGGCTACAATATTTAGATTACACAAGCACAAATTATGAGTGCGAGTTTTGTTACCATATTTTAGCTTACCTGTGACTACAGCTCAGCTTGGTACGTACTAAATTTTACTATAGTTAATTGTTCAGAATCATTTAATTCAAGTTCAAAGTTAAATCTCTTATTTCTAAATTGCGTAGATTCAAGTAGCTTTTGAAATGATTGTTGAGGTAGTCCAAGACTAACCGTATTTTACTGAATTTCGATGTGCTTCAGAAAGAAAGCTCACTATTAACTTCAGTCACTAAATTAACTTTCGATTTTCCTGTTTTATTAATTCTTTTGCTAAATTAAGTCAGAGTGTAGCGAAATTTATTACTTCTGACAAACTTTCAGTTTTCACACTACACATGTCAACCTTCAGTTGCCACGCTTCTAGTACTAATTATATGTGTAATAACCTTTCCTTTTCAGTTACTATAGTAATTGTCCATAGGACTGGCGACCGTAATTTCCCCCAAATCTCAAATATCTAATTATCGCTAGTTAATTGTTAACGTATGGCCGCACATTTACTTTCTTTATTAACTTTACCCCTTTTCAAAATTAATTTCCACCAGTTTCATTTGCATTTTTCCTTTCATTTAGATGTAACCCTTTCCTCCCTCTTTACCGACAGATTAACTTCGGTGACGATTGCTTTTCTCAAATTTCCATTAGGTACACGCGGTTTAATTTTTCACTGTCATTAAGGTCGATAAGTGAGGGGGAGGTTACAAGTAGTGTAGTTGTGTCAGTCTACAGGTCGTAGCCGCGCTCAGTGGTCAGCCAGCGCCGATATTGGTCATCGTCTGCAGCTCAGTCATTGCTGCCATCAAGTCTTTGTACCTCCGTACTAAGTTAGTCTTCAAATTCACCGGATTCAACATTCAAGATTACGAGAGATTAATTCGTCACTGCAAGATTTGTGACTTGTAAGTTATGTCATTCTACAGATGCTTAGTCTAGTCGCGTCTTCTATAATTGTAAACCAACTGATCATGGACTACAGCAAAGTTAAGTAATAAATACACTACTGCCCATTAAAATTGCTACACCACGAAGATAACGTGCTGAGGACGCGAAATTTAACCGACAGGAACAAGATGTCGTGATATGCAAATGATTAGCTTTTCAGAGCATTCACACAAGGTTGGCACCGGTGGCGACACCTACAACGTGCTGACATGAGGAAAGTTTCCAACCGATTTCTCATACACAAACACCAGTTGACCGGTGTTGCCTGGTGAAACGTTGCTGTGATGCCTCGTGTAAGGAGGAGAAATGCGTACCATCAAGCTTCCGACTTTGACAAAGGTCGGATTGTAGCCTGACTGTAGCACCTACAACCGCTCGGCCACTACATCCGGTGTGCATCCTTCATTGGGCCAAACAGGTGGAAGTCAGAAGATGAGATGTCTGGGATGTAGAGTGGCAGAGGAAGAACAGTCCAGGGCAGTTCAGTCACCTCCTCTCGGGTGTGCAAACCTGTGTGAGGCCTTGCGTTGTTATGGAGAAGGAGAAGTGTGTTTGTGTGTGTGTGAATTCCTAAGGGATCAAAATGCTGAGGTCATCGGTTCCTATACTTACACTCTACTTATGCTAAAAACAACACACACACACACACACCCATGCCCGAGGGAGGACTCGAACCTCCGGTAGTAGGGGCCGCATAATCCGTGACATGGCGCCTCAAACCGCGAGGCCACTCCGCGTAGCGAAGTGTGTGTGTTTGAGACCCGTAGGTCACCTGCATTGAGACTGTCCAGCTGTGTGTGGCTAGCCACCAGATGGGAAATCAGACAGTTTTGCTATGATGCCAGAAGCCTTGCCCAACGAGTCACCGTGATTTTGTTCCTGATAGGTCTACGTAGACATTGTGGAAGTATCTATAGCACCTCCGTTACAGACGCCATTTTAAAGAGTACGTGTAGCCCCACCACCTTATCGGAACTTCATGAAACTATAGGGTCTATTGTTGTTGTTGTTGTTGAAGTCTTCAGTCCTGAGACTGGTTTGATGCAGCTCTCCATGCTACTCTATCCTGTGCAAGCTTCTTCATTTCCCAGTACCTACTGCAACCTACATCCTTCTGAATCTGTTTAGTGAATTCATCTCTTGGTCTCCCTCTACGATTTTTACCCTCCACGCTGCCCTCCAATACTAAACTGGTGATCCCTTGATGCCTCAGAACATGGCCTACCAACCGATCCCTTCTTTTAGTCAAGTTGTGCCACAAACTCCTCTTCTCCCTAATCCTATTCAGTACCTCCTCATTAGTTATATGATCTACCCATCTAATCTTCAGCATTCTTCTGTAGCACCACATTTCGAAAGCTTCTATTCGCTTCTTGTCCAAACTAGTTATCGTCCATGTTTCACTTCCATACATGGCTACGCTCCATACAAACACTTTCAGAAACGACTTCCTGACTCTTAAATCTATACTCGATGTTAACAAATTTCTCTTCTTCAGAAACGCTTTCCTTGCCATTGCCAGTCTACATTTTATATCCTCTCTACTTCGACCATCATCAGTTATTTTGCTCCCCAAATAGCAAAACTCCTTTACTACTTTAAGTGTCTCATTTCCTAATCCAATTCCCTCAGCAAGAGGACGCCATCGTCAATTAACCATACAGTAAAGCTGCATGCCCTCGGGAAAAATTACGGCTTTAGTTTCCCCTGGCTTTCAGCCGTTCGCAGTACCAGCACAGCAAGGCCATTTTGGTTAGTGTTACAAGGCCAGATCAGTCAATCATCCAGACTGTTGCCCCTGCAACTACTGAAAAGGCTGCTGCCCCTCTTCAGCAACCACAGGTTTGTCTGGCCTCTCAACAGATACCCCTCCGTTGGGGTTGCACCTACGGTACGGCTATCTGTATCGCTGAGGCACGCAAGCCTCCCCACCAACGGCAAGGTCCATGGTTCTTGGGCGGGGGGGATAGGGTCTGAAGCAAGAGTATTTCACCATGTCCCAAGGTAAATTCCGCCTTTTTCGACCGGAACTGCCGGAGAAATAAAAGTGGTGCATTCCATATTTAACGCCCCTCGCACTTGCTCAGATATAAGAGGCTGAGAAATGCCGGACACAACAAAGTTAGCCGGATCATTGTGTGCTACAAAGTCTATGAGACGTCTGGAGTTGTTTATGGAACCATAAAGGCTTCGTGAACTCTGAGCCTATTTCCAAGCACCGAATGAATATTGATTCCTATTAAACCAAATATTTATCGTTTCCAGAGCAAAGGTAAACCGGAAAATTCACCTGGTAAGAGCAAGGAAAAGTGGCCGGATGGAAGGGTGCCGAGTGAACGATGTGATTCGTCTCTATGGATATACACTCCTGGAAATTGAAATAAGAACACCGTGAATTCATTGTCCCAGGAAGGGGAAACTTTATTGACACATTCCTGGGGTCAGATACATCACATGATCACGCTGACAGAACCACAGGCACATAGACACAGGCAACAGAGCACGCACAATGTCGGCACTAGTACAGTGTATATCCACCTTTCGCAGCAATGCAGGCTGATATTCTCCCATGGAGACGATCGTAGAGATGCTGGATGTAGTCCTGTGGAACGGCTTGCCATGCCATTTCCACCTGGCGCCTCAGTTGGACCAGCGTTCGTGCTGGACGTGCAGACCGCGTGAGACGACGCTTCATCCAGTCCCAAACATGCTCAATGGGGGACAGATCCGGAGATCTTGCTGGCCAGGGTAGTTGACTTACACCTTCTAGAGCACGTTGGGTGGCACGGGATACATGCGGACGTGCATTGTCCTGTTGGAACAGCAAGTTCCCTTGCCGGTCTAGGAATGGTAGAACGATGGGTTCGATGACGGTTTGGATGTACCGTGCACTATTCAGTGTCCCCTCGACGATCACCAGTGGTGTACGGCCAGTGTAGGAGATCGCTCCCCACACCACGATGCCGGGTGTTGGCCCTGTGTGCCTCGGTCGTATGCAGTCCTGATTGTGGCGCTCACCTGCACGGCGCCAAACACGCATACGACCATCATTGGCACCAAGGCAGAAGCGACTCTCATCGCTGAAGACAACACGTCTCCATTCGTCCCTCCATTCACGCCTGTCGCGACACCACTGGAGGCGGGCTGCACGATGTTGGGGCGTGAGCGGAAGACGGCCTAACGGTGTGCGGGACCGTAGCCCAGCTTCATGGAGACGGTTGCGAATGGTCCTCGCCGATACCCCAGGAGCAACAGTGTCCCTAATTTGCTGGGAAGTGGCGGTGCGGTCCCCTACGGCACTGCGTAGGATCCTACGGTCTTGGCGTGCATCCGTGCGTCGCTGCGGTCCGGTCCCAGGTCGACGGGCACGTGCACCTTCCGCCGACCACTGGCGACAACATCGATGTACTGTGGAGACCTCACGCCCCACGTGTTGAGCAATTCGGCGGTACGTCCACCCGGCCTCCCGCATGCCCACTATACGCCCTCGCTCAAAGTCCGTCAACTGCACATACGGTTCACGTCCACGCTGTCGCGGCATGCTACCAGTGTTAAAGACTGCGATGGAGCTCCGTATGCCACGGCAAACTGGCTGACACTGACGGCGGCGGTGCACAAATGCTGCGCAGCTAGCGCCATTCGACGGCCAACACCGCGGTTCCTGGTGTGTCCGCTGTGCCGTGCGTGTGATCATTGCTTGTACAGTCCTCTCGCAGTGTCCGGAGCAAGTATGGTGGGTCTGACACACCGGTGTCAATGTGTTCTTTTTTCCATTTCCAGGAGTGTATATTAGGCAATCAGTCAACAGGTTGACGTCACCAAGAGAGTGTATTGTGGTACAGGAGCTGGAAAGGAGCAGAGTCAAATGGAGCTAGGTTGGTGCTGATTGCGCAATGGTGGTTTAGTGAGTGAGGATTAGGGCGAGAGATACTGAGGCAGCACTGGGTAGGGGAAACCTGGGCTAGCTGTTACTATTTTTTCAATATTTTTTGTACAACAATGTTTTACAGCTATGTTAATACGAAATACCTCATAATGTGGCAACACGATTATAGATTTACTGCATTTTTTCCCTTAGCTATCAGAAATATCAGTGACTTGGCATTATTTCTGGTTATGCTCATTTTAACAACGTACCCCACAACAGGCCATGTTGTTACTGTGGCTGCAGTAAGTCGTTACAAAACTATACCATTGATAAAAATGGTATATCTTTGTATTATGCATTTTTGTTTTTCTCTTGCATGTAACTTGCCATCAATATTATGGACAGCCCTGTATTCTTTTTACAATGACTGTTAATCTGACAGCATCTATTTCGCCACTTTGCTGTATGTTTCTTTTGGCGTTGCGCCTCTGTTACCCTTCTTTTTGTAATTTCCCATGTTGCGTTTACAAGGAATATAGATCATAAGAAATTGCACCCGACACGGAGCAGGTTGTTACACCGTAACATCTAGCTCCAACGAAATTATGCCGCGCGGGGTAGCCGTGCAGTCTAAGGCCTCTGGCCCGGTCCGGGAACCTTCCCCCGTCGGAGGTTCGAGTTCTTCCTCGGGCATGGGTGTGTGTGTCGTTCTTAGCGTAAGTTAGTTTAAGTTAGACTAATAGTGTGTAAGCTTACGATCCGATGACCTCAGCAGTTTGGTCCCGTAAGCCCTTACCACAAATGTTTCCAACGAAATTGTTAGTATTATGGACAGGTCAGGAAAACTGCTGGTGAATCCTGTTGATGCCTTGGGCAGATGGAGGGAATATTTTGAAGAGTTGCTCAATGTAGGTGAACATACGATCAGTAATGTTTCAGATTTCGGTGTACAATGGGATAGGAATGATGATGGAAATAGGATCACATTTGAGGAAGTGAAGAAAATGGTCAATAGATTTCAGTGCAATAAAGCAGCTGGGGTGGCTGAAATTAAGTCGGAACTCATAAAATACAGTGGAATGTCAGGTCTTAAATGACTACACAGGATAACTGAAATGGCGTGGGAGTCGGGACAGGTTCCATCAGACTGGATGAAAGCAGTAATCACAGCAATCTTTAAACATGGAAACAGAAAAGATTGTAACAACTACAGAGGTATCTCTTTGATCAGCGTTGTGGGTAAAATCTTCTCAGGTATTGTTGAAAGGAAAGTGCGAGTATTAGTTGAGGACAAATTGAATGAAAATCAGTGTGGGTTTAGGCCTCTTAGAGGTTGTCAGGACCAGATCTTTAGCTTACGGCAAATAATGGAGAAGTGTTACGAGTGTAACAGGGAATTGTATCTATGCTTTATAAATCTAGAAAAGGCATATGACCGGGTTCCTAGAAGGAAGTTATTGTCTGTTCTACGAGATTACGGAGTTGTTCATATTATTTATGGATCATATGTTGAAAACAACAAACTGGCTGGGTGAGATTGAGATATGTGAACACAAAATAAGCAGTTTCGCACATGCTGATGACTTAGGTGTGATGGCAGATTCGATTGAAAGTTTGCAAAGTAATATTTCAGAGCTAGATCAGAAATGTAAGGACTATCGTATGAAGATTAACATCTCCAAAACGAAAGTAATGTCAGTGGTAAAGAGATATAAACGGATTGAGTGCCAAATAGGAGGAACAAAGTTAAAGCAGGTGGACGGTTTCAAGTACTTAGGATGCATATTCCCACAGGATGGCAACATAGTGAAAGAACTGGGAGCGAGGTGTAGCAAAGCTAATGCAGTGAGCGCTCAGATACGATCTACTCTCTTCTGCAAGAAGGAAGTCAGTACCAAGACTAAGTTATCTGTGCACCGTTCAATCTTTCGATCAACTTTGTTTTATGGGAGCGAAAGCTGGGTGGATTCAGGTTACCTTATCAATAAGATTGAGGTTACGGATGTGAAAGTAACTAGGATGATTGCAGGTACTAGTAGATGGGAACAATGGCAGGAGGATGTCCACAATGAGGAAATCAAAGAAAAACTGGGAATGAACTCTATAGATGTAGCAGCCAGGGCGAACAGGCTTAGATGGTGGGGGCATGTTACACGCATGGGAGAAGCAAGGTTACCCAAGAGACTCATGGGTTCAGCAGTAGAGGGTACGAGGAGTCGGGGTAGACCAAGGAGAAGGTACCTGGATTCGGTTAAGAATGATTTTGAAGTAATAGGTTTAACATCAGAAGAGGCACCAATGTTAGCACTGAATAGGGGATCATGGAGGAATTTTATAAGGGGGACTATGCTCCAGACTGAACGCTGAAAGGCATAATCAGTCTTAAATGAGGATGATGATGATGATGATGATGAATAGTAACGAATTTCCCCGCGCACTGCCACTTCATATTCCGTTACAGATAAGCATCAATTTTCAATTGTGCAGAAATTTTAAACGTTTTATCACTCACCTTAAATTGAGACTTCCACGTGATACAGGACTCGCACTCATTTACAGAAAGGCTGTATTACTACTAAAAAAGTACTCTGAGAAGAGGAAAATCAGAAACAGATTGAGAAAGAATGTTTCACCTCATGGGCTCTCTGTTACTGACAGTCCACCCTCGAGTGATTGGCAGAACTCTGCACCAGGTGCCAACGTCTACTGGAAGGAAGGTGCGCTGCTACCAGCAGTGCATTCAAAATTCGCATGTAGCATGCTTCCCTACGTAACAACTAGTTCTGGTCACATCTACGCTACACGATGGAAGAGGCTGGAATTTCTATCTGCAGTGGCGGAAAGCGGAGAGAAGCAATCCGCATCACTCAAGGCGCAGTGTTGAACGGGATTCGTTGTAGTTAGTTTCCGGGTGGGTGGAAGCAACTCTGTTCAGTAGATGATTGGAGGATCAGAACTGTTCTCTTACTTTAATTTGTTTCCAGGAGAACATATGCGTTACTAAGGGTATTACTGAGACTCTGTGAAGTCTTAGCAGCCTACTTGTTTTAAGACACGAAGGCAGGAATTGCTGGGCAATAAAGTAACAGTGTAACTTTCATTTCAAATTATATGGTGGTCAGAAAATGTCTGAAACGCTTGTAGGGATGTTACAGGGCACGTTTTACTGAGATATAAATGTTAAGAAACAAATTCAATACGTTGCGCCGTTTCCTAGTTATTTAGCATTGAAGTTAGCCAATCAGGTCGTTGCGCGCGCAAATCCAAGTTTTATGTAACCAAACAAAGCACTCGTTGGGCAATATATATATATATATATATCCGGAACCGCGCGATCCACACCCGAGGCAGGATGTGTGTGATGTCCTTAGGTTAGTTAGGTTTAAGTAGTTCTAAGTTCTAGGGGACTGATGACCACAGCAGTTAAGTCCCATAGTGCTCAGAGCGATTTTTGAACCATATATATATATGGGGGATATATATATATATATATAGTGTTTCACTAAATGTGTTTGCCTCTGTAAGTTACGAAGTAATAGGCGACAGAAATATTTAATGCGGTACGTCACCATAAGAAACGTTACACTGACTGCGGAAATATGAACATAATTTATTGTGTTATTATCCAAAGAGTTACAGCAAAAATATACAATTTTTTAAATGGAACAATAGTTGTTTTTATCGTGCACTGGAGGCAGTAACACCAGCTCCGTATATATCAACTTAAATTACATTCCTATCACCTGTAGTTGCCAGCCGGTGTGGCCGAGCTGTTCTAGGCGCTTCAGTCTGGAACCGCGTGACCGCTACGGTCGCAGGTTCGAATCCTGCCTCGTGAATGGATGTGTGTGATGTCCTTAGGTTAGTTAGGTTTAAGTAGTTCTAAGTTCTGGGGGACTGATGACCTCCGATATAAAGTCCCATAGTGCTCAGAGCCATTTGAACCACCTTTAGTTTGAGAGCTACAAGCATTCAAAGTTTCAGCGGCAGATACCACACACGCTGCGCATAACGCAATGCGCCCCCTTAATGTGGTGCGGCCGAGTTGTAACGTCGCCGGTGTCACGGAGCGAGAAGCTTCCTCGATGCGCTGCTAGACTGCCGACCGTCGCCGCACACGGCCGTACACCCGACAGTTCGAGCCACACAAACAAACGGGGCTCAATACACCATAGTTACTGGCATCGGATGAAGATGGCATACACGAACAACGAGTACGTTGACATATTGCTATTGCTCGGTAAGTGCCGACACGATGCCATTGAAGCAGCCATGGCGTACGCCGTGAGAAATCCTAGGCGAAGAGCTCCGGCAGCCATTACACTCTTACGTGCCGAACAACGACTTCGAGAAACAGGCAGCTTGGCAATGCGCCGCAGTAACAGACGAAGAACTGCAAGAAGTGAGGAGATGGAGGTGTTTGTTTTAGCTGCAGTACGCCACGATCCTCATGTCAGCTTACGAGCCGTTGCTGCAGTCGCTGGTGTCAGTCTCACATCTGTGTGGCGTATAGTACACGGCCACAGGTTTCATCCGTACCGCTTGTCACTGACCCAGGAGCTGCATGGGAACGATTTCCGTGTGAGAGTTACATTCTGTGAATGGACCATGCGTAATTTCACGCTGGAGTCTTTACAAGGTGTTATGTTCTCTGATGAGAACACGTTCACAATTTATGGTGCAGTGAATCGCCATAACGTGCACTACTGCGCCGCAGACAATCCTCGCTGGGTACGACCTGTCGATCGTCAACATAGGTGGTCCATTAATATATGGTGTGGAATCCTTGGGGATAAAATCATCGGTCCACACTACTTCCCAGGTACACTGACAGGTAAGTTACATTGCGCGTTTATAGTCGACAGTTTGAGTGGTCTCCTTGAACATGTGTGTCTACACACGAGAGTCCATATGTGGATGCAGCACGATGGTCACCAAGCCCATTATGCGCGTGCTGTTGTGGGAGAACTAAACAACAGATTTGTAGGAAGGTGATTGGGGTGCCATGGTCCTCATTCATGGCCCGCAAGGTCGCCCGATTTAACACCATTAGATTTATTTTTGAGGGGATATCTAAAGGTTGGTGTTTATGTCACTGAGTCCACATCACCAGATGACGTAAAACGGAGCATCGAGGACGCATGTTGCTCCGTGACACCGGCGATTTTCGTACGTCTCGTCCGCAGATCCTTTAGAAGACGGATTGCTTTGTGCATTCAGGGAATGGACACACATTTGAACATCTCATTTAAATCAACTTCCCACCGTCAAAACATCCATTACCCACCACACAGCCATGTATTATGTACAGCGTGTGGTATTTGCCCCTGAAACTTTGAAGGGTTGTAGCTCCAAAACTAAAAGTGATACGAATGTGATTTAAATTGATGTATATTTAGCTGGTGTTACTGATTCCAGTGCATGATAGAAACAATTATTGTTCCATTTAAAAATTGTATCTTTTTGCTGTAACACTTTGGATAATAACACAACAGATTATGTTCATAGCTCCGCAGTCAGTATAACGTTTCTTATGGTGACCTACTGCAATAAATATTTCTGTCGCCTATTACTTCGTAACTTACAGAGGAAAACACATTTAGTGAAACACCCTGTATATAAATTATATTGACATGTCCTTATAAAGTACACTCCTGAAAATTGAAATAAGAACACCGTGAATTCATTGTCCCAGGAAGGGGAAACTTTATTGACACATTCCTGGGGTCAGATACATCACATGATCACGCTGACAGAACCACAGGCACATAGACACAGGCAACAGAGCATGCACAATGTCGGCACTAGTACAGTGTATATCCACCTTTCGCAGCAATGCAGGCTGCTATTCTCCCATGGAGACGATCGTAGAGATGCTGGATGTAGTCCTGTGGAACGGCTTGCCATGCCATTTCCACCTGGCGCCTCAGTTGGACCAGCGTTCGTGCTGGACGTGCAGACCGCGTGAGACGACGCTTCATCCAGTCCCAAACATGCTCAATGGGGGACAGATCCGGAGATCTTGCTGGCCAGGGTAGTTGACTTACACCTTCTAGAGCACGTTGGGTGGCACGGGATACATGCGGATGTGCATTGTCCTGTTGGAACAGCAAGTTCCCTTGCCGGTCTAGGAATGGTAGAACGATGGGTTCGATGACGGTTTGGATGTACCGTGCACTATTCAGTGTCCCCCTCGACGATCACCAGTGGTGTACGGCCAGTGTAGGAGATCGCTCCCCACACCATGATGCCGGGTGTTGGCCCTGTGTGCTTCGATCGTATGCAGTCCTGATTGTGGCGCTCACCTGCCCGGCGCCAAACACGCATACGACCATCATTGGCACCAAGGCAGAAGCGACTCTCATCGCTGAAGACGACACGTCTCCATTCGTCCCTCCATTCACGCCTGTCGCGACACCACTGAAGGCGGGCTGCACGATGTTGGGGCGTGAGCGGAAGACGGCCTAACGGTGTGCGGGACCGTAGCCCAGCTTCATGGAGACGGTTGCGAATGGTCCTCGCCGATAACCCAGGAGCAATAGTGTCCCTAATTTGCTGGGAAGTGGCGGTGTGGTCCCCTACGGCACTGCGTAGGATCCTACGGTCTTGGCGTGCATCCGTGCGTCGCTGCGATCCGGTCCCAGGTCGACGGGCACGTGCACCTTCCGCCGACCACTGGCGACAACATCGATGTACTGTGGAGACCTCACGCCCCACGTGTTGAGCAATTCGGCGGTACGTCCACCCGGCCTCCCGCATGCCCACTATACGCCCTCGCTCAAAGTCCGTCAACTGCACATACGGTTCACGTCCACGCTGTCGCGGCATGCTACCAGTGTTAAAGACTGCGATGGAGCTCCGTATGCCACGGCAAACTGGCTGACACTGACGGCGGCGGTGCACAAATGCTGCGCAGCTAGCGCCATTCGACGGCCAACATCGCGGTTCCTGGTGTGTCCGCTGTGCCGTGCGTGTGATCATTGCTTGTACAGCCCTCTCGCAGTGTCCGGAGCAAGTATGGTGGGTCTGACACACCGGTGTCAATGTGTTCTTTTTTCCATTTCCAGGAGTGTATTTCAGTTACTTAAGATAGTTCCCGTTTAGTGTTACATCTCAGTTGCATATTTTTAATTTACTTATTTGTTTCGATAACTCTGGATCATCTTCAGATCTAAATAGTTGCGACAGTAACCCGTCTTGCCTACACATAACCACATATCTGAACTCTGATACGTGATTCTGAGAAGATAAGATGGGTTGCTGACGCAACTACTTTGATCTGAAGATGATCCAGAGTGATCGAAGCATGTAATCTCATTAAAAATATGCATATGAGGAGGAAAAATAACGAGGATTACCTTAAACATCTGTACAGCTGCTGAATCTCTGAAGACGATTATTTCGATTATAGTATTTCAGTTACTTCGTGTTGTCACCGTATTCCAGTGTTCTCTGTAATATTTGTGCGTGCCAGATATAAGTGAACGGAAAAATGTTCATTTGATTTGATTTACTCTTGTGAATTTTCCGGCGTTTATATCCCTGTAGTTCACCTATTCCTTGAACGGATGCTGGATCTTCGGGAAATGTGCAGCCAGAGAGCCCTGATGAGTCGCAGATAGTGAATTACCCTTGCGTCACCGGCTCAACAATTTGTTTACAGTTATCGGTGTTGGTACGGTTTGTATCAAAGACAGCTGAAAGCGATCAATCTTGTTTTAGGAGCTAAGTAAAGGGGTGATGTGTCACAACGTTAAGCCATAGCCTGCCCTATAACTCGGTGTATGCGTCAGTTCAGATATTGTACATCGACAAGGAGATACCACCATATATGGGACCGTGCCTAATACAGCTTCATGGTGTAGCGCTGCTTAGTGCAACCAGTGAACTTCCGATAGAACCGTAATTGGATTCCGATCGGATCGAATGGGCACAGTCATTTGACCAGAGCACAAGAAGTTGGCGGAACTGGTTAACTGACGAGTAAAACGGAAATTCCTACAGTGCTGTCATAGGAGGCGATGAGGGAATTGGATGAGGGAGTCAGTTGAGAAATAGTGGAGGTCGAGCATTGACATTGCGTTTTATAATATACACTATCTGATCAACAGTATCTGGACTCCCCTATATATTTGTAGAGCTGACCACTAGACGTCATGAGACACCATTATAAAAGCAGAAGGGGAGTATTGCGTTCTTAGTACAGAAGCCTAAATGGCCTAGGAGACCAGCACGGTACGTCAACATGTTCGGTCAGAGGCCTGGCTGCTCTCTGTACTAAAAAATGAAAAAAATGAATAAAAGAATCAACGATGAACTTGAACAGGTGTCAAATGAGTCCGCCAAGAACAAATGCAACGAATAAAATAGGAAAAAAGATGATAGCTTCTTTGATTAGTAACCGAAACGACCTCGGTCCTGCTTACGAGCCCCACCACCGCTTAAATTTTGAATATAACTCATCAGCAATGGCGGCCGAAAACTTCCGGCATAAGAAAGACTAATTGAGTTCTGAAATAAATTTCAGGTGGTAATAGCGTATACTGTGTTCAAGAATCACAAGAGGAGCTATACCTGGAAAATGTCGGGAGATACAGCAAGATTTCAGTTAGATTACATCATGGTCAGACAGAGATTCCGAAATTAGATATTGGATTGTAAGGCGTGCCCAGGGGTACATATAGACTCAGATCACAGTCTGGTAATAATGAAGAGTAGGTTGAAGTTTAAGAGACTAGACAGGAAGAATCAATGCAAAAAAGTGCGATACTGAAGCATTAAGGAATAGAGAGATATTCTTGAAGTCCTCAGAGGCTATAGATACTGCGATATTAAATACACTCCTGGAAATGGAAAAAAGAACACATTGACACCGGTGTGTCAGACCCACCATACTTGCTCCGGACACTGCGAGAGGGCTGTACAAGCAATGATCACACACACGGCACAGCGGACACACCAGGAACCGCGGTGTTGGCCGTCGAATGACGCTAGCTGCGCAGCATTTGTGCACCGCCGCCGTCAGTGTCAGCCAGTTTGCCGTGGCATACGGAGCTCCATCGCAGTCTTTAACACTGGTAGCATGCCGCGACAGCGTGGACGTGAACCATATGTGCAGTTGACGGACTTTGAGCGAGGGCGTATAATGGGCATGCGGGAGGCCGGGTGGACGTACCGCCGAATTGCTCAACACGTGGGGCGTGAGGTCTCCACAGTACATCGATGTTGTCGCCAGTGGTCGGCGGAAGGTGCACGTGCCCGTCGACCTGGGACCGGACCGCAGCGACGCACGGATGCACGCCAAGACCGTAGGATCCTACGCAGTGCCGTAGGGGACCGCACCGCCACTTCCCAGCAAATTAGGGACACTGTTGATCCTGGGGTATCGGCGAGGACCATTCGCAACCGTCTCCATGAAGCTGGGCTACGGTCCCGCACACCGTTAGGCCGTCTTCCGCTCACGCCCCAACATCGTGCAGCCCGCCTCCAGTGGTGTCACGACAGGCGTGAATGAAGGGACGAATGGAGACGTGTCGTCTTCAGCGATGAGAGCCGCTTCTGCCTTGGTGCCAATGATGGTCGTATGCGTTTTTGGCGCCGTGCAGGTGAGCGCCACAATCAGGAGTACATACGACCGAGGCACACAGGGCCAACACCTGGCATCATGGTGTGGGGAGCGATCTCCTACACTGGCCGTACACCACTGGTGATCGTCGAGGGGACACTGAATAGTGCACGGTACATCCAAACCGTCATCGAACCCATCGTTCTACCATTCCTAGACCGGCAAGGGAACTTGCTGTTCCAACAGGACAATGCACGTCCGCATGTATCCCGTGCCACCCAACATGCTCTAGAAGGTGTAAGTCAACTACCCTGGCCAGCAAGATCTCCGGATCTGTCCCCCATTGAGCATGTTTGGGACTGGATGAAGCGTCGTCTCACGCGGTCTGCACGTCCAGCACGAACGCTGGTCCAACTGAGGCGCCAGGTGGAAATGGCATGGCAAGCCGTTCCACAGGACTACATCCAGCATCTCTACGATCGTCTCCATGGGAGAATAGCAGCCTGCATTGCTGCGAAAGGTGGATATACACTGTACTAGTGCCGACATTGTGCATGCTCTGTTGCCTGTGTCTATGTGCCTGTGGTTCTGTCAGTATGATCATGTGATGTATCTGACTCCAGGAATGTGTCAATAAAGTTTCTCCTTCCAGGGACAATGAATTCACGGTGTTCTTATTTCAATTTCCAGGAGTGTAGTTCAGTAGGCAGTTCAGTTGAAGAGGAATGAATTTTTTTAAAAAAGGACAATCACGGGAGTTGAAGAGAAAAACGCAGGTACAACGAAGGTAACTGCGGAGAAACCATGGGTAACAGAAGAAATACTTCAGTTGGTCGGCCAAAGAAGTAAATACTAGAATGTTCAGGGAAATTCAGGAATACAGAAATATATGTCACTCAGGAACGACATAAATAGGAAGTGCAGGGAACCTAAGACGAAATGGCTACATAAAAAAGGGGAACAGGGGAAGAAATCGAAAAGGAAACGATTGTCGGAAAGACTGACTTAGCATGTAGATAAGTCAAAACAAACTTTGGCGAAATTAGAAGCAAGGTTAGTAACAGTAAGTGTGTAATGGAAATTCCACTGCAGAGAAGAGAATGGATAGCCGGAAAGAGTACACTGAAGGCCATTGCGAGGCAAAGGACTTGGCTGATGATGTGATAGAAGAAGACATAGGAATCGACAGGGAGTTGAGAGGGGATCCAGTATTAGAATCAGCATTTAGAAGAGCTTTGGAGGACTTAAATTGAAATAAGGCACAAGGAATCAATAACATTCCATCGAGTTACCTAAAATCATTGGGGGATGTGGTAAGAAAAGGATAATTCACGTTGCTGTGTAAACTGTATGAAACTAGCGATCCACATAATTCCGTATACTGCAAGGGCAGGCAAAATGCGAGAATTAACGCACAATCTGTTTAACAGCCCATGCATTGAAGTGTCTGGCAAGAAAATATGCAGAAGAATGGAAGATAAAACTGAGGATATGTTGAATGCCGACCAGTTTGGCTTTAGGAAAGGGAAAGCAAGGTCTGACGTTGTGGTTGACACAGGAAGCAAGAGTCAAAAAAATCAAGAAACGTTCATAGAATTTGTCGAAAGCGTTCCACAGTGTAATATGGTGCAAGACGTTCGAAATCCTGAGAAAAATAAGGGTAAGCTGTACGGCGAGAAGGGTAATATACAACATGTACAAGAACGAAGATGGAAAAGTAAGAGTGGAATACCAAGTACAAACTGCACGGATTAAAAAGGGTGTAAGACAGGGATGTAGTATTTCGCCCGTACTGTCCAGTCTGTACATCGAAGAAGCAACGACGGAAAGGAAAAGAAAGGTTCAGGAGTGGGACTAAAATTCATGCTGAAAGTATATCAAAGCTAAGAATAGCTGATGATATTTCTATGCTTAGTGAAAGTGAAGAAGGATTACAGGACCCGTTGACTGGAATGAACAGTCCAATAGCCGGCAGTTCTGGCCGAGCGGTTCAATGTGGAACCGCGGACCGCTACGGTCGCAGGTTCGAATCCTGCCTCGGGCATGGATGTGTGTGATGTCCTTAGGTTAGTTAGGCTTAAGCAGTTCTAGATGCTAGGTGACTGATGACCTCAGATGTTAAGTCCCTTAGTGCTCAGACCCATTTGAACAGTCCAATAAACACAGAATACTGGTTGAGAGTAAATCGAAGTAAGGCGAAAGTAATGAGAAATAGAAGAAACGAGAATAGCAAGAAACGTAACATCATAATGGTGACTACGAAATAGATGAAGTTAAGAAATTCTGCTATCTAGGCAGCAAAATAAAACATGACGGACGGAGCAAGGAGGACAAAATTCAAATGGCTTTGAGCACTATGGGACTTAACTTCTGAGGTCATCAGTCCCCTAGAACTTAGAACTACTGAAACCTAACTAACCTATGGACATCACACACATCCATGCCCGAGACAGCATTCGACCCTGCGACCGTAGCGGTGGTGCGCAAGGAGGATATAAAAGGCAGACTAGTACTGGTGATAAGGACATTCCTGGCCGAGAGAAGTCTACTGGAATGAAACATAGGTCTGAATGTGAGGAATAAATTTCTGGGAATTTACGTTTGGAGCACAGCAATGTAAGCAGTGAGACAGACTGTGTTAGAACCGGAACAGAAGAGAGCAGAAGAATTTGAGATGTGGTGCTGCAGGACAATGCTGAAAATTAGAGGGAAAGTAAGGAATGAGGAGATACTCCGGCGAATCAGCGAGGAAAGGAATATATGGAAAACACTGACAAGAATAAGGCACAGGATGATAAGACGTCTGTTAAGACGTCAGAGAATAACTTGCATAGTACTAGAGGGACTGTAGAGGAAGACAGAGACTGGAATACATCCAACACATAATTGAGAACGTAGGTTGCAAGTGCTCTTCTGAGATGAAAAGGTAGGTGCAGGAGAGGAATTCATTGTGGACGGCATGAAACCAGACAGAGGTCCGATGGCTAAGTAACTTGCGGGCTTTCAAATAAAATGATGAAAGGATGTGGGGCGTTGTCTCTCAACTACGTATCCTCTGACTCAGAGTTGAAATATTAAAAGTTTTGGCTGGTTTCGTTGTCTAGGGGCTGGGATACGTAGCTGCCGCATTACAAGCCAAATATTGCTGAGTCTACAGTATACAATATGAATACACACATGAATGGAATGGTCGAAGCTTCTTATCACTCGGCAATTGCAAATTAATATAGAAATTTATAAATGAAATATTGCAATTACATAAAATCTGCAGGTACTATTTTAACGACTTTAAATGATGAGTATGATGGTAGAAGTACTTTTCAGAATGCCCTATATTTCTGCAAAACACTTATTGGTGCCGATGGTCCATCAACTAAATGAAACATAAGTTGAATAACAGGGAAACAATAGATTCCTACTGCGCGTAATTGGTTATGAACAACAACATAGCTCGCGAGATATTCACTTCCAAACGCGTACTACGTCTTCACTGCAGACGCCACAGAAATCTCACAAGAACACAAGTCGGCACTCCGAAGTATTTCTATCTCTCGCGATCACGCGCAAACTGCTCCACTCCAAGTCTTTCCCGTGACTTTGCGTCCATCGCGCCATCACGTCCAGCACTCTCCGTGTCCTGTGCGACTCTCCCTCGCGCCGCACTCTTCCGAACTACCGCATGCCTCTCTGGAAACGATGCTTCTCCCCAACATCCATACGTCTCTCTTAGTAAAGAGCGCTGTAATTGGCTAGAGCTCTCCCTCCATGTCTCCAAGCCAACGTACACTCACAAACATATTGAAACACTTTCGAAATACTGGATTTACACTTAAATAACTCGAAATTAAAGAAATATTCCTACGGCTGGACCATAAACACGCTGTAACACACATTATTATATACATATACAAATTAAATAACGTATATCAAAGGAATAGCAACAAAAGGTAGGCCAGTAGCCTAATGTCTCTGTGCTTCCTAAAACACAGTAAATATTTACTCAGTTTCTTCATGAATAGTATATATCGGATACAAACAAAGACATAGCTGAGTAAATATATTTATAAGCATGCTGCTACCGTTTTTTCGTGTAACTGTGCAGTGCGTATGGCCTGTCGCGCTCGATAGTAATCGGCCACTTTGACCTCCAATAACTCATGTACTATTCAAGTTACAAGCCTGTAATTTATATCAATTTAGGTTTGCACTATAGCTTTCTAAAGACACGTCGAATGACAAAATCTGAAGAACCGTTTAGATTTTGGAAATTCTTTGCTGGGTGTTACTTGTATAAGCTATCGTCAGAAGAGGAAAGGCCGCTGGACCTGATGGGATACCAGTTCGATTTTACACAGAGTACGCGAAGGAACTTGCCCCCCTTCTTGCAGCGGTGTACCGTAGGTCTCTAGAACAACGTAGCGTTCCAAAGGATTGAAAAAGGGCACAGGTCATCCCCGTTTTCAAGAAGGGACGTCGAACAGATGTGCAGAACTATAGACCTATATCTCTAACGTCGATCAGTTGTAGAATTTTGGAACACGTATTGTGTTCGAGTATAATGACTTTTCTGGAGACTAGAAATCTACTCTGTAGGAATCAGCATGGGTTTCGAAAAAGACGATCGTGTGAAACCCAGCTCACGCTATTCGTCCACGAGACTCAGAGGGCCATAGACACGGGTTCCCAGGTAGATTCCGTGTTTCTTGACTTCCGCAAGGCGTCCGTTCATACAGTTCCCCACAGTCGTTTAATGAACAAAGTAAGAGCATATGGACTATCAGACCAATTGTGTGATTGGATTGAAGAGTTCCTAGATAACAGAACGCAGCATGTCATTCTCAATGGAGAGAAGTCTTCCGAAGTAAGAATGATTTCAGGTGTGCCGCAGGGGAGTGCCGTAGGACCGTTGCTATTCACAACATACATAAATGACCTTGTGGATGACATCGGAAGTTCACTGAGGCTTTTTGCAGATGATGCTGTGGTGTATTGAGAGGTTGTAACAATGGAAAATTGTACTGAAATGCAGGAGGATCTGCAGCATATTTACGCATGGTGCAGGGAATGGCAATTGAAATTCAATGTAGACAAGTGTAATGTGCTGCGAATACATAGAAAGATAGATCCCTTATCATTTAGCTACAATATAACAGGTCAGCAACTGGAAGCAGTTAATTCCATAAATTATCTGGGAGTACGCATTAGGAGTGATTTAAAATGAAATGATCATATAAAGTTGATCGTCGGTAAAGCAGAAGCCGGAGTGAGATTCATTGGAATAATCCTAAGGAAATGCAATCGGAAAACAAAGGAAATAGGTTACAGTACGCTTGTTCGCCCACTGCTTGAATACTGCTCAGCATTGTGGGATTCGTACCAGATAGGGTTGATAGAAGAGATAGAGAAGATCCAACGGAGAGCAACGCACTTCGTTACAGGATCATTTAGTAATCGCGAAAGCGTTACGGAGATGATAGATAAACTCCAGTGGAAGACTCTGCAGGAGAGACGCTCAGTAGCTCGGTACGGGCTTTTGTTGAAGTTTCGAGAACATATCTTCACCGAGGAGTCAAGCAGTATACTGCTCCCTCCTACGTATATCTCGCGAAGAGACCATGAGGATAAAATCAGAGAGATTAGAGCCCACACAGAGGCATACCGACAATCTTTCTTTCCACGAACAATACGAGACTGGAATAGAAGGGAGAACCGATAGAAGTATTCAAGGTACCCTCCGCCACACACCGTCAGGTGGCTTGTGGAGTATGGATGTAGATGTAGATACTAAACTTTAAACTAATGAAGATATTGAAAATCTGATTACACCATCAGAATCGTCCTGCAAATAATGGTAATGTACATGTTTCTTTTTGAGGTATCATGATTCATCTGGCTACTATTAATTTCTATGCGAACTGTGAAATGTCTGCCATTAAGGTTTCGCAAAGTCCGCCATTTTTGGCTCTTCCGGCGTGTCTCCTTCACCGACACAAAGCACCGTCCTCGTCACAGCGTCAACACGGAATTCCCAGCCACGTGATCGGGCTGTACCCCCCTTGCTTCGGCCAACATCCGGCACCACGTGGTCGGCCTGCCGAGCAGCCCGTGCGGCCACGCCAACTCCGAACTTAGAATATTTTCAGGGCGCCACAACACCCCGTTACCTCACAGACTCCAAATGTCGACTAGTTGTTGGCTGTCACCTGAGTAATAAAACCAGCAGGGATATTTCAACCTTTCTAAAGTTGCTGAAGTTGGCTGTTGCTAATGAAGCTGTGAACTGGTATTGCGAAGGAGCAGCTACAGCTAAACTAAGACCAGACAGAACTCATGAAGTGACGGACAGGCATCGTGGAGCATTGCGGAGCGTTGTTGTAAAAAATCGCGTGGGATCAGTGGAAGAAATCAGTCCTGAGTTCCAGAGTACTATGTGCAGTCCACATAACGCAATGACTGCGTGTAGGAAGTTTACAAGAATGGGGTACAATGGACGAGAAACTCCTCAGAGTCCACATATTTCCGTAATCAGTGGTGAGCGGCAGTTGAGGTGGTGTAAAGGGCGAAGCCGCTGGACAGTGGATGACTGGGAACGAATAGTTCCTAGTGACAAATCACGCTATACCCTGCAGCAATCTGATGTGAAGTGCCAGTAGTGAGCTATGAAGGAGGTGGTGTTACGGTATAGGAGTGTTTCTCGTGGCTAGGATGTGATCCCGTTATAACGCTTAACATAACGCTACATTTGGGAGGACATGAAAGTATTTTACAACATTGTGCGTTGCGCACAGCATAGGAACAGTTCAGAGACGATGACTGATTGTATCAACACGAAAATGCACCCTGTCATAAAGCAGCAGCGCCTGGGAGTTAATGGTTTGTGGACGACAACATTCTTGAAATGGAGCGGCCTACCCAGAATCGCGACCTGAACCGAATGGAACACCTTTGGGATGAGTTATAGTGTCGACTTTGCTCGAGACCTCGAAGTCCAACATGATTACCTTCTCTGTTCAAAATGGCTCTGAGCAGTATGCGACTTAACATCGGATGTCATCAGTTCCCTAGAACTTAGAACTACTTAATGCTAACTAACCCAAGGACATCACACACATCCACGCCCGAGGCAGGATTCGAACCTGCGACCGCAGCGGTCGCGCGATTCCAGACTGCAGCGCCTAGAACCGCTCGGCCACTACGGCCGGCTTTACCTTCTCTGTGTTTGTCTCTTGAGCGTGAATGGGCTACCAGAACAGAGTAAAAAGATCAAAACGCAGAAAGACGAGTTTCACTTTTCGTAAGAATTCCATATAAAATTTCTTCATATTCAACTCTTCATCACGGAGAGCCACCGTCGCTTGATCCGTGGCAGCTTCCACCCATACCGTGCTGTGACACAGTCAGAGCAGATGAGATGAGAGACCCACAAAGATTGCGGGTCGATTTGACCTAGCCAACGGCGATGGTCATTTGCGTGCTGCCAATGAGTGATTCCGCAGCCGTTTCACTCTGTACCCTACAGATTGCCATGGTGAGATCGAGCCACCACCATATGATACGTAAGGACAATAAAGTCATTTTCATAGGCTTTCAGTAACTTGAGGCCTCACTTTGAAGACTTGCATTCAGATTCAAATGACCAATTTGCTTTCAACTCCTGCCACAGATGCAACGCATTCCCTTCTTTGGTACTATCTGTCTTTTATACTACCTTCACGACAATCACAGTGCAACTTCGCGACTACAATTGTTTGATTTATACGATTATAAGAGTCTTACCCAAGACCCTTTTATCAAATGAGCCTAAGTTTTACTTAAGTATTTCGAGTTTTATTATTACAATTAATTCGGTTTAACGAAATAAACCGAATTAATTGTAATTCTTGTTTCATTTAGTAGCCATTGAATTCGTAATTCATTATTTTTGACGGTGTCTAGTCAATGTATATCGGCTCACCGGGACAATTTACACATTTCAACTTTAAAAGAAGACGTTCTCGCTTACACCTGATGCTGCAGTTTTACTGCGTGAGCAGCGGAAAAGTAGTACATAATAAAATTTTTGCCTTTCATCATTTTGTGGGGGTGTCAGCGAGAAAAAGTTTCGTAAAGGTTTAATATTATCCATAAAGTTTGTTGGAAACTGCTCTCATTCTCAGATACTGGACGAATATAACCTGGGTATCGGCACGCAGTGAGTTTCGCTCCCCCAGAGCACAGCTGTACAGTAGGTACCTGCAATACCTGTCTCAGCGTGTTAAGCCTCCAGCATAAGATTATGTCACTTAATGAGTACACTGGGACCGGATCATAATTTTTAACCTAAGATTACATCACTTAACGAGTAGGCTATGGCTGCATCTTAAGGTTTTAATTTCGGTCAATAACAGTTACATTAGATATTGAACATTTATATTCACTTATCACAACCAGCTGGGAAGAAGGTTATGTCCCGATGAGTATGTGGAATTCGAGGATAGTTACTCTGTATAAACAGAAAGGGAACAGAAGTGACTGTAACAATTACCGAGGTATTTCATTACTAAGTGTAGCCGGGAAAGCTTATGCAAGAGTCATCCTAATGCGATTACACATCTTAGCTTCCAGAATTTACCCAGAATCTCAGTGAGGCTTCAGGCCCGGCCGATCAACCGTAGATATGATCTTCTCCTTAAGACAGCTACAAGAGACATGTCGTGAGCAGCAGAGGCCACTTTATATTGCTTTCATTTACCTTGTTAAAGCGTTTGATTTAGTGAGCAGAAATGGGCTTTTCAAACTGTTGCAGAAGATTGGATGCCCACCTAAACTACTGCAGATAATTGTCTCTTTCCATGAGAAAACACAAGCAACAATTTACTTCAATGGTAAAACATCAGAAGCATTCCCTGTTAATAGCGGTGTGAAACAGGGGTGTGTGTTAGCTCCTACATTATTTGGGATTTTCTTTTCCCTTCTGCTCAGATTTGCCTTTGAAGACTGTGAGGAGGGAGTGTATCTACATACGAGGTCTGATGGAAATCTTTTCAACATTGCTCGCCTCAAGGCCAAGACCAAAGTAAATACAGTTGTTATCCGTGAGTTGTTATACGCGGACGATGCAGCTCTAGTAGCGAACACAGAAGATGAGCTGCAGTATATAATCAACAAATTATGAAATGCCTGTGAAAAGTTTGGTCTACTCATCAGCCTTCAAAAGACTAAGATCATGGCGCAGAGCACTAGCAACCTTCCATCCATTAACATTGATGGCAATCCTCTCCAAATAGTTGATGAGTTTACCTACTTGGGATCCACAATATGTAGCAACTTGTCCATGGACACTGAACTTACTAACAGAATCGCAAAGGCATCATCTGTCATGGCTAGATTGAAAAACAGAGTATGGAACAACGGACTGCTTACCACAAAAACTAAATTAAAAGTCTACAACACTTGTGTTATAAGCACCCTTCTCTATAGCTGTGAGACATGGACAACTCTTTCTAGGCATGAATCTCGACTCAACAGCTTCCATCTCCGCTGTCTCCGGAAGATTCTTCAGATCTCTTGGAGAGATAGAGTACCCAACACCGAAATCTTTCATCGTGAAAGCACAACCAGCATCTTTGCACTCCTGAGTCATCGACGTCTAAGATGGTTGGGACATGTCAGGCGCATGGATCCTGAACGGATACCGAAACAGCTGCTGCACGGCGAACTTCAGGAAGGTGTGAGGCCAGTGGGACGACCGGATCTTCGTTTCAAGGATGTCTGCAAGAGAGACCTGACCAAGACCAGAATCAATCCAAGTCGCTGGGAAAGCCTTGCAGATGACCGTGTTAAGTGGCGAGTAACTGTGCGCAACGGCGTCAAGCTCTCAGAGGACGAACGCACACAGGAACAAATCAGGAAGAGGACAAAGCGAAGAGACAGAGCGGCTTCTGTTCGAAGTCCCTCAAATTTCACATGTCCAAACTGCAGTAGGGACTGCCACTCTCGAGTGGGACGTTTTAGCCACAGCAGACGCTGCAGACTCTGAACCAAGCATGCTACACCATCATCCCTCAAGGATGGACGGATGCCATTTAGATATTGAAAACCAAGTTTTTGTTGCCTCTGGAAGCTGTTAGTCAAGCTGCAACTGAGACTGAGTAATATAGATCCCAATTTCGTGAGGAAACCTTAAAGTCATTCTTTCCTCTCCCTGCACTTTAACCACCTTTTCAAATTTCTGCTTACTCAACGCAAATTCAATAACTTTCACACTGTCTTTTCAATTACTGCCTCCCTTTAATGTCCTTAGACTCATATAACAGTAGTCTGGTATAGTATCACAGAAAAACAGCTTGTGGTTGAAATCACTAGCAAACTGATCGTTTTGAATGTAAGAGATTTAAATGCGAGGTTAGGGCAATAACACACCACCTTTAGTTAGATACCCTTCGCTGAGTGATGGACTGGGAGACACAGGAGGTGAATCTAGGGTAAGTAGGGGGGGGGGGGGGGGGAAGGGGTATGGGACCGCAGGCTTTCCTCTCCCAGAACTACATCAGATAATTAAGAAAACACTTTTGTTTACTCTCGAGAATTTGGAGACGGCACAGTAACACAATATTTCTGTGAGCTCAGACGCCCCCCACCCTTTCCCCGAACTCCTGGATTCGACTCTGGGCAGGCATATAGCACGACATGATGAGAAAATCTACAGGGCGTGCGCCTCGACGCTGTCATCGCCGATCGGCTGAAAGGTTACAGGCACTGTCGGCCTCCCACTCTGAACAAACCAATGAACTCGCCCAGCGTTTTGGACGTAAATTGGTCAGTGCACATCGGCCACCGTATCCTGTGCAGGCTACATAACGAGAACTGTTGCGCTACACTCGTTTCAATCTTGTCGACTCGTCCTCTCTTACTGGAGCACCCAGGGGTGTAAGGCTAATCGTGATTTGTTATTAGTGTGCAAGATGGACACGCGATCTTGCTGCCGTAATTTAGCACTGGCAAGGCGAAATGACCGACTGTTGGGGGATCAGATGGCTTTTAACGAAGGTGTGTTTTGTGAGATTGTGGGGGTGAAAGACGAAAATTCATTGATGCAAGGTACAGAACCCCAAATGTGTTCCATTAAAGGAAGAGTAATATGTCGCACAACTTTCACACTACAGTCGACGCTTCAGATGGAAAGCTTAAAGTTTTCATCAATGCAAATAAAACGTTTGTACTCTTGTTTATTCCACCTCCAGTAAGGGGAAACCTATGTGCTGCGTCAAATAAAAACTTGGGACAGAGAAACGTCACTGTTATATCCCTGCGATAAAAAAGCGCACTATTTTGTATTCATATGGCCATGGCGACTTGCGTTTATGTGCTAACAGCTAGTCGTGTATCTCATCATTCATTTCTGTAATTTATTTTAATATTTGATCGCCATTTAGATACTGCGCTTCTTCCTAGTGTCATGTTGTCTGGTACTATAGTTACAGACTCAGTGAAGGCTCGAAAGTGTGTGTATGTTGACATAATTGTTAGACACTCTCTGAATAGATGGTAGAGTCTAAACATCGTGGCAAATTATCGCTACCACAGATGTTAGCGATGCCTCGCTCCAATCCGCAACGAGAAGTGGGCGAGGCTGACGAAGACACTCTCTCTCTCTCTCTCTCTCTCTCTCTCTCTCTCTCTCTCTCTCTCTCTCAGCACAGCAGTGCCATCGTACAGGGGTCTGTATAGAGCCGAACATGGACGTACTCTACCCCAGTTTTTGACCTCAGTTGACGCAGGCAACATAATCGATTAGAACGAAAGAGTTATTCATGTAAGAAATGGAAATGTACTTTAGTAAATGTTGAACATTGTACTTCAAGAGAAGAGTCTGCAATTGAATGCAGCAAGGGATGCTTTAATAATCAGTGACAATCGTAAATATTGAATCACTTCTATGGCAAACGTGGTCTGGGGGGTGACTGTCTAGCTACGCACCTAGACTCCAACTGGGCGTGGCCCTCCTGTGGCGAGCCAGGGTTCGATTGGCCATCTCACCAGGCCCCAGGGAGTTGTTGACCACCTCACCATTTCCCAGGGGTTTGCTGCCCGCCTCGCTAGGTAGGTTGTGCTCTCGCCTGGCTGCCTCCTCGCTGCTGGAGTCGTCAAGGAAGCCCAGGCCCAGGTCCATCCAGGAGTAGTAGTCCTCGTCAGAGCCTGCAACACACACCGTGGGCAGGTGTCACGACAGTTCGTGGGGGAGTGGTTGCTAGTGGGGCAGCCACCACTGCTGGCATTGTGTGAATCCACATCCTATAATAAAATGAAACAGTCATCTCTCATCACTCCTTACAGCAACAATAAAACGCCTATCCAGTAAGAGAGCTACGCAATCACTTCCAGTTTTGATTACAAAAGGATCTCTCTGCAGAAGATGTGGTTTTCATATCACAAGTCAGATTATACAGAATGGTCAAAATAAACCTGGCAATGATAATATTGACCCTCGCCAATGAACATCACAGAAGATGTTGGAACTGGCCTCTGTGGGCATACATGCAGTGCTGTGCTCGATTTTTCAAACCGTGAGACGCGTGTACCGGCTCTGCCTGTGGCATCGCAGCAACAGCGTTTCCAGTGTTCTGTTCTGGGCATTACATTGTGTGAGGATTATTTGGGTATGCCTGACCCTTCAATTCAGCCCACAGGTCAAAATCAAAGAGAGAGAGATCAGACGATTCAGACAACTAGGAGATTGCACTGCCTCTGTTGATGGTCCTCTCCTCACTGGATGCTTCACGCGCTTGTGACAAGGTTACCAAGTCTGCGCATATGCTGATGCTCCATCTTGCTGAAAATACTCTTACAGTCGTTCATCTACTGGGAGCTGATCCATATACTGATCATAAACAGTTTCTGAACATGGCCGTGAGCATTAACAGTTTGGCACAAGAATCGCGTTACAATGCCAACACACATTGCATACCAAATACCAATGTGACTGTAACTGTTCTTCGAAGTACTGATGGAGGTCTTCTGATGCAGTGGCGCATCTTCTGTGAGTTCACATACACTGCCAGGTTGAACTAGGCCTCATCACAAGAAATGGAAAACTGAGGATCCGAAAGTCTTCATTGCACTTCACTCGGAAACTATTAGCACGAAAGTTTGTCTGCACGCTTTAACTCGTGCACATCAGTAAATTGTTAAGGATACAGATCCAGGTTGTTTTTGTTAATGTTTCGAAAAAATGTTTGAAATGCGTCTAATCACTATGGGACTTAACATCTGAGGTCATCAGTCCCCTAGAACTTAGAACTACTTAAACCTAACTAACCTAAGAACATCACACACATCCATGCTCGAGGCAGGATTCGAACCTGCGACCGTAGCGGTCGCGCGGTTCCAGACTGAAGCGCCTAGAACCGCTCGGCCACACCACCGGGCAATGTTTCGACATGACGATCTTTTAACTCAAACTAGCGTAGATAAACGGCGTAGCGATTTCGTCTGACTCTATGTTCCAGAATTTCCTTCACTCGAACATTCTGATGTTCAAACTCTTTTCGGACAGTTAGCGTTTTTATTCGCTGCACAGCCTGTTTATCGCTATTCTGCTGCCAAGTTTTGCAATGCAGACTTTGCTGAAAGTTTGACCACACTTCCAGGCTGAAATTTTTGCGAGAACAGTTTCGCGCAGGTTCTCTACGAATTGTGCTTAATGTAAAACTCGACGATGAACACTCGCTGCTTTATCGTCAACACCATTTTATGTTGAATTCAGTTGGTCACTGAACGCGTCTGCTATCACGAACTCAAGCGTAATGACACAGTGAATTACTGTCCGCCCCCGGTAGCTGAGTGGTCAGCGCGACAGAATATCAATCCTAAGGGTCCGGGTTCGTTTCCCTGCAGGGTCGGAGATTTTCTCCGCTCAGGAACTGGGTGTTGTGTTGTCCTAATCATCATCATCATTTCATCCCCATCGACGCGCAAGTTGCCGAATTGGCGTCAGATCGAAAGACTTGCAGCCTGCGAACGGTATACCCGACGGGAGGCCCCCCTCACACGACATTTATTTAGTAAATTACTCGGAACTCAGCATGCAGCGGACGCGCATGCGCAGACAAGTGACACCAACCGAATAGTGCATAATAGTGCATCTAAATCATGGTTCACAGCGTTTTATGGTTCAAATGGCTCTGAGCACTATGGGACTCAACTGCTGTGGTCATAAGTCCCCTAGAACTTAGAACTACTTAAATCTAACTAACCTAAGGACATCACACACATCCATGCCCGAGGCAGGATTCGAACCTGCGACCGTAGCGGTCGTGCGGTTCCAGACTGTAGCGCCTTTAACCGCTCGGCCACTCCGGCCGGCACAGCGTTTTATGCGCTGTGCAGTTTTCCACATGAGTTTTCCAAATGAGTCTCAGAAATATTTTGCAGACCAGTTTCATTTCTATACCCTGAATAAAATGTCAATAACGAAATATTTCCATGGTGGTATGTTCAATCTTTGCAACTAGATGAAAGGCACTTTGTTTTTTGTCAAACTTGTTTCGTTTCTTTTATTTATGAAGCATCTTCAGTGGCTTGTAATACATGTTGGTTTTATAGATACACTGAAGAGCCGAAGAAACTGGTACACCTGCCTAATATCGTGTCGGGCCCCCACGAGTATACAGAAGCGCCGCAACACGACGTCCATGGACTCGACTAATGTCTGAAATAATGCTGGAGCGAACTGACACCATGCTGCATACTGCAGGACCGTCCATAAATCCGCAACAGTACGAGGAGTGGAGATCTCTTCTCAACAGCAAGTTGCAAGGCATCCCAAGTATGCTCAATAATGTTCATGCCTGGGGAGTTTGGTGGCCAGCAGAACTGTTTAAACGGAAGGGTTGCACTTCTGTCACGTTGAACGATTCCCTTCTGCTTCGTTGGTCCCGTTCTTGCAGGATCCTTTTCCAGTCGCAGCGATGTCGGAGATTTGATATTTTATCGGATTCCTGATATTCACGTGAAATGGTCTTATGGGAAAATCCCCACTTCATCGCTACCTCGGAGATGCTGTGTCCCACTGCTCGACCGCCGACTATAACACTACGTACACTACGTTCAAACTCACTTAAATCTCGATAACTTGCCATTGTAGCGGCAGTAACTGATCTAACTACTGCGCCGGACACTTGCCCTGTTTAGGTGTGCCAGCAGGAGTGGCCGTGCAGTTTAGGCGCTTCAGTCTGGAACCGCGCGACCGCTACGGTAGCAGGTTCGTATCCTGCCTCGGGCATGGATGTGTGTGATGTCCTTAGGTTAGTTAGGTTTAATTAGTTCTAAGTTCTAGGCGACTGATGACCTCAGAAGTTAAGTCGCATAGTGCTCAGAGCCATTTGAACCATTTTAACCTATTTACGTGTTGCCGACCGCAGCGCCGTATTCTGCCTGTTTACATATCTCTGTATTTGATTACGCATTCCTATAACAGATTCTTTCGCGCTTCAGTGTATATAATCAAGATAGTAGTTACAATTATGTACTATGTTACGTTTTCTCATGTTGTTCTCTTTTTCTTCCACTTAGAAACAACTGCTGCAGCACAAGTTTCGCTCGGTTAAATAATCGCTCGGTGTTACATAGGATATCCATTGTTGTTAATATATGTGTGTGATCTGGAGATGCGTTTACTCACTCCCCATACTACAGATGGCCGATTTCCGGCGTTTTTCCACCCATATTTATTACAACATTTTGCTTTGACCTTTCACTGTGTGTTGAATGTGTGGGATGTTTGCAGTTTGTAATGTTGCCAACTGTCACTGTGTGTTTATCTTACGGGTTTTGCTTGTGTTGTGTGCGTGGTTTGATATTTTGATATTTGTCTTGTGTGTGTGTGTGTGTGTGTGTGTGTGTGTGTGTGTGTGTGTGCGTGCGTGCGTGCGTTTATGTATGAGTGAGTAAGAGAGGAAGAGAGGCAGAGAGAGAGAGAGAGAGAGAGAGAGAGAGAGAGATCTTCACTAGCTTTGATTCCATTGGGAACCGTTGTGCACAGCGACCATAGACTATAAGGAAGCAGAGGCAATCAGTCGCAATTCCATCAGGTTTTATTATTCTTACAAATCTAGATTTCGGCTATAAACAGCCATCTTCAGTGCATTTTTGTTCTATTTCAACAGACTGGCGGAAGTTCATGTCACCATCTGTTCTTACAGGTTTATAGGCAGAACGAAATTGCCTTCTGCCTATACACCTGTAAGAACAGATGGTATGTTGATGACTGAATATCTCACCTCTTCGTGTGCCACACTAAGACAGAGGGAAGATAATATAAGTCACTTCTCCTTTCAGTATTATATTTATAAATGTTACTGTTGTTTGAAACTACAGTTGATTGTTGACAACAACAGCCTTCACAAGGAAGTTAATTTAGCGTCAGCCTGTTGTCAGTTTGCTTGTATATTTAAAGAGCGATCTACAAGAAATTTTACAGTGGACACCAAATATTTTTATCACGAACTGTTGTGCAATATTTGCTTTCTGAATGAAATTCTGAGCCTTAATATAATTTCATAAGACATTATTATAACATAGGTAAGGTAAGTAAACTTTTATGTCTAATATGAAAGTTGCTGAGCTTACACATTTATAAAGATCTATAGTATGTGATCTACAGTTCACTTTCTTATCATAATTAACTCTAAGAATTTAATAGATACTGTTCCATTTGTTGATCACACGTCTTGTATTATTTTTAATGGTGTGGTCAGTACCGAATTGCTTCATTGTGTTTTAGCGAAGTTCGATATCAGTGCAATCGTACAGAAACAGTTAACAATTTTCTAGGGAATTTTATTTACATTTTCAAATGTTGGAGAGTCTCCACTGAGCTTGGTTACAGTGGTTGCATTACCCTCGAACAGAATTAGTTCAGCTTCTCAGGTATACAGTGGCAAATTATTCACATGCAGCAAGGGCGAACCCTGTATCGACCCCTGTGGTACACGTGTAATAAAATATTTCCCAGTCTGAGGATGATGTTGCGTTATGCACATTCGCAGGTTTCTTGATGTGACACTCTGCATTCCTATAGAAAAACTTGATGCAAGCCTGTTATTAGCAACAGCTCTGATACCATAATATTTGAACTTCTCTAGGAGAATAATGTGAATTTTATGTTCAATGCTTTCAGAATATATTAGACAGTATAGAGAGCGACTAAAAAAATAAACGTAGCTTATAACTAGAGTAAAATACAATCATTTAAATGGGCAGCACTTTGCTATATGTTTACATTAGAAAGTATTATTTCAGACAGAATGACAGTTTGCTGTGGGAGAATGTGACTGACTTAATTGTTAATCCTCTTTCATCTTACCGACCACATGATAACCGCATTGTGCAAAGCCTGGACTGTATGGAGGATGTTGCCATACCTCCCACTATGTTGGGCCGACTGCAGTGTTGCGTTATAGTGCAACAAAATCACATCGGCGATCAGATTTCCCCGCCGCTTTTTCTGAATTGCCTTACGCTACCGGTGCAACGTTTGACAATATGAAGCAGAATTGATTGTCGTGTCTTTCAGCATAAATTCCAATTGCAACCACATACTCCATGTCAAAGAACACTGTCATCACCACCTTTCCTGCTCAACGTTGGACCTTCTTTCCTTGTGGTGATGTGGTGTTCACCCATTCCATCGATGTTCTCTTTGTTTCAGGGGTGAAGTGGTAGACCCACGTTTCATCCCCTGTGCTGGAACTCTTTGTCCTCCACAGAATACCGTTCCAAAAATGCCAGTGACGAATAGAAACGTTGTCTCTTGTGAACATTGGTTAGCATCTGTGGGACCCATGGCACACAGTTTATGGTATCTGACGTGCTTGTGAACAATGGAGAACACTCTGCCATACCAAATGTTCAGCGTTCTGGCAACTTCCTGTGGTGTTATGCTGCGATCCTCACCAATGATCACATCCACATGGTCAACATTTGCAACGGTACTGAACGTTGCGGACTTGCCATCGCGACATTCGTCATTGAGATCTATATGTCTGCCGTCGAATTTCCTACACCACTTTACAATACCTGAGCGAGATACTGCATCCTCATCATATACAGCACTGATATCACAGTGAATGTCTGTGCACTTGAGTCGTTTAGCCCACAGAAATCTGATCGTTGCATGCTGATGTGTCGCTCACATCGACACAGGGAAAACAGTGATCTAAGTTTATAACAGTTTATTGAGCAAGGAAAGAAACGTCTGCTTCGACGATAATAACAAAATCACAATTACAGTGTCTCACAGGTTATGAAGACTTGACAGTATGGTGATTCCAGAGTCTGACAAAGTAACACTATTAGGATCTTCATAGGCAAATACCCATTCCGAGTCCGATCAAGCCATCCTGAATAACACCAGCATAGCAACAAAAAAGTCTGTCGTGGATACAGTCTGACTGCATAAAGGGAAATGAATGCTGAATACAGCGACATCAGTCCCTACGCTAGACTTTGAGAGCATCTGAAGACAGTGGGGTGAGTAGCAACTGCCTGGAGTCTAAGAGAGGCTCTTGAAGCCAGAAGAACTGACATGTGCAGTTCTGGACCCTTGGACCCTTCCTTTATAACGGCCAGCGGCGGAATACTCACGGCACTATTTTCCGGTCACGTGTGTGGCGGACGCGAATGCATCCCTTGGAAATGGCGGCCTCTGCCAGTGTCAGTACCGCCGCCTGGAGCCCTATTCTGTATCTTTCGGCCGCTCTGCCGATCGGATCGGTAGGCGAGCGCACTGAGCGGCATTATTTTCGAAGGAGAGCCCCGCGTTATACTGTGATCATTTCAGAAGCGATGTCACACGGTTCTAGCAAACCGAGGCGCTGTTGTCAGTTCTCCTCGCACCAACCAATCAAAAGCAAGTAGCCACAGATACGCACATGTGCACTGCAATGCACATAGCGGCGCGAACTCGAAGCGGCTAGCACCTGGCACAGCCATGCTATTCTTCGCACTACCGAAAAGTGTGCTTAGAGTACGTAGTACTGCTCAAATTTTGCTGACCACGTGTTTCCATGCACACTTAAGAACGATAGGGTACTAGACTGTGTTCTGTAAATTGTGACAAATTCCATATGTCTTTTTATTCTCATCCACATTGACATCTTTTTTCGATTTATATGTTTCAGAATATGAGTTATGAGTGGTGCGTAGTACCACATTCTGCAAACAAAAAAAAAATGGTTCAAATGGCTCTGAGCACTATGCGACTTAACTTCTGAGGTCATCAGTCGCCTAGAACTCAGAAATAATTAAACCTAACTAACCTAAGGACATCACAAACATCCATGCCCGAGGCAGGATTCGAACCTGAGACCGTAGCGGTCGCTCGGCTCCAGACTGTAGCGCCTAGAAGCGCATGGCCACTCCGGCCGGCTTCTGCAAACACACCCAAAAAATTATTTAAGGGAGTGTCAAAGAATAATAATATGTATAGAACGTGGTTGTAACTCGCTCCTAGAGATCCAAATAATCGAAGTAGCCTGCTTCATAATATGTAATAAATTGCAATACATCAACAACTTGCATCTTAAAATCAAAATTTAAAAATCGCCTTTTCGAGAGCGAGTGGAGAGTTCGTCGTAGTTCAAAACATGTTCGGAATAAAGTTCCTGAATTTACTGCCCTCCAGGAAGCGTGTGGCGCGCAAATTATTCTCGGGACTGAGACCTGGCTGAACCCTGAGATAGGAAGTTCTGAAATATTTAGTGAGGGTTGGAACGTGTATCGGAAAGACGAGACACTGTAGGAGGCGGTGTCTTCATTGCAGTTGACAAAAATATTGTGTCTACTGAGGTCGAAGTAGCGTGTGATTGTGAAGTTCTCTGGACACGTTTAACAGGGCTAGGGGAAATAAAGTTAATTGTGGGGTGTTATTATCGGCCACCAGGTTCCACCGTGACAATTCTAGAATCATTCAAAGGGAGTCTACATTCGGTATCGCAGAAGTACCCGGATCATGCTATATTAGTCGGAGGCGACTTCAACCTACCTAGTATAGACTGGGATGTCTATGGATTCATTACAGGTGGTACAGACAAGCCGTCGTGTGAATTACTTTTGAACACATTATCCGAAAACTGTCTTGAGCAGCTAAATCGACAGCAAGCGCGTAATGGAAATATTTTAGATCTGGTAGCCACGAACAGACCAGACCTCATCGACGGTGTCAGTGTTGGGACAGGGATTAGTGATCATGATGTTGTCATTACGGCTATGGTTACGAAAGTTACAAAGTCTGTCAAGAAGGCTAGGAAAGTATTCTTACTAGAAAGAGCAGATAAGCAGTTGTTAGCATCCCACTTAGTAAATGAATCGACTTCATTTACTTCCGGTACGAAGGATGTGGAAGAATTATGGGCAAATTTTAAACACATTGTAAATCACGCATTGGACAAGTATGTGCCGAAAAAGTGGGTTACGGACGGAAAAGACCCACCGTGGTTTAACAGCGCAATTCGGAGAATGCTCAGGAAGCAAAGGCAGTTGCACTCGCGGTACAAGAAAGATCGGGAGAATGAGGACAGGCAAAAGTTAGTAGAGATTCGTGCTGCTGTACAAAGAGCGATGCGCGAAGCATTCAACCACTACCACCGTCATACCTTAGCAAAAGATCTTGCTGAAAACCCAAGGAAATTCTGGTCTTACGTAAAATCGGTAAGCGGGTCGAAGGCTTCCATCCAGTCACTCACTGATCAGTCTGGCCTGGCGACGGAGGACAGCAAAACGAAAGCTGAAATTTTAAATTTAGCATTTGAGAAATCTTTCACGCAGGAGGATCGTACAAACATACCGCCGTTTGAGTCTCGTACAGATTCCCGTATGGAGGACATAGTGCTAGATATCCCTGGGGTTGTGAAGCAGCTGAATGGGTTGAAAATAAATAAATCGCCAGGTCCTGATGGGATTCCAATTCGGTTTTACAGAGAGTACTCTACTGCATTAGCTCCTTACTTAGCCTGCATTTATCGCGAATCTCTTGCTCAACGTAAAGTCCCGAGCGACTGGAAAAAAGCGCAGGTGACGCCTGTATATAAGAAGGGTAGAAGGACGGATCCTCAAAATTACAGACCAATATCCTTAACATCGTTTTGTTGTAGGATTCAAGAACATATTCTCAGTTCGAATATAATGAATATCCTTGAGACAGAGAAGTTTCTGTCCATGCTTTAGAAAGCATCGCTCCTGCGAAACGCAACTCGCCCTTTTTTCACATGATATCTTGCGAACCATGGATGAAGGGTATCAGACGGATGCCATATTCCTTGATTTCCGGAAAGCGTTTGACTCGGTGCCCGACTGCAGACTCCTAACTAAGGTACGAGCATATGGGATTGATTCCCAAGTATGTGAGTGGCTCGAAGACTTCTTAAGTAATAGAACCCAGTACGTTGTCCTCGATGGTGAGTGTTCATCGGAGGTGAGGGTATCATCTGGAGTGCCCCAGGGAATTGTGGTAGGTCCGCTGTTGTTTTCTATCTACATAAATGATCTTTTGAATAGGGTGGGTAGCAATGTGCGGCTGTTTGCTGATGATGCTGTGGTGTACGGGAAGGTGCCGTCGTTGAGTGACTATAGGAGGATAAAAGATGACTTGGACAGGATTTGTGATTGGTTTACAGAATGGCAGCTAACTCTAAATATAGACAAATGTAAATTAATGCAGATGAATAGAAAAAAGAATCCTGTAATGTTTGAATACTCCATTAGTAGTGTAGCGCTTGACACAGTCACGTCGATTAAATACTTGGGCGTAACATTGCAGAGCGATATGAAGTGGGACAAGCATGTAATGGCAGTTGTGGGGAAGGCGGATAGTCGTCTTCGGTTCATTGGTAGAATTTTGGGAAGATGTGGTTCATCTGTAAAGGAGACCGCTTATAAAATAATAATACGACCTATACTTGAGTACTGCTCGAGCTTTTGGGATCCCTAACAGGTCGGATTGGGGGAGGACATAGAAGCAATTCAGAGGCGGGCTGTTAGATTTGTTACTGGTAGGTTTGATCAACACGCGAGTGTTACGGAAATGTTTCAGGAACTCGGGTGGGAGTCTCTAGAGGAAAGGAGGCAGAACGCAGAATCGCTACTGATGAAATTTAGAGAACCAGCATTTGAGGCTGACTGCAGTACAATTTTACTGTTTGGGAGTGGAACTGGGAGAGAAGATGCTAGTTGTTGTACGAGGTACCCTCTGCCACGCACCGTATGGTGGATTGCGGAGTATGTATGTAGATGTAGATGTAGATGCATCTGATGAATCAAAACGCTTCATAAGTGGTAGTACAGTATAAAAACATTATGGCAGGAATCTTTCATTTCTGTCTACTGTTGTTAAGGATTCAGTCACAGATGAATTAGTTGAGACAGTAAAAAATATAAATGTCACTGTCAGTTGTTTCATGCATGGCAATTTCATCATAGCAATTTCATCTTTCATTTTTTAAAGATATGGAAGTCGCGAAGTCGAATATACTCACTGCTCAGAAAGCGCGCTTTTACTTGTAAATAACGATAAATATTGCAGAAAATACTTAACTTTCACGAGTAACAAAGTCTCGGAATGTGTTACAAATGCGAGGAGGAAAAAAAAAATATACCCAGCCAGATGCGAACCTGTGACATTATTGCACGACAGTCTGTTGCCTTAGCCACTTGACCAAAACAACAGCTATGGAGTAAGCGTTCTGTTCCTGCTGATTTTCATGGAGAGGTACACTGGTTGACTTTGTTGCTGAACAATGGGGGTGTAAGCCGTAAATGCATGAAATTTTGAAAGGCACACAAAATCCCTTTCCATTGTTACTTAAAAGTTGTAAACGCGTTTCGATAGTTAATAAGTAAACCATTTGCGGCAAAAAGTCGCTAGTAATTGCAGCTAACACTCACGTTATATACGTAAGCAGAGCTGACATCTTGAAATTTAATGGCCGGTCGATAGGGCCGAGTGGTTTTAGGCGCTTCAGTCTGGAACCGCGCGACCGCTACGGTCGTTATGTTAGTTAGGTTTAAGTAGTTCTAAGCTAGGGGACTGTTGACCTCAGATGTTAAGTCCCATAGTGCTCAGAGCCATTTTTTTGAAATTTAATGATTTTTGAACTCTTAATTACATAAAATTAACATGTATTTTGTGGGAATATTGACTGAAAATGTTTTTAGATGTTATAATCATTCACTGTAACAACAATACAAACCGTATTTCTAACAAAGGAAAACAGTCTATTCCCCTGAGATGCATCCAGGTGGTTCTTAAATAAAGTGCTGTCACTCAATCCGAAACTAAAACCACTCAGTATTTATAAAATAACAAATTCTAACTGTAAACAAATCACACAGAGCCGAACAAGTGATCATACCGAAACCTAACCATCTCTCGAGTACAGTAGCTGGAAAATCGGCAGGCAGACCGACCGGTAACAGGTCTCAAAAGCTTACAGAATAGCAACTTGGCTAAAGAATTGATAACGACGTCACTACGGAGGCTAACCTACCGCACCGATCGATATGAACGATACAGAATAGGGCCCTTGTGTTCATCCTTTACTGTGACAGGGCGAGTTCGCGACGCTGAGGCGTGCAGGGGCCGTTTAGACCGCACGCGTGTTCGAAGTGCCCGAAGGGTTGCCCATCGCGTTTGCGAACACCTCCGTTATAGCACACGCACCTCCAATTTGGACTGAACATCCAGCTGAAGCGCCGTTGAACCTAGAGTGCTCTGCACACACAACACGACGAGATACCACAGTATCCGTCCTATCGAACGTGCCAGCGGTTACTGCCGCATTCTACACATTGACCACGGTCACAAAACACAGTGTGTTCTCGCCGCAAGCTAATGTAACTTACTTTTTAATTCACTCTGTATCTTGCCAGTTCTGTGTTTGTACTAATAAATAAATAGTATGAGCAAAGCGATGAAAGCAAATGACAATCAGAAAAGCATCTCTACAAGGAACCTTTCGGTGTGTGGCGGAGGGTACATTTTGTACCACTGTCTCTTACCCCCCCCCCCTTCCTGCTTCAGTCCAAGTGGTTCGCTGGAAAAACGATTGTTGGTAAGTCTCTGTGTGAGCTAGAACTCTCTAATTTTAGCTTCGTGGTCTTTTTGTGAGATATACGTAGGGGAAAGGAATGTATTGGCTGACTCTTCTAGAAACGTACGCTCTCGGAATTTGAACAGTAAACCATATCGTGATGCAGAATGCCTCTCTTGTTCCGCTGAGGGTTTGCGTGACGCTTACACGCTTACTAAGTGAACCCGTAACGAAATTCACTGCTCTTCTTTAGATGATCTCTATTTCCTCCATTAATCCCATCTGATACGAATCCCAAACTGACTAGAAATATTCAAGTATTAGTCGAAGGAAGATTTTCTATGCTACCAAGCTACCAACTTCCTGAGCCAATTACACTACCTCAGGATTCTTCCAGCGATTCTCAGTCTGATATCAGCTTAGCTGCGGTTGCTTTTATGTGGTCGTTCCACTTCAAATCGATCTGTATGCAAACTCCTATGTAGATATCTGATGGGTACGACTGCTTTCCACAATTGTTCTGTAATGATGTAATTATAGAAGAATTGATTTTTCTGCCATTTATGTGCAATAAATTACATTTGTTAATGTCAAGGGCCAATTATCAATTCCTGCACCAGGTTTTCGTGGATTTCGGTTCAATTTTCTAGCGTTGGTACTTCCCTCCATACAGCAACATCATTCGTGTACAGCGACTTTAAGCATGATTCTACGACGATTATTATGAAAGTTACTATTGTTTTATTTATTGTACATTATAAAAATTAACAATAACTAAGCCAATGGAGCAATCTGATCATATGATGCATACTGACGACGTCAGTAAACTCCGTAACAAGCTACATTCCAAATCAGGCATGTACTCGTATATGGAGAGTTACAGACGAATATATTAAGAGATGATAAGCAGATGTGCGAAAATCCTTAATCCTCCTCAGTTACACGTAACATGAAGGCAGCACCAGTTTCTCAGATCCTTACCTAACATTCCTACTGGATGAGTAGCCACAATTTATTATTTCGTGCCGCGCGGGATAGCCGAGCGGCTGGTCCTGGCGGAGGTTCGAGTCCTCCCTTGGGCATGGGTCTGTGTGTTTGTCCTTAGGGTAAGTTAGGTTAAGTAGTGTGTAAGCTTAGGGACTGATGACCTTAGCAGTTTAGTCCCATAAGATTTCACACACATTTGAACATTTTTTTTTTTTTTTATTGTTTCGTAAGTATTTACGAGGGACTTTCAATAAGTAATGCAACTAATTTTTTTTTTCGTCCAGTTTCTGTTGAAATCATGTGGAATTTGTTGTGGGACATCGTGGAATATTCCAGTTTCAGCCCCTGTAGTTTCATGAAGTTCCGATAAGTGGCGGCGCTATACGTAGGCTTTAAAATGGCGTGTGCAACAGAGGTGTGTTCCAGGCGGACAACTGTAATTGAGTTCCTTTTGGCGGAAATCCAGAGCATCGCAGATACTCATAGGCACTTGCAGAATGTCTACTGAGACCTGACAGTGAACAAAAGCACTGTGAGTCGTTGGGCGAGGCGTCTGTCATCATGGAAACGAGGTCGCGCAAACGTGTCCGATCTCCCGTGTGCCGGCTGGCTGCACACAGCTGTGGCTCGTGCAGTACTGGAACGTGCGGACAGTCTCATTCGAGGAGGTCGGCGTATCACAATGAAACACCTACCTGCTAAACTGGACGTCTCAGCTGATAGTGCTGACACACATCCACCATAAAAATATGGCATTTCAGTCTTTGATCGCTATTTTTATTTTCAATGACCGGTTTCAGGCTAGCTGCCCATCTTCAGATCATATATTGCAGTTACAGAGTAACCTCTTAGTACAGAAATATTGGTTCGCAGTCATAACTGAACTGTCTCTTTAGTTGTGACAGCGAACCGATAGTTCTGTACCGTCTGGTTACTCTGTAACTGCAATATATAATCCGAAGATGGGCAGCTAGCCTGAAACCGGCCATTGAAAATAAAAAAATAGCGATCAAAGACTGAAATGCCGTATTTTTATTCAAAGAACGATCGCGGCAATCCCAATAGGACAATCATAAACTCATCCACCAGTTGGGGTACTCAAATGTGGGCTCAAATGGTTCAAATGGCTCTGAGCACTACGGGACTTAACATCTGAGGTCGTCAGTCCCCTAGAACTTAGAACTACTTAAACGTAACTAACCTAAGGACATCACACACATCGCAGCTGGAGGCAGGATTCGAGCGTGTGACCTTAGCTGTCGCGCGGCCCTAGACGGAAGCGCCTAGAACCGATCGGTCACAGCGGCCAGCTCCAGATGGGTTCCTCGACGCCTAACAGAAGACCATAAAGAGCAACGGAGGACCGTCTGTGCGGAACTGCTTGGGCGTTATGAGGCTGATTTGCCGAATATCGTCATAGCGGATGGAACATGGGTTCATCACTTCGAACCGGAAGCAAAATGGCAATGCATGGAGTGGTGCCAGACCACCTCTCCTCCGAAGAAAAAGTTCTAAGTCGCACCCTCAGCCGGTAAAACCACGGCGATGGTGTTCTGGGACTCTGAACAGGTTATTCTGTTTGAAGTCCTCCATCATCAACCAGCGGAGCTCTAATGTATATTGTGCTACCGTCAGAAAATTGCGTGTTCGTCGGCAAAAAATGCAAACAACCTCTCCTTCTACATGACAACGAAAAACCTCACACAAGTCTGCGGAACCCGAGAGGAGCTCACAAAACTTCACTGGACTGTTCTTCCTCATCCACCGTACAGCACAGATCGCTCACCTTCCGACTTTGGCCCAATGAAGGATGCACTCCACAGGAAGCAGTACTTGGGTGGCTGGCAGGTTATTGATACAACAGGACGTTGGCTCCGAAGTCGTTCAGTAGAGTGGTGCAGTGGGGGCATACAGACCCTCCCAGTAAGGTGGCGTAAGGCCGTCGCATTGAACGTAGATTATGTTGAAGAATAGGTTTTTGTAGCAAAAAAGTGGGGAATAATACGGTGTGTTACAGTCCTGAATGAAACCAACGTGCTTCCAGAAAAATAAATGTGTTGCATTACTTACTGAACGCTCTTCCGATACAATGTCTCGTAAGTTTTGTTAAGTTGCAAAACCGGATGTGGGCTTGCAGTCATGGACATTGTTAATACCCTTTGACTTTTCAATGCGATAGAGTCCGCAGCTGCGACGGATTTCACTGGTCACCCAAATTCGTTCGCACTGCTTTTCTATACGTTGTGCCACACTAGATTTGTTTCTATTTTTGATCCTGGAATATTTTGGTGTGATGTTGTCTCGTATACACTGTTTGTTAAACTTGATGGCCGGCCGGTGTGGCCGAGCGGTTCTAGGCGCTACAGTCTGGAACCGCGTGACCACTACGGTCGCAGGTTCGAATCCTGCCGCGAGCATGGATGTGTGTTATGTCCTTAGGTTAGTTAGGTTTAAGTAATTCTAAGTTCTAGGGGACTGATGACCTCAGATGTTAAGTTCCATAGTGCTCAGAACTATTTTAACCATTTTTGATTAAACTTGATGGCCTCTGTGGCGTTCAATATCTTCACTTTAATCCGTTGATACAGTAGTACTTTACCCTGTGCCTGGCTGAGCAGTGATTCCATGATTTTCAATGCGATAGGGTCCGTAGATGCGATGAGTTTTTTGAAAGATTTCTTGATACCTTCAGCTATCATTCTCCTTATTTCGTGTACGAGAAAATGGAATACTCTTATCACTCGATACATCTAACATGTCCACACAATTATTCACTTCCTGCAATTATTTCTCATTCCAGAAAAAAAATTATCTCCAAAAACATGGGGTAGCAATGGGCTCATGTCTAGTAGGTACATTAGACTTTATAAGAAAAATTATACAACAGTTACAGAACCACTAACAATCTACAACGATTACTGAGACACATACCACGTAAATCAGAACCGTTTTCGCTATCAGCAATCTACAGATTTAACTGTGAAAAATGCCCCAAATTTTATATTGGACAAACCAGGGATAAAAGTTAGCACACGATTTAAATAACATACGACAATAAGCGACAGTAACCCGTCCACATTTGCCACACACTTAAAAGACACTAACCACAAAATACCTAGTATAGATGGATCACTTCAAATATTACATAGGTTACAGAAAGGAAAAATCATGGATGGGATGGAAGACATTGAAATTTACATCCATCTCGAAGATCAGTAAGACAGAGTTTTAAATGAGCAAAAATACGTGCAAAAAGGGAAATTCCTAGACAACTTTCTATCAGTTCTACGGTGAAGCGTTACAGAAACATAGAATGTAAAATTATAGCTACAATCATTAATAAATATGACTATAATGCGAAACATCACGCAACCATAAAGCAGTTTTTGCTCGACTCTCGTAGTTCTCAGTACCGTTTCATTAGAGTACTGTGACAGATTTCATATATAAGATCTTTGTACCAGCTATTCAAAAATGGCGTGCTCCCACAGTAACAGAACAAATATTTACAGGTTATTTTAAAGAATTACATACAGTCATACTTACACCAATGATGAACGATAATTAAATATAACTGAGAACAAAAGCATATGCAGGCAAAGTAACAAATTTCTCTAAAATAATTATCTTCCTTGTGTTAAGTAGGTTAAAACATGGGCCTTATGTGTAAGAGCTTTCCAATAACTGCTCGAAAGTTACGTGCTCCTAAAATAGCGTGAACATCTCAGATTGTTTTATGAGCATAACGTGATGTTATAGGAGCAACGATGTACATGACAAATCTACTACTAAAAAGTCACCCATAAAGTTAGTTATAATGCGCCTAGTATATGTACAGGTATTACTTGCTCCTAAATCAATATCACAAGTGTCACTAATGTATACAACGTATAATGCTTCCGTTTTAGACAGTTGGAAATGGCCTAAGGCTGAAATTGTACAATCGTGCATGAAATAAAGATAATGGCAGCTGAAGGCATCAAGAAATCTTTCAAAAAAAAAAAAATACGTTGAGTACTGTGTTGAGATTTTAATTTGAGGTTACGAAATGACCACAATAATTTGCTCTGTTTTACGACCATATATCCGTAAATTTGAATTTTAGTTATTTATGGACGTAACTTGGATTAAGTAGTGTGCAATGAAACAGAAAGCAATATACTATATAGTCTGAACAACCACAGCTTCGAAACCGCGTCTTTGAAAATAGAAAACCGCTTCAGCTGTATGACAATCTTTCTTACTGGACTCACGACCGGATTCGTGGCATTACAGCCACCTCTTCAGGTGATCACCTAGATAAAAACACATAGCCATTGTACTTACTCTACAGTATAAGTCCCCAGTAGCTGTAATAGCACGTACTCACATATCTCAGGTCGTAAGATGAACAACACTGGGATTATATGGAAGACTCACCGCTCTTCATCAATTTAAAGTAAAAACTACACCGCTAAAGAGGCGGTATGTCAAAACAATTTTATGACTCGCAACTAGTTCTAAAGATAAACTGTGGAAGCGAGTCATAGGTCAAATACTGGATTCACATACCCTAATCTCACAAACTAAGCAGCAAAAAATGAAAACCAACGTTCGGATTTAAAGGTATCCTCAATGTCTGGTTTGGTATTGCTGCATCCAATCAAGAGAACTGCTTTCAAACGTTCATCAGTTAGTCTCGTTCGATGTGCTGACTTAACGTACTACATTTGTGAAAATGTTTGCGCACAGCCATAAGTTGTTCTAAAACACTGGTGCCCTACCAGCGGGAATCTTCGTAGCTAAGCTGCAGTAAAATACAAGTTTCCCCTCTCTGTGCTGTTTTTTCTACAAGTCATTTGCTTGCAAATCAGTTAGCTGCAACTGTAGTTCACCTAGTTCACCTGGCCCGTCATCAAGGTTCTGGAACAGAAGAATGTCGCTCTCATTTCTCTCTAGATCTGAAATCTGTCCAAAAAATGATTCGTATAAATGCAAATAATTTGTTTGGTACCGGTAAGTAAAGGTTGGTATCCTCGGTGATTGTAACAAAAAACTCTTTGAAACTGCGAAAACGAGAATAATTTTCTCCTTCCAGCTGTGCTACAAACAATGACAGCTATCTTCGAAATCCGCTGATTCTGTAGAGATCACAGACGAAGCTATTCTTTCCCTGAAATTTCAAGTTCAGTTCATTCACGTGGGTTGCGATGTCGATTAAAATTGACAACTTTGACGGCCACTTATGATCTGATAGCATTGGGTCATCTGTATCTTTGTCAGTGAGAAAAACATCTGTGTCATCGTTTCGGAGCTCGTAAAAACGAACAGGACTTTGCCGCAAGTGAGCCACATCCCTCCCGTGTATAAGGCAAGTCACAGAATTCAGGATCAATTTCTTCAAGAAAAGCGTCGAACTGACGGTGATTGAGCGCATGTCCCCGAAAGAATTTCGCAGCAGGAAAAGACTGATTTCAGTAGACAAGAAATATCTAAACCTTTTCCATAGAGTACCTGCCTATGTATCATGCAGTGTAGGAACATATCGCCTGGAATTCGAAACTCTTTCAAATGAGTCCTGCTCATTGAACATAGTAAATGTAAGGCACATAGCAGCAGACATCTCCACACGTACTGAGGTCTCCTATCATTCTAAATATAATAAATTTAAATTGTATCGCAACGTTTTGTGTTCCTTATATTTTACCAAGCAAATTCAAGCAGCTCGTCGTAGTTTGGCGACCCCTGGTCTAGAGAGCGCGCGCGGCAAGAGGTGTGAACGCGAAGCGGCCGGAAAATTGAATGAACAACATTTTTCCCAGGCAGATTAGTGTACCTATGTGTGTACTAACCTAAGGATAAAAAGTAAAAGTACATTAACATAATTAAATAAAGGGGCACAAGCGCACCAGTAAGATCCGAAGGTGCGTTACGTAACAATCCTTGTGTAGTACACAAGGACTTGTGACAGCCGAAACACGCTAAAAAAGATAATAAAGAAGGAACAGAATGATGAGGGAAGGAGTAGCGGAGAGGAAGGGTGGGGAGAGGGAGAGAGTTCTAAAATTACTGTGCTAGTTGACTCCATTGAGGCAATCGAAACTCGCCAGTATATTACGATGTCTTAACTCACTTTGCCCATTAAGGGTAAATATAATAGATATGTGTCTTCATGTAGATAATCACCTGAAGATATGGTTGTGATGCCACGAAACGGGTCGTGAGTCCAATAAAAAGGAACGTCATACAGCTAAAGCGGCATTCTACTTTCCGAGTCACAAAGCATTTAAGGGCGATTGGTAGGACGCACAGTGTCTTTTGCTAGTCAGTGGTCTTTTGTCTTTGGTCGGTGCTGGTGTGAAGTTATACAGGGTGACAGTTACTGAACTATATCAAATAAAATCGACATAACTTCTGGACGGCTTACGTTAGGACGTTCAAACTGCACTGTTGGCCGTGGGGCATGGCGGGAATTAGTATGGTTTGGTTTAGCGACGAAGCCCACTTTCATTTGGATGAGTTCGTCAAAAGGCAAAACTGGCGCATTCAGGGCACTGAGAATCCGCATTTCGCGATCGAGAGGTCTCTTCACCCTCAACGGGTGACTGTGTCGCGTGCAGTGTCCAGTTACGGAATAATCGATGCGACATTAATCGGTGGCATTCCCATTATCCAAAGTGATCCTAATTTTGACAAGATGTGGGTTCATACACGACGGAGCTCGATCCCATCGAAGCAGGAGAGTGTTTTACGTCCTGGAGGAGCACTTTGGGACCGCATTCTGGCTCTGGGGTACCCAGAGGCCACTGGCATGGGCCTCGATTGGCCGACATATTCTCCGGATCTGAACACATGCGATTCCTTTTTGTGGGGCTATGTTAAAGACGAACCGTACAGAAACAACCCCAAAACCACTGCTGAGCTGAAAACAGCTATTCAGTTCACCGACGGCATCAATGTTCCGACACTTCAGCGGGTCATACAGAATTTCGCTATTCGTTTACGCTACATCACCGCCAGTGTCAGGCATACCGAACATGCCATAACCTAAAACCGAATATCTGTAGTGACGTTTACGTGTTGAGTAAAATGTGTGTCCGCCGTAGTTTATAACTAATTTACTTTTTTTCATGTAGTTCAATACTTTTGTCATCATGTTAAACGTCTGCGTAGTCGAGCAGCCGCACGGAGTAAATACTTGAACAGTTCCAACGATTTGGAATTACGGTAACTTTTCGCTGAAGTTAGGCATTTGACTGTGTTTTCGGTAATTGATTTTGTGCGAGTATAGGAACATTAATTTTGTTTACGTGATTTAAAGCAGCGTTGAACTGCAGTTATTTGCTGCAGTAGCTTTTTCTGTTCGTATGGAACGGTCTTGTTGAATATTTTCGCAGTCACTATTAAGGGTAATGAACTATGGTTTGTGTCGTAATTGATAGTGGTAAATCCGTCTCGTAAACTGACATACGGCTGGGAGAGCGGTGTGATGACCACGTGCCCCTCCATGTCCGCATCCAGTGTCGCCTGTGGCCTGAGGATGACATGGCGGCCGGTCGGTGACGTTGGGCCTCCATGGCCTGTTCGGGCGTAGTTTTTTAGATAGTGGTAAAGTGCACCTTCAGGATACGTTTGTTTGTGTAGCCACATTCCGCAGCAACTGTTAACATCTGTTATTATAAGGTATCTGCCTTGAGCTGACTGCAATGTAATTAAAATGAATTACAGCAGACTTGTTTCGCTTTTATTTACAAAGCATCTTATGTGGTATTCTATAATTGGATACACACGTTTGTACATTTATGTTTTGATTCTTTTAGGTTAAAAACAGAATTTTCTTTATGAAGTTGGTCTGCAAGCTACTTAGGCTGTTTCTTTACATAGTTTGCTTCAAAAAAAAAAAAAAAAAATGTTCAAATGTGTGCGAAATCTTATGGGACTTAACTGCTAAGGTCATCAGTCCCTAAGCTTACACACTACTTAACCTAAATTATCCTAAGGACAAACACACACATCCATGTCCGAGGGAGGACTCGAACCTCCGCAGGGACCAGCCGCGCAGTCCATGACTACAGCGCCTTAGACCGCTTTTTTTTATCTCATTCTGTTCTATATTGTTTGTTGAATTTGTTCGTGGCGGACGTCAGATGACACTCGTTCAGGTTGTTTGTTGATCCGTTCACTCAGTTTTTTATTACAGAGGGTAGCTAAACCCTCTGACCGAACACGCTGAGCGACCGCGCCGGCTTTTTTTTTTTCTTTCGTTCGTTGCATCTGCTCGGGGCGGACGTCGTAAGACACCCGTTTAAGTTCGTTGTTGATCGATTAACTTAGTTGTTTTGTTACAGAGGGCAGCTAACCCTCTGACCGAACACGCTGAGCTACTGTGCCCGCTCCGCTCGGCTAATCCCGCGCGGCCATAGTTTGCAGCTTCCCCTCTTGCTAGCAGTAGGTGGTGCCGACAGGCTTCATTTCTCATCTGCAGGTTTTGGCATTTTGCGTTATTTCCTGCACTGCACTATTTATAATTGACTTTTGTTGTGTACATACACTCCTGCAAATTGAAATAAGAACACCGTGAATTCATTGTCCCAGGAAGGGGAAACTTTATTGACACATTCCTGGGGTCAGATGCATCACATGTTCTCACTGACAGAACCACAGGCACATAGACACAGGCAACAGAGCATGCACAATGTCGGCACTAGTACAGTGTATATCCACCTTTCGCAGCAATGCAGGCTGCTATTCTCCCATGGAGACGATCGTAGAGATGCTGGATGTAGTCCTGTGCAACGGCTTGCCATGCCATTTCCACCTGGCGCCTCAGTTGGACCAGCGTTCGTGCTGGACGTGCAGACCGCGTGAGACGACGCTTCATCCAGTCCCAAACATGCTCAATGGGGGACAGATCCGGAGATCTTGCTGCCCAGGGTAGTTGACTTACACCTTCTAGAGCACGTTGGGTGGCACGGGATACATGCGGACGTGCATTGTCCTGTTGGAACAGCAAGTTCCCTTGCCGGTCTAGGAATGGTAGAACGATGGGTTCGATGACGGTTTGGATGTACCGTGCACTATTCAGTGTCCCCTCGACGATCACCAGTGGTGTACGGCCAGTGTAGGAGATCGCTCCCCACACCATGATGCCGGGTGTTGGCCCTGTGTGCCTCGGTCGTATGCAGTCCTGATTGTGGCGCTCACCTGCACGGCGCCAAACACGCATACGACCATCATTGGCACCAAGGCAGAAGCGACTCTCATCGCTGAAGACGACACGTCTCCATTCGTCCCTCCATTCACGCCTGTCGCGACACCACTGGAGGCGGGCTGCACGATGTTGGGGCGTGAGCGGAAGACGGCCTAACGGTGTGCGGGACCGTAGCCCAGCTTCATGGAGACGGTTGCGAATGGTCCTCGCCGATACCCCAGGAGCAACAGTGTCCCTAATTTGCTGGGGAGTGGCGGTGCGGTCCCCTACGGCACTGCGTAGGATCCTACGGTCTTGGCGTGCATCCGTGCGTCGCTGCGGTCCGGTCCCAGGTCGACGGGCACGTGCACCTTCCGCCGACCACTGGCGACAACATCGATGTACTGTGGAGACCTCACGCCCCACGTGTTGAGCAATTCGGCGGTACGTCCACCCGGCCTCCCGCATGCCCACTATACGCCCTCGCTCAAAGTCCGTCAACTGCACATACGGTTCACGTCCACGCTGTCGCGGCATGCTACCAGTGTTAAAGACTGCGATGGAGCTCCGTATGCCACGGCAAACTGGCTGACACTGACGGCGGCGGTGCACAAATGCTGCGCAGCTAGCTCCATTCGACGGCCAACACCGCGGTTCCTGGTGTGTCCGCTGTGCCGTGCGTGTGATCATTGCTTGTACAGCCCTCTCGCAGTGTCCGGAGCAAGTATGGTGGGTCTGACACACCGGTGTCAATGTGTTCTTCTTTCCATTTCCAGGAGTGTAGTTCCGCGTAGTCAGCGCGTACACAACTTCTTTCCCACTAAGCACAACAGCGCAGGCGCAGCGCTTGTCCGTCTCCACACTATGGGATGGCGCTGCCTTATGTAACGCAGCCAATGAGATTGCTGCTAATATAGAACCTTTTCTCTTCGCAGATCACACTCACGCAGTGATACCTGAATGCGCGAGGTATTATAACGAGTGTACAGACCTCCGATTGGTCAGTCTGCATTTGTCGGCACCAGTCTGTACCAGTCTACATTTGTCTGTACCAGTCTATAGTCAAGTTTCAGTCTGCGCCTAATCAGATTACCATATTCCTGTACATAGCCATGAAGATAAATGTATAGACACTTTTGTCAAGTATCAGAGATATGTGAGAATAAGATTAACGTACCAAGACCAAAGGAACTTCAGATTGTCAATTGTAAATAGCATCCAGAATCAAGTTAAGTAATTTTATGCTTGTTATTATTTTAATAAATGTGTGTGAAAATTAATCAAGTTCTGTTTAAAGTTGGTCACCGTCAATCTGCTACTCTAAGCGTGCAAGTGGCATTTCTATCGTCTGACCTAACGGCAGAAGATAAACACGCCACGATAAGACCACGAGACAAATTGCTGACACTCGCCTACTTCGTTAGAGCAACAACTCAAATAATCTGATGGTGTGTGTACCGAAGGTCTTACAGTACATACACCACAACTTTCTTAACTGTTTTTCGTTCATCACTGCCACAGTGTTTACGCCTATTCGTTTGTTTTCGTTCACGTTGTGAGAGTTGCCAACCTATGAAACTACTTTTTTTTTTTTTTAAATATCGGTTGCAGATGTATTATAAGCATTTATTTGGTTTTAAATACAAGTAACTGGTTTCACCAGCATCATTAAAACTACAATATTTATTCAGTCAATTTCTTTATTTATGTATACTATTCGCCACCTTGTCTATTTATTTCAAACAGTTAAGGAGTAATTCTTTATTAAATGTATGGGCTTTGAAGCGACACGACAGCTCTTTCAGACATCACAACGAGTCAAGAGGTCTACAGAGTCCCATACGGGATGCTCACCAGCACGTTCGCCGCTGGAGCCGACTACGCCATCATCGTCATCATCGTCGTCATCGTCATCTTCTTCGTCGCTGTACCCCAGCAGGAGGTTGGACAGCGTGCTGAGCGGGTTCCAGCCGCCGCCGCTAGAGGCGCTGCTGCCACTGGCACAGCCCGCCCGCACTGACGAACCAGGAGGTGCCTTCACCGCCTGCACCTGTCAACAAGGGGACAACGTAATTGTGGCGTCAACGCATTGAAGTTCAACCACACAAACGCTCAGGGAGCCACTTCAACGCGTTACTAGCAATTCTCAGTCTGGGTCGCTCTGTGTCGCATGTACTCCGCTCGCCATTAAAATTACAGCTGCTGGAGGGATAGGAAATATTGAAGTTTCTCTTGCTGCCTGCATAAAGTATCGTAGTAACAGTACACGATTAAAGCTGTAGGCGATTTTTGGGGGTGTAGAGGGCGCGAAATGTAGTGCACAGAGCTGCCATCTCTTGCAACAACAAGAGGTCTAATAATCGATAATGATTCCGGTTTCATCATCGACTGGCAGTAATAATTGACCATGATCTTAACATCGATGTTATTCAAGTGATATACAGGGTGTTACAAAATGGTACGGCCAAACTTTCAGTAAACATTCCTCACACACAAAGAAAGAAAATATGTTATGTGGACATGTGTCCGGAAACGCTTACTTTCCATGTTAGAGCTCATTTTATTAATTCTCTTCAAATCACATTAATCATGGAATGGAAACACGCAGCAACAGAACGTACCAGCGTGACTTCAAACACTTTGGTACAGGAAATGTTCAAAATGTCCTCCGTTAGCGAGGATACATGCATCCACCCTCCGTCGCATGGAATCCCTGATGCGCTGATGCAGCCCTGGAGGATGGCGTATTGTATCACAGCCGTCCACAATACGAGCACGAAGAGTCTCTACATTTGATACCGGGGTTGCGTAGACAAGAACTTTTAAATGCCCCCATAAATGAAAGTCAAGAGGGTTGAGGTCAGGAGAGCGTGGGGCCATGGAATTGATCCGCCTCTACCAATCCATCGGTCACCGAATCTGTTGTTGAGAAGCGTACGAACACTTCGACTGAAATGTGCAGGAGCTCAATCGTGCATGAACCACATGTTGTGTCGTACTTGTAAAGGCACATGTTCTAGCAGCACAGGTAGAGTATCCCGTATGAAGTCATGATAACGTGCTCCATTGAGCGTACGTGGAAGAACAAACTAAAATGAGCTTTAACACGGAAATTAAGCGTTTCTGGACACATGTCCACATAACTTCTTTTCTTTATTTGTGTGTGAGGAATGTTTCCTGAAAGTTTGGCTCTCAGCACTATGGGACTTAACATCTATGGTCATCAGTCCCCTAGAACTTAGAACTACTTAAACCTAACTAACCTAAGGACAGCACACAACACCCAGTCATCACGAGGCCTGAAAGTTTGGCCGTACCTTTTTGTAACACCCTGTATACAGGAGAATAAGGGAAAAGGATCATATAGGTACATCTACTGTCATATTTAGTAATCATTAAATACAGCAGCAACTAGCATTTAACATCCCCAAACTTTTTATCTACTGAGTGCAAAAACAGCATTTTCGATAGTTCTCCCTCGCATTGTTGACAGAGAGCATATCCGACCTTTCAAGACAGCCTCTCAAAAGTCGCTATACAGCTCAGACACGTAATAGTTTTGTAGCTCTGGATAGCAAGTACTGATGATGTAATTGATTACTTTTAATGGATACAGTTCCCATAGAGCCACCCCCATGCTGATCACTTTGTCTGCTATGTTATTGCCACGTCTTCGTTTCGTAAGGGACCGTAGCATTTAAGAACATTGCTTGTTACGCAATTCAAGTTACCTTCATGTAAAAATAACGGTTAACAACACCAAAGATTTGAATGTAATCTTTCACTTCAAGCCCCCCATCCCAGATCATTTTCAGATGCACCACGCAGTAGATGAAGCAATATATGACGTAAGGATAAACATTGTGTTTGTCTCCATAAGACGATACAGTGCTGCTTATTTCCATTGCGGTATGTTAAAGAAGTAGTTTTGCTCATTTTCAGGGCAGGAATTCCTGCTACTTTACTAACCAAAGTGGAGTACGGCACTGTGGCCGTGCGATTCTAGGCGCTACAGTCTGGAACCGCGGGAGCGCTACGGTCGCAGGTTCGAATCCTGCCTCGGGCATGGATGTGTGTGATGTCCTTAAGTTAGTTAGGTTTAAGTAGTTCTACGTTCTAGGGGACTGATGACCTCAGAAGTTGAGTCCCATAGTGCTCAGAGCCATTTGAACCATTTGTACGGCACTATCATCAGTGTATGTATGAAAAGAACAATGGGAATCAGTGAGTAAGGGTATTACTTCACATTTTTCCTTATTTTCAGCCAGAAGAACAGATTAAGATCACTAGTTTACCACCAGATCACTCCACACTACAGCCAGCACCTTATAAAGTAATAACTGTAGTGTGACGCTAGGCTCGTTCCTTTTCGAGGTTGCAAATTATTATTCGCTTGCGCCATTTTATATTGTTGATGCAGCAAATCTAATTCGGATCTCCTGTTTTCCTGTAATGTGTCAACTTGTTACCCATCTCACAGACTGTTGTTTCAACAGTTGCATGCTAATTCTTGATGGTTTTGATTGAGTTTCAGCGTGCTATAGCATCTCGAAAGCGTATGTTCTTGAATCTAGGATAGAGCAGCATTGATTTGACTAGTATATATTAACACCTTCATTTGGCAATATGCGCTTTTTCATTTCATTTATGAATCAACATGGTTTTAGAAAGCATCGCACGTGCGAAACCCAGCTTGCCCTTTTCTCACATGATATATTGAGAACTACGGATGAAGGGCAACAGGCAGATTCCATATTTCTAGATTTCCGAAAAGTATTTGGCACGCTGCCCCATTGCAGGATGTTGACGAAAGTACGAGCATACGGAATAAGTTCACAGATATGTGAGTGGCTCGAAGGCTTCTTAAGGAATAGAATCCAGTATGTTAGCCTCGTCGACGAGTGTTCATCAGAGATAAGGGTATCGCCAGGAGTGGCCCAGGGAAGTGTGAACGCGACCGCTGTTGTTCTCTAAGTACGTAAATGATTTAGCGGACAGGGTGGGCAGCAATCTGCGGCTGTCTGCTGATGATGGCGTGATGTACGATAAGGTTTCGAAGTTGAGTGAGTGTAGGAAGATACAAAACAAACTCAGACAAAATTTACAGTTTGTGTGACGAATGGCTTAGCTAGTCCTAAATGTGGAAAAATGTACGTTAACGCGGATAAGTAGAAAGATGAAACCACTAATGTCTGGATGCAATATTACTAGAGTCCTGCTTGACATAGTCACGTGGTTTAAATATCTGAGCGTGACGCTGCAAAGCGATATGAGGTGGAACGAGCATGTGGGAACTGTGGTAGGGAAAGCGAATGGTAGACTTCGGTTAAATGGGAGAATTTTGGGAAAAGGTGCTTCACCTGTAGAGGAGACCGCATATAGGACGGCGGTGCAACCTGTTGTTGAATACTGCTCGAGTGTTTGGGATCCGTACCAGATCATATAAAGGAAGACATCGAAGCAATTGAGAGGTGAGTCGCTAGATTTGTTACCAGTAGGTTCTGATAACACGTAAATGTTGCGGAGACGCTTCGGGAACACAAATGGAAATCCCTGGAGGGAAGACGACGTTCTTTTCACGGAACGCTATTAAGAAAATGTAGAGAACCGGCATTTGAAGCTGACTGCCGAACAATTCTACTGCCACCAACATACATTGCGCGTGAGGGTACGAGAAATTAGTGCTCATTGTTGTTGTGGTCTTCAGTCCAGAGACTGGTTTGATGCAGCTCTCCATGCTACTCTATCCTGTAGAAGCCTCTTCATCTCCGAATAACTACTGCAACTTAATCCTTCTCAATCTGCTTATTGTATTCATCTCTTGGTCTCCCTCTACGATTTTTACCCTGCACTCTTCCCTCCAATACTAAATGTGTGATCCCCTACTGTCCCAGAACTTGTCCTATTAACAGATCCCTTCTAGTCGAGTTGTACCACAAATCCCTCTTCTTCCCAGTTCTGTTCAGTGCCTCCTCGCTAGTTACGTGATCTGGCCATGAGGGGTGCGGCGTATTGCTCAGACGGAGGGATATAAATAGTCGTTTTCTCCTCGCTCTATTTTCGAGTGGAACGGGAAAGGAGATGCCAAGTAGTGGTACATGGTACCCCCGTACGGTGGCTTGCGGCGTATCTACGTAGGTGTAGACTTGTCTGTTTTGGTTGCAAGCCGAATATTTTAAAATTCAACGTACTAGTTATTGTGATTACTTTACTGCTTGCAACGGGCTTTTCTCCGTAAATTTCAAGAGCAACCACCTCTACTTTTTTTTTTTTTTAATCAGCGTCACTACAGACAGAAAGAGTCCGCACGTGCCTATGTCTCATACGAGAAACATGCACGGATAGACGCACGCCTTACACAAAGCTGCTTCCGGAATCAGGGCAGACGCGACGGTCCCGGGTCAAACCCGCCGTAGCGTGTGACGTACACGGATGAGCGACAACACTATGACCACCTGTTTAATACCGTGTCGCTCCACTACTGAAACAAAATACAGCAGCGGTTCTGCATAGCATGGATTCGTCAAGTCCGTAGTAGGTTCTCCATCTACATCTACGTAGACACTCCGCAGGCCACCGTAAGGTGCGTGGCGGCGGGTGCCCTGTACAACTACTTGTCATTTCCTTTCCTATTCCACTTGCAAATAAAGCAAGGAAAAAAAGACTATCTGTATGCCTCCGTATAAGCCCTAATTTCTCGTATCAATCTACGTGGTCCTTACGCGCAATGTATGTTGGTGGCAGTAGAACTGATCGGCAGTCAGCTTCAAATGCTCGTTCTCTAAATTTCCTCAATAGCGTTCCTCGAAAAGAACATCGTCTTCCCTCCTGGGTTTCCCAGTAGAGTTGCCAAAGCATCTTCGTAACACTTACGTATTCTTCGAACCTACCGGTAACAAATCTAGCAGGCCGCCTCTGAATCACTTCGACGTCTTCTTTCAGTCCAACCTGGTACGGATCCCAAACATTCGAGTAGTACTCAGTAATAGGTCGCACCATCATCCTGTAAACGGTCTCCTTTACAGATGAACCACTCTTTCCAAAAATTCTCCCAGTAAACGAAGCCGACCATTTGCCTTCCCTACCACAGTTCTCATATGCTCGTTTCACTTCATATCTCTTTTCAAAGTTACGCCCACATATTTAAACGACTTGATTGTGTCAAGCAGAAACCCGCCAGGGTAGCCGAGAGCGTTAACGCAGTGCTTCCTGGACTCAGATAGGCGCGCCGGCCCCGGATCGAATCCGCCCGGCGGATTCACGATGACGGCCGGTGTGCCGACCAGCCTGGATGTGGTTTTTAGGCGGTTTTCCACATCCTATTAGGTGAATACCGGGCTGGTCCCCATGTCCCGTCTCAGTTCCACGACTCGCAGACATTTAAAACCCATTCACACTATTTCATGATTTACACTAGACACAGACAGCTGGGGTACACTAATTCCGTCCTGGGGTGTATGGGGTGGCGGCACGAAGGGCATCCGGCCACCTCTTACAATTAAACATGTCAAATCCGTAGTTAACCCTGCCGACCCTGTGCACAATGCGGTATAAAGGCAGTAGCACAAGAATTGTTTCAAGCAGAACACTAGTAATACTGTATCCGAACATTACAGGTCTGATCTTCCTAATTATCCGCATTAACTTCCATTTTTCCACATTTAGGGCTCGCTGCCCTCTATCACACCAACTGAAAATTTTGGCTAAGTCTTCTTGTATCTTCCAACAGTCACTCAACTTGGACACCTTACTGCACACCACAGCATCATCAGCAATCAACTGCAGATTGCTGCCCACCCTGTCCGCCAAATCATTTATGTGTACAGAGAACAAGAGCGGTCCTATCACACTTCCCTGGGCCACTCCTGACGATAAGAGATGAACACTTGCCACCGAGGATAACATACTTGGTTCTGTTATTTAACAAGTCTCCGAGACACTCACATATCTGTGACCTTATTCCATATGTTCGTACCTTGGTTAGCAGCCTGCAATGGGGCCCCATGTCAAATGATTTTCATAAATCTAGAAATAAATTATCTGCCTGTTCCCCCTCATCCATAGTTCTCAGTATATTATGTGAGAAAGGGGCAAGTTGAGTTTTGCACCAGCGATGCTTTTTAAAACCATGCTGATTCGTTGACATAAGCTTCTCACTCTCGAAATTTTGTTGTATTCCAACAATATGTTCATGGATTCTGCAGCAAACAGAAGTTAGGGATATTGGTCTATAATTTTGTGGGTCGTTCTTTTACCCTTCACATATACCGGAGTCACCTGCGCTTTTTTCCAGTTGCTTGGGTCATTGTGCTGGGCGAGAGATTAACGGTAAATGTAAGCTGCGTTAGGTGCCAATGCCGTAGAGTACTCTTTGTAAAATCGAACTGGCGTTCCATCCGAATTTGGTGGTTTAATTGCTTTCAAATCTTTCAGTTGTTCCTCTACGCCATACATTTCCTCAGGTATGTGGCACACGACTTCTACGCTCATACCATGCAATTCCCGCACATTAAGATCCAAGTAGTTATTCGGTTGTATGTTCCATAGGTCATCTGAACGATTCTTTTATCGATATCATGTGGAAATCAGTACTGTTAACATCTACATCTGCATGGATACTCTGCAAATCACATTTAAGTGCCTGGCAGAGGGTTCATAAACCACCTTCACAATTCTCTATTACTCCAATCTCCTATAGCGCGCGGAAAGAACGAACACATATATCTTTCTGTACGAGCTCTGATTTCCCATATTTTATCGTGGTGATCGTTTATCCCTATGTAGGTCGGTGTCAACAAAATATTTTCGATTTGGGAGAAGAAAGTTGGTGATTAGAATTTCGTGAGAAGATTCCGTCGCAACGAAAAACGCCTGTATCATTTCTGTGACACTCAATCCCATATTTCCCGATAACACAAAACGTGCTGCCCTTCTTTGAACTTTTTCGATGTACTCCGTGAATCCTATCTGGTAAGGATCCCACCCCGCGTAGCAGTATTCTAAAAGCGGACGGACAAGCATAGTGTAGGCAGTCTCCTTAGCAGGTGTTACATTTCCTAAGTGTCCTGCCAATAAAACGCAGTCTTCGGTTAGCTTTCCCCACAACATTTTCTATGGGTTTCTTCCAATTTAAGTTGTTCGTAACTGTAACACCTAGGTATTTAGTTGAATTTAGGGCTTTGAGATTAGACTGATTTATTGTGTAACCGAAGTTTAACGAAATCCTTTTGGCACTCATGTGGATAACCTCACACTTTTCGTTATTTAGGGTCAACTGCCAATTTTCGCACCATTCAGATATCTTTTCTAAATTGTTTTGCAATTTGTTTTGATCTTCTGATGACTTTATTAGTCGTTAAACGACGGCGTCATCTGCAGACAACCTAGGACGGCTGCTCAGATTGTCCCCCAAATCGTTTATATAGATAAGGAACAGCAAAGGGCCTATAACACTACCTTGAGGAACGCCAGAAATCACTTCTGTTTTACTCGATGACTTTCCGTCAATTACTACGAACTGTGACCTCTCTCACAGGATATCACAAATTCATATTCCATAAGCACGCAACGTCACTACAAGCCGCTAGTGTGGTACAGTGTCAGAAGCCTTCCGGAAATCCAAAAATACGGAATCGATTTGAAATCCCTTGTCAATAGCACTCAACACTTCATGTGAATAAACAGCTAGTTGTGTTTCACAGGAACGATGTTTTCTAAACCCATGTCGACTTCTTTTCTTCGATGTAATTCAATATGTTGAACACAATACATGGCCCATAATCCTGCTACATGTCGCCGTTAGCGATATGGGCCCGTAAATTAGTGGATTACTTCTACTACCTTTGTTGAATATTGGTGTGACCTGTGCAACTTTCCAGTCTTTGGGTACGGTTCTTTCGCCGAGCGATGCACATGGTTGTTTTTAGTCCTGCTTATGAAACTATACGTAAAAATATTTTTAAATTTTTTTTTTTAAATTTTACTGGCTCGAGTTTTTAAGTAGTAATCGATCAACAGAACAGAAGGGCTTGTCGAGGAAAAATGATTTGCAGTTAGATTTAAAACTTGCTTTGCTACGTGTCAGATATTTTACGTTACCGGACAAATGATCAAACATTTTTGTTGTTGCATATTGAACGTCTGTCTGAGTCACCAACAGCTTTAATAATGGGTAATAAAAGCCATTTTTTCTCTCAAAAATAGTTTTCTAGGTACGGGCGTCATGGTTACGACGGTACTGGTCACTATGCACTGAACATTGAATAGTTTGGCTCGAGCCCCCCACGTGCTATGCCACGAAACTATATATATATATATATATATGTTATACTCAGCACTCAGCTTAACTGAGCGGCCCAGAGGTGTGGCCAGCCTCCAATGTTTGGCTACGTTTTTAGTCATAGGGTGACAGCTCACACCTGCGGTATTCAATTTTCAAGCTGAAACAAAAATGTATAACAAAATACAGGCAGCTATTGCGGTGAAATCTAAAAAATATTGAGTTATGCAGGTTGATTTATAATTTGAAGAAGTAATTTATTTCTATTTTTCCACGAATAGTCGTCAATTTCTTGAGTAAACATTTAGAGGTGCTTTTTCGTAAGGGTGGCCATTAATAACTGATGTAGAAGACTTCACTATGAAACTCATATGTCGCGATCACGGCACTCGACAGTCTCTTCACAGTTCACAAAATACACTGCTGTCTGCTGTCCTAAACCACTATGCTGCCCTCAACTTGATCGTTTTCGAACGTCGCTGCATACATACTTGTCCCCGATGGTGGCTACCAGACCAATAGTAGGCTACCCCCAGATACGTGGCACGTCCGGCTCTTAGCGTCGCTCACACTCCAGTGTCCTTAAAGATGGCTGCCCTATGCACCCTCGAAACGACTATATAATTCAAAACAATGTTTGATAAAAAATTACGAATATTCTAAAATTAAACACGTATGATACATTGAAAAATATGGGAATTTTCCGGGCAATAACAATCTAAAGTCCAGTTATTTTGCATCTGCCACCGCTTTTTCACAAATAATGTTCTTGTGGCGTGATTTTGCTTTTCCCAGATTTTTGATACTAAACGTAAATAAACAAATAAAAATACATACTTAATTACTCATCTACCTTTTTAATCTTTAGACTGCTGCCGCGTCTAGAAAATTTAGCTTTACATAATTTTCTGTCCATGAGTGCCAACTCGCACTCGGTGTCACTCTTTAATTTTGTTTTTATCAATTTTTCTCTGGCGTATAAATTCCTCTAAGCGCGAAAACACAGCCATACGCGCCCCTGCCAAGCTTCTGCTCGGGGATTTCCAAGGCCACGTACACGCTAGCCGCTCGCCACGGTGGTGTAGCAACCGCCAGCCACGTGCTCTGCGGCGGGAAACTGCCGCTCCTATCTCCCACCACAGCTTGTACGGTCACAGGGTTCTTCTCAAAATGTGATGGATTATTTTTTACCAATCTCACTAGCGTATATACAGGGTGATCAGAAACAGCCTGAAAAGCTTGTAAGGGTGTTGTAGGGGTAAATTGTGTTGAGAAATAAGCGTTAAGAAAAAATTCGAACTGTTGCTTCGATTCCGGGTTAGTTAGCATTGGCGTTAGCCAGTCAGGCCGATTGACGTGCAAATTCCAGCGGCCCGCCAGACGGTGTCTCCAAACATTTTGTTCTTGTTTGGTTTCCTAAAACCGAACAAGAGAGCGATACAAAAACTGGACATCGAACGGTACTAAGGATCTAATCCTAGCCAAAGGCTGAGCACTCTCGTGCGCGATCATCTACAGTATGAGAACAACTAACACTAATTGTATTCGGCGGGCCGCCTGAATTTGCGCCTGATTGACTAACTTTAATCCTAATGAACTCGGAAACGGCGCAACATATCTTCATTTTTTTCTTAACAATTATTTCTCAGCAGGACCTACTCTGCAATACCCTCACAAGCTTTTCAGACTGTTACTGACCATTCTGTGTGTATTGTGATGGTGCAGTTAAAATGCCCAATCGCTTAAAGAGGTACGTACATGGCGGCCGCAGACGGACACCACATAACTTATTATTCTTACCAATCGTTATTTTAAAGTCAATAATTTCCCTCTCCCCCCCCCCCCCCCCCCCACAAGAACCATGGACCTTGCCGTTGGTGGGGAGGCTTGCGTGCCTCAGCGACACAGATAGCCGTACCGTAGGTGCAACCACAACGGAGGGGTATCTGTTGAGAGGCCAGACAAATGTGTGGTTACTGAAGAGGGGCAGCAGCCTTTTCAGTAGTTGCAAGGGCAACAGTCTGGATGATTGACTGATCTGGCCATGTAACACTAACCAAAACGGCCTTGCTGTGCTGGTACTGAGAAAGGCTGAAAGCCAGGGGAAACTAAAGCCGTAATTTTTCCCGAGGGCATGAAGCTTTACTGTATGGTTAAATGATGATGGCGTCCTCATGGGTAAAATATTCCTGAGGTAAAATAGTCCCCCATTCGGATCTCTGGGCGGGGACTACTCAGGAGTACGTTGTTATCAGGAGAAAGAAAACTGGCGTTCTACGGATCGGAGCGTGGAATGTCAGATCCCTTAATCGAGCAGGTAGGTTAGAAAATTTAAAAAGGGAAATGGATAGGTTAAACTTAGATATAGTAGGAATTAGTGAAGTTCAGTGGCAGGAGGAACAAGACTTTTGGTCAGGCGAATATAGGGTTATAAATACAAAATCAAATAGGGGTAATGCAGGAGTCGGTTTAATAATGAATAAAAAAATAGGAGTGCGGGTAAACTACTACAAACAGCATAGTGAACGCCGTATTGTGGCCAAGATAGACACGAAGCCCACGACTACTACAGTAGTACAAGTTTATATGCCAACTAGCTCTGCAGATGACGAAGAAATTGAAGAAATGTATGATGAAATAAAAGAAATTATTCAGATAATGAAGGGAGATGAAAATTTAATGGTCATGGGTGACTGGAATTCGGTAGTAGGAAAAGGGAGAGAAGGGAACGTAGTAAGTGAGTATGGATTGGGGCTAAGAAATGAAAGAGGAAGCCGCTTGGTAGAATTTTGCACAGAGCATAACTTAATCATAGCTTACACTTGGTTGAACAATCATGAAAGAAGGTTGTATACGTGGAAGAAGCCTGGAGATACTAGAAGGTTTCAGATAGATTATATAATGGTAAGACAGAGATTTAGGAACCAGGTTTTAAATTGTAAGGCATTTCCAGGGGCAGATGTGGACTCTGACCACAATCTATTGGTTATGAACTGTAGATTAAAACTGAAGAAACTGCAAAAAGGTGGCTATTTAAGGAGATGGGACCTGGATAAACTGACTAAACCAGAGGTTGTACAGAGTTTCAAGGAGAGCATAAGGGAACGATTGACAGGAATGGGGGAAATAAATACATGAGAAGAAGAATGGGTAGCTTTGAGAGATGAAGTAGTGAGGGCAGCAGAGGATCAAGTAGGTAAAAAGACGAGGGCTAGTAGAAATCCTTGGGTAACAGAAGGAATATTGAATTTAATTGATGGAAGGAGAAAATATAAAAATGCAGTAAACGAAGCAGGCAAAAAGGAATACAAACGTCTCAAAATTGAGATCGACAGGAAGTGCAATATGGCTAAGCAGGGATGGCTAGAGGAAAAATGTAAGGATGTAGAGGCGCATATCACTAGGGGTAAGATAGATATTGCCTACAGGAAAATTAAAGAGACCTTTGGAGAAAAGAGAGCCACTTGTATAAATATCAAGAGATCAGATGGAAACCCAGTTCTAAGCAAAGAAGGGAAAGCAGAAAGGTGGAAGGAGTGTATAGAGGGTCTATACAAGGGCGATGTACTTGAGGACAATATTATGTAAATGGAAGAGGATGTAGATGAAGATGAAGTGGGAGATACGATACTGCGTGAAGAGTTTGATAGAGCACTGAAAGACCTAAGTCGAAACAAGTCCCTGGGAGCACACAACATTCTATTAGCACTACTGACAGACTTGGGAGAGCCAGTCCTGACGAAATTCTACCATCTGGTGAGCAAGATGTACGAGACAGGCGAAATACCCTCAGACTTGAAGAAGAATATAATAATTCCAATCCCAAAGAAAACAGGTGTTGACAGATGTGAAAATTACCGAACAATCAGTTTCATAAGTCACGGATGCAAAATACTAACGCGAATTCTTTACGGACGAATGGAAAAACTGTTAGAAGCCAACCTCGGGGAAGATCAGTTTGGATTCTGTAGAAATATTGGAACACGTGAGGCAATACTGACCCTACGACTTATCTTAGAAGCTAAATTAAGGAAAGGCAAACCTACGTTTCTAGCATTTGTAGACTTAGAGAAAGCTTTTGACAATGTTGACTGGAACACTCTCTTTCAAATTCTGAAGGTGGCAGGGGTAAAATACAGGGAGCGAAAAGCTATTTACAATTTGTACAGAAACCAGAAGGCAGTTATAAGAGTCGATGGACATGAAAAAAGGGAAGCAGTGGTTGGGAAGGGAGTGAGGCAAGGTTGTAGCCTTGTGGGGTGGCGGGAGGGGGGGGGGGAATTATTTGGTTTTTAAAATGTAATGTTTTGTAATGTAGAAACATTACAATTCCCTGCCGTTTAACCATATGTGGGGCGGCAGGTGGAATTAATTGTTATATAAATGTTCCTATTATTTATGCTGTTGTTTTGCCGTTCTCAACACTGGCTCTCTAACTACAATTTTGGCAACTAGAAAGTGATTAGCAAAACGTGAAGCCTGTAATTAGAATTCCTAGTGCCCACTTCATCTGAGAAATACACTTATAGCTACAGCTTATAGCTCTGAGGAATTAGGAGATTGTCTGGGATTCATAATCAAAAACGATCGTGAAATAAAAAATGTTCTCTGTATTCTGAAAGTCACAGATGAAAAAAAAAAAAGAATCCACACAACCTGACTAACAGAGCAGTTCAGAGTCTAATACGCCGATGCAACTATAACAATCCAAATTAAATGTTTAAATGAATGCTCGCCATAATTTGAAGATAATGTTCATCAAACGCCATGCTAAATAATGGTAGAATGTCTGTCCCGCGGTGGCACGTGAAAATACGACATACGCAAACTGAAGACATATCATTAAAGTCATCCCAGAATTTATACTTCACTCGAAAACGATTTCATGGTTACGCGTATCCCGAGTAACTTATTACGGCACCCGAGGCTGTTTATAGCAATGATACCGACGCGACGCGACGCGACGCGACTCCCGGCACAGATGGTGTGTTAATCTGCGTCTGGAGAGAACTGGGGCCTTGCTTCCTCGCGCAGCGTTCTTATATATAAACCCGCGGTGCGGACAGCTAAGGGAACGCCTGATCAAATCGGCTCTCCCAACTAGCCGCTGGGCGAGTAATGCACCACTTTAACTCAATGAATAAATCATAGCTTCTTTTACTGATGGCCGATGAAGCTCTCAATTTAAATGTGCATTCAGCACACAGGTAAGTAAGCATAATAATAGTCTGACGTGGCTAAGTAAAATATTTTGGGCGAGAGAATTAATTTAATTACACTACACGCAGTAGACGAGCTCTGAACTTGCCCTTTGGAGATGCGCTATCACTATAGTTATATAGTTATTCAATTGAAACTTCTCAAATCTTTATGATTATAGCGGATCTCCATTCTACTTAATATAAACATCCTAGCCTTATTTATTAGCCTACTTAATCCATCTTGCTTCCTTAATTTTTAAGACAAAACCCAGAAAATATTGAATTTCAACTAAAATCTTAATTTGTGAGATCCAAAGTACTGTTTCTATTAAATTATTATGACAAAGGAATCTAAATACAAATTTTTAAGTCTCTAGCTCTTTTCTGTTGCGCCAATGATTTTTACAGAAAAACGTCCAAATTTTGAAAATGGTTAAAGTTATTGAACTGACATTCAACACATATTGATTCAGTATTACTCCTGACGTGCTAGAACCGTTTCAGGTTATTTATTTAATTTTTAAAGTATTGCACAACATTTATGACGTCAGAGCTAGTTACAGCGGACTGGCTGGCACACAATGGAAAGGCTGATATGAATTTTATACGGCGTGAGTAGGCTGCTTCCCTACAGCCTCTCCCCGATGTTATTCAATCTGTATATTGAGCAAGCAGTGAAGAAAACAAAAGAAAAATTCGGAGTAGGGATTAAAATCCATGGAGAAGAAATAAAAACTTTGAGGTTCGCCGATGACATTGTAATTCTGTCAGCGACAGCAAAGGACTTAGAAGAGCAGTTGATCGGAATGGATAGTGTCTTGAAAGGAGGATATAAGACGAACATCAACAAAAGCAAAACGAGGATAATGGAATGTAGTCGAATTAAGCCAGGTGATGGTGAGGGAATTAGATTAGGAAACGAGACACTTAAAGTAGTAAAGGAGTTTTGCTATTTGGGGAGCAAAATAACTGATGATGGTCGAAGTAGAGAGGATATAAAATGTAGACTGGCAATGGCAAGGAAAGCGTTTCTGAAGAAGAGAAATTTGTTAAGATCGAGTATACAGGGTGTTACAAAAAGGTACGGCCAAACTTTCAGTAAACATTCCTCACACACAAAGAAAGAAAATATGTTATGTGGACACATGTCCAGAAACGCTTACTTTCCATGTTATAGCTCATTTTATTACTTCTCTTCAAATCACATTAATCATGGAATGGAAACACACAGCAACACAACGTACCAGCGTGACTTCAAACACTTTGTTACAGGAAATGTTCAAAATGTCCTCCGTTAGCGAGGATACATGCATCCACCCTCCGTCGCATGGAATCCCTGATGCGCTGATGCAGCCCTGGAGAATGGCGTATTGTATCACAGCCGTCCACAATACGAGCACGAAGAGTCTCTACATTTGGTACCGGGGTTGCGTAGACAAGAGCTTTCAAATGCCCCCATAAATGAAAGTCAAGAGGATTGAGGTCAGGAGAGCGTGGAGGCCATGGAATTGGTCCGCCTCTACTAATCCATCGGTCACCGAATCTGTTGTTGAGAAGCGTACGAACACTTCGACTGAAATGTGCAGGAGCTCCATCGTGCATGAACCACATGTTGTGTCGTACTTGTAAAGGCACATGTTCTAGCAGCACAGGTAGAGTATCCCGTATGAAATCATGATAACGTGCTCCATTGAGCGTAGGTGGAAGAACATGGGGCCCAATCAAGACATCACCAACAATGCCTGCCGAAACATTCACAGAAAATCTGTGTTGATGACGTGATTGCACAATTGCGTGCGGGTTCTCGCCAGCCCACACATGTTGATTGTGAAAATTTACAATTTGATCACGTTGGAATGAAGCCTCATCCGTAAAGAGAACATTTGCACTGAAATGAGGATTGACACATTGTTGGATGAACCATTCGCAGAAGTGTACCCGTGGAGGCCAATCAGCTGCTGATAGTGCCTGCACACGCTGTACATGGTACGGAAACAACTGGTTCTCCCGTAGCACTCTCCATACAGTGACGTGGTCAGCGTTACCTTGAACAGCAGCAACTTCTCTGACGCTGACATTAGGGTTATCGTCCACTGCACGAAGAATTGCCTCGTCCATTGCAGGTGTCGTCGTTCTAAGTCTTCCCCAGTCGCGAGTCATAGGCTGGAATGTTCCGTGCTCCCTAAGACGCCGATCAGTTGCTTCGAACGTCTTCTTGTCGGGACACCTTCGTTCTGGAAATCTGTCTCAATACAAACGTACCGCGCCACGGCTATTGCCCCGTGCTAATCCATACATAAAATGGGCATCTGCCAACTCCGCATTTGCAAACATTGCACTGACTGCAAAACCACGTTACGTACTGATGTGCTTGATGCTAGTACTGTAGAGCAATGAGTCGCATGTCAACACAAGCACCGAAGTCAACATTACCTTCCTTCAATTGGGCCAACTGGCGGTGAATCAAGGAAGTACAGTACTTACTGACGAAACTAAAATGAGCTCTAAAATGGAAATTAAGCGTTTCCGGACACATGTCCACATAACATCTTTTCTTTATTTGTGTGTGAGGAATGTTTCCTGGAAGTTAGGCCGTGCGTTTTTGTAGCGCCCTATAGATTTAAGTGTCAGGAAGTGGTTTCTGAGAGTATTTGTATGGAGTGTAGCCATGTATGGAAGTGAAACATGGACGATAACTAGTTTGTACAAGAAGAGAATGGAAGCTTTCGAAATGTGGTGCTACAGAAGAATGCTGAAGATTAGATGGGTAGATCATATAACTAATGAGGAGGTATTGAATAGGATTGGGGAGAAGAGAAGTTTGCGGCACAAATTGACTAGAAGAAGGGATCTGTTGGTAGGACATGTTCTGAGGCATCAAGGGATCACCAATTTAGTATTTGAGAGCAGCGTGGAGGGTAAAAATCGTAACGGGAGACCAAAAGATGAATACGCTGAACAGATTCAGAAGGGTGTAGGTTGCAGTAGGTACTGGGAGATGAAGAAGCTTGCACAGGATAGAGTAGCACGGAGAGATGCATCAAACCAGTCTCAGGACTGAAGACCACAACAACAACAACTTTCCCTCTAAGTGATGAGTTACCCCAGAAAATTATTCCTGAAGACATTATTGAGTGAAAATACGCAGAATACGTCAGGTGGTCGATTCGTTTGTTTCCAAAATTAGCAGTTATACGAAGAGCAAAAGTAGCCGAACTTAATTGTTTGAGAATCTCAGTAATATACTTCTTCCAATTCATGTTTTCATCAATACATATACCTTAAAGTTTGGAGCATTCTAGTCTATCTCCTGACACCTATTCATGTGTTATGTCAATTGTCGGTATGACTGTATTTGCTCCATAGAACTGAATATAAAGCTTTTTTTCTTTAAATTTAAGGAGTGTCCATTTTCAGAGAAATACTTCATAATTGTTTGGAAAACATCATTTACCATCTCTTCTGCTGCTTTGTCTTTAATGGGATTTATTATAACACTAGTATCGTCTGCAACAATTAGCAGTTCTGGTTATTGAATGTTAAGTGGAAGGTCATTCGCATGTATAGGGAATAGAAATGCTCCAAAAATTGAACCTTGTGGGACCTCCCTTTGAGATTTCTCCCCAATCACTAAGATTTCTTACCTTTCCGACATTATTTCAATTATTCAGCACAATCTTTTGCATTCTATTCGTTAAGTATGTTTGAAACCAGCACAATGAAATGCCTCGGAAAGATGACAACAAATTACAACTGGCGATATTTTATTGCTTAAGACTTGTACTGTTTGATAAGTGAATGTATAAATATCATTTTCAGTACGGCAACCCTTCTCGAATCCAAACTATGATGTGCTAAGTACATTGTTTCCATTTCAATGCGAGACTATGCTTGAATACGTTACCATTTCCGAACATTTTGGAAAGAATATGTCAGTAAGGAAATTGAGCTAGAACTTTTTAAATCTGTTTGCCGCCTTCATTCTGAAGAAGTTTAACAACTGCATGTTTTTAACTGTCTGTGATGCACTGCATATATCACGAAAAACATTACCGATTAAGTGGGAACAGCTGTTTCAGAATCTGTTCGAAATACATTCAACACGCCATGTATTTTTCGTCTTTTAGAATTTTTTACAATTATATTAAATTCATTGAAGGAAACTTTGCTACAACTAGCTGGTAAAGTTTTCTAGAATGACATTTTTAATATATTTTCTTCCTTTTTCAAGCAAATTGCTATTTTTTGCTACTACATTTAGAAACTACTCGCAACTCTTTAGTTATCACTGACTACATTGATATTTAGTGTAATTGTTATGGTATCTTCTACACCAGCTTGTTGTTCTGTCTCCTGTTTGACAGAATCCCATATAGTTGTAATCTTATTATCTTCATTACTTATATCTGTCAGGACTTGCATACTTCTGGACATATTTGATGACTTTCCTCACAATACTATACTACTAGTATTAAAGTAACGTAGAGTCTTAACCTACTCTGTCCTTTACATGAATTTCCTCCTCCCTTTTACATAAGATTTTAATTCCCTTAGTTATCCAAGAGTAACTTTTTTTAACGGATCTTTTGCATAATTATTTGTAAAACAACTTTCAAGTATTGATACAAATTAACTATGAAATAAATTGAATTTGACATTAGCTACTCTTCCTATATATATATCTCATCCCATACCACCCCTTTCAGATTACTCATAGAACACTGTACCCTGTTCTCATTAATAAGCCTCACTTTGCATGTACATGTCTCTGGCTTGTAAGGTGCCATATCGTTTATTTCCATTAATTGTGCATCATGGTCAGATAATGCATTAACATCTGGGTACACATTAACTGTTTCAGCCTGACCACTGTCTATAAAATGTGATCAACCTTAGTGAATACAAGGTGGTTTTTGAGCACGGAGCTGCTGCACATGTGTTCTGTCTGGTTCAGATCAGGCGGAACTGGCGGGCAAGACATCAACGTGGGTTCCCTGTCATGTGAACTGTTGTCCTGTTGGAAGATGGTATCTCCTTAGGAGAGGACATCAGTGGATCAGGTGGACAGCGAAAATGTCACGTGGTCCACAGCTGTCTCGGTGCCTTCAATTACTACCTCAGGTCGCATAAAAGGGTACATTAGCGTTCCCCATCCCACAGTACTGGCCCCACCGGCGTGTGTCCGTGACATGGTGCTTGTCTCGAGCAGACGACGTGATGGGAAAGATTATGGACCCACGGTAAAAAGGAACCTGACTCATCCACCGAGGCGACGAGTTTCCCTTAATCCAGTCTCGATGATCCTTTGCTCACTGCAACAGTAATTGACAATATCGTTGGGTAAACATAGGTTCACATCAGGGTCATTTGCTTTGGAGGCCCATGTTCAACACTGCGTGGAATAGAGCGCTCCAAAACAATTGTGCCTGAACCACCATTTTGTTTTGCCGTCCGATCTTCCACAGATCGCAGATCGCCGCTTATCCTACTTGAGAGAGCAACCAAGCTTCCGACCCCTATTTCCTGTGACGGGAAGCGGATGACGAACACCTTGTCGCCTGTTTGTGGTTGCACCACTTTCCATGTCCGATAGAATAGACACCAATTATATGTGGTCTTCAGTCCTGAGACTGGTTTGATGCAGCTCTCCATGCTACTCTATCCTGTGCAAGCTTCTTCATCTCGCAGTACTTACTGCAGCCTACATCCTTCTGAATCTGCTTAGTGTATTCATCTCTTGGTCTCCCTCTACGGTTTTTACCCTCCACGCTGCCCTCCAGTACTAAATTGGTGATCCCTTGATGCTCAGAACATGTCCTGCCAACCGATCCCTTCTTCTAGTCAAGTTGCGCCACGAACTCCTCTTCTCCCCAGTTCTATTTAATACCTCCTCATTAGTTATGTGATCTATCCATCTAATCTTCAGCATTCTTCTGTGCACCACATTTCGAAAGCTTCTATTCTCTTCTTGTCTAAACTATTTATTGTCCACGTTTCACTTCCATACAAATACTTTCAGAAACGACTTCCTGACACTTAAATCTATACTCGATGTTAACAAATTTCTCTTCTTCAAAAACGCTTTCCTTGCCATTGCCAGTCTACATTTTATATCCTCTCTACTACGACCATCATCAGTTATCTTGCTCCCCAAATAGCAAAACTCCTTTACTACTTTAAATGTCTCATTTCCTAATCTCATTCCCTCAGCATCGCCCGACTTAATTCGACTACAGCCCAGTATCCTCGTTTTGCTTTTGTTGATGTTCATCTCATACCCTCCTTTCAAGACACTGTCCATTCCGTTCAACTGCTCTTCCAAGTCCTTTGCTGTCTCTGACAGAATTACAATGTCATCGGCGAACCTCAAAGTTTTTATTTCTTCTCCATGGATTTTAATACCTACTCCGAACTTTTCTTTTGTTTCCTTTACTGCTTGCTCAATATACAGATTGAATAGCATCGGGGAGAGGCTACAACCCTGTCTCACTCCCTTCCCAACCACTGCTTCCCTTTCATGTCCCTCGACTCTCATAACTGCCATCTGATTTCTGTACAAATTGTAAATAGCCTTTCCCTCCCTGTATTTTACCCCTGCCACCTTCAGAATTATATATATATATATATAATATATTTGGTTGATTTCTGTACAAATTGTAAATAGCCTTTCGCTCCATGTATTTTACCCCTGCCACCTTCAGAATTATATATATAATATATATGGTTGATTTGGGGGAAGGGACAAAACAGCGAGGTCATCGGTCCCATCGGTTTAGGGAAGGGTGGGGAAGGAAGTCGGCCGTGGCCTTTCAAAGGAACCACCCCGGCATTTTCCTGAAGCGATTTAGGGAAAGCTCGGAAAACCTGAATCATGTTGGCCGGACGCGGGTTTGAACCGTCGCCTTCCCGAAAGCGTGCATCCGCAGTGCAAAAGTGCGGATGCACTGATATAGCCCGAACTCCTACAGGAATCAGTAATTTGCGAGAAGGGGGTGTTAATGGGCGTGGGACCCTGAATTTCAGCGTGCGGCAAGTTGGAAAACTGAGTCGGTCAGGGACCGTGTCACGATGGTCGAAGCGCTTAATGCAACTAACAATAAAGTTCGGTTTGAGAAAAGTCTAAAGGATTTATTGGTGGCCAACCCCTCCTACCCATTTGCTGAATTTCTTTGCAGTACCGACTGATGTGTGAATGTTGTGTGAATATTGTAGAATGTGAATATTGCGTGCAATCTGACTTCTGTGGAAATTCTGTGCAGTAACGCGATCATTGTAAATAATTGCTGTAAAATGCTTTTATTTTATTTTTTTACTTTATATTGATTTGTTAATGCATGGCTACAGTAGCCTAAGAATTATCATATACACCTAAGTGTACTGAACATTTAATATTTGGTGATGAATTTGATGTACTTTAAAATTAAATATGCCTAACTTTTTTTGACCGATTCGACATTCACAAGCTAGGTATATTAAGATATCTCTTCTTATTTTGTAATTATTTATTGTGTATGCTTGTTTTCTGACTTGTTACACATCCCAGAGAATCGCCTCACTATGGATTGATTGCAACCAAAAATACATCTAATCTAGTCCCTGTCCGGCACAAATTTTCAACTTTCGCCATTGCATTACCGCAATGACCTGTGCGGCTGGAAGTCAAGAGTTCCCTTTCTTTCACCATCCAACACTGAAGAGCCAAACAAACTGGTACACATTCCTAATATCGGGTAGGGCCCTTCGCGAGCACGCAGGAGTGCCGCAACACGACGTGGCATGAACTCGAATAATGTCTGAAGTAGTACTGGAGGGAACTGACACCATGAATCGTACAGGGCTGTCGATAAATCTGTAAGAGTGCGAGGGGGTGGACATTTCTTCTCTAAAGTGCATTGCAAGGCATCCCAGATATGCTCAATAATGTCCCGGGAGTTTGGTGGCCAGCAGAAGTGCTTAAACTCAGAAGAGTGTTCCTGGAGCAACTCTGTAGCAACTTTGGAGGTGTGGGGTGTCGTATTGTCCTGCTGGAATTGCCCAAGTCCATCGGATTGCACAATGGACACGAATGGATGCAGGTGATCAGACAGGATACTTACGTACGTGTCACCTGTCAGAGTCGTATCTATACTCCAACTGCACACGTCCCACACGGCTACAGGGCCTTCACCAGCTTGAAGAATCCTCTGCTGACATGCAGGTTCTATGGATTCATAAGGTTGTCTCCGTACCCATACACGTCCACTTGCTCGATACAATCTGAAACGAGATTCGTCCGACCAGGCAACTTGTTTCCAGTCATCAACAGTCCCATTTCGGTTATGACTGGGCCAGGTGAGGCCTAAAGCTTTGTGTCGTGCAGTCATCAAGGGTACACGAGTGGGCCTTCGGCTCCGAAAGCCCATATCGATGATGTTTCGTTGAATGTTTGGCACACTGACAATTGTTAATGGCCCAGCATCGAAGTCTGCAGCAATTTGCGGAAGGGTTGCACTTCTGTCACGTTGAACGATTCTCTTCAGTCGTTGTTGGTTCCGTTTTTGCAGGGTTTTTTTTCCAGCCGCAGCGATATCGGAGATTTGATGTTTTATCGGCTTCCTAATATTCACAGTACACTCGTGAAATGGTCGTACGGGAAATCCCCACTTCATCGCTACCTCGGAGATGCTGTGTCCAATCTCTCATGCGCCGTCTATAACACCACGTTCAAACTCACTCAAGTCTTGATAACTTGCCATTTTAACAGCAGTAACCGATGTAAGAACTGCGCCGACACTTGTCTTATATAGGCGTTGGCGACCGCAGCGCCGTATTCTACCTGTTTAGATATTTCTGTATTTGAATACGCATGCCTATACCACTCTTTTTGTTGCTTCGGTGTATATTTCATTTAGTACATATTTGCCGTAAGATGCTGGCGTTAGTAGTACGCGAACAGTCGATCAGGTTTTTCCGTTTCCGGGATACACCCACGGCCGTATCAGTCAGCCCTGTATGAGGCTTATGTCAATGCATTTCCTGATTTGCGTCCAGTATTGTCTGTAGAATGTTCTCTTATCAGTCCCTGCTTCGCGGGCCGATGTGGCCGAGCGGTTCTAGTCGTTTCAGTCTGGAACCGCGCTACTGCGAAAGTCGCATGTTCGAATCCTGCCCCGGCCGTGGATGTGTGTGATTCTAGTCGTTTCAGTCTGGAATCGCGCTACTGCGAAGGTCGCATGTTCGAATCCTGCCCCGGCCATGGATGTGTGTGATGTCCTTAGGTTAGTTAGATTTAAGTAGTTCTAAGTTCAGGGGACTGGTGACGTCAGATGTTAAGTCCCATAGTGCTCAGAGCCATTTGAACCATTTTTTGAGTCCTTGCTTCGCTCGTATACTTCCCTTACAGTGCCACGTGGTCCCATAACCCCCAAGTGGTATTCTCTGTCGCGATGGTGAATGGTCATAGCGTTTTGCCTCTTCATCTGATGGTGCCGCACGCTATTTATTCCTTGAGCTCTTGAGGTATACGTACCAATACCGGCCAAAGAGAACCATCTATAGGGAAGGTTTTCTTAAAGGGTTCCTACCTACTCGTAAAAATAGTCACAGATCGCGTTTGCAGAGCAAATATTTGAATACTGCAATGAACCTACGTGCACCTTCTCCCACGGCAAGATTAAACCAAATCGATTTCACATGCGCTCTAGTGTACATAGGGACTACTAAAAGAAGCATCCCTAAAAACCAGAAGGACAATATTGTCTGCAGTGCAGCACTGATAAGTTAGCGGTAGTAGATTGTACAATATGTCCAGGGAACACGAAACTCCATACTTCATGACTATAGTTGTATAAAATTCCAATTTTTATTGTCTTAAGGTAGGCAACAGACATTTGAAAAGAATACCGCACAAAAACAACTTTAACAGGAGAAAATAACTGAAATCAAACAGCTTGTGGGGGTCTTACTGCTAGATTAGCTAAATAGTGCGAACTCTTTCTCGCAGTACAAGTTGCATAACATTCGTCATCGCGACTCAGCGATCTCAGGCAATAGTCGGATGAAGTCACAACACTGCCGAAGAAACAGTTCGATAGTTCCGGCCTCCTAACCACGTTTACGTTCCAATATTACTACGTCCTTACAGCCTCTGCAAATGTCTGCTGTGGTTGGAGATGAAACGTTACACGTAGAAGCATCAGTCAGTACATAGCCTAATGACCATAAAAACAGTATCACGGACGATGTTTAACACCGCCAGCGAAAGCTTGCGTAGTACGCACGGTGTCACTCATGCCTGATAAAAATCAGTTCGTCGTTGTATTGGGAATTACGAGGTATGCTTCTGGGTAACACAGTTTGAATTGTTGACTTACCTGAAGAGACTTCATTTTAAATCAAGGATGAATTGAAAATGCAACTGTTCATTAGTCTTCTGACGGGTTTCGACCTTTCCGGGAAACTAAGTGTTCTACTTCGCGGTAGTGAAGACTTCTTGCGAGGTCGCCTTTTCAAGAAAGTGAACATCCACTATGTTATGTAGAGAAACTGCAACACCCCACACGCAGAAGTTACATGCCCAGAGATCAGAGTTCTCCCATCCACATATGTAGTACTTCCTCACTATTAGATGATGATAATGTTTGGTTTGTAATGCGCCCAACTGTGCAGTCATCAGCGCCCGTACAAAGTTCCAATTTCTACACCAATTTTTACTCAATCAAATCTAGCCACTGTCACGAATGATGATGATGATGATAATGATGATGAAATGATGAGGATAACACAAACAACCAGTTCCCGGGCAGAGAAAATCCCCAACCCGGCCGGGAATTGAACCCGGGACACCGGGATCCAGACACAGCAATGCCACTAGCTGCGGATGCCTCGCCATTTGGCATCCTATACTGTTGCGGAGCTAACTGAACTTGAGAAGCTGTAACGAGATGCGTGGAAGGGAGGTGGATGGGTAATGTGCTATGAACTGCCGAGCCCTGCTTTTGTACGTACCCACGCTGGCTGATTCTGCCGAATCGCCAGCTTCCTCTCTGCTGAGAAGATCGCTATCACACACCCACACACAAAGCAAGCGTCACTGAAACACTTCCGCTGGCCGCTGATGCCAACAACTCATTTCCGGCACCCTACCGCGGAAGCGCGCTTTTGTAAACGCAGTCACCTATTTGTACGATTGCGACACAGGTTTCCATGTTGTACGTTTCCATTATTTTTCTTTCTACTGACCACGAGAAAGATATCTTTGGTGTCCTGAAATCCAATCAGACCTAACGATTTTTTAACGTAAACAGAACAACTAAAATGTGACGAAAAGTATTTTACAGGTTAAAACCTAACTGTTGCAACTTCAACTACCTGATCAAACTAAAGTACTGAAAAACATTTTTAATTGGTTTTTAGCCATTTCTTCAGGCCTGACCCCTATGATAATGCAATATGTCCCCTATGATAATGCAATATGACTCAAAAGTGCAACGTAATCTTTATTCATTTTCTTCAGAAGGAAACAGATTGGATACTACTGGCAAAGGAGATCTGCAAGAGTAATAGACTCCTAGTGTAAAAAGGTTCTCCTTATTCGTCTGTAACGCATATGTACACTGAAGAGCCAAAGAAACTGGTACATCTGCCTAATATCGTGTAGGACTCGCGCGAGCACGCGGAAGTGCCGCAACACGACGTGGCATGGACTCGACTAACATCTCAAGTAGTGCTCGAGGGAACTGACACCATGAATCCTGCAGTTCTGTCCACAAATCAGTAAGAGTACGAGGGAGTGGAGACCTCATCTGAACAGCACATTGCAAGGCATCCCAGATATGCTCAATAATGTTCATGTCTGCAGAGATTGGTGGACAGCGGAAGTGTTTAAACTCAGAAGAGTGTTCCTGGAGCCATTATATAGCAATTCTGGGCGTGTGGGGTGTCGCATTGTCCTGCTGGAATTGCCCAAGTTCGTTGTAATGCGCAATGGACATGAAAGGATGCAGGTGATCAGACAGGAAGCTTACGTTCCTGTCTGCTGTCTGACTCGTATCTAGACGTATGAGAGGTTCCCGTACCATCCAACTGCACACGCCCCACACCATTACAGAGCCTCCACCAGTTTGAACACTCTCCTGCTGACATACAGAGTCCATGGATTCACGACGTTGTCTCCATACCCATACACGTCCTTCCGCTCGATACAGCTTGAAACGAGACTCGTCCGACCAGGCAATATATTCTCAGTCATCAACAGTTCAATGTCGGTGTTGATGGGCCCAGACGGGGCGTAAAGCTTTGTGTCGTGCAGTCATCAAGGGTACGCGAGTCGGTCTTCGGCTCCGAAAGCCCGTATAGATGACGTTTCGTTGAATGGTTTTTCACTCTGACAATTGTTGATGGCCCAGCACTGAAATCTGCAGCAATTTGCGGAAGGGTTGCACTTCTGTCGCGTTGAAAGATTCTCTTCAGTTGTCGCTGGTCCCGTTCTTGCAGGATCTTTTCCCGGCCGCAGTAATGTCGGAGATTTGATGTTTTACCGGATTCCTGATATTCGCGGTACACTAGTGAAATGATCGTATGGGAAAATAGTCACTTCATCGCTGCCTCGGTGATGCTGTGTCCCATCGCTCGTGCGCCGGCTATAACACCACCCTCGAACTCACTTAAATCTTGATAACCTGCCATTGTAGCAACAGTAACCCGTGTAACAACTGCGTCAGACACTTGTATTATATAGGCTGCCGACCGCAGAGCCGTGTTCTGTCTGTTTATGTATCTCCGTATTTGAATACGCATGCCTACACCAGTTTCTTTGGATGTTCAGTTTTATGCCATTTGTGAGCATTGAATTAGCTTTGAAATCGGAGATTATGCCTTCAAAAATATTAGCCTGTGAGTTCTAGTGATTTCGGACGAACATCTGATCTCAAAAACAGAGCTGCCGATGGAGTTACATTCATCAGCAAATTGGGACATAATTACTTACCAGAATGATGAAGTTCTGCGTAAAACTTGAGAAAAATATCCGACGCTTCGAAGCAATTGGATTGGTCGCTTAAACAGAGTCGTTAAATAGCAAAGTCATCATATGATCATTGCTGGTCGAGCACATGATAATCCACATGATTCCAAAATCCAACAACGGGAGTTTCAAAACAGTAAGCAGACGAATGCGGATATTGTTGCAAAATCAAATTAATGTTCGCTATTTGAGACACATGACTACAAGCAATCTCAAGCATTAGACAAAAGGACCTAGTAAAAAAGATTTTAAAATTTTTTAGTTTGTACACTGCTGCTATGGTCACTGGAGAAAAATGATATTCAGCAACTAAACTTTATTTATGCTTTTAGAGTAAACTAATCTTTAGGATATCTGCAAAAGGTTTCAAAAGTCATGAGTGATGGCTATATTTTCCAAAGAATAAACTGATAAAAATTTTACAAGAAAACGAATTGAAATGGACATACCAAAAGAGATAAGGGGCGACATACGCATGGTATGGCGTGATGTAGAAGTAGCCAATTTCATGTGACGTACGCCCACACCAAATGCCGAGAACAATGATGAAGCAAATGAAGGAAAAATATCGATAAAGCGCTTGCCTAGAAACCGTAGGGTGCGGGGTCAAATTTCTGTCGGACACGGATTTTTCAGTCCTCTGTTTAATCTAGCCTTCATGTCTCGTCGATGTGGGGAGCCACCAGAAACAGCACGTTGTTCAGACTCTACATTAAAGTCAATTCACTCAAGATTCATTTTAGTAGCGGTGTATATGGAGTACATGAAATGATTACATTTACAGATCAGTAGCATAACCGGTTCTGAGGTACCAGGTATTGACCCTTTCTGAACCACGCATATTAGAACATGGTGTAGGCTCCACAGGCGGCATTGACTCTGGAATCCAGACGATCGTACACATCGCGAATACTGTCCCGGGATACGTTATGCCATGCCTCCTCGACCTCTTCCCTTAGTTCTGTAAGAGTGTAACTAATCTGTATGTACGGGTTATTACGTTATTATTGGGAATGGAAATGTTTATTGCTTGTGAAATTAACCTGAGAAGATTAGGGTCGCCACCGATTCTAACCATACAACTAATCAAAGGTTTGGCCGAGTCGGAAAATAAATTAATTTGATCACAGACCAGAAACCCATGACAGTGCATACATTGTGATGTCGCTTATAGGGGATGCGATGTAATTAATAGTATTGCCCGTGCGCTGTTCACGAGAATCAAACATTTAAAATAAAATAGAAAATGCATGAACACTGCATAAGATCAGCTCCCAGCAATACACCTGAAAATAAGACTTAATCTAAAGGATTTGTTTTAAAATAAAAGAGGAAACTAATAACTGGACCTGTGCGTAAGGAAACGCGTTGGATGTGCTAACGGGAAAGCTACGAGGTGAGTGGCTTAGGTGCAAAAACGTAACCTCGGAATACAAAAAAAAAAAAAAAAATTGTGGATAAAATCATTTATTCCTAAGATATGGATGTGAGACATGTACACAATTCCTGATCACATTAATTCCTAAAACACTAAAGAAAAGCATCGACACATTCACCGTTATAATCTACACCTAAAATCATTGGTGTGAATCATTCATACAACTGCTGTTGCCTGATAACTGATCGCAATAACTCGTGAAACGGTACACGTTTCGCAGTACACCCGAGTGCCCACGTCGTTTGTGGAGACGCAATTTCTAGGTATCACGGCCAAGTTGCAACAATAGCACATCACATAATCATGAACAGTTGACATCTTTAAAACAAACATGAGATCGGACAGTTAGTGATGGTAGCCCAAAAACTCTAATGTTCAACCACGTGGTCGGCTCCCCACGGACAAAAGATACATAAAGCAAGGAAAATTTACGAGAAGGAAAAGCTATTAATATTTAGAAAAATAAAAGCATATACAGGCACACCTGAAGGCAAACAGACATTCATACAGAAGCGAGTGTTCACTTCTTATCGACACCTTTGTGCGGTGCTCTTCCGGCGGATCCAAGTGTGCTATAGAAATTTACTAAAAGAAAAATCTGCCAAAGTTCTGCATTCCTTGCTGCGACAAGGCAAAGTAAGCTTTCAGAGTTGAAAAGCGAGACCAAAAGCTAACAACTCTCCACTCGGCAAGTAACAACGCGATACGCGGTCAGTCTAACTCACCCTTCTTCGACTGGAGCACAGCTGTGGACGCTTCCCGTACCGGCAGCAGACTGCCTCCCTTTTTCTTCTCTAGCCTCTTCCACGCTCCGCGTGGCCCGGAAAACCCAAAGATGCCATTTCCGCCACCAACCTAACGCAGGTTGATTTCTCACAAATGGCGCAAACCTCTTTGCCTACCTGACCACTACGCGAGTTGGCTATTCTGTACAAGTGCTGCTGAATCTGTACGGCTATCGCAGACTTTCTGCAGCCACCGTCTAGCAACGTGACAGACAACCACATCCATTCAATCACACCACTATGAGAGTAATGAGAAAAGAGAAACAGGGAAAAGAAAGAGAAATGTTAGTGAAAGTGGGCTACCGCACTAATGAAAGGTGGCTACAGGACCCTTTCAGGAGTTGTTGGTTGTTGAGTCACAAGAGTCACTTCCGTCCCATCACACCCCACACGTGCTCGATTCGGGACAATTTGAGAGTTGTGCTGGCCAGGAAAGAGGCTCCACGTCCAACAGAGGACGTTGAGTTTCACGGGCATTCTGTGGGCGAGCATTATCCTTCTGGAACAACGTGTCTCCTGCCTATTGCAAGAACAGCAAAAGAACAGGTCTGACAACATTCTGCACGTACCGACCACTCGCTAGCGTCCTCTCCAGAAACACCAATGATAAAGAAGGCTTATACCTTATCGCACCACAGTTCGTAATGTGGGACCAGAGTGTCTTGGACGAATGCACTCTACGAGACAGTGCTTATCAGGTCTACATCGTACGTGCAAACCACCATCACTTACATGCAGGCAGAACCTGCTTTCACAGCTGAAGACCACGGCACACCATTCCATCTTCCAAGTGATCCTCTGACGGCACCAGTCGAGCCGTGCAGCGTGAGTCGAAGACAGGGTAGAGGTGTGCGTGCCCGTAGTCCCACTGGTAATAGGCAGTTAGCAACAGTTCGTGTTGACACGTGTAGGCTCACAAGATCTCTGATCTGTGTTGTCGTAGCTGTACGATATGCCACAGCTACCGTTACAACACAACGATCCTGGCGGGCGACTGTGCTATGTGGACGTCCAGAACCTCGTCTGCAGGTGTGAGAATGTTCATGTGACCACAGAAACCAGCTTCGTTGCATAACTGACGCAGCACGTCCAACCTGCGTGGCGATTCTCAGAAAGGACCATCCTGTCACTCGGAAGGCCACAATTTGACCCCTTTCAAACACGCTCAGCTGGCTGTAAGAGGAACAGATGCATCTCTGTGGAAAGTTTGCCTGCTTGCTTCGCACCGATCCTTCTGGCTATGACCATTCCTTACTAAAGGGTAGACACAAAATGGCGCTCCGGTAGCTATGTCACTGCGCTATTTGTTGACGGACGACGATGAAACCATTACCAGTACACCTTGTATCCCCACGTGTCATATGCCGTCATCGGATCAAAATCGACATCGCCTTTTCAGGAGTAATAATATTTTTCAGGCGATATGTAGTGGGCGATGTTGTTGTTGTTGTTGTTGTTGTGGTCTTCAGTCCTGAGACTGGTTTGATGCAGCTCTCCATGCTAATCTATCCTGTGCAAGCTTCTTCATCTCCCAGTACTTACTCCAACCTACATCCTTCTGAATCTGTTTAGTGTATTCATCTCTTGGTCTCCCTCTACGATTTTTACCCTCCACGCTGCCCTCCAATGCTAAATTTGTGATCCCTTGAAGTCTCAGAACATGTCCTACCAACCGGTCCCTTCTTCTTGTCAAGTTGTGCCACAAACTCCTCTTCTCCCCAATTCTATTCAATACCTCTACCCATCTAATCTTCAGCATTCTTCATTTCGAAAGCTTCTATTCTCTTCTTGTCCTAACTATTTATCGTCCATGTTTCACTTCCATAGTGGCCAATGAAGAAGAGAATTATTAGTTCCACTTTTAAAAACAGGCAGCAATACAGGGTGTACATAAAGCCCGAGAACACTTTCAATTATTTATTGCACAAGAACCAAACATTGCACAGATATCATACATATGTCATTTTGAAGAGAAACCCTGAAAGTTTTTTTTTTTTCATGTATACCGCCACAGCGTAGTTTGGTAATTTGCCGATAGTCAGCGCAAGTCCAAACATGGCGAGTTCAGGTGCTGAGCTATAGAAGGGGACAGCTGTTTCATGAAATGGCCTCCCCGGTCACCAGCTCTCACTCCGTGCGACATTTCTCTGTGGGGAGACATTAAAGGTCTGGTGTATGTACCGCCTCTACCATGTGATGTAGCATAGCTCCGGGAGAGAATAGGGGAAGCGACTGCCACAGTCGACGATGCCTAATGGGACAGGTATGGCGAGAATTCGACTACTGTCTGCCGGGTCACTCACCGTTCGCATGTCGCATGTTTGTAAAAGAAACTTTCAGAGTTTCTCTTCAAAATTCAATGTGTATGACATTTGTACAATGTTTAGTTCTTGTGCAATAAATAATTGAAAGTGTTCTCGGACTTTATGTACACCCTGTATGTTTCTGACACTGCATCAATTAACTGTTTACCTTCCTCGGTACTGAAAAGCATTTGTAACCACTTTGCACACGGAATTTGCCTGACTTGCAGCAACTGCTTCACTAGAATGCGGCGTGCAACGCATTAGGCTAGTGCAGAACCGGCTGGCATGTCACACCTGATATACTACGCATTGCGGCCTGTCTGTGGGAAAATGCACCGTCGAGGGGACGACGCAATATGGCGGCCGCATTATGTACTATGCGCCGCTAAATTCCGGTTCCTAGGAAAACCCAGTTTAAACTTTAGGTCCCTCCTTCTCCCGGATGGATACCTCGGGTAGGTTAGGGACACGCAAGTCGCCGAAGTGGCGTCCAATAGAAAGACCTGCACCAGAGCACTGTGCCACACGTAATTGTTATCAAATGGTTCAAATGGCTCTGAGCACTATGGGACTTAACATCTGAGGTCATCAGTCCCCTAGAACTAAGTACATCACACACATCCTTGCCCGAGGCAGGATTCGAACCTGCGACCGTAGCGGTCGCGCGGTTCCAGACTGTAGCACCTAGAACCGCTCGGCCACTCTGGCCGGCTTTTCCCATATTCTTTCCGCATTTTGAGTTTCTGTGTTTCTTGTGCTAAACTTTCTTTACTGTTGGCTCAATAATTTCTCCTAAGTACTTGAAGTGATTAACCTTGTTTACTGTGCTTTATTTTTAGATTAAATTTTGTTTTTTGATGTGTTTTGTAGCCATGAATTCGGTTTTAGAAAAAGAAATTTGCAGTCCAACTTTCTTGGCACGTTCTTTGAGGACTTCAATCTGATGGATTGCTGTTAGCGCATCACCAGAAAGGATCGCGAGGTCATCAGCGAAGGCTAGGCATGTGACCTCAATGTTATCCTTTTCTTTTCCTAGCCAGATGCTTCGATTTTTCAGGTTTTGTTCCCATTCTTTGGCGATTTTGTCTAAAACAATGTTGAAAAGTAGTGGATGGAGCTATTATTATTATTATTATTATTATTATTATTTTTAACTGCATATATAATTACGTTTGTATGAAACCCTCAGAGTGCGAGATGTACTCGCAATTGCTGGTTTTTATTAACTAAGGATGTTCAGTCCCGTAACCAAAAATGCAGAGCTACCGTCCCTGCACCCGTTGGCCGCGGGTTCATCTGCACTAGGTGTACTAGTATTAAGATGTCAGTTAAACAGTGTATGGAAATAATATGACAACCAGGAAGTCCATGGGTCTGCGAAGCTGTCTTACCTCAAGAGGGACTGGATAATAGGACAAGCGCCGAGAAACACCTGAGTTGTTTACCTTAGTGCCGAAAGGACGAGCAGAGGCTAAAACCTGTAGCGCCACACAGAGGTCCGGGTGTGTTAAACGGATTAGCCTAGTGAGTACATCGCGGATAGTACTTATGTAGATGAAGGTAAGATTAGCGAAAAACAGTGAAGGGTAATACACAGAATGAAACGAGCGGAAAATTTTTAAAAAAATGTGGGCAATACCGTGCTCTGAAGAAGTTATTTTTGTGAAAATTTCACTCATATAAACCACACTTAGGATAAATAATATTAGTGCAAGTAGTTGTCGGCAGCAAATAACTGCACTTGCGGTCCCCCTCCGCCATAATGTGTATGATGAGTGGGTCCTATACGACAGGATGCACCCACACCCTCCATGTCATAAGCAATGAAACTCACATCCGTGCATGTACGAGCCTGAGTTTTCCAAGGGAAATTCCGTTGCCTGTAACGAGTGAATCTGCACAGTGTTAAGACAATGGACTCGTGTTATCGAGGAAGGCCGTGTCCCTTCTGATCGCCGGATTTATATTTTTCTTCGGTTTCCCTTAACTCAGCAAGGCGACTGTTGGGATGGTTCCTCAGAAAAGGACGCCCCGATTTCCGTACTCCATCCTCAAACTATCCAGACCTGAATCCGTCTCTCATAACGTAATTGTCGATGGAAAGTTCACTCCTAATCATCCTTATTTTATCCATAGCGGTTGAGCTCCATGACTGCTGATTAAATTACTGGAAGATATTAACCAACCGCCGGATGGTGTGGCCGAGCGGTTCTAGGCCCTTCAATCTGGAACCGCGCGACCGCTACGGTCGCAGGTTCGAATCCTGCCTCGGGCATGGATGTGTGTGATGTCCTTAGGTTAGTTAGGTTTAAGTAGTTCTAAGTTCTAGGGGACTGATGACCTCAGATGTTAAGTCCCATAGTGCTCAGAGCCATTTATTAACCAACCAGCCTCTTTTATTGCAATGAAAGTATATTTCCTTGAAGCTGTATTTTTGTTCTATTTTGATGTTTATCTCATGTATGTAAAATCTATTTCGATGACAATATTTTCTCATATTCAGGTACCTTTAGGCGTGATTCATGAATCGAATGCCATAAGTACTGCACCCATCGTACACCGAAAAAGAACGCAGCTGCCACATAGTTTGATAATCCGCGTCAAACAGCTTCTACTCTCTGCATTGGAACGAAACTGGAGGAGTAGTTTCTTTCTGGGAAAAAGTATAGCTCGTGTCTCTGATTGGTAGCTCAATTATCTACACTTAACACCAACTTTGAATGGGTATAAAATACATCAGTCCGCCCGACAAAATCGTTAGAAAGTGCTGAGTGACGAATATGGGCTAAGGTTTTACAAGATAGGAGGATGTAATGAGACGTCTTCAAAACTGATCTGTAGATACATATGCTCAATTGGGAGGTACTTTTTTCTGGTTCATGTATTTGTTCGAGTGATTTTCTTTCTTCTTTCTGTTCGCGGCAGTAACACTGGTTGGTTTCCGATTCGAGCACGGTATTTGTCGTATCATTCCGTTTCTAATTAGTGCTCGAGTTTTGTAATTATCGTTGAACTTCGGTCTCGTGTATTTCTACATTCTACTAAAATTGTGCAATTACTCAAACCCTTTCAAAATTCACAGCCTTTTGTGTTTCTGAGACACACATTCGTAGCTCTAAACGGGTTATAAGATCCCTCTTCAAGACAACACTCGGTTCACACCGAGCGGATATTTCGTCTCTCTGATTTGACCCGCAATCCGTAAAGTAGAAAATCGATGGTTTACAGAAACCGGTCGCCACTAATGTCGGAGAATATTTCGGTACACGTGTTCGTCCTCCGGAAGGAAAATGGCGACGTGAAATCTGCTTTTGAGCCGCGTTATTGAATAAAAGTATTTCGACAGAGAGTTTCGGACATTTCAGTGTGATTGCCTCCTTATGTGTACAGCGACATCTATATTTCGCGTATTAGGTTATGGTATGTGGCGGAGCTTACTTTATATACCACTGCCATTTCTCGTAGTGAGACTGAGTACCCTACCACCGAAATCCATCAAAAAATCAACAAAATATATACCTATTCAAAAGAAGCAGATGAAAATACACTTGACGCCTTCCTGAGAGACAATCTCCACTTCTTACAAATTAATAATGTAAGTATAGACCAGATGTGGCTTAAATTGAAGGAAATAGTATCGACAGCAATTGAGAGATTTGTATAAAATAAATTAACAAACGACAAAGCTAATTCCCCATGGTACACGGAACGGGTTCAAAACACTGTCGCAGAAAAAACGAAAAAGCAGGTCAAATTTAAACGAATGCAAATTCCCCAAAATTGTCCCCCTTTTACAGAATGTCGAAGTTTATCCCGGATTTCAGTGCGAGATGCTTATAATACACTCCTGGAAATTGAAATAAGAACACCGTGAATTCATTGTCCCAGGAAGGGGAAACTTTATTGACACATTCCTGGGGTCAGATACATCACATGATCACACTGACAGAACCACAGGCACATAGACACAGGCAACAGAGCATGCACAATGTCGGCACTAGTACAGTGTATATCCACCTTTCGCAGCAATGCAGGCTGCTATTCTCCCATGAAGACGATCGTAGAGATGCTGGATGTAGTCCTGTGGAACGGCTTGCCATGCCATTTCCACCTGGCGCCTCAGTTGGACCAGCGTTCGTGCTGGACGTGCAGACCGCGTGAGACGACGCTTCATCCAGTCCCAAACATGCTCAATGGGGGACAGATCCGGAGATCTTGCTGGCCAGGGTAGTTGACTTACACCTTCTAGAGCACGTTGGGTGGCACGGGATACATGCGGACGTGCATTGTCCTGTTGGAACAGCAAGTTCCCTTGCCGGTCTAGGAATGGTAGAACGATGGGTTCGATGACGGTTTGGATGTACCGTGCACTATTCAGTGTCCCCTCGACGATCACCAGTGGTGTACGGCCAGTGTAGGAGATCGCTCCCCACACCATGATGCCGGGTGTTGGCCCTGTGTGCCTCGGTCGTATGCAGTCCTGATTGTGGCGCTCACCTGCACGGCGCCAAACACGCATACGACCATCATTGGCACCAAGGCAGAAGCGACTCTCATCGCTGAAGACGACACATCTCCATTCGTCCCTCCATTCACGCCTGTCGCGACACCACTGGAGGCTGGCTGCACGATGTTGGGGCGTGAGCGGAAGACGGCCTAACGGTGTGCGGGACCGTAGCCCAGCTTCATGGAGACGGTTGCGAATGGTCCTCGCCGATACCCCAGGAGCAACAGTGTCCCTAATTTGCTGGGAAGTGGCGGTGCGGTCCCCTACGGCACTGCGTAGGATCCTACGGTCTTGGCGTGCATCCGTGCGTCGCTGCGGTCCGGTCCCAGGTCGACGGGCACGTGCACCTTCCGCCGACCACTGGCGACAACATCGATGTACTGTGGAGACCTCACGCCCCACGTGTTGAGCAATTCGGCGGTACGTCCACCCGGCCTCCCGCATGCCCACTATACGCCCTCGCTCAAAGTCCGTCAACTGCACATACGGTTCACGTCCACGCTGTCGCGGCGTGCTACCAGTGTTAAAGACTGCGATGGAGCTCCGTATGCCACGGCAAACTGGCTGACACTGACGGCGGCGGTGCACAAATGCTGCGCAGCTAGCGCCATTCGACGGCCAACACCGCGGTTCCTGGTGTGTCCGCTGTGCCGTGCGTGTGATCATTGCTTATACAGCCCTCTCGCAGTGTCCGGAGCAAGTATGGTGGGTCTGACACACCGGTGTCAATGTGTTCTTTTTTCCATTTCCAGGAGTGTAGTTTCCACAACGAAACTTTGTCTCGAAACCTGGTAGAAAATCCATAGAGACTCTGCTCTATGTGAAGTAGGCTAACGACAAGACACAATCAATGCCGTCTTTGGTGGGTGGTGATGCAAATACTAGGTATCATAACAGTGCTACTAACGCAGATTTACTAAACACAGCCTTCCGAAATTCTTTCACCAAAGAAGGCTAAGTAAATATTCCAGAATTTGAATGAAGAAGAGCTGCCAACATCAGCAACTTAGAAGTAGATATCCTAGGAGTACTGAAGCAACTTAAAACACTGCACAAAGGCAAGCCTTCCGGTCCAGACTGTATACCAGTTAGGTTCCTTTCAGCGTACGCTGATGCAATAGCTCCATACTTAACAATCACATACAACCGCTCGCTAAACGGAAGATCCGTACCTAAAGTCTGAAGAGTTGCACAGCTCACATCGATATTCAAAAAAGGTACTAGGAGTACTACACTAAATTACAGGCCCATATGCCGGCCGGAGTGGCCGAGCGGTTCTAGGCGCTACCGCTGCGGTCGCAGGTTCGAATCCTGCCTCGGGCATGGATGTGTGTGATCTCCTTAGGTTAGTTAGGTTTAAGTAGTTCTCAGTTCTAGGGGACTGATGACCTCAGAAGTTAAGTCCCATAGTGCTCAGAGCCATTTTAACCATTTTGAACAGGCCCATATCGTTAGCATCGATATGCAGCAGTATTTTAGAACGTATATTGTGTTCGAACATTATGAATTACTTCGAAGAAAACAGTCTACTGACACACAATCAACACGGATTTAGAAAATATCGTACTTTTGAAACAAAACTAACTCTCTACTCACACGAAGTGTGGAGTGCTAATGACAAGGGACTTAAAATTGATTATTTCTAGATTTGCAGAAGGCTTTTGACACTGCTTGCTGGTAGTGAAATTGCGTGCTTATGGAATATCGTCTCAGTTATGTGACTGGATTGGTGATCTGTCAGAGAGGTCACAGTTCACAATAATTGACGGAAAGTCATCGAATAAAACAGAAGTGATTTCTGGCGTTCCCCAAGGTAATGTTAAAGGCCCTGTGTATATAAACGATTTAGGACAACCTTGGTCTACGTAAATCAAGGTTTTATCAGATACCTTGCCAATGAGGGAGTGTATACATAGGTCAGACCATTCGTACCATTGAGGACCGATGCCGAGAACATCGACGGCACACTAGACTGCAACAGCCCAGTAAGTCAGAAATCGCTGAGCATTGCCTGTCGGAACTCCACAGCATGGATTATGACCAAACCAAAGTCTGACACAGACTTCCAAATACTGGGACAGTGTCATCAAAGAAGCGATAGAGATTAGAGTAAGGGAGCCACAACTAAATCGTGACAGCGGTTACATCCTTAGCAAGGCGTGGAAACCCGCGATCAGCCAGATTAAAAAGGATACTTCCCAGAGTGTACCGACGGGGGAGGGAAGAATAACGAGAGCGGTGCCGGCAGACCCTCATGAACGAGAAGACCTAGGACGCAGCGCCCAGACGGCGGGAGAACGGACGCTGTACCTGGAACGCGCGCGGGGCGCGGATCGCACCGACTCATAGGAAGCGCCTGAGGGAGGAGCGGGATTGTCCTATACAGGGTGTTTAAAAAGGTACGGCCAAACTTTCAGGAAACATTCCTCAAACACAAAGAAAGAAAATATGTTATGTAGACATGTGTCCGGAAACGCTTACTTTCCATGTTAGAGCTCATTTTATTACTTCTCTTCAAATCACATTAATCATGGAATGGAAACACACAGCAACAGAACGTACCAGCGTGACTTCAAACATTTCTTCCAGGAAATGTTCAAAATGTCCTCCGTTAGCGAGGATACATCCATCCACCCTCCGTTGCATGTAATCCCTCATGCGCTGATGGAGCCCTGGAGAATGGCGTATTGTATCACAGCCATCCACAATACGAGCACGAAGAGTCTCTACATTTGGTACCGGGGTTGCGTAGACAAGAGCTTTCAAATGCCCCCATAAATGAAAGTCAAGAGGGTTGAGGCCAGGAGAGCGTGGAGGCCATGGAATTGATCCGCCTCTACCAATCCATCGGTCACCGAATCTGTTGTTGAAAAGCGTACGAACACTTCGACTGAAATGTGCATGAACCACATGTTGTGTCGTACTTGTAAAGGCACATGTTCTAGCAGCACAGATAGAGTATCCCGTATGAAATCATGGCGGTGAATCGAGGAAGTACAGTACATACTGACGAAACTAAAATGAGCTCTAACATGGAAATTAAGCGTTCCCGGACACATGTCCACATAACATCTTTTCTTTATTTGTGTGTGAGGAATGTTTCCTGAAAGTTTGGCCGTACTTTTTTGTAACACCCTGTATATACCTGGCGCCGGCCCACCGCCGTTCAGTACATCAGCGCACCTGATGATGGCAACGTGGTCGATTGTCGAAATATTGTGTCCTATGCACACTCATACTAGGCTGTTCACCCGAGATTTACTTCGTCATAAAATACGCCTGGAGAAATTGAAGAATCACAATTTACGGAAGGATTGCACTTACGTCACGTCAGTATTGGGACACGGCCGGCACCATTCCAAAATACCGAATGTATCCGGTACGTGTTGCCTCTCTAGTCGTTATTACCGTAGCGGGTTGCGACATAGAGAGAGTCCTTTCCTAAGCATCGTTAGTAGACAGCAACAAGGTCGCACGCAGTGTATCCGGCAAGTGTTGACTCTCTAGTCGTTATTACCGGCGCGGGGTTGTGACATAGAGAGAGAAACCCTTTCTGGAACTCGAACCCTGCTCCTCCTGGGTGGAAAGGCCAAGTGCTCCCACCTAACACAATTAAACCACCAGACACACATGGAATTGGTGGGAAATTAAAAATTCCAGAGCCCTTTCTGGGACTCGAACCCTGGTGCTCCTGGACGGAATGCTCAAGTGCACCCCCAACACATGAAACCTGTCTAGATGCGGTAGAGGAAGGTTAGGTTAGTGTACTTTATTTATTTTGGTCGAGAAACTGACGCAAAGATCGATCCTAATTGCGTAATTAATCACAAAGATAGGTCCTAATTACACAACTATATGCAAAGCACTACAGAAGGACGGCATAAAATCGCAATACGCCGCGGAAACTGACGATACCATACAACTGGTGTTATCCTGCCAAGAAAAAAATTCGCAGAACCACTCGAAACCAGCGACAGAAACATCGAAACTCTACCCTACACCTACAAGCTGCCAGAGTCGATATTAGCTAACTTTGAGACGGGTGTATTTCCTGCTTTTCATGTATGCATGTTTCTACTGCATTACAGAGAAGTTATTATCAGAGTTTTTTTTTCTTTGTATACGTCTACGGCATTGCATGTTTCGAATTCTTTAAGTTCAATGGGCCCCATGTACAATTAATCTTAAATAGAGTGATAGTAGAACTGCTGTCTGGACGCTTCCATATGAGGTCTACTTTTTTCGTATTTGGTCTTCGTGGTCCTTATGCGCAATTAATGTTAGCTGCAGTAGAGTCGTTTGGTAGTTACCTTGAAATGAGGGTCTCTAAATTTAGTGTTTACAGTTCCTAGGAAAGAACACCGTCCTCCAAGGACTTCTGTTTGAGTTCTGAAAGCAGCTCCATGGCACTTACAGGTAACAAATCTAGAAGCCATTCGCCGAAATTCTTCAACATGACATGGAACGGATCAATCCCACCAGTGAAGTAAGCAGGACGATAGTAATACTTCACCTGAAAGTTACTGGTTTATTATTCCTACTCATCAGCATTAACTTGCATTTTTTCCGCATTTAAGGCTAGCGACCATTCATTTCATTTTGTTTTGATGTTATTTATTTATTTATTGATTTTAGTTTCAGAAGCTATCCCCGATAGCTCCGCATCGCCGTCACCACTACCATCACTGCCAAGATGGTACTTACTTCCGGAGGAGGGGTATGGAAAAGATGATAATGATAACGATGACGACGATGTAATATTTCTCTGTGAAATAATAAATATCGACTAAAAGCACTACATATTTTGGAACACAACCTACGAGCAGCTTAGAGACAGAAGTGATGACACTTTCTGCGGGACCTGACCATCATTTTGCAGAACAATGCTCAAGCACGTAGAGTGCAAACTGTTACTGATTTGTTTGACTGATGGGACTGCTGAGTGCTGTACCACCTACTGCGGTCCCCTGATGTAAGTCCTCGTGAGTTCAACTCGATTTCTGACTGGAGGAAACACTTCACGGCATTTGCTTGACGACTGCTGCAACTCATCGATTAACAGACCGCGCCACTCGAACTGTCGACACATGTTACACTGCTAAGAGCATCACTGGCAAGGGTTATACACTATGCTGGAGACTACTTTGAAGGTCAATAAAACTTTGAAAGACATATTTATTTTGTACGAGCTGTAAGTAAATAGTTTTTCCACTGTTAAATTTCCAGTCCTCGTATATGAACTCTCTCCTAGTATCCACCATCTTCTACAAGACGAGTCCCTTACAACAGAGTATACCACAGAGGTGCATGTGTGTTTGATGCTTTAGAAATACGCAGTGTGTTGCCTCTACAGTTGCTAAATTCATCATAGCATCCACAGTGAGTAAATGATACACTGTCACTGTTGCGGCCAAAGATGTCAATACAGAGATAGAATGTATTGTACTTAAACTGCCAACAGCCTTGTTCAGTCTATTTCAGTAATGTCCATCCTCGTACCTATCCATATATCCTCAATTTACACTATAACTTTGATGCCACCGGCTGATCTCCATGACAGCAGCAATATCTCCCTCCCTGTAATACTATTACTTGGAGTGCAATAAGACTCTCTTCACCAACTGTTCGGTGTTGTAATCAAGGAAGAAATTAACCGCATATTTACCTTCTCAGAGGAACCGAAAGTATAGGACCACTCGGATTACGTTTCGCAGACTCATCCATCATTCAATTTGATTTCGTTTGGCTCCCATACAGCTCAGCTGATGACGCCATTCTTACGTGCTCTCCGTCCCACTCAGCAACTTGTGTGATGAAGACGCTCGAGCTGCTCACCACACAACGAATTCAACCACTGATGGTGTTAAAGATTAATATGTTTTAGAACAGTTAGTCTAATTCTGAAGACGACGCTAGTTTGACTGATTATGGCATTGGTCTTCCGCTCCTAGTCTGCTTCTGTCTGTAACGGCAGGCTCAATTCAACGTCATGCTTATCTGTTGAACAAAACAAGAGTTAGTTTTACACGCTACAACAAGTAAAAATCAGTGATAGTGGTCAAGGTTCATGGCTGGACTTGAGAGCATCTATCTTTTGTGGTGACCTTCATTATCATCCTTTAAACTGACTGGCGTGTTGTTTTAGCGTCTCTGCTTAACTCAAATAGTTAAGCCTAGACTCGGCTAGCGTCGCTAATACGTCTCTACAACACTCCTACGGCCCAAATCATCAATAAGCTCTGTCGATCACGCTATTGCGTGCGACCAGCCACCTGATTTACGTCTTTCTATGACGGCTCAAAACTCGTCTTTTCACACAACATCCTCATCGCACCGATTACGAATTATCCATGTTTGATGCGTCCATATCGCCTAATTTCGATTGACTGGCCACCGGATAGTCGTTTTGATCACCGTACTCACACTATCAACACAATTGAGATAACAGGTGCGTCTCGAACACTACTGCGTCGGACAGACCACCTCATAATTATCACCCGAAACACCCACAATCACCATACGCCGATAACGCAACGGGTGGGTCCTGAACACTACCGCATCGGACGTCATACCCTGCACTCGTCTCAAGAAACGCAACACATTCGGTGGGACGCAATATCCACCTACCACATCACAACACGCTCAACACAGCCCAAATCCATCCACCACAGAGCCAGATTTTATCCTGAAAGCTCTCCTGTCCAATAGCCTTGCCATAAAATTTTGTATAGGAAGTTATCTACATAAGATAACCCCTTCTATAATTAATCTAATACTTCTAAATATTGTTTGTGTCATAGCTGAAGCAAATTTTCTATACTAAGCGACCCAGTGGTCCCCATACAACAAAATTTAACATCAACACATAATATACACACAATCCATGCCAAAATAAGACAAGCACATGAAAATAGGAAAATAAATACACACAACATAAAACAAATAATCACAAAACACAAATAAAACAGTGCCTATACTAATACAAATAAACATCGCCAACAAATCACAAAAATCTAATCTAATTATACACTACTTTGTTCCCGGCCGCGTTCTTCCGCTGCCGAGTGTGCCGCCCTAGTCATTCTTGTCTGTTTTGCGCAGTTTGCGTACGGCCAGGGTTCGCCGGACGTATTTTGATTATTTGTGTAGGTTCTGGATTGCGGTCTTCACTCGCTCTCCAGTTCTGCACTGGTTGATCCCTTCCATTTTTATTGGTTGGTTTCCAGTTATTATTACCCTGGTTCCACCTACGTTCCTGTGGCGGATAATGTTTGTCCTCTATTATCGCGTCACTTCGAATTGTTTCTTCAAGTTGCATGCTTTGTGGGCTGCACCGCGGAACTTACCCGTAAGATGACAATGGTCTCTACGAGGAGTCTCAGCTTTTCTATCTAAGGCCAGCCCGCAAATATGACAATTAACAGCCTTTTCATACAAGTCATCATTTTCCTTTGATTTGGTCATGGGAATATTGATGCTGTAGAGCTTGTGAACTTGCCATGAAAGTTTTCCAAGCTCAGTGAGAAGCCAAACCGCCGGATCGCCCCCTACATAAGACTGATAGCTATTAAGTTTACAATCATATGCGCATACAACTTGGAACGCAGTCGCATAAGGTAAGTGTTTTTGTGTGAAGGTTGTGTGTGAGGCTAAGGGGTTCCCTTCACAACGAGTAATAGGAGCCAGCAAGCATCAAAATCGGCGTACACAACAAAAGGACAACGCTGCTCGTGGTGAGCATTTTTAAATTTAATGAAGTTATTTTCCTCAGTGGGCATAACAACACGTACCGGGTCCATGCATGCACAATCTAATAGATGTGTCCCTAATAACTCTTGAGATGAAAAATAATTCAAACACCTTATACAAATATGTTGTTTATGTTCATTTTTACTTAACTGGGAGGAAATGAGTCGGGACATGTCTTTGATCCAGACGTAGTGATAATTATCACGTTCGGAGAAGAGCAGCATGTTGACATGCAACTCTCGCTCACATGCAAATTTTGAGAAATGGAGGGGGCCTACTACTGTATGCTTGTTTTGCTCATCTGACTTGCTTTTCCTCTCCAGGCCACAAATGTGGACCGATATTGCGGTATTCTGAGCTTAAAACTTAGGTATGTCCTGGATTCTTAAAGGGAACTCTGTTCCATCAAAGTTGTACTGTCTCTTAATATCTTTGACTTTGTAACTGCTGGGACGCTCGGGATGATGTTTGTAATTGTATTTGTAATTTCTCTCGCAAGCCAGGACTGACCATGCAAAACACGCATTATCATACTTATTTTGAACATTAATGCACGCCTGCTTTTTCTCAATATCTATAGGGAGTTTAATATAATTGAACCCTCCATTCATTGGATCATAGACATGTATATGGATGTCGAGGTGTGGTATACTGCTGAGCGCTTTAGCGGATCCACGTACTTCCATCTCGGAAAATCGGGCCATAATAGCGCTCAAGGTGGATTCTCGGTACAACTCAGCAATCGATGTGCTCCGAGAAATAACACCATTTTCACCCCATATATAATGCAGAGTAACCGTCGCCGCGTCACCTTGATGTTTAGGGGGGTGACTCAGTTCACTGCATAATACCGCACTGCATTTAAAGGCGTTAAATTCCGGATCTTCTAAGAGTTTGAGGAGCTCGGTCTCCAAGACGGGGAGGCACGCCTCCAAAAACCTTACAGGATCGCGATACCTCCCGCATGGCTGCGCAGCCCGTCCGCCGTCGCCACAGCCTGGCCCTTCAAACCGACTGTCACCCCCTCCTCCTCTAGAAGCAGCAGCTTGCCGCCCATGCAAGGTATGCGTTCCGAGACGTATACCTCTCCCCGCAAATGATGATGATTACGATCACCCATCACCAGTCCATTCATCTATCGGGTGGACTCCTAGTTGTAGCAATAGTAATAATAGTAATTTCCTTATGGCTAGCGGTAGTTCTCTCCCCCGTCCTATCGATAACGACTTCGATCAGAATAACGGCGTAATGACTCCCTTAGAATACTCAGCAGTTGCTAGAGCGTTTGAGGGGTGAATCTCTTTCACCAGAATTGAGAATCCATGCGGGAGGTATCGCGATCCTGTAAGGTTTTTGGAGGCGTGCCTCCCCGTCTTGGAGACCGAGCTCCTCAAACTCTTAGAAGATCCGGAATTTAACGCCTTTAAATGCAGTGCGGTATTATGCAGTGAACTGAGTCACCCCCCTAAACATCAAGGTGACGCGGCGACGGTTACTCTGCATTATATATGGGGTGAAAATGGTGTTATTTCTCGGAGCACATCGATTGCTGAGTTGTACCGAGAATCCACCTTGAGCGCTATTATGGCCCGATTTTCCAAGATGGAAGTACGTGGATCCGCTAAAGCGCTCAGCAGTATACCACACCTCGACATCCACATACATGTCTATGATCCAATGAATGGAGGGTTCAATTATATTAAACTCCCTATAGATATTGAGAAAAAGCAGGCGTGCATTAATGTTCAAAATAAGTATGATAATGCGTGTTTTGCATGGTCAGTCCTGGCTTGCGAGAGAAATTACAAATACAATTACAAACATCATCCCGAGTGTCCCAGCAGTTACAAAGTCAAAGATATTAAGAGACAGTACAACTTTGATGGAATAGAGTTCCCTTTAAGAATCCAGGACATACCTAAGTTTTAAGCTCAGAATACCGCAATATCGGTCCACATTTGTGGCCTGGAGAGGAAAAGCAAGTCAGATGAGCAGAACAAGCATACAGTAGTAGGCCCCCTCCATTTCTCAAAATTTGCATGTGAGCGAGAGTTGCATGTCAACATGCTGCTCTTCTCCGAACGTGATAATTATCACTACGTCTGGATCAAAGACATGTCCCGACTCATTTCCTCCCAGTTAAGTAAAAATGAACATAAACAACATATTTGTATAAGGTGTTTGAATTATTTTTCATCTCAAGAGTTATTAGGGACACATCTATTAGATTGTGCATGCATGGACCCGGTACGTGTTGTTATGCCCACTGAGGAAAATAACTTCATTAAATTTAAAAATGCTCACCACGAGCAGCGTTGTCCTTTTGTTGTGTACGCCGATTTTGATGCTTGCTGGCTCCTATTACTCGTTGTGAAGGGAACCCCTTAGCCTCACACACAACCTTCACACAAAAACACTTACCTTATGCGACTGCGTTCCAAGTTGTATGCGCATATGATTGTAAACTTAATAGCTATCAGTCTTATGTAGGGGGCGATCCGGCGGTTTGGCTTCTCACTGAGCTTGGAAAACTTTCATGGCAAGTTCACAAGCTCTACAGCATCAATATTCCCATGACCAAATCAAAGGAAAATGATGACTTGTATGAAAAGGCTGTTAATTGTCATATTTGCGGGCTGGCCTTAGATAGAAAAGCTGAGACTCCTCGTAGAGACCATTGTCATCTTACGGGTAAGTTCCGCGGTGCAGCCCACAAAGCATGCAACTTGAAGAAACAATTCGAAGTGACGCGATAATAGAGGACAAACATTATCCGCCACAGGAACGTAGGTGGAACCAGGGTAATAATAACTGGAAACCAACCAATAAAAATGGAAGGGATCAACCAGTGCAGAACTGGAGAGCGAGTGAAGACCGCAATCCAGAACCTACACAAATAATCAAAATACGTCCGGCGAACCCTGGCCGTACGCAAACTGCGCAAAACAGACAAGAATGACTAGGGCGGCACACTCGGCAGCGGAAGAACGCGGCCGGGAACAAAGTAGTGTATAATTAGATTAGATTTTTGTGATTTGTTGGCGATGTTTATTTGTATTAGTATAGGCACTGTTTTATTTGTGTTTTGTGATTATTTGTTTTATGTTGTGTGTATTTATTTTCCTATTTTCATGTGCTTGTCTTATTTTGGCATGGATTGTGTGTATATTATGTGTTGATGTTAAATTTTGTTGTATGGGGACCACTGGGTCGCTTAGTATAGAAAATTTGCTTCAGCTATGACACAAACAATATTTAGAAGTATTAGATTAATTATAGAAGGGGTTATCTTATGTAGATAACTTCCTATACAAAATTTTATGGCAAGGCTATTGGACAGGAGAGCTTTCAGGATAAAATCTGGCTCTGTGGTGGATGGATTTGGGCTGTGTTGAGCGTGTTGTGATGTGGTAGGTGGATATTGCGTCCCACCGAATGTGTTGCGTTTCTTGAGACGAGTGCAGGGTATGACGTCCGATGCGGTAGTGTTCAGGACCCACCCGTTGCGTTATCGGCGTATGGTGATTGTGGGTGTTTCGGGTGATAATTATGAGGTGGTCTGTCCGACGCAGTAGTGTTCGAGACGCACCTGTTATCTCAATTGTGTTGATAGTGTGAGTACGGTGATCAAAACGACTATCCGGTGGCCAGTCAATCGAAATTAGGCGATATGGACGCATCAAACATGGATAATTCGTAATCGGTGCGATGAGGATGTTGTGTGAAAAGACGAGTTTTGAGCCGTCATAGAAAGACGTAAATCAGGTGGCTGGTCGCACGCAATAGCGTGATCGACAGAGCTTATTGATGATTTGGGCCGTAGGAGTGTTGTAGAGACGTATTAGCGACGCTAGCCGAGTCTAGGCTTAACTATTTGAGTTAAGCAGAGACGCTAAAACAACACGCCAGTCAGTTTAAAGGATGATAATGAAGGTCACCACAAAAAATAGATGCTCTCAAGTCCAGCCATGAACCTTGACCACTATCACTGATTTTTACTTGTTGTAGCGTGTAAAACTAACTCTTGTTTTGTTCAACAGATAAGCATGACGTTGAATTGAGCCTGCCGTTACAGACAGAAGCAGACTAGGAGCGGAAGACCAATGCCATAATCAGTCAAACTAGCGTCGTCTTCAGAATTAGACTAACTGTTCTAAAACATATTAATCTTTAACACCATCAGTGGTTGAATTCGTTGTGTGGTGAGCAGCTCGAGCGTCTTCATCACACAAGTTGCTGAGTGGGACGGAGAGCACGTAAGAATGGCGTCATCAGCTGAGCTGTATGGGAGCCAAACGAAATCAAATTGAATGATGGATGAGTCTGCGAAACGTAATCCGAGTGGTCCTATACTTTCGGTTCCTCTGAGAAGGTAAATATGCGGTTAATTTCTTCCTTGATTACAACACCGAACAGTTGGTGAAGAGAGTCTTATTGCACTCCAAGTAATAGTATTACAGGGAGGGAGATATTGCTGCTGTCATGGAGATCAGCCGGTGGCATCAAAGTTATAGTGTAAATTGAGGATATATGGATAGGTACGAGGATGGACATTACTGAAATAGACTGAACAAGGCTGTTGGCAGTTTAAGTACAATACATTCTATCTCTGTATTGACATCTTTGGCCGCAACAGTGACAGTGTATCATTTACTCACTGTGGATGCTATGATGAATTTAGCAACTGTAGAGGCAACACACTGCGTATTTCTAAAGCATCAAACACACATGCACCTCTGTGGTATACTCTGTTGTAAGGGACTCGTCTTGTAGAAGATGGTGGATACTAGGAGAGAGTTCATATACGAGGACTGGAAATTTAACAGTGGAAAAACTATTTACTTACAGCTCGTACAAAATAAATATGTCTTTCAAAGTTTTATTGACCTTCAAAGTAGTCTCCAGCATAGTGTATAACCCTTGCCAGTGATGCTCTTAGCAGTGTAACATGTGTCGGCAGTTCGAGTGGCGCGGTCTGTTAATCGATGAGTTGCAGCAGTCGTCAAGCAAATGCCGTGAAGTGTTTCCTCCAGTCAGAAATCGAGTTGAACTCACGAGGACTTACGTCAGGGGACCGCAGTAGGTGGTACAGCACTCAGCAGTCCCATCAGTCAAACAAATCAGTAACAGTTTGCACTCTACGTGCTTGAGCATTGTTCTGCAAAATGATGGTCAGGTCCCGCAGAAAGTGTTATCACTTCTGTCTCTAAGCTGCTCGTAGGTTGTGTTCCAAAATATGTAGTGCTTTTAGTCGATATTTATTATTTCACAGAGAAATATTACATCGTCGTCATCGTCATCATTATCATCTTTTCCATACCCCTCCTCCGGAAGTAAGTACCATCTTGGCAGTGATGGTAGTGGTGACGGCGATGCGGAGCTATCGGGGATAGCTTCTGAAACTAAAATCAATAAATAAATAAATAACATCAAAACAAAATGAAATTAGTTTTGTGCATCACATAGACAAAGAATCAGTTATGCACCGAATTTTCTGTGTATTAGCATACCCTGTCATAGATACCTGGCTATTTCGAGTCAGACAGTATCGCCTTTGTAATGAATCGCTTTTGTAATGAACCTCGCTTGTAGTTACCGGTACTCATAACTGCGACGAGCACTAAACAATACTACTTGTAAGCCGTATATTTAGGAATGAAGTACCATCGACATTAATGGAAAACGAAGATGATGTATAATTTGACCGATATTTCATGGCTGTAAGCTGTAGGGAATAGAATAATCGAATCAAGCACGTTTAATAGATTGAATCGAGGCCTCGTAAGCCATTAGCCGGCTGCCGAAATATTAATGCGTGAAGCACGTAACTGCCACCGTCACAACTTAGCAAAAGATTTGGCAGGGAGCCGAGAACTTTCAGGCCGTGTGTAAAATCGGTAAGCGAGTCTAAGGATTCCAATCAGTTCCTTGTTGACCAGTCTGGTGCGGCAGTTGAAGATAGCAAAAGCCGAACCTAAGTTTAAAATTTCACGTTTAAGACATCGTTCAAGCATGAAAACCGTACAAACATGCAGTCTCTTGACCTTCGGACGGACCCCCGTATGGAAGATGTGTAACTGACATAAGGAAGTACCGTCAAGATTTGAAAAACAGACAAATCATCTGGTCCGGATGGCATTCCTGTTAGATTTTAGAAGGAGTACTCCAGGGAATTGGTCCATCACCCCGCCTCTCTCTCTCTCCCTCTCTCTTTCTTTCTCGTCCAACACGAAGATCGAAACGAATGGTATAAAGGAAAGAAAGAAAGCGCGGGTCACTCCAGTATGCAAGAAAGATGAAGGAACAGACCGCAAAATTACAGACCAATATCCCTAACTTCGGACTGCTCCCGAATCTTTGTACGTATTCTCAGTTCGAATATAATAAACATTCTTGAGGCTAAGCTGTTTATGTTGATGAATCAGCCTGATTTTAGAAAGCATCATTCCTTCAAACCTCGGCATGCCTTTATTTCACATGATATATCTAGAACTATAAAGGAAGGTAACAGGTGGATTACATATTCTAGATTTCAGGAAGGTATATGACACGATCTCCCATCGCAGCCCGTTAACGAAGGCACGAGCATATTTAACAGGCTCAGAGATAAGAGAGTGGCTATATCCAATATGCAGCCCAGTGCAATTGGATAGCTGCTGTTCTCTTTATACTTAAATGATTTGGCGGGTCAATAGTCTGCCGACGATGCAGCGGTCTACGATAAGTCATCAAAGCTGAGTGACTGTAGGAGGACACAAGACGATTTAGACAAAATTTCCATTTGGTGTGATGAATGGTCGCTAGCCTTAAATGCGGAAAAAATGCAAGTTAATGCTGATGAGTAGGAATAATAAACCAGTAACTTTCAGGTGAAGTATTACTATCGTCCTGCTTACTTCACTGGTGGGATTGATCCGTTCCATGTCATGTTGAAGAATTTCGGCGAATGGCTTCTAGATTTGTTACCTGTAAGTGCCATGGAGCTGCTTTCAGAACTCAAACAGAAGTCCTTGGAGGACGGTGTTCTTTCCTAGGAACTGTAAACACTAAATTTAGAGACCCTCATTTCAAGGTAACTACCAAACGACTCTACTGCAGCTAACATTAATTGCGCATAAGGACCACGAAGACCAAATACGAAAAAAGTAGACCTCATATGGAAGCGTCCAGACAGCAGTTCTACTATCACTCTATTTAAGATTAATTGTACATGGGGCCCATTGAACTTAAAGAATTCGAAACATGCAATGCCGTAGACGTATACAAAGAAAAAAAAAACTCTGATAATAACTTCTCTGTAATGCAGTAGAAACATGCATACATGAAAAGCAGGAAATACACCCGTCTCAAAGTTAGCTAATATCGACTCTGGCAGCTTGTAGGTGTAGGGTAGAGTTTCGATGTTTCTGTCGCTGGTTTCGAGTGGTTCTGCGAATTTTTTTCTTGGCAGGATAACACCAGTTGTATGGTATCGTCAGTTTCCGCGGCGTATTGCGATTTTATGCCGTCCTTCTGTAGTGCTTTGCATATAGTTGTGTAATTAGGACCTATCTTTGTGATTAATTACGCAATTAGGATCGATCTTTGCGTCAGTTTCTCGACCAAAATAAATAAAGTACACTAACCTAACCTTCCTCTACCGCATCTAGACAGGTTTCATGTGTTGGGGGTGCACTTGAGCATTCCGTCCAGGAGCACCAGGGTTCGAGCCCCAGAAAGGGCTCTGGAATTTTTAATTTCCCACCAATTCCATGTGTGTCTGGTGGTTTAATTGTGTTAGGTGGGAGCACTTGGCCTTTCCACCCAGGAGGAGCAGGGTTCGAGTTCCAGAAAGGGTTTCTCTCTCTATGTCACAACCCCGCGCCGGTAATAACGACTAGAGAGTCAACACTTGCCGGATACGCTGCGTGCGACCTTGTTGCTGTCTACTAACGATGCTTAGGAAAGGACTCTCTCTATGTCGCAACCCGCTACGGTAATAACGACTAGAGAGGCAACACGTACCGGATACATTCGGTATTTTGGAATGGTGCCGGCCGTGTCCCAATACTCACGTCGAACGATTCTCTTCAGTCAGAGTTGGTCCTGTTCTTGCAGGATCTTTTTCCGGCCGGAGCGATGTCGAAGATTTGATGTTTTACCGGATTCCTGATATTCACGGTACACTCGTAAAATGGTCGTACGGGAAAATCCGCACTTCATCGCTACCTCAGAGATGCTGTGTCCCATCGTTCGCGCGCAGACTACAACGCCACGTTCAAACTCATTTAAATCTTTATAACCTGCCATTGTAGTAGCAGTAATCGATCTAGCAACTGCGCCAGATGCTTGTTGTCTTATATGGGCGTTTCCGATCGCAGTGCCATGTCCTGCCTGATTACATATCTCTGTATTTGAATACGCATGCCTATGTCACTTTCTTTGGCGGATCAGTGTATAAACATTCTCCAGTCACGTTAGAGGGATCACTGGTCAAAAGCCTGATTAATCATATTTTTACAGCGGTGATCGCTGCCGGACTTGCAGGAAGAGTCAGTGAGGGTATGGAAGTGAAGACAGGGATGTGGAACAATGCCGACTCCATTGAAGTGGACGTCTGAGCTAGGTTTCTCAGTTGAGGATCCTTGGAGCAAACAGCCCGATCGAGGTGGTCCCACAGATTCTCGATTGGTTTTAAATCCGGTGAGTTTGGTGGCCAGGAGAGTACGGTAAACTCATCCAGGTGCTTTTTGACCCACCGATAGCTGTGTGACACGTTGCATTGTCATGCTGGTAGATGCCATCGTGCTGAGGAAAAAACAAATTGATGTAGGGGTGGACATGGTGGTAAAGGATAGACGCACACTTGTGTTGATCCAGTGTGCGTTCCATAATGACGAGGTCGCCCAGTGAAGACTACGAAAACATTCCCCAGACCATAACCCTCCCTCCTCCGTCCTGGTCCCTTCCGTTGCACAGTGTTTGCTTTCAGACGTTTCCAGCCACAGACGCCAACAACCATCTTTCCAATGGCGCATAAAACGTGATTTATCGGGAAAGGTCACCTGTCGCCACCCTCTAAACGTCCAGTTGCGGTATTCACGTGTAAATTCCAGCCTTCTTCGCCGATGTACAGCGCCAGTGTGGGTGCGTGAACCAGTCGCCTGATCCAATCCAGAGACTCATACGCAGCAACGTTCGCTCAACATTCGTCTACAAGACATTGTTGATAGGCCCTTTGTTAATGTGGACGGTCCGTTGCTCAGCGGCTGCAGGTGTGTTCGCCCGTTCACGTATCCGCAGCCATTGTTCACCCCTGTCATCTCTGGCCCGTGGTGCTCCACAGTTGCCTGGGCACCAGTTTCTGATAGCTGCATTTTGCCAAGCACGGAATAAGTTAACAACGGTGGCATACGGATAGTGTATATACGTAGCCCTTCCGGGAATGCTTCCAACCCATGGCCCGAAAGCCAATTATCATACTCTTTTGGACGTCAGATACAGTACATCGATCCGTTTCCAAATTACGACAACGACTGACAATGATCACGTCCTTAGGGACGTCAGATTAATCGCTGCGTTTCCGCATTACAACGACTCCAGCGTTTACGCACGTCGCACTGACACGCTTCATTGACTGTAGCTCCATAGAGACTGGTATAGGCATGCGTATTCACATACAGAGATATGTAAATAGGCAGAACATGGTCGGCAACGCCTATATAAGACAGTAAGTGACTGGCGCAGTTGTTAGATCGGTTACTGTGGCTACAATGGCAGATTATCAAGATTTAAGTGACTTACAAGCTGGTTGTTAGTCGGCGCACGAGCGATGGCACAAAATGGTTCAAATAGCTCTAAGCACTATGGGACTCAACACCTGATGTCATCAGTCCCCTAGACTTAGAACTACTTAAACCTAAGTAACCTAAGGACATCACACACATCCATACCCGAGGCAGGATTCGAACCTGCGACGGTAGCAACAGCGAGGTTCCGGACGGAAGCACCTAGTACCACTCGGCCACAGCGGCCGGCAGCGATGGGACACACCGAGGTAGCAATGAAGTGGGAATTTTCGCTTACGACATTTTTACGAGTGTACCACGGATATTAGGAATCCGGTAAAACATCAAATCTTCGATATCGCTCTGGCCGGCAAAACATCCTGCAAGAATAGGACCAACGACTACCGAAGAGAATCGTTCAACGTGACAGAAGTGCAACCCTTCCGCAAATTGCTGCAGATTTCAGTTCTGGGCCATCAAAAAGTGTCAGCGTGCAAACCATTCAACGAAACATAATCTATACGTGCCTTCGGCTCACTCGTGTGCCCTTGATGACTGCACGACACAAAGCCTCATCTGGGCCCGTCAACACCGACGTTGGACAGTTGATGACTGGAAACATGTTGCCTGGTCGGACGTGTCTCGTTTCAGATTGTACCGAGTGGATGGACGTGTACGGGTATGGAGACAACCTCATGTATCCATGGATCCTGCATGTCAGCAGAGAACTGTTCAAGCTGGACGACGCCCTGTAATGGTGTGGGGCGTGTGCAGTTGGAGTTATAGGGGACCCCTAATACGTCTAGATACGATTCTGATAAGTTAAACGTATGTAAGCATCTCTCTGATCCCCTGCATCCATTCATGTCCACTGTGCATTCCGACGAACTCGGGAAACTCCAGCAGGACAGCGCGACAACACACGTCCAGAATTGCTGCAGAGTGTCTCGAGGAACACTCTTCTGAGTTTAAACACTTCCGCTGGCCACCAAACTCCCCAGACAGGAACATTATTGAGCATATATGAGATGTTTTGCAACGTTCTGTTCAGAAGAGATCCCTCATACGGATTTATGGATAGCCCTGCAGGATTCATGGTGTCAATTCCCTGCAGCACTATTTGAGACATTAGTCGAGTCCATGTCACGTCGTGTTACGGCACTTCTGCGTTCTCGCGGGGGCTCTACACGATATTAGGCAGGTGTAGCAGTTTCTTTGGCTCTTGAGTGTATATGCTCTGTTGCTATTCTTGGTACCTTCCGTCTGTGGGTGGTTATTCCACGTTGACGTCGAACATAGGCGATGGTCACGTTAATGTGACTGAACCGTACATGTTGCGGACAGCAGCAACCCTTTTCCTTGGGGTCCTTTCAAAGTTAATTTTATTTCCACTAAGAACTAACAAGTTGAGCTTTATCTGCAAACGAAGTCCTGAATTCAGCCACAAATCTGGTCCGATGCCCGGGAGGCGCGTATTTCCTTTTCTTCACTAAGCAGCACTGTGGAGCGGCATCCAGACTATCCCAGAACTCAAGGAACACGGCATCAATGCAACGCTTTTGTCTGGATTTTATGGACGAATTACACATGAACGGGCTGTTCGAGCTATATGTGGTGTAAGTTCGAGAACCTCTTCTCGACCCCTATTCAATAGTCTGGGAATTCTGACATTGCCCTCACAGTATATATTTTCTTTAATGTCGTTCGTTGTTAGCAATATTAGCTTATTCCCAAGAGTTAGCAGCTTTCACTCAGTTAATACTAGGCAGAAATCAAATCTGCATGTGGAATGCACTTCCTTGACTCTTGTGCAGAAAGGAGTGAACTATTCTGCTGCATCCATTTTCAGTAAGCTACCAAAGAACTCAAAAATCTTAGCAGTAGCCCAAACGCTTTCAAGTCTAAACTGAAGAGTTTCTTCATGGCTCACTCCTTCTATTCTGTCGAGGAGCTCATGGAAGAGCTGAAAAATTAAGCAAATTCCAGTGTTACATTGTTGATTTTCTTTATTTAAACTTACGAATTGTCGCCTGAATATGTTTCTTGTATTTCATTTTATCTGTTTCTACTATCGTGTTATAATTTCATGTACTGAGTCGTTCCATGACCATGGAGACTTCTCCTTAATTTGGTCCCACGGAACAATAAATAAATAAAAAATAAATAAAACTCATTTCAAACGCCGCTTCACATCCAGAATGTAACCGCGATCTCTATTTCCTGCGTTTCTGCAATGGTATAAATCAGATTCGTGAGAACCCTATTCGAAGCCAGGTGCCTTGCATGCAATTAAAAAGGATTGGCGGCCGGACAGAGGGATAAATGTTATTGTTGTTGTGGTCTTCAGTCCTATGACTGGTTTGATGCAGCTCTCCCTGCTACTCAATAATGTGCAAGCCTCTTCATCTCCAAGTAAATACTGCAACATACCACTTTCTCAGTCTGCTTACTGAATTCATCTCTTGCTCTCTCTCTACGATTTTCACCCCCTTCCCCCCCCCCCCCCACACACACACACTTTTCCCTCCTGCACTAAATCGGTGATCTCTTTATGTCTGGTAATGTGTCCTATCAACCGAGCCCTTCTTTAATCAAGTTGTACGACATATTTCTTTTCTCCCAATTTTCATTCAGTGCCTTCTCATTACTTACATGAGCTAACCGTCTTACCTTCAGCATTTAGGACTACCTTTAAAAACTTTCTATTCTCTTTTTGTCTAAAATGTTTATCGTTCATGTTTCCCTTCCATACATGGCTACACTCCAGACAAATACCTTGGGTAAACACTTGCTAACACTTAAACTTATATACGATGTTAACAAATTTCTCTTCTTCAGACACGCTTTTGTCACTATGGGCAGTTTGCATTTTATATCCTCTTTACTTCGGCAATGGTCAGTTATTTTCTCGCGTAAATAGCAAAACCATCTGCCACTTTTAGTGTGTTATTTCTTAATCTAACTGCTCCGCCGTTGCTTTATTTAACTGGACTACATTAGCTTTTATTTACTTTCGTTGATATTCATCTTATATCCTTTTTTCAAAACACGTTTCATTCCATTTAACTGGTCCTCAAAGTCCTTTGCTGTCTCTGACAAAGTTACAGTGTCATCAGCACACCTCAAAGTTGTCATTTCTCCTCCCTGAACTTTAATCCCTACTTCTTTGGTTTCCTTTACTGCTCACCCAGTGTACAGATTGAATAACATCGGGGATAGACTAGAACCCCATCTCACTTCCTTCTCAACCACTGCTTCCCATTCACGCCCTTCTATTCTTATAACTGCCTTCTGGTTTCTGAACGAGTTGCATATAATGTAAGAAAGCGAAACTTCTACAGCCGTCCTTATGAGATCACTTATTATATGGCTACCAATTTGGGTGCTTCAATGCACCATCTTGAGGACTTAACTGATACCGAGAGAGTTAATACCAGCCATACACACGATACAGTGTTGTCGTTCCAACCATCAACTATCAACTCCAGTTGGAGAGACAACGTTGCTGTTACAGGTAATCAGCGTAAATCAGTTACAGATGTTGGCATCTGGTACATCGTGTATACGGTTGATGTTAACTCTCTTGGTATCGGCTAAGGCCTGAAGGTGGTGCATTGAAGCACTGAAACTGGTAGCTACACAATAAATGACAACATAAGGACGGCTGTAGGTATCTCATTTTCTTCCATAAAGTGAACGCCCCAAGTCCCCCAGACCTCCAGTCACAGAGCTGCACATAAAAAAAGTTACAAGTAACCTTTGGGTCCCTACAGTTTACTCCTGCGACGTTCAGGATTTCAAAGAGTGTAGTCCAGTCAACACCGTCAAAACCTTTCTAGAAGCCTACAAAAACTCCAAATGTAGGACTGCCTTTTCTTAATCTACAGAGACAAGCCCTAGGGTCGGTTCAGCCTCGCGCTTTCATACTCTTCTCTGGAATCCAAAGTGATCTCCGTCGAGGTCGGCTTCTACCAGTTTCTCCAATCTTCTGTAAATAATTCGTGTGAGTAATTATAAACCGGTAGCGTCTTCATCCTTGTTCTAGTCCTCCAATGTCGCGTTGGTAGCGTCCGAAAAACCCCGCTACCAGACATTGCTGTCCCTCGTCCTCCCAGAACTTCCAGGCGCTCTCGCAGGCACTATTTCCTCGGCGTCAGCCGCCCACGCCGCATTGTTCGCCATTGAATTCCGGCGCATCAGCGCGCGATCCACGCGTCAACCGCCACGCGCTCTCAGTGGAAATAAAACGTACGTGATCACAGCTGTTTAGCTTTACAGCCCTAATATGCCGAAGGAGTTAGCAATATCACCGTATGTACTGCGTCCGGTGCATCGGAGTGATGGTTCTCGTACACATCTGCAATGATGGAACAACTACAGCCACAAAATAAAAACTCTTTCAAACACTAGGACGGCAGAAGGCGGTCCTCTGACTAGTATAATCTAGTACTGTCTTTTCCTCTCTGTGTGCTACAGAGAGGAAACGCGAACTCCCAGCCACAAGGACGGAATTCAGATAACGCCTCTACGTGAGTATAGACAGAAGAAGTGCTCTCAATCACTGAACGCTGCATACTCAACGACGACTCCCTACCCGGAGGCAAAGTCCACAATCGTATAAGTTCGCAAGAGTACAGAGCCTAACCGTTCTGACTATAAAATCTCCTGAGAGCAAAGCCAGCAAGTCTGTCTGTAGCAACAAAGCTGATACTGAGCGACTGTCGGACACGGGCACTCAAAACGGAATTCCCTTTCTCTCCACTGTTGGCTTCCCTTGCTGGCTCCCCTCCCTCATAACTGCAGAAGGCGAATCATGTTCTCGAAATAACGGAATATTCTCCCTCTCTAAAGATTCTTCAAAACGCCGACCAGCCATATTTTAGTCTTTTGTCGCCCAGCGCGGGAAGTTTGCAAGGAAATAGCTATCCTCGTTAATTAGGAATTCATACAATGTTACGCTTCTCAGAGTAAAAAACCTAGGAAATAACCCAGCCTGCGTGATTTACGATGTATCGCTTCCTTGTTCCTCTCTGCTGCGTCCAAGATTTTCAGAGTTTTCGAAGCTACAAACCGGCCGGCCGCCGCCGTATTGAGCTTCAGCGCTCAGGTGTCCCGACCGTCCGTCTTGGCTACTTCCTGTGTTAAGCAGGACCAACATATATATATATATATATATATATATATATATATATATATATATATATATATATAAGCATCAAACGATAAAACTACAAAGAACGAAACTCGTCTAGCTTGAAGGGGGAAACCAGATGGCGCTGCCATAGGTCAAACGGATATCAACTGCGTTTTTCGAAATAAGAGCCCCCATATTCGTGTAGTACGTAATGAACTATGAATGATGGACCACTTTTTTCGCTTTGTGGTAGATGGCGCTGTAATAGTCGCAAACGTATAAGTACGTGGTATCACGCAACATTCCACCAGTGCAGACGGTATTTACTTCGTGATACATTACTCGTGTTAAAATGGACCGTTAACCAATTGTGGAAAAGGTCGATATCGTGTTGATGTATGGCTATTGTGATCAAAATGCCCAACGGGCGTGTGCTATGTATGCTGCTCGGTATCCTGGACGACATCATCCAAGTGCCCGGACAGTTCGCCGGATAGTTAGGTTATTTAAGGAAACAGGGAGTCTTCAGCCACATGTGAAACGTCAACCAAGACCTGCAACAAATGATGATGCCCAAGTAGGTGTTTTAGCTGCTGTCGCGGCTAATCCGCACATCAGTAGCAGACAAATTGCGCGAGAATCGGGAATCTCGAAAACGTCGGTGTTGAAAATGCTACATCAACATCGATTGCACCCGTACCATATTTCTATGCACCAGGAATTGCATGGCGACGACTTTGAACGTCATGTACAGTTCTGCCACTGCGCACAAGAGAAATTACGGGACGGTGACAGACTTTTTTGCACGCGTTCTATTTAGCGACGAAGCGTCATTCACCAACAGCGGCAACGTAAACCGGCATAATATGCACTATTGGGCAACGGAAAATCCACGATGGCTGCGACAAGTGCAACATCAGCGACCTTGGCGGGTTAATGTATGGCGCGGCATTATGGGAGGAAGGATAATTGGCCCCCATTTTATCGATGGCAATCTAAATGGCGCAATGTATGCTGATTGCCTACGTAATGTTCTGCCGATGTTACTACAAGATGTTTCACTGCATTACAGAATATCGATGTACTTCCAACATGATGGATGTTCGGCAAATAGTTCGCATGCGGTTGAAGCGGTATTGAATAGCATATTTCATGACAGGTGGATTGGTCGTCGAAGCAGCACACCATGGTCCGCACGTTCACCGGATCTGACGTCCCCGGATTTCTTTCTGTGGGGAAAGTTGAAGGATATTTGCTATCGTGATCCACCGACAACGTCTGACAACATGCGTCAGCGCATTGTCAATGCATGTTCGAACATTACGGAAGACGAACTACTCGCTGTTGAGAGGGATGTCGTTACACGTATTGCCAAAAGCATTGAGGTTGACGGACATCATTTTGAGCATTTATTGCATTAATGTGGCATTTACAGGTAATCACGCTGTAACAGCATGCGTTCTCAAAAATGATAAGTTCACAAAGGTACATGTATAACACTGAAACAACCGAAATAAAATGTTCAAACATACCTACGTTCTGTATTTTAATTGAAAAAACCTACCCGTTACCAACTGTTCGCCAAAAATTGTGAGCCATATGTTTGTGACTATTACAGCGCCATCTATCACAAAGCGAAAAAAGTGGTCCAACTAAAACATTCATATTTCTTTACGTACTACACGAATCAGTAATAAAAAATGGGGGTTCCTATTTTATAAACGCAATTGATATAGTGCCATCTGGTTTCCCCCTTCAAGCTAGACAAGTTTCGTTCTTGATAGTTTTTTCGTTTAATGCTTATTTTGTGAGATATTTGGCCCGGTCACGATCAATGGACCACCCTGTATATATAATCACGGCAAAGTATGTAGATGAGTGCCTGTAAGGTGCGAAATTATAGCCACCTTACAACGTAACCTACCATTCCCATCTCAGCGATGTGGAGATTGTACAGAAATGACAGGTCGTTTGGGTTCCACGTTAAACTGTAGATCCCCTGTGCCAGGTGCGATACCTGCCGTAGGTTAGGGACACGAAAGTGGGCCAAGGGGCGTCCAACAGAAAGAATTCAACGAGGTCACTGAGCCACACGAAATTATTATTATATTTATCGTTCAGTAATATTGAGTAAATTACTATATTTTTACTGTACTGAGAGAGTTATGACTAAAAAAGGTATCATTATACAGAATTTTCAATTTGTTCAATACAGTGCTTCAGGCACAAAGATGAGCTGGTTCTCAGAACGCAGTAAATAAATATACAGGGAGAAAAAAATGCCACACTTGGCGGTCGGCATGCGATTCGTGATCCCAGTTCAAGACAAAAGTGTATGTAGCAACACCTAGACCCACCAACAAGTTTAACGGAAACGCGATTTGGAAAACGAGCCTCTGGCAACGCTGTAACTGCGCGCAGCGTGGCCAAGAACAGCTAGCATGTTAACTGTGCTCGATGCCAGAGCTGACCAAGTAGCTCAGCGAGATCCTAATTACCCGTACGACTCCTCATCAGATACCTACTCAAATGCGGGAGTCTTCCCGCAAGCAAAGACGAACTCTGTGAGGTGGATTTGTGGACACGCAGGACGAGCCGGCTGCTGTGGAAGAGCGGTTCTAGACGCTTCAGTCTGGAACAGCGCTGCTGCTACGGACGCAGGTTCGAATCCTGCCTCGGGCATGGGCGTGTGTGATGTCCTTAGGTTAGTTAGGTTTAAGTAGTTCTAAGTTCTAGGGGACTGATGACCTCAGATGTTAAGTCCCATAGTGCTCAGAGCCATTTAAACGCCACTTGTTTGCTGACGGCGAGAAATGTGTCCTCGACTTTTGGCAGTTCCTTAATGAACGCCACTGTGCAGATGTCCGCAATCCAAAGTACAGACAGTTTTCTCCAATTTCCTCTCTAGTGTCTTCCTTAACCCACCCCTGTCATGAAGAGTTGATCCCCGCCTATTCCACACGGATATATTCACTAGTAATAGAAATGTTCTTCTTAGTCTGACGTCTTGCTAAGCCCTCTTCCTCGCGTGACGCCAGTTCCCTTATATTCTCAATGGTATTAATGCCAAAACTGGATAAATAAATAAACGATGTACATAGTACCTGAACTCCACCTTCCCTACACTTTCCTTGGTCTCTGGAGAGTGGGAACGGCACATAGTGGCCAGGCCTCGGGTTGCAACCGCTGCCCTCTTTGACCCCACATCTCCCTCTGGGCGCCGGGAAGGTTCCTTAAAAAAAAATGTGGGAGGAGACAATGCCCTGGCGAACGGATAAGCAGACTCACCAGTGTAAGAGCTCCGTTCACGCCTAACATTTTTTTTTTTTTCAGTTATAGCATCAAAATGCATCCAATTTACACCTCCACAATGTGACATCTTGTGTATTTCTTTCGGTCACTGTTTCTTTATTTACACCTTAAGATATAGCATGAGCGTCCTACAAACGTAAACGTCCACTTTGTTTCGTACGTGACAAAAATAAAGCCAATATAAAATAATAATGAATGCAGGAACATGGTCTCTAGCAATTGACGTACAAAAAACACAGTACGAAGGCTACACTAGATTGCACATAATGCTATGCACAATAATTCCATCCTCTGCGTCTGACGTGTACGCTTATTTTCACAGAGACGGTTCGCACACGCACGACCGACGTTCACTTTAGAGAAGACGTTCAAAGCGACCAACTTGCATTTGCAAACACTCCACCACTCGCTGGATCATACTTTGCTAGATCCTACGCAAAACAGCACCATTGCCAAAGCGGTACGCACGCGAGCTATTACGTCGTGTGTATCCATGGGTGGAGTACTATAAATGCCGCGTGGGGTAGCCGCGCTGTCTTGGGCGTCTGGTCACGGTCTGCGCGGCTTCCCCCTCGGATGTTCGAGTCCTTCCTCAGGCATGGGTGTGTGTGTTGTCCATAGCGTAAGTTAGTTAGATTAAGTAATATGTAAGCTTAGGGACCGATGACCTAAGCAGTTTGGTCCCATAAGACGTAAAAAAAAATTGTACTATAAACTTGTTTCTTTAAGTGTCCCCACAAATAAAATTCTAATGGATTAAGGTCCGGAGAACGTGGAGGCCAGAACATTGGACTACCACGACCAATCCATTCCCCTGAAAACATTTCTTTTAAATAGTCATGCACATTCACTCCAAAGTGTGGTGATCCATCATAATGGTGAAACCATAGCTGTCGCCGAACACCAAGTGGAACGTTTTCTAATGCGTCAGGGAAAGCACTGCAAAGAAAAGTACGGTGCAGGGGCGTATTCAACTTGGCCGGCAGTAGGTAAGGGCCCAAAAGCACTCTTCATTTCATTCCAGCCTACAGGTTTATGGCAAAGCGTGCCTGAAAGCCACGATCACTGTTGACGTGTGGGTTGTGTTCCGGCCAATAACGGCTGTTGTGGAGGCTCAAAATACCTTCTCGAGTGAAGTTAGACTCGTAATCCATATTCCGTTATTGGCAATTGATGCAAAATCCAGTCTGGAACCGCGCGACCGCTATGGTCGCAGGTTCGAATCCCGCCTCGGGCATGGATGTGTGTGATGTCCTTAGGTTAGTTAGATTTAAGTAGTTCTAAGTTCCAGGGGACTGATGACCACAGCAGTTAAGTCCCATAGTGCTCAGAGCCATTTGAACTTTTTTTTTTTTTTTTTTTTTTTTTTTTTTTTTGCAAAATCCATTCACAAAACTGTACTCGTCAAATGCGGTTGCGGTCTTCTGGCCGCAGCTGTTGAGTTAAGGTGTAACGGTATGGATGCAGTTCTTCATCATGCTACACTTCAACAGCCAGTCTTTCAGATTTCCGAACCGTCTTGCAATATTATAGGTACTTTGTCGAGGTGACTGGTGAACGGTTTCAAGAATCGTGTCCTCCGTTTGTGGAGTACATCTAGAACTTGGACGGCCTCTGTGCATTACTTCTACACCTACATCTACATCAATATTTCGCAATCCACCTTACGGCGCGTGGCGGAGGGAACCCCATACCACTACCAGCCATTTCTTACTCGCAAAGAGAACGAGGGGAAAAGACTGTCTATGTGCCTCCATATGAGCCCTAATTTCACGTATCTTCGTGGTCCCTCTACACCTACACCTACACCTACATAGATACTACGCAAGCCACCGTAAGGTGCGAGCCACAGGCTACACTGTACCACTACTACTCATTTCCTTTCCTGTTTCACTCGCAAATAGAGCGAGGTGAGAACAACCGTCTAAATGCCTCCTTACGAACCCAGATTTCTCGTATCTTATCTACGTGGTACTTACGTGCAGTGTATGATGGCGGCAGTAGAATCGTTCGGCAGTCAGCTTCAAATGCTGGTTGTCTAAATTTTCTCGTTAGCGTTTATCGAAAAGAACGTCGCCTTCCCTCCGGGGATTCCCATTTGAGTTCCCGAAGCTAGCTGCCATTCATTACACTAACTAGAAATTGTGTCTAAGTCATCTCGTATCCTACTGCAGACACTCAACTATGACACCTTACCGTACACCATGACACCATTAGCAAACAAGCGCAGATTGCCGCCCACCCTGTCCGCGAAATCATTTATATAGAGAGAATAACAGAGGTCCTATCACACTTCCCTGGGACACTCTTCACGATACCCTTGTCTCTGCTTCACATTAGCCGTCGAGAACAACATACTGGGTTCCGTAAGTTAAGAAACCTTCGAGTCAATCACATATGTAGGAACCTATTTCATATGCTCGTACCTTCGTTAACAGCCTCCAATGCGGCACTGTGTCAAATGCTTTCCTGAAATTAGGCATATGTAATCTGCCTGTTGTCCTTTATCCATAGTTCTCAGCATATCATGTGAGAAAAGGGGAAGCTGAGTTTCGCACGAGCGTTGCTTTTTAAATCTGTGCTGATTTGTGGTCATAAGCTTCTCAGTCTGAAGGAAGTTTATTATATTCGAACTAAGGGTATTTTCACGTATTCTGCAGCAAACCGAAGTTAGGGATATTGGTCTGTAATTTTTAAGGACCGTTGCTTTGGCTTTCTTATACAAAGGCGTCATCTGCGCTTTTTTTCCAGTCGCTTGGGACTCTATGCTGGGCGGGAGATTCATGATAAAAGCAAGCCAGGTAAGGGGCCAATGCCGTAGAGTAGTCTCTGAAAAAGCGAACTGGGATTCCATCCAGACCTGGTGACTTAGCTGCTTTCAACTCTCACATTTGTTTCTGTACGCCAGAGATGCTTATTACTATGTCGTCTGTACGGGAGTCTGTTCGATGGTCCAACGACGGTATGTTTGTGCGATTGTCCTCCGTGAATGATTTCATAACCGCGAAATTTAAATTTTCAGCTTTCGCTTTGCTATCTTGAACTGCCACACCAGACTGGTCAACGAGTGACTAAATGGAAGCCTTAGGTCCACCTAGCGATTTTACATAGGACTTGACTTGTGGACAAAGATTAGCGGTTCCCCGAAGGCGTTGCTCCAGGTGGCGAAAAACGTTCTTATCGGGCTGGAGCCTTTGAGGATACTGTGCAGCGTACGCAAGAACAGCAGCAGCAACAGCTTGGTTGTCGGATGGACGCAGCACCAAAAGCATATCGTTTGCGTATTCTATCAGGAAGCTTCTCTACATGAACTTGACAGAGACAGTTACGTTTGTGGGCTATCTGACCATGACATGCAACACCTAACGTTAAATTTTGAAAATTGTCAGGGTAAAACATCTATCAGAACTGAGGACAGAAGGCCAATAAAACAGTAAAAAACTGAGAAATTTAGGAGATTGCTCAAAGAAATTAAATGGAAAATGCAAAACATTCATTAATAAAGTTAGCACCTCATTTGAAAATTGTTTCCCCCTGAAGGTAACTCAAATTAAGCAGAAGTCTAATAAGAAACCATGGATCACACAAGGGATGAAGATAATCATGCGAGACAAAAAGAAAACTCTATCTGATACGTAGGGACACCTTTGATACTAGCATTATAGCTCATTACAAAAATTTCTGAAAAATATTGAAGAAGGTTATCCAGAAATCTAAACACCTGCATTATGAGAAGAAGATAAATACATCCAGCAATAAAATAAAAACAATATAGGATATAGTTAAGTCAGAGACAGGTAGGACCAGAAATGAGGAGGAACAAGTAGCTCTAAAAATAAATGAATCCCTGGTAACAAACGCATGTTGTGTTGCAAACCATTTAAACAAGTATTTTGTCTCTGTTACTGATAGCATCGGGTTGTCAGGTTCAGTAAATAATGTAATGGAATATCTGAGACCAGTGCACACAAGTAATCTCTGTGAAATGGAATTGACACTTACTTCACCCAAAGAAATAGAATCCATCATAAAGCCCTTAAAATCAAAGCATTCTAGTGGTTATGATAACATATCAACAAATTTAATAAAAGAGTGTTCATGTGAGCTTCGTCATATCTTAAGTTATTTGTGTAATCAATCACTTGTCACAGGAACATTGCCGGACTGGCTTAAATATGCTGAAGTTATACCTCTCCACAAGAAAGGGGACAAAGAAATGCCGTCAAATTACCGACCGATCTCACTTTTGCCACCGTTTACAAAAATCTTTGAAAAGGTTTTGTTCAAGCGTCTACTTAAGCACCTTGGTGAAAATAACATACTGTCAAAGTCACAGTTTGGGTTTCTTAAGGGTTCTGATATTGAGAAAGCTATTTACACTTACAGCGAAAATGTCCTTAATTCATTGGACAACAAATTAGAGGCTACTGGCATATTCTGTGACCTCTCAAAGGCGTTTGACTGTGTGAATCACAGCATTCTTTACAGTAAATTAAAATATTGTGGCGTCACTGGTAGTGCTGCAAAGTGGTTTCTTTTGTGTTAGCAGAAGAGCCAACACCGTGTTACGAGTGGAGGCCGAAATGCACGCGTTTTAGCTCACGCAGGCTGGCGTGAGGAGGGAAGAACTATACTGACATGAGGTCTGGAACATGATAAGGAATGAGAATTTCAGAAAGCGGACGTAATTAGTTTGATACTTTAATCCATTAATGATGAACGTCGCTCTTGACGGTACATGATTCACAATATTATCTATTCAGAATACATTCTTGAAGATAGTAATTATAGTAATTGAATATGGTGCCTTGCTAGGTCGTAGCAATTGACATAGCTGAAGGCTATGCTAAACTGTCGTCTCTGCAAAAGAGAGCGTATGTAGACAGTGAACCATCGCTAGCAAAGTCGGCTGTACAACTGGGCGAGTGCTAGGGAGTCTCGGCTGTACAACTGGGCGAGTGCTAGGGAGTCTCTCTAGACTAGACCTGCCGTGTGGCGGCGCTCGGTCTGCAATCACTGATAGTGGCGGCACGCGGGTCCGACGTATACTAACGGACCACGGCCGATTTAAAAGCTACCACCTAGCAAGTGTGGTGTCTGGCGGTGACACCACATTTTCAGTCATATCTTACTAATAGAAAACAAAGGGTGTCATTACGTAACACTTAAGCAGTAGGCAATGAGACATCATCTGACTGGGAAGAAATTACATGTGTTGTCCCCCAAGGTTCCACACTAGGTCCACTACTGTTTCTTGTGTATATTAATGACCTGTCATCGCTTACATTACCAGATGCCAAGTTTGTCTTATTTGCAGATGATACAAACATTGCAATAAATAGTAAATCAAATATAAATTTAGAAAGGGCATCTAATCAAATTTTTACTGATATTAATAAGTGGTTCATAGCCAATTCACTGTCATTAAACTTTGAAAAGACCCACTATATGTAGTTCAGAACTTTCTAGAGATTTCCTTCTGGCGTGTGTATAAAACATGATGACATGGAAATAGGAGAAGATGAGAGTGTAAAATTCTTGGGAGTACAACTTGATAATAAATTCAGTTGGGAGCAACATACTAACGAACTGCTAAAGCGCCTAAATAAGTCTGTGTTTGCAATGCGAATGATTTCAGACATAAGAGATATAAATCTAAAAAAACTGGCGTATTTTGCTTATTTTCACTCCATTATGTCATATGGAATCATATTTTGGGGTAACTCCACAAACTGAGAAAAAATTTTTAGAGTACAGAAGCGTATAATAAGAGTAACGAGTAGTGTAAATCCAAGAACATCATGTCGAAACCTATTCAAAGAATTGGGCATATAAACGACAGCTTCTCAGTATATTTATTCCTTAATGAAGTTTGTTGTAAATAATACATCTCTTTTTTCAACTAACTGCTTAGTACACAGTATCAATACTAGGAATAAGAACAATAAACATAAAGATTTAAAATCACTTATTTTTGCCCAGAAAGGAGTCCAGTATTCAGCAATGCATATTTTCAATAAGTTACCAGCAACCATTAAGAGTTTAGTTTCAGACAAGGCACAATTTAAACATAATTTAAAAGAATTTTTGGTGGCCAACTCCTTCTATTCCATCCATGAGTTTCTCAACAAGTGCAGTAGACCATTTTAATGAAAATTTATTGTACTTTAATTTTTTACAATACTTGGTTGTAACAGCCAAGTAACTACTTACTGTGTGAATGATGGATATATGGAAAGCAGATGTAAATCTTAAGTTTGTAAATAGTGGAAGTATAATTTTAAATCTTGTACATAATCTGACTGTTCTTAACTGAGGATCACTGAAATGAATAATTCACTTTAATTTTTGACAATACTTGGTTGTAATAGCCAAGAAACTAGCAGATGTCTGAATGATGGATTTAATGAAAGCAGATGTAAGTATTAAACCTGTAAATATTAGAAGTTCAAATTTAATTTATATACATAATTTTACTGTTTATTGACTGAGGATCATTAAAATTAATGAAACTCAAGTTTTTCTAATTATATTTTTGTAATGTGTTCATTTGACATGTTCCACACCCAGGAGGATTCCCTCTTATATGGATCTATCGGATTAATAATTAATCTTATCTAATCTAATTTAATTTAACCGCGTGGTAAATAGACACGCGCATGCTGTTTTACCGGGCGATGTGGCGCAGTGGTTAGCACACTGGACTCGCATTCGGACGACGACAGTTCAAACTCGCGTCCGGCCATCCTGATTTAGGTTTTCCGTGATTTCCCTTAAATCGCTTCAGGCAAATGCCGGGATGGTTTCTTTGAAAGAGCACGGCCGAGTTCCTTCAACGTCCCTCCCTAATTCGATGGCACCGATGACGTCGATGTTTGGCCGGCCGTTGTGGCCGTGCGGTTCTAGGCGCTTCAGTCTGGAACCGCGTGACCGCTACGGTCGCAAGTTCGAATCCTGCCTCGGGCATGGATGTGTGTGATGTCCCTAGGTTAATTAGGTTTAAGTAGTTCTACGTCCTAGTGGACTGATGACCACAGATGTTAAGTCCCATAGTGCTCAGAGCCATTTGAACCGTTTTGAACGTCGATGTTTGGTCCCCTCCCCCGAACCAACCAACCAATCATGCAGTTTAATGGATCCCTCTTTAATGTGATAGGGTACTGTCATGAGAGAAAATGGTGTGCTGCTTATAAATGACAAGAAGTAGGAAACAGACGTCTAAAAAATCTTTGAAAGGAGAGGAACATCTCGAGGATTTTCCATGATAGATATTGGTTTCATGTCGCAGCAGTCTACGCAGTGAGCTACGACGGCTGGTGCAGTAGTTGCGTGTGTGTGTGGGGGGGGGGGGGGGGGGGGGGTTGATACACGTTTCTCTGTAGATTCCGATGCGCTACAAGATGAGACAGTTGCCAGTTCCTTGTTTTCATACATGTGTTTTCAAACTGCGCCCGATCTGATTTTGCTAGATAAACGTTTGTCTTGAATCTGGATGAGGAGTCGAATGCTTATCTCCTAATGCGGCATTTTTCTTTCACCCTGTAGAAATACGCACCGTGTAGTAACTTCGATAGTAGTAGATTGTTCCGTTTTATAAACTGTTGCCTTAATTATGGAAATAGTTGTTTTTTTTTATTTTTAGCACACAGTCAGACTTTAATTACGGCTGTAAATATGGAGACTGTCGATTGCGTTACGACCGGTGAGAACTGTTTTGTTGTATTTACGCCGAGACATGGCCGCTCTCTGGTGCTGTTGACATGGCTCTTTGTATGGAGAATAACGCGCAGCGCTGAAGGCCCCGCGTGCTGTCACTGCCAGAGAGCAGTACAATAGCCAGCCCAGCACGGGGCCTGCGTGCTCTGTTCGCAGAGTTCAATGCCGAGCCAGCGACGACACCTGCTGCTGTTCGAAAGTCCAAGTGCTTCGTGTGCGGAGCGCAGCTGTCACGGTTGGGTACTGGCAGATATTTTTTTGGTTTTTTCTTTGAGCACCAGTACTGTTGCCATGTCTGCACCCTCCACCACCTGCTTTTGTGATTCGGACGCCGGCCGGGGTGGCCGGGCGGTCCTAGCCACTACAGTCTGGAACTGCGCGACCGCTACGGTCGCAGGTTCGAATCCTGCCTCGGTCATGGATGTGTATGATGCCCTTAAGTTAGTTAGGCTTAAGTAGTTCTAAGTTATAGGGGACTGATGACCTCAGATGTTAAGTCCCATAGTGCTCAGAGCCATTTGAACCTTTTTTTTTTTTTGTGATTCGGATTCAGTTCGCGAGTTGGCTCTATACATCCGCCTGCGAAGCTCAGTGGCCCGCATCACTGACCGACCTGGGTTCGATTCCCGGTACTGCCAGGGATTTTTCCTTGGTGGGAGGACGGGAACGAAGTGCGCCCAGTCTCGTAATGCCAGCTGAGTGATAAGCAGCGGCTCCCAGGTCTGGGAAGCCGACAACAGCCGAGAGAGGGACATATTGACCACCAGCATAAAGGCCGGCCGGAGTGGCCGTGCGGCTCTAGGCGCTACAGTATGGAACCGAGCGACCGCTACGGTCGCAGGTTCGAATCCTGCCTCGGGCATGGATGTGTGTGATGTCCTTAGGTTAGTTAGGTTTAATTAGTTCTAAGTTCTAGGCGACTGATGACCTCAGAAGTTAAGTTGCATAGTGCTCAGAGCCATTTTTGAACCCAGCATAAAGCTCTGTATAAAGGAAAGTATGGCCATCCTATTCCCCTGCGTTTGCCGCCGTCCGCAGTTCATGATTGGCTGAAACCGCGTCACGTGGCATTAGCAGCCATTGTGGGCCCAAGCGTTAGATGTGAAGCATAGGAAGTGGTGTGTAGTTTCGAAGTTTTAAGTAGAATAACGCCTCAATGCTATGCCTCTGGCTGTTCGTTTCGAGGCGAAAAGGGACGAAAACTGTACAGAATTCCTTGCGAAGGGGGGGGGGATGCAACAACAAGGAGAATATGTCTGATACTGATGAATAATCATCAGAGCCAACTTGCAGCCTATTCGGTCAATTTTATTCATTTCTGGCCTTTTGTCTATGTCTCCTTTTCACATTTCTGTTATTTAGTTTCCAACCCATTCAAACAGCAAAAAAAAGTCAGAAGAGCTAATAGGACGGTTTAACGGTAATTTAATTACAAAATATAAATCTTAGAGGAAAACTGCCATAGGTAGTACATAAAACGAAAAACAGTGAGTGGCACGGTACAAAGTTATCATGATTAGTAAAAAATTTGTCCTAATTGACTGTACAGTACGGTTTAAATTTATATTTACGATGCTCACAATAATAAATTGTACTTTGTTCCACATCATATAATGTACAAAAAGAAAAAAAATTGCACTACGCAAGCACCCAACCTACGACCTCTCAATCAACAGCCATTAGCGTTACTGTTGCAACCTGCACGCTAACTCACTTTATATTGATACAAATACAGTTGTGGTGACTGCAGGATGGCTATGTTTTTGTTTTTTTGTTTTTTTTTCGCTTTGCTCACAGCGCAGCTGACGCTGCCTACCGTGAGAACTGCATAGCGTAACAGTATACAGCCTTTTGTTCATAATGGAAGGATGCTGTCAAAATTTCAGATTTTTATTTATTACAGTGCCGGAGATAAAGAAAATTACCTAAAAGTCCTAAAACCAAAGCCTGTTTTCTAACACCATGTTAATAACAAATACAGATTGACTTGCATTATCATTTGAAGCCATTACAAAGTTACTGGTGCATAAAAATCAATTATTTAGAATTTTCTTTTTTTCTTTACGCTTTAGTCACTGTGCATTACGTAATACAAAAATCGGTCAAAATTATTATTTGATTATATTTTGTTGCGTGAGTGCATGAGAATGACTGAGAGAATGTATGTGGGACATACATTAAAACTTAATATGTCATTTTTCATGAAACATTGTACAAATAGACTGTGGGAAAGTTATGTAGCAACCATCATTCAGATGACGTATGTCAGTGTGAGCTTGCTTTTGTATAAAAGCAGCAAGAATGAAAGTTAGAGACGGAATAAGTTTATTTATCAATTTGGAGAATATTTCGTACTTCCTTATTTTGATTAAACAATATACTAGAAATTGAAGTTTTAATGACGTTAATTACTATGAGATTATTGATTATTGATTGGATAAGGCAAGTTTTGCCGTAAGAATGATCCGGAAAGAACATTCTTATTAGTCGTTTAGATCAACAGCCAATCAGAATTAAGCTGTTCCCTCGCGAATGTAGTGGACTGGGCAATGAGTAGAGTAGTTCGAGATAGTCGCTTGCTAACCGGCATACGGATAACACCATGTTAGATAGCTCCGTAAAAATACTCTGAAAATTGAAGAAATAGTGAGTTAATTGCGGTTCGAATACCTCGTGATTGAAGCGACTGGAGTTACGAATATTTTAATGAATGTTTGGTGTTTCTAAATTAAATAGTTTGAAAGTTATGAGCGTGTGAACTTTCTGATCGTAGTAACAATTCCGCGTGGTATGTTTCGTGCATGTACGGAATACTTTGGCGAGCACTTCTTTCGAAGAATAGCACTGAAACGACCGAATGTTTAACTCGCGAATAGTTGTGGGTCTGTGACTGCTAGAACGTGAAAATTAGTTGGCTCGGACTTGCAAAAATTCTGGCCGCTTTTCGAGTGAAACTGTGTTGTACAGACAGTGAACTTTTGAATGATAGAGTATTACCATAGTAAATACGGACTTGACAGCCATTTTATGTGTTTTCATATGAATAAAAAGTAGATTCAATCTAATTTTAAGTGCTTTCTGCAGGTATATTGCATCTTCCGAACGCCCAATTTTTTTAAATATGAACTTCCAGGAACTAAGTTTCAACTCGAGTTACGCGGACTCTGTGTGGTAGGTATTAGGTAGTGGTTTCATCAACGTTGCTTTACACTGTCTAGCACGTATCAACTACTACAGAGTGAAGAGGCGTCGGAAAGAAGCATATCGCGGTAGGTGGACTTTCGATAAGTGAAAGAGAGAATGCAGACAGACGATCGACACCGCCGCGCCGCATGTAGGACAGAAGTGTGGTCACTGACGAATAAAATGAGACATAGGCTGTGGGAAAGGCAAACGATGTGTTGGAGATGCTGTTGTTAACCCACAATAATTGAGTGGGTGAGGAATGAAGACATCAAGCAAATGACGGAAATAACTTCACGATTGGTATAGTAGACAGAAAGGACGCAACTGTAAGGGTACCAGAGTAGGAGACGTATGGATGGTAACGAATACCTCAGAGAGTGTGGAGATGCAGAACTTCATGTACATGGGAAAAAGGGAGACCTTGGAAGGACTGAAATGCAGGAGTTGCAGAGGTCATCCAGGGAAGACACCAGGCAGGAGATTCTTGCATGGATAAAGGGGCGTGGAGATTGGGTTGCTGTGGATGACTAATGACGTTGTACAACAAACAACCAATATAGCGTATAAACTCCATATGGTGCTATAGCAGCTACGAGTTGACGACGTCTTACAGAAATGTAGGAAGAAGGAACCACCTGCCACCTTTATCTGTCGTTTGAAAGTCGTCGTATTTCAATACCAAATGTCTTTGGCATTCGGAATGTTTGTTCCGGCTTGTTCGACGGACAAAGATTACGACCCGTCAATAGGGCCACATTACCTATGACTTTAACTCCACCAACATTTTCGGTTACACTAAGCGCTTTAGGCCGTGGTAGCAATAGTTAAATCATAATTCAAGGTAACAATGACAAATATGTCCGTTGTTTCGGAAAGTATACTCGTTTAGAAAAGTCATACGACGGGCAGAGATACTGAACTACTGCAGTGGTCACACGATTACTATCTATGATAATGCTGTGTACAAATTATAGGTACTTTAAAGGTAATTAATTGGTATTTGTAATAAGATAATATAAAAAGGGAGTCTCTTATTCGTGATTAATAAAATAACTTCGTAAAATACAGGGTGTTTATAAATGAATATCGGGGTTTTAACGCTTTATAATATTTATTATATTAAACTTACAGTTATAAGTATTACGTCAAATGAAAGAGCAACTCAAATAGTTTTACCAAGAACCTTATAAATGTTCAATGTGAGCACCATTTGTCACACGGTACTCATCAAGTCTATAGCCGAGTTCTTCCCAAACGTTGATACGTGTGTCTTCAGTGGTTGTAGCAGCAGCTGCTTCAATCTGGTTTCTTAATTCAAGGAGGTCTGCTGGTAGCGAAGGCACGTACACACGATCCTTGATGAAGCCCCAAAGGAAAAAATCGCATGGCGTTAGGTCGGTTAAACGTGGAGCCCATGCAAGGCAAACCCTGTCATTGTCGTTTGGGAAGAACTCGGCGACAGACTTGATGCGTGCCGTGTGACAAATGGTGCTCACATTGAACATTTATAAGATTCTTGGTAAAACTGTTTGAGTTGCTCTTTCATTTGACATATCATTTATAACTGTAAGTTTAATGTAGTAAGTATTATAAAGCGTTAAAACCCCAATTTTCATTTATAAACACCCTGTATATGTACGAAATCTCTTTTACGTTAAAATTTTTCACAAATAGTAAGTTTTAGCGCAAAATCGGTTTGGAATCTCAGAGGCCCGTTAAGTAACCTTTCTAACGATACCTCACCCACACCTGTACGATTGGTACGTGTTGGGAAAAAGGGATGTAGACTTGAGAAATTTTATATACTGTGCTTGATTTGTATATATATAAAAAAGACAGTCCGGTACTGCGACTTTCCAGGAGGATCTTCTTCAAATATAGACTTCTTCAAACGTTATTGTAACGCTTTTCTGTGCATTTTTAAAGTGCGAATACGACATTTGAACTGGTGAAAAATAAAGTTCTGTAGTACGACATCTCGAAATCCGCGGTTCTGTTTTCCTTTTCCGTCAGAGCTAAGTGCAAGATTTTCATATTCTCTCGCTCGCTACGCGGAGCTTGCTATTCCTACAGAAAAAATGAACAGTATCTTTTTGTAGGAAATTTAATGTAGTTAAATTTTGTCCTGGGATACTTTTTGGCTAGAGAGCTTAGTTTTAGAAATATTCAAGATGAACGTACAAAAGTGACATTCAAATGCGTTTTTCGCGAATAAGATATAATGTATCCCAGCACAAAATTTAACTGCATTAAATATCCTACAAAAAGTTTCAGTTCATTTCTTCTTTAGGACGAACAGTTTGCTCGTAGGAAGCGAGAGAGTATGAAAATCTCGCGCTTGGGTTTTGAAGACTTTGGAGTATCAATAATCCATCGATAGGGGCAGCTAATCACCTAAAACTTGATATATATAGGGTGAATCACCTAAAATTTGCACTGTAAATATTGTGGAATTGGAACGTACTATTGATGTGCGGTTTTGACAGAATGGATTGGCAGTCAGGGGCTCGTATTGTTAGCCAATCAACAGATTGTAATAATACTTAGAAAATGTCTTTTGTGCACACATACACATTTTTAAAATGGAACAATGCCTGTTGACGTTAACAAATTAAAAGTGGGTAAATTAGAATGTCATTGGTGTTTGTTTACAGGATTCTTGTGCGAGTCGTTTACGAGATATCTTAAACTAGTAGAACACCTGTGGCAACACACACTGAAGAACATCACAAGTGCATACGTTTTATGACCAGTAACGAGACAATTGACGTCCACAGGTTGTGTTCAAAATAACCTTCGGCAGCGGAAATACACGCTTCCAGTGTAGTCTGGAACGCCTGCTGCACACTTGCTAGCATTTCAGCGGAGATGTCCGAGCAGTTTGCAGTAATGCGTCGTTGCATATCGTCGCGCATAGTTGGTATGTCCGTGTAGACAGTGTCTTTCAACTTGCCCCACAGAAAAAAGTCAACAGACGTCAAATCCGCGGTACGGGCCGGCCAATTCAACGATTTTGGAACAATTCATGAAGAAACGCTGTAGTACTTCGTGCATTACGGGCTGGACAGCCATCGTGTTTGTAGCACATGTTCCTTCTAGTCTGCAGAGGAACGTCTTCTAGCATCTGTGAAAGAAGGTCTGTTAGGAGGCTGCGACACTTGTGCCTGTTCAGAGTTCCATCTATGAGAAATGGGACTATGAGCCGATGGTTCACCGTCCCACACCACACGTTTACACTCCATGGACTCTGACGCTCCACCTGACGAAGCCATGGGGGATTGTCAACAGACCAGTAGTGCATGTTTCCGCGGTTTACCTGACCATAATTGGTAAATGTGTCCTCATCACTAGACAATACGTATGGGACATCTGAAGTATCCTGTCATAACGCCCATGTAAAGAAGTTAACACGATTCTCATAACCGTTTCCAAGCAGATCTTGTGGAGAGAGATGTGACAGGGGTGGAACTTACGTCGATGGAGAGTGGCTAGGACACTTGCCTGACTCATGCCACTTCTTCGTTCGATTGCGCGGGAGCTAACGTACGGATCAGCTGAAACAGCAGCTAGAATACTGAGATCACCTGTTCTGTCGTCAATTGTCTCCTTGTGTTACGTAATACAGGTGTTACACTACCACTTTCACGTAACTGGTTGAACACGTTCGTAAATAAACGCCGAGATGTTTGACGTCTATTGGGATATCTAGCCTCATACACCGTACAAGAAGGAATGCATTCTTCCTACACTCTCTATACAGCATCAGCATGTCGGCTTTTTCTGCAATGATAAATCTTACCGTCCACTCACGATCTACTGCTTGGTCTGTCACACACTAACTGACTAGCGAGTCGGAATGCGCTCAAGGAACAGACAACAAAACTGTAAGCAAACGTAACATCGTACCTAGCAACTACGCGGGTTGAACGGTACAAACAAGTGTCGGTGTCGGAACTTTTCAAAATGCGATATCTCGTAAACGACTAGCTCTAGACTCCCGCAACACACACCACAGACATTCTAATTTACCTTACGTTTAGTATCTTAATGTCAATAGGCAACTGTTCAACTTAAAAAAGTGTGTGTTTGCACAAAAAGTACACTCTCTATTATTACATACTATTTATTGCTGTTTTGTCAAAAACTGGCATTTTGAACACGTGGCTGTGTACGAAATATAGGTTGAATCTTACATACAAGATAACAGCAACCAGCCACTTTTTACAATGCTATTTATTCATGTAAATTTATTTACGCAAATTTACCGGTTTCGAGCCGACAGACGGCTAGTTCACGTTTTGTATTAGTATTCGCCTTTTGTTTTCCCCAACTGATGAATTTTCTTAGGGTGGTGGTGCCCTAAAACCAAAACAAGATTTGAGACGATGTCTTTTTAACTGTAATTGTGCCTCACAATGATTTTAAGTGATGTAAACAAATTATTGAAGTGAAGATGTTTTGGTTACTTACGATGAAAAATCCGTGCCATTATATTCCAGTGGAGACTGCTTATGATCTTGCAGCAGCGAAAGCTGTAGGATGGAGTTTTTAATGTATATGTTTTTACATAACGTAAAGCATCACTCACACACCAAGAAGTTTCATCACATGGAGGTATGTATACAAAGATGGTGATATTACAACCATAACAATGCCAAAGGCCTCCACTCTCGGAGATATTTCGTTACATACAAATTGCTGATGTTACTTTACTTGCTATTTGTAATGAGAGTACTGATTAAAATTGTTGTTGTTGTTGTTGTGGTCTTCAGTCCTGAGACTGGTTTGATGCAGCTCTCCATGCTACTCTATCCTGTGCAAGCTTCTTCATCTCCCAGTACCTACTGCAACCTACATCCTTCTGAATCTGCTTAGTGTATTGATCTCTTGGTCTCCCTCTACGATTTTTACCCTCCACGCTGCCCTCCAATGCTAAATTTGTGATCCCTCGATGCCTCAGAACATGTCCTACCAACCGATCCCTTCTTCTAGTCAAGTTGTGCCACAAACTTCTCTTCTCCCCAATCCTATTCAATACCTCCTCATTAGTTACGTGATCTACCCACCTTATCTTCAGCATTCTTCTGTAGCACCACATTTCGAAAGCTTCTATTCTCTTCTTGTCCAAACTAGTTTGATTAAAATTAAGATGAGCAAATAAAGCAGTCAGTTCGTTATAAAGCGTTACTGCAGTGATATTACATAAATATTATGTTATACATTGGAACCAAAGTAAATGATAAGGGCCAGATGTGCATAAATAAATGTTAAAACTATGGACATATTATGTAGGTATTATGGCATACATTGAGAGCACAGTAAATGGTTTGAGATGGTTCAAATGGCTCTGAGCACTATGGGACTTAACTTCTAAGGTCATCAGTCCCCTAGAACTTAGAACCACTTAAACCTAATTAACCTAAGGACATCACACACATCCGTGCCCGAGGCAGGATTCGAACCTGCGACCGTAGCGGTCGCGCGGTTCCAGACTGTGGCGCCTAGAACCGCTCTGCCACCCCAGCCGGCGTTTGGCATGGATTTCCATATTGAAATGTTACAGCAATGGACAATTCATTGATTTATTTTACTTTAAATTGGAAAGCAGGTGAATGAAATTTTGAAGAAAGTCTGCATTGGTTAACTCGGGCTGTTCATTGAGGAGTTATGAGTACATAAAAGCAAATCACCACAAAATCTCCTGGCTAAAACTAGTGTAAAATGTAAACTAGCCGTCTGAAGATGAACCTGTCGGTTCGAAACCGGTAACTGCTCTATTTACATAAATAAATAGGGTTGTAAAAAGCGGCTGGTTGCTGTTATCTTCTATGTAAGAGTCAACCTATAATCCGTTTATTGGCTAACAGTACGACACCCTTCCTACCACAGTGTTCTGTGAAAACCGCACATCAATAGCACGTTCCAGTTTTGCAATATTTGCGCTGCTAGTTTTAGGTGATTCACCCTGTATGACTTGAACACAGAGTAGATCACTGCTGTCTGCTGCCTGGGAACGAGCATTTCGCAAGCGGCTAAGCTGACTGCTCGCCCGCGAGCTACTGTCGTGAATTTCTGTGCACAGTGGTTGACGGTCGGTTAAACTACGACTGCGTGACATGTATTTGACGTTCATGCTTCATCACTGACCGTGGAGATCGGAGGTGTAAACATGAATAGGCAACGATACGTGACAGGTCTAACGACAGAATTCACTGCTGACGCAGGAAAAAGTTTTTCGGAGCACACCGTTCAACGTATATTGTTAAACGAGGGTAACAGGCGACCCCTACGTGTTCACATGTCGATCCAGCGACATCCTCAGTTACGACTGCAGATTGTCAAGAATACACTCATGCTGATAAATTAAGGGTAATTGCAGAATGTGGTGCCGCACAACGTGGCACTACACAAAACTACCGCTAATAGCATAGGCACATACGGAACACACACGACACAGGTCTGTAAGTCCACGGTATTGGTCATAAGTTGAGAAAACCGCCCCGAAACACATGTGCTGCAAAATGCCACTGTTTCCTGCGCATGTTCCCCGACATCAGTATGGGATATGATCAGCATGCACACGTACACAGGCCGCACAACGGGTTGGCATACTCTGGATCAGGTGGTCGAGCAGCTGCTGGAGTATAGGCTCCCATTCTTGCACCAGTGCTTGTCGGAGCTCCTGAAGTGTCGTAGTGGTTTGAAGACGTGCAGCGATACGTCGACCGAGAGCATCCCAGATGTGCTCGATGGGGTTTAGATCTGGAGAACAAGCAGGCCACTCCATTCGCCTGATATCTTCTGTTTCAAGGTACTCCTCCACAATGGCAGCTCGGTGGGGCCGTGTGTTATCATCCATCAGGAGAAGGTGGGACCCCCTGCACCCCTGAAAAGGCGGTCATACTGGTGCAAAATGACGTCCCGATACATCCTGCTACAGTTCCTCTGTCAAAGACATGCAGGGATGTACGCGCACCAATCATATTCCCACCCCACACCATCAAACCACGACCTGCATACAGGTCCCTTTGAAGGACATTAAAGGGTTTGTATCTGGTTCCTGGTTCACGCCAGATGAAAACCCGGCGAGAATCACTGTTCAGACTATACCTGGACTTGTCCGTGAACATAACCTGCGACCACTGTTCCAATGACCGTGCGTGTATTGTGTTCTTGACTCCAGGCTTTACGGGCTCTCCTGTGACCAGGGGACAGTGGAATGCACCTTGGAGGTTTCCGGGCGAATAAACCTTGTCTGTTCAGTTGTCTGTAGACTGTGTGTCTGGAGACAAGTGTTCCAGTGGCTGCGGTAAGGTCGCGAGCAAGGCTACCTGCAGTACTCCGTGGCCGTCTACGGGCACTGATGGTGAGGTATCGGTCTTCTTGTGGTGTTGTACACTGTGGACGTCCCGTACTGTAGCGCCTGGACACGTTTCCTGTCTACTGGAATCGTTGCCATAATCTTGAGATCACACTTTGTGGCACACGGAGGGCCCGTGTTACGACCTGCTGTGTTTGACCAGCCTCCAGTCGCCCTAGTATTGTACCCCTCATAATGTCATCAATATGTGTTCTTTGAGCCCTTTTCAACACACAGTCACCATTAGCACGTCTGAAAACGTCTGCACACTTACTCGCTGCACCGTACTCTAACATGCACCAGCAAACCTCTGCGTATGTGGACTGTTGCCGGCGCCACCGTGCGACGACCGCAGGTCAAATGCACCACATAGTCATATCCGGAGGTGACTCAAACCCGCAAACCGGCCTCCACAGCGTTCTTTCACCATGTATCAGCATTGTCCTTAATTTATGGGCATGAGTGTAGATTATGTATCAAGGAAATGTGTCGCCTTATAGATTGACTCACATAACTTATTACATTAGGTATATGGTCGCGTCTGGATACGCTGTCATCTAGACGAGCACTGGCCAGTGAGTGGAACATTATGCTACAGCGGACATTCAGATCTGTTTCTATGAGAACTATGGTAATACTGAGGACACCCTGGCAGCTGTGGACTAAATGATCATTATTGCACACCACTTACGTCCCTATATGCAACGGAATTTTCCAGCAGGATAACTGCCCCATAATTGTGCTACAGTGGTTCGAGAAGTGTGATAGTAAACTCACGTTGATGTTTTGCCCAGAATTCTCTCCTGATCTCATCACGATGGAACACATCTATGACGTCATCGGACGCCAGCTCCGCACCCATTAACTGTTGCTGTTGTGGTCTTCAGTCCTGAGACTGGTTTGATGCAGATCTCCATGCTACTCTATCCTGTGCAAGCTTCATCATCTCCCAGTACCTACTGCAGCCTACATCCTTCTGAATCTGCTTAGTGTATTCATCTCTTGGTCTCCCTCTACGAATTTTACCCTCCACGCTGCCCTCCAATGCTAAATTGGTGATCCCTTTATGCCTCAGAATATGTCCTGCCAACTGATCCCTTCTTCTTGTCAAGTTGTGCCACAAACTTCTCTTCTCCCCAATCCTATTCAATACTTCCTCATTAGTTATGTGATCTACCCATCTAATCTTCAGCATTCTTTCTGTAGCACCACATTTCGAAAGCTTCTATTCTCTTCTTGTCCAAACTATTTATCGTCCATGTTTCACTTCCATACATGGCTACACGCCATACAAATACTTTCAGAAATGACTTCCTAACACTTAAATCTATACTGGATATTAACAAATTTCTCTTCTTCAGAAACGCTTTCCTTCCCATTGCCAGTCTACATCTTATATCCTCTCTACTTCGACCATCATCAGTTATTTTGCTCCCCAAATAGCAAAACTCCTTTACTACTTTAAGTGTCTCATTTCCTAATCTAATACCCTCAACATCACCAGACTTAATTCGACTACATTCCATTATCCTCGTTTTGCTTTTGTTGATGTTCATCTTATATCCTACCTTCAAGACACTATCCATTCCGTTCAACTGCTCTTCCAAGTCCTTTGCTGTCTCTGACAGAATTACAATGTCATCGGCGAACCTCAAAGTTTTTATTTCTTCTCCATGGATTTTAATACCTACTCCGAATTTTCCTTTTGTTTCCTTTACTGCTTGCTCAATATACAGATTGAATAACATCGGGGAGAGGCTACAACCCTGTCTCACTCCCTTCCCAACCACTGGTTCCCTTTCATGCTCCTCAACTCTCATAACTGCCATTTGGTTTCTATACAAATTGTAAATAGCCTTTCGCTCCCTATATTTTACCCCTGCCACCTTCAGAATTTGAAAGAGAGTATTCCAGTCAACACTGTCAAAAGCTTTCTCTAAGTCTACAAATGCTAGAAACGTAGGTTTGCCTTTCCTTAATCTAGCTTCTAAGATAAGTCGTAGGGTCAGTATTGCCTCACGTGTTCCAATATTTCTACGGAATCCAAACTGATCTTCCCCGAGGTCGGTTTCTACCAGTTTTTCCATTCGTCTGTAAAGAATTCAGGTTAGTATTTTGCAGCCGTGACTTATTAAACTGATAGTTCGGTAACTTTCACATCTGTCAACACCTGCTTTCTTTGGGATTGTAATTATTATATTCTTCTTGAAGTCTGAGGGTATTTCGCCTGTCTCATACATCTTGCTCACCAGACGGTAGAATTTTGTCAGGACTGGCTCTCCCAAGGCTGTCAGTAGTTCTAATGGAATGTTGTCTACTCCTGGGGTCTTGTTTCAACTTAGATCTTTCAGTGCTCTGTCAAACTCTTCACGCAGTATCATATCTCCCATTTCATCTTCATCTACATCCTCTTCCATTTGCATAATACTGTTCTCAAGTACATCGCCCTTGTATAGACCCTCTATATACTCCTTCCACCTTTCTGCTTTCCCTTCTTTGCTTAGAACTGGGTTTCCATCTGAGCTCTTGATATTCATACAAGTGGTTCTCCTTTCTCCAAAGGTCTCTTTAATTTTCTTGTAGGCGGTATCTATCCTACCCCTAGTGAGATAAGCCTCTACATCGTTACGTTTGTCCTCTAGCCATCCCTGCTTAGCCATTTTGCACTTCCTGTCGATCTCATTTTTGAGACGTTTGTATTCCTTTTTGCCTGCTTCATTTACTGGATTTTTATATTTTCTCCTTTCATCAATTAAATTCAATATTTCTTCTGTTACCCAAGTATTTCTATTAGCCCTCGTCTTTTTATCTACTTGATCCTCTGCTGCCTTCACTACTTCATCCCTCAAAGCTACCCATTCTTCTTCTACTGTATTTCTTTCCCCCATTGCTGTCAATTGTTCCCTTATGCTCTCCCTGAAACTCTGTACAAACTCTGGTTCTTTCAGTTCATCCAGGTCCCATCTCCTTAAATTCCCACCTTTCTGCAGTTTTTTCAGTTTTAATCTACAGCTCATAACCAATAGATTGTGGTCAGAGTCCTCATCTGCCCCTGGAAATGTCTTACAATTTAAAACCTGGCTCCTAAATCTCTGTCTTACCATTATATAATCTATCTGAAACCTGTCTGTATCTGCAGGTTCTTCCATGTATACAACCTTCTTTTATGAACTAACTATTGGCCCTTATTTAACAGGAATTACGCGACCTGTGCGTAGACACTTCATGTCACACGCAACCGGAAACTTACCAACGGCTTATCGGATCCACAGTCGCTGCTGTACTGCGTTCCAGAGGTGGATTAACACGCTGTCATGTTTTGGCTCATCCACAGAGAATATGCTCTACGGTCCTGGAACAGGCGAATGTCAGCAATTTTTCTCTGTGGTTCTGATTACGTCTTGCCGAAATACTTTTGTAGACAGGAGTGACCTGTACTCCTCTAGAATCACAAGAGACCATTCTCTCTGCAACAAATGTTCGATAAATGTGACCAAGAAAGGAATAAATCCACAGCGTATTCAGTTTAAAATCCAACAGGAATTCCGTCAGAGCCTGATCTCTTGTCCGCTATGATTAGTCGTAACTAGAGACGGGATTATATGCGTTTGCATATTGCGTATTCGGCTCCTTTTCACCAGTTATTGTATATTTTAACTAAGAACTAGTGATGATGCATATTTTCGCTATGTGTTTACAATATTTTAAACACCTAGACGAGAGGTCGCTAGCGCGATCTAGTTTTGATGTCCCACAGATTCACCGCGGCCTAGGACTGCGTGCAATCGCTAACCGAGAAGCCACTGTCTAGCGAAATCATTACAGAAGAGGAACAAGAAACGGCAGACAGAGTCAATGTTCGTGCGCCCGCGCCCCCTGTTAATCCCCTCTGCTGTCATACACGTCGTCAGCAATTAAAATAAACCACGCAAGCTTCTAGTCGCACCTCCATTGTTTCAGTGTAACTTTCTGTTTACTTGTACACAGTTGAATGTGTTTGGCCGGCCGCGGTGGTCTAGCGGTTCTGGCGCTGCAGTCCGGAACCGCGGGACTACTACGGTCGCAGGTTCGAATCCTGCCTAGGGCGTGGGTGTGTGTGATGTCCTTAGGTTAGTTAGGTGTAAGTAGTTCTAAGTTCTAGGGGACTTATGACCTAAGATGTTGAGTCCCATAGTGCTCAGAGCCATTTGAACCATTTTTTTGAATGTGTTTACGACGTGTAGTGCGTAACGTGTTGTACGCCATGTCTCCCGAAAAAAGAAACGTCGTTCCGTGGATAGCTGACCATCCTGGAACATTTACATATGAAGGAATTGTTTAGTGTTCTCGAGTTTGCGAGAAAAACGTTTCGTGCAAAAAAAAAAAAAATTGTTTCGAGTAGACCAGCATGTCAAGACAAGTCTTTATATCGCAGGAATGCAGAAGAAAGGACCACGACAACAACTTCCGACAACAGCAAGTTGCAGTATCAGAGGCCGGCCGATGTGGCCGTGTGGTTCTAGGCGCTTCAGTCTGGAACAGCGTGACCGCTACGGTCGCAGGTTCGAATCCTGCCTCGGGCATGGATGTGTGTGATGTCCGTAGGTTAGTTAGGTTTAATTAGTTCTAAGTTCTAGGTGACTGATGACCTCAGACGTTAAGTCGCATAGTGCTCAGAGCCATTTTTTGCAGTATCAGACCTTTGTCCAAAGGTAACCAAAAAAATCGGTTTAACATGGATCTATGCGAAGCATTCATTACAAGCAATATTCCTCTTCACAAACTTACAAATCCTATACTCAAAGGCTTCCTGCGCAAATATTGCTTAAATCAAAATACACCACATGAATCAACATTGCGTAAAAATTATATACCGACAATTTACTTAAATGTTCTGGAAGAGATACGCAATGAACTCAAGGACAGCAATATCTGGATTTCCGTTAATGAAACTACAAACTCTTGTGACCGTTACATTCCAAATTTTGTAGTTGGTGCTTTAAAAAAAGAGCCTTCTTCTTCCTATTTAGCGACCTGCAAAGAACTAGAAAAATTGAATCATTCTACGATCGCCAGATTTGTGAATGAGGGTATTAGAAAAATATTTCCAGAATCTTCTACCGCTGAAAGGGTGAGTTTATTTCAAATGCTGCTCCCTATATGATAAGTACTCCGAGTATTTTATCCCAATTTAATTCATGTGCTTTGCTTGTGGAGTACCTCGTCTTGCTGAAGAAGTACGTTCCACGTTTGTAAATGTAAATAAACTGATTTCATTCACAAAGAAAGTGTTTCTTAAGACTCCTGCTCGCATCGCCTCACAAAGAAAAACTACCGAATGTGCGTTTACCTCCCGAACCAGTGGTAACTCGCTGGGATACGTGGGTCGATGCTGTGTCGTTTCACAATGACCATTTCGAGGCCATTAGAGGGGTAGTAAACGATTTCGATAGTGCAGAGGCTTTGGTACTTTACCACAGTAAGGAAGCTTTTAACTATTCCAGTATTAAAAAGACATTGCTGTGATTAGCACTCATTTTTCCCATGTACCTGCAAGTATCAAAACGGTTGAAACTCAAGGTTTAGTGTTGAATGAATCTGTTCAGCTAATGAATAAAATTATTCTACTGAACTTCCCATTGCTGGAGGTATTCCCAAGAAAACTTAAAGAAAAGTTTGAAAACATTTTAAACAATAACCCGGTCTTTGGACCCTTGTGCCAAATCGATAGTTTCATTAATGAGACGGGTGAAATTTTACCAGAAACAATAAGTGCCAACATAGCACCCAAATTCAAATACCTCAGCTGTTGTATAACGGTCCCTTTCTGCTTATAAAAAGGTTTTGAGTTATCGAAAACACAATCATGCATACTACTGCACATTTGGAACAGTTTTTGGTCGTTTATGTCTACAATAATAGAAAAATGTAAAATCAGTTGTAAATCATGCTTTGGTCCAATATTATTAATTAAAAGTTAATGCTGTTCAAAAAAAGGTTCGTGATTGTATGTTGTTTTTTAAATAAAATATTACGGCGTTTTTGAGTGTGCCCCCCTGCGTGCGATATATCTCAAAGTTGCTCCTGTAGATATCGACTGTTTCGCTGTGACTCACTCGCATCGTATCCGCTTCTTACCGACAGCAGTAGCAAAGAAGGAACAATTCTTGAAACACGGGATGCGTCCCCATTTTGCAAATTTTTAGAAAATAATCCCAGAAAGGCCCTCTTCCTAACCTCTACCAGAAAGTATTCAGAAAATATCAGCGTTATAAATGTACCGATTTTTCGCGTAGCCGGCGCTCTTCCTCCTAATTGATATTCATAGGTTCGACATAATGGACGCAGCGACTACCATGTTTTTTTATTATTTGATCTTGCATATTTCTACACTTTTCATGCATTTTCAAGCATTTTTCATGCATATTTTAAGGTTTTTATGATGCATATAATCCGGTCTCTAGTGATAGCTGCTTTTCAGTAGGGACAATGCTATTTCAGTATCTTATTCACGAAAGTGTGCGACGATCGAGGAGTGGCATGGTAGTACCCTCACGAAGAGAGAGTACAGATCTTGTCGTAGATGTAAGTATATCCTGACGCGCGACGACTGCCCAAGAACCTCAAATCGACTCGGTCTTGTCGAGAGCGCTAGACTGTGCCCATATCTTGGGAGGTAATGCGCCAGTGCAGTTCATAACAGCGTTAAGGAGACATGGCAGCGCCTGCTGACCAGCTACCCGCCAAACAAACACAGCCACGCTAATACGCCAGCAATTGGCCCACGGGTGGCTCGCTAAAACCTCCGAGGCAAGACCGTCCCAAAAGAGAAATTAAAATACGCTATCGCTCAAAAGTTCTTGAACATCAGTGATTTCGAGGAAAAAAACGAAAATTGGAACCAGGAATGTTAGAAATACTCATAAGTCAGTACTGAAATAACCTTTTGTTGAAACTAAATACATGCATTCAAATTTTACTCTCCTGAAAGTAGCTTTCTTTGGCTCTAATCATTGCTCTGCGTACGCGAGGCATTCTTGCTATCAGCTTCATCAGGATATCCTCGGTGATATGCCGACATTCCTCTTGTAGTCTGGTCCAGAGGTGATGAACAATGGTAATAGGCCTTGATTTTACTGTTCTAGCCAAGTGACCGCAAAGCAGTTCAGTGTATTATAGTCGGGGCATTCGGGTGGCCAGATCATATTTTTTCCGTTCCTTCTTTTTCTCTAAATTTGTCAAACACGCTTTACGTAGTTTTAAAGTGTGTAGGGTCGTTATCTTGCTGTTGGACGAATTCCTTGCCGATCAAACGTCTTCCACATGGCTTTTCATCTTTCCTGACTGTTCCGCCTATTTGCACGAGATCACCAGTCTTACCGCCTCCAAAACATCCCCAGACCATGAAGGAACCGCGTCCATACTTCAATGTGGAGATAAACAGTGATGTAACATTCGTTCATCTGGCAACAGGTGAACAAACTTGCTTCGCTTCCTGCCAAAGACCTCACATTTGGATTTGTCAATGAAAATTAACTTCTTTCGGTGATTTACTGTCATGTTGTCTTCCTCAGTGTAGCCTCTTATTCCTAATAATAGCCGCCAGTTAAGGTTTATTAGCAGCCACAGGCCCGTTAAGATTCACTGCACAAAGACGTCTTTTTACACAACTTAACACTCACCGGCTTTCCCCTATTATGGTTGAGTTCTGCTGCTAAAACTGGCGCTGTTTTGAAGCGATCGCGTTTACTTGTGACTACTATATATTTGCCTTCAGTTTTTGATGTGACTTTTGCCCTACACTTTAGAGATCGGTCAATACTCTCACCAGTATCCGCATGCCTCTGCAGGGTATAATAGACACATCCCAAGGAAATATGTTCTTGACGTGCTGTTTGTCGCTTAGTAAAACCAACTGCTCATAAAGATACAACTAAAGAACGTTTTTGTTTTGAAAGCCCCTTTCTTCGTCCCATTATCGATGTTTACACTGGAACAAACCCTGGAGTTCATTCTTTGATATCTCTTGCATAACATGACACTTTCTTATTTATAACCGTGTTTCCAGATTTGTTGACGTCCTATGAACGCCATCTAGCGAGGAAAGATTACTTTATGCCACCACAAAACAAAATTAGCGACGAACACCGTAACAGCAGAATGTTATGTTTTGAATAATTTCATTTTTAAAAATGTGGAACACTACTCTTAAACGTTACGTTGAGCATGACACTGAGGAAGCAACATAGCTAGTTCTCATTTGAATCTGATAACTAGCTTTTTTATCCTAGCTTCAGGGCGTTCGAAAACTTTTGAGCGATAGAGTATGCCTTTCAGCAATATACAATGAAGCGCCAAAGAAACTGGTACATCTGCCTAACATCGTGTAGGGCCCCCGCGAGCATGCAGAAGTGCCGCAGAACGACGTGGCATGGACTCGACTAACGTCTGAAATAGTGCTGGAGGGAACTGACATGATGAATCCGTAATATTACGAGGCGGTGGAGATCTCTTCTGAACAGCACGTTGCAAGGCATCCCAGATACGCTCAATGATGTTCATGTCTGGGGAATATGGTGGCCAGCGGAAGTGTTTAAACTCAAAAGAGTGTTCCTGGAGCCACTTTGTAACAATTCTAGACTTGTGGGGTGTCGCATTCTCCTTCGGAATGGACAATGGACATGAATGGGTGCAGGTAATCAGTCAGGATGCTTATGTACGTGTGACCTGTCAGAATCGTATCTAGAGGTATCAGGGGTCCCACATCACCAAAATTGCACACGCCCCACACCATTACAGTGCCTCCACCAGCTTAAACAATCCCCTGCTGACATGGAGTGTCCATGGATTCATGAGGTTGTCTCTACACCCATACAGGTCAATCCGCTCGATACAATTTGAAGCTAGACTCGTCCGACCAGCCAACGTGTTTCCAGACATCAACAGTCCAGTGTCGGTGTTGACGGGCCCAGGCGAGGCGTAAAGCTTTGTGCCGTGCAGTCATCGAGGGTACACGAGTGGGCCTTAAGTTCCAAAAGCCCATATCGCTGATATTTCGTTGATTACGTCACACGCTGACACTTGTTGATGGTCCAGAATTGAAATCTGCAGCATTTTGCGGAAGGGTTACACTTCTGTCACATTGAACGATTCTCTTCAGGCGTCGTTGGTCTCGTTCTTGCAGGATCCTTTTCCGGTCGCAGCGATGTCGGTGATTTGATGTTTTACCGGATTCCTGATATTCACGGTACGCTCGTGAAATGGTCGTACGGGAAATTCCCCACTTCATCGCTACCTCAGTGACGCTGTGTCCAATCGGTCGTGCGCCGACTATAACACCACGTTCAAACTCACTTAAATCTTGATAACCTGCCATTCTAGCAGCAGTAACCGATGTAACAAGTACGCAAGACACTTGTTTTATACAGGCGTTGCCGACCGCAGCGCCGTATTCAGCTTGTTTACATATCTCTGTATTTGAATACGCGTGCTTATACCAGTTGCTTTGGCGCTTCAGTGTATTACAAAATTCAGATTTTCAGAAATAATTTCGAATATTTTCTAAATGAATTTAAAATATATCCAACTCTATGTTCCATCTCTGACGGGCCAGTTCAGTGTGGACCGACCGCCGTGTCACCCTATGAAAAAGGGTAATTTGGATCCGTGATGTAGAGTAACGGAGCCAGCACACCGTTCTCCCGACCGCTGTCAGGCGCCACTGCCAAAGGAAACATTCCTGACAGTACCGAGAATCGAACTCTTATCATCTCCATGGCAATATGTATACCGACTGGCCCTCCGAAATGTCGATAGGCACATTTTCTCTGGTGTTTCTGCACATATATTCACTATCGCTTCTTATGTGTAGCGGTAGTCAGCACAAAGAAATACTGCTCATCACGCATTTCATGACACACCCAGTTTCGACGCAAAGCGTCTGTTTGTTTCCCGTAGCAAACAAAATTATTTTTCAACCAGGATTTCACGTGCCCATTCGATAGAGCGGTCCCAGGATAGTCTAGTGTGATATTGGTTTTATCTATATGTATTAACAGATACACAAAAATGCGAAGCGAAGCCAGTACTCCTGACATTACAGTTCTGTTAGGGATAGCAATGGACTTGGAAGAGGAGGAGGAGAAGGAGATTAGTGTTTAACGTCCCGTCGACTTGGAAGAGCAGTTGAATGGAATGAACAGCGTCTTGGAAGGAGGATATAAGATGAACATCAACAAAAGCAAAACGAGGATAATAGAACGTAGTCGAATTAAATGAGGTGACGCTGAGGGAATTAGATTAGGAAATGAGACACTTAAAGTAGTACATGAGTTTTACTGCTTGGGAAGTAAAGTAGGAAGGATATAAAATGTAGACTGGCAATTACAAAAAAGTGTTTCTGAAGAATAGATATTTGTTAAAATTGAATATAGATTTAAGTGTCAGGAAGTACTTTCTGAAAGCATTTCTGTGGAGTGAAGCCGTGTATGGAAGTGAAACATGGACGATAAGCAGCTTATAAAAGAAAATAACAGAAACTTTTGAGATACGGTGTTACAGAAGAATGCTGAAGATTAGATGTGCAGATCATGTAACTAATGAGGAGTTGCTGAATAGAAACGGGGGAAGAGAAATTTGTGGTAGAACCCGACTAGAAGAAGGGATCGGTTGGTAAGACACATTCTGAGGCAACAAGGGATCACCAGTTAAGTATTGCAGGGAAGCGTGGGGGGTAAAAGTCGTAGATGGAGACAAAGAGATGAATACAGCAAGCAGATACAGACGGATGAAGGTTGCAGTAGTTACTCGAAGATGAAGAGGCTTTCGCAGGACAGAGTAGCATGGAGAGCTGCATCAAAGCAGTCTCTGGACTGAAGACCACAACAACAACAGCCAGTACTCCAACAGTGATAGTACCGTCCTGGCCGTGCAGCAGCGCTTCTCAATCGCTGCTGGAATACTAGCCATTCTTTGTACACTGGCGTCAAAAATTAAAGCAACAAACGGAAGTTTCGCAAGTTCGCGTTTATTTTGCCACGAAACAATGTAGCCATTGACAGTAAAGTAGAAACGGTATAAAGAATGCAGAACGTAATCAATCGCAACATGCATAACGGTAGACAAAAATGCTCTTAGCTTTAACGGATTTGCACACACATTGCGACAACTGGTTAATGCGCTCAGTATGGATTGTGATCAGCTCTGGCAGCAGTACAGGTCTGACAACGACGGAAGATGCAGTGAATGATGTCATCAGTCCCCCGTTGAGGCAATAACGCCCATTCTTCCTGCAGAGCTGCTCACAGGTCTTGTAGAGTGGTTGGTGGATGCTGACGTGATATAAGCCGTCAACCTAGTGCATCCCTGACATGATCTATGGTACTCAAACAGGGAGAGCGAGCAGGCCACTCCACGCGCTATATCTTCTGTTTTCAAGAAAACAGCTAACACCCATGCTGCATGAGGTTTAGCATTGTCGTCCAGAAACACGAAGTCTGGGCGCACAGCAACTCGCAACAACCGCTCATGAGGTCCGAAGATCTCGTCACGATATGTGGCAGCAGTTACGGTTTGCCGATTCACCCGTGCAATTTCTTGAAGAGGTGTTCTGGTGGCCAACATAATCCCTGCCGACACCATTACGGATCCTCCTAGATCTCGGTCTCTTTCCATATGCCTTGGTCCAGAAATCGTGTTCCACGCTCCCTTCAGATGCGAATCTATCTATAATCACTCTCCATACGAAATCGCGACTCATCTGTGAAAAGAACATTAGATCAATATTCGACCGTCTAGGTGGCATGTTGACGACTGCACTCTAGACATTCCCTTTTGTGAAGACGCGTCAGAGGTAGACATACAGCATGTCTCCGATAGTATAGGCCAACCTGCGAAGCCTTCTGTAGACCGTTTGCCTCGATACAGCACGTCCAGTGGATGCTGTGAGATCAGATGCCAGATGCCGTGCAGTACTAATGCGGTACCGCTATGCCCTTACAGCCACATAACGGTTATCTCTTTCTGATGTTACACATAGTCGGCCCCGCCCTGGTCTTCAGGATACAGCTTCGGTCTCTATACACCGTTGCCACATCCGAAAAACAACAGAACAATTCACACTAGGCCATCGGGCAACATCAGTTTGCGACTCTCCTGCTTCCGTTCTTCCTACGGCCCTCCATAGCAGAGAGTCTGTAGGGGTCTTCTCTGTGCCATACTGTACCGTCTGTGACTGTGTACACAGCGGATGTGGTTGTAGGACTACCCGGCAAACACTACTCCGTTTTATAGGTGCCCTGACGTCATTGTTGACGTGGTTGTCCGTTGACCGGAATGCCATCTTCCTTGCAGAACATTACGGACATCTTTTGAAAGTTTTTATGATTACATCTTGAACTAGATAGAGGATGGGGAAATAGCGGTTTGCTGCTTTAATTTTAGACACCAGTGTATTTTACTGTCTCTGTTAATATCAATCGATAAAACCAGTATCACCCTAGACTAACCTGGGGCCGCGCTATAGAATGGATACGTAACGTTCTGTTTTAAAATTCATTTTCTTCGTAACGGACAACAAACCGACGCTTACCCTAGACACTAGGCGTCGCATGGAATTCGTGATGAGCAACATTTTTCTGCAAAAATGAAATTTCAAATATATACCGAAACAGGACAAAAAATGCGGTTGACGATTCTTAGGACACACGCCCGATATATATTTTAATCTTACATTAATTATTTACGGAAGAACATAAAAACTGGTACAGGCAGATCTTGGGGAAGACCACTTTCAGTTTCAGAGAAAGTTGGAACATGTGAGGCAATTCAGACCCAACGATTTACTTTAGATGATAGGTTAAAGAAAGATAAAAATAAGATTTTTAGCATCTGTACTTTTAGAGACAGATTTTGAGAAGGTTGAGTGCACTTCAGCTTAGAAAATGTGAAGGTGTCAGGAATTAGGTACAAGAAGCGAAAAGTCATTGACAACTTATACAGAAGTCAGACTGCAGTTATGAGTCGAAGGACATGAAAGGGAAACAGTAACCGAGTAGGGAGTAAGACAGGGCTGTAGCCTATCTTCGAAGTTATTTCATCTGTACATTGAGCAATCTGTGAAGGAAACCATGGAGAAATTAACTTATGATTTAAAGTTCATGGAGAAGAAATAAGGTTTGAACGATAACATCATAATACTGTCGGAGACGCACAATGCTTGCTAGAGCAGTTTCAATTTTTTTTTTCAAGTAGAAGGATCTACCTTATCGTTTTATCAGTAAACTACATAAGTATTCGTAATAAAGTTCCCAGATTTACTGCCCTCCCTTGTGCGAAACTCATCTTGCCCTTTTCTCATATGATCTATGGATGAAGGGCAACAGGCAGATTCCGTATTTCTAGATTTCCGAAAACCATTTGACACGGAGCCCCACTGCAGGCTGTTAAAGAAGATGCGAGCATATGGAATAAGTTCACAGATACAGGGTGACAATTATTGAACTATATGAAAAAACCATAAATTAGTTACAAACTACGGCGTGCACACACTTTATTCAACTTGTAAACATCACTACTGATATTCGGACATAGGTTATGACATGTTCGATATGGCTGCCATCCTTGGAGATGATGTGGCGCAGACGAATAGCGAAATTCTGCATGACCCGCTGAAGTGCCGGAACATCCATGCTGTCGATGAGCTCCTGAATAGCTGTTTTCAGCTCAGCAATGGTTTTCGGATTATTGACGTACATCTTGTCTTTAATGTAGCCCAACAAAAAGAAGTTGCATGTGTTCAGATCCAGAGAATATGGCGGCCAATCGAGGCCAATGTCAGTCGCCTCTGGGAACCAAAATGTTGTAGAATTTTGGAACAAGTATTATGTTCGAGTATAATGACTTTTCTGCAGACTAGAAATCTACTCTGTGGGAATCATCATGGGTTTCGAAAAAGACTATCGTGAAAAACCCAGCTCGCGCTATTCGTCCACGAGACTCAGAGGGCCATAGACACGGAATCCCACTAGAAGCCGTGTTCCTTGACTTCCGCAAGGCGTTCGATACAGTTCCCCACAGTCGTTTAATGAACAAAGTGAGAGCATATGGACTATCAGACCAATTGTGTGATTGGATTTAAGAGGTCCTAGATAACAGAACGCAGCATGTCATTCTCATTGGAGAGAAGTCTTCCGAAGTAAGAGTGATTTCATGTGTGCCGCAGGGGAGTATCGTAGGACCGTTGCAATTCACAATATACAGGGCGTTTCAAAAAGAAAGAGCAGATTTCAAACATTTATTTCTCAAAAACTACAAATGATAGAAACACAATTCCAACGGTCCTTCACTCAATATGAGTACCAAATGTTACACAACAAATATCAAAACTGTACCTCAATATGAGCACCATTTGTTACACGACAAATATCAAACCGGTATCTCATTTCTTGCCACACACGACGCAACTGGTCTTTAGTTACCGAATTCACGGCCGCAACAATTCGATGTCGTACCTCTTGAAGAGTAGCGGGCATAGGTGGGACATAAACACAGTCCTTTATGTACCCCCACAAATAAAAATCGCAGGGAGTAAGGTCTGGTGACCTGGGAGGCCACAGACGATGACATTGATCTTGTGCTCCTGCTCTTCCAATCCACCGTCCTGGAATGGTGTTATTTAGGTACCGTCGTACAGGTTCAGAGAAGTGTGGTGGGGCGCCATCTTGCATGAAGATGAAGTGATTTGAATCTTCCTGAAGTTGAGGAAATAGCCAGTTTTCTAACATGTCCAGGTAAATGGTTCCTGTGATAGTTTTCTCCATGAAAAAGAAAGGTCCATAAACTTTGTTTACCGAAATTGCACAAAAGACGTTAACCTTTGGTGAGTCTCTTTCATGTTGAATAACGTCCCTCGGAGTTTCACTCGCCCAAATTCGTACGTTATGCCGATTAACTTTACCAGAAATGTGAAACGTTGATTCATCTGAAAAAATTAATCGTTCGGCAAAATTGTCCTCTTCCATGTCCTGTAGAATTGCAGTTGAAAATTCGAACCTTTTGTTGTGGTCGTCAGGACGCAATGCTTGCAATAACTGCAGTTTGTACGGCTTCATGTGCAGACGGTTACTCAGAACGCGCCATACCGTTGTTTTAGACATGTTTAGTTCGTGACTTGCCCGTGTCGTGGATTTTCTAGGGCTCCTTTCGTAAGCTGCACGGACACGCTCGACATTTTCATCCGATGTGCGTGGACGACCCGTGCTTTTTCGCTTGCAGATGCAACCATCTTCTACGAATCTGTGATGCCACTCATAAATTTGCTTATGACGAGGCGGCTGTTTGTTGAATTGACGGCGGAATGCACGTTGCACACCAACAATGGACTCTAACTTTGCAAATTGCAGCACACAAAATGATCGTTCCTGTGGTGTCGTCGCCATTTTCCTACAAACAAACGCCAGCGCCACTGCGGATTTGCATGGAACTTCTGCGCGGACCATTGAAAAACTTTGAACCTTTCTCTGACAAGAAACGTTTGAATTGTGTTTCTATCATTTGTAGTTTTTGAGAAATAAATGTTTGAAATCTGCTCTTTCTTTTTGAAACGCCCTGTATATAAATGACCTTGTAGATAACATCGGAAGTTCACTGAGGCTTTTTGCGGATGATGCTGTAGTATATCGAGAGGTTGTAACAATGGAAAATTGTGCTGAAATGCAGGATGATCTGCAACGAATTGACGCATGGTGCGGGAAATGGCAATTGAATCTCAATGTAGACAAGTGTAATGTGCTGCGAATACATAGAAAGAAAGATCCTTTATCATTTGGCTAGAATATAGCATGTCAGCAACTGGAAGCAGTTAATTCCATAAATTATCTGGAAGTAGGCATTAGGAGTGATTTAAAATGGAATGACCATATAAAATTAATCGTCGGTAAAGCAAATGCCAGACTGACATTCATTGGAAGAATCCTAAGGAAATGCAGTCCGAAAACAAAGGAAGTAGGTTACAGTACACTTGTTCGCCCACTGCTTGAATACTGCTCACCGGTGTTGGATCCGTACCAGATAGGGTTGATAGAAGAGATAGAGAAGATCCAACGGAGATCAGCGCGCTTCGTTACAGGATCATTTAGTAATCGCAAAAGCGTTACGAAGATGATAGATAAACTCCAGTGGAAGACTCTGCAAGAGAGACGCTCAGTAGCTCGGTACGGGCTTTTGTTGAAGTTTCGAGAACATACCTTCACCGAGGAGTCAAGCAGTATATTGCTCCCTCCTACGTATATCTCGCGAAGAGACCATGAGGATAAAATCAGAGAGATTAGAGCCCACACAGAGGCATACCGACAATCTTTTTTTCCACGAACAATACGAGACTGGAATAGAAGGGAGAACTGATAGAGGTACTCAAGGTACCCTCCGCCACACACCGTCAGGTGGTTTGCAGAGTATGGATGCAGGTGTAGATGTAGATGAGGGTCAGCTCCGTCTTGCATGAACCACATCTTGTGCAAATCGGGGTCACTTTGGATAATGGGAATGAAATCATCTTCCAAAACCTTCACGTACCGTGGCATCGAGGAATATCGCACCGATTATTCCGTGACTGGACGTTGCACACCACGCTGTCACCCATTGAGGGTGAAGACACTTATCGATCGCGAAATGCGGATTCTCAGTCCCCCAGATGCGGCAATTTTGCTTATTGACGAACCCATCCAAATAAAAGAGGGCTTCGTCGCTAAAAAGTAATAGAACCCAGTATGTTGTCCTCGACGGCGAGTGTTCATCAGAGACAAGGGTACCGTGAGGAGTGCCCCAGGGAACTGTGATAGGACCGCCGTTGTTCTGTACATAGATTTCGCGGACAGGGTGGGCAGCAATCTGAGTTGAGTAATTGTAGTAAGACATAAGGCGACATTTCCAGTTGGTCTGACGAATGGCAGCTAGCCCTAAATGTGCAAAAATGTAAGTTAATGTGGATGAGTAGGAAGAACAAACCTGTAATGTTCGGATACAGTATTACTAGTGTCCTGCTTGACACAGTCAAGGTGTTTAAGTAACTGGGCGTAACGTTGCAAAGCGATATAAGGTGGAACGAGCATGTGAGAACTGTGGTAGGGAAGGCGAATGGTAGGCTTCGGTTTATTGGGAGAATTTTAGGAAAGAGTGGTGCACCTGTAGAGGAGACAGCATATAGGACGGTGGCGTTCCGCAAGGTAGTATCATAGGCCCTCTGCTGTTCCTGATTTACATAAATGATCTAGGTGATAATCTGAGCACCCCCCTTAGATCGTTTATAGATGACGCTGTAATTTACCGTCTAGTAAAATCATCAGACGATCAATTCCAATCACAAAATGATCTACAGAGAATTTCTTTATGGTGCGAAAAGTGGCAATTGGCACTAAACAAAGAGAAGTGCGAGGTCATCCAGATGGGTACTAAAAGGAATCCGATAAATTTTGGGTGTACGATAAATCGAACAAACCTAAAGGCTGTCAATTCGACTAAATACCTAGGAGGTTGTTTGTGGGAACAGACCAAACTGCGAGGTCATCGGTCTCGTCGGATCAGGGAAGGAAGGGGAAGGAAGACGGCCTCGCCCTTTCAGAGGAACCATCCCGGCATTTGCCTGAAGCGATTTAGGGAAATCACGGAAAACCTAATTCAGGATGGCCGGACGCGGGATTGAACCGTCGTCCTCCCGAATATGAGTCCAGTGTGCTAACCACTGCCCCTCCTCGCTCGTAAATACCTAGGAATTACAATTGCGAGCAATTTAAATGGGAAAGACCACATAGATAATATTATGGGGAAGGCGAAACAAAGACTGCGCTTCGTTGGCAGAACACTTAGAAAATGAGACAAACCCACTAAACAGTCAGCCTACATTACACTTGTCTGTCCTCTGCTCTGGGATCCTTACCAGGTAGGATTAACGGAGGACATCGAAAAAGTGCAAAGAAGGGCAGCTCGATTAGTGTTATCGCGCAATAGGGGTGAGAGTGTCACTGATATGATACGCGAGTTGGCCGGCCGCGGTGGCCGTGCGGTTCTGGCGCTGCAGTCCGGAACCGCGGGACTGCTACGGTCGCAGGTTCGAATCCTGCCTCGGGCATGGGTGTGCGTGATGTCCTTAGGTTAGTTAGGTTTAAGTAGTTCTAAGTTCTAGGGGACTTATGACCTAAGATGTTGAGTTCCATAGTGCTCAGAGCCATTTGAACCATTTTGAACCATACGCGAGTTGGGGTGGCAGTCACTGAAACAAAGGCGGTTTTCTTTGCGGTGAGATCTATTTACGAAATTTCAATCACCAACTTTCTCTTCCGAATGCGTAAATATTTTGTACACACCCACCTACGTAGGGAGAAATGATCACCATAATAAAATAAGAGAAATCAGAGCTCGAAAGGAAACATTTAAGAGTTCCTTTTTCCCACGCACCATTCGAGAGTGGAATGGTAGAGAAGTAGTATGAAAATGGTTCGATGAACCCTCTGCCAGGCACTTAAGTGTGAATTGCAGAGTAACCATGTAGATGTAGACGTAGATGTAGATGCTATTGTACAGGCTGGCAGCCAGTCAGGAAATGCGCACACCCAACAAAGTTTTGCATCACCCCGGTTCCAAGAAGTCCTAAAGATAGACGTTGACTGTGGATCTTGTATCACAGACAGAGCCCCTTTGACTGTTCCGAGATGTCACAAAACCCGCCCAAAGATGTAAACAACCCTGCATGAGCTGCGCCTATTAGACGAAGGGGGTCCGACAGCCGATCAGTTCCAGTCATTCCACAAGGAAGGAGGTAAACGGCTCGTGTTGTCTGTAGTTCAGCCATGCCTAGACGGACAATACAGCGGTTCAATCGCGTCCGCATTGTTACTTTGTGCCAGGAAGGGCTCTCAACAAGGGAAGTGTCCAGGCGTCTCGGAGTGAACGAAAGCGATGTTGTTCGGACATGGAGGAGATACAGAGAGACAATGACATGCCTTGCTCAGGTTGCTCAAGGGCTACTACTGCAGTGGATGACCGCTACCTACGGATTATGACTCGGAGGAACCCTGACAGCAATGCCACCGACTTGAATAATGCTTCTCGTACAGCCACTGGACGTCGTGTTACGACTCAAACTGTGCGCAATAGGCTGCATGATGCGCAACTTCACTCCCGACGTCCATGGCAAGGTCCATCTTTGCAAACACTACATCATGCACCGCGTTATAGATGGGCCCAGCAACGTGCCGAATGGACCGCTCAGGTTTGGCATCACGTTCTCTTCAACGATGAATGTCGCATGTGCCTTCAACCAGGTAATCGTCGGATACGTGTTTGGTGGCAACCCGGTCAGGCTGAACGTCTTAGACACACTGTCCGGCGAGTGCAGCAAAGTAGAGGTTCCCTGCTGTTTTGGTGTGCCAATATGTGGGGCCGACGTAGGCCGCTGGTGGTCATGGATGGCGCCGTAACGGCTGTACGACACGGGAATGCCATCCTCTGACCGATAGAACAACCATATCGGCAGCGTATTGGCGAGGCATACGTCTTCATGGATGACAATTCGCGCCCCCATCGTGCACATCTTGAGAATGACTTCCTTTAGGATAACGACATCGTTCGACTACAGTGGCCAGCATGTTCTCCAGACATGTACCCTATCGAACATGCCTGAGATAGACTGAAAAGGCCTGTTTACGGACGACGTGACCCACCAACCACTCTGAGGGATCTACGCCGAATCGCCGTAGAGGAGTGGAACAATCTGTACCAACAGAGCCTTGATGCTTGAGTACAGGCATGCATCAGTGCAAGAGGACGTGCTACTGGCTATTAAAGGTACCGGTGTGTATAGCAATCTGGACCACCATCTCTGAAGGTCTCGCTGTATGGTGGTACAACATGCAATGTGTGGTTTTCATGAGCAATAAAAAGGTCGGAAATGATGTTTGATCTCTATTCCAATTTTCTGTACAGGTTCCGGAACTCTTGGAACCGAGGTGATGCAGACCATTTTTTGATGTGTGTATTTTAGGGAATTGGTTTAAAAAATTTATTTAAAAGGCCTAGTCAAATCTTTGCAAGTTTTCTCCCAGAGGAACTTCCGCTGTGCCTACGTGACACAAGCTGCCTTCTTTTCAGAACCAATGCATTTATGTCCAGTTAAAGCTGCTGACCAAGAAAAGGCTTGAATCCTATGCTGAATCCAACAACCTTGTTTCATCTCACTGCCCATGTACACTATTGAGAAAATTTAGAGAGCCGACATTTGAAGCTGACTGCAGAACGATTCTAATGCTCCAACATACATATCGCTTAAGGAGCACGAAGATAAGACACGAGAAACTGGGGCTCATACGGAGGCATACGGATAGCAGTTTGCCTCTCGCTCTATTTCCGAGTGGAACAGGGAAGGAAATGACAAGTAGTTGTATGGGTACCCTCCGTCACGGAGTATCTATGTAGATGTAGATGTTAGTATAAGTAATGGAACATGGAACTAATCAACTGCTCTTCAAAGGATTATGGACAGCACTGCTTCAGATACCCGTGGCGACAAAAATCACTACTTTATTCGACGGCTGTAGGGTACCCCTAGAAGTTCGAGTTCCCTTGTGGCAACAAGTAGCTTAACGCTGCACGTTCCATTTGCGAGAATTTCTTCGAGAGCGTTTTCGAGTCGAGAGAGTGGGGGCCCTGTGGTGTGGTGTGGTATGGTGTGAGACACGCGTGTTTACCTGTGGAGTGACCGCCGCGGCGAATGCGGCGGCGGCTGCCAGCAGGAGCCCGGCAATAGCTGCGAGGAACAGCCAGCAGCCGGCCATGTCGACGTCTGCGTCTTCTGTGCTGCACTCTGCCGGCGCTGCGCCGCTCTGTGGCTAGGTCGCGTGCCGCCGCCTGCTGCTCTACGCGTGTCTATGTGCCAGCTACCTGCCTGTCTCGGCGCTCTCATTCACATCCCCTCCCCAACTCTCTCTGTGTCACTTGTGCGTCACGAATTTCCGGTGTGCGGCTCGCGTGGGGTACAGCACGCTGCATTATCCACCGCAGCGTCTGGTGTCAACCACGGCAACATCATCACCATCTTTTGACAGCTCCAGTTTCCCTGACACTGTCTGCAAGCCTCCTCCACAGCTAACCAATGGAACGCACGAAGTTAGTAATTCAGCCAATGTAATCAGGGGTGATTACTCTGACTGGGAAGAAATCACATACACGGTTGCACAAGGCTCGATGTTACGTCCACGTTGTTCCTCATAAATGTAAACCATCTTCCATCTAATAAAACACGAGCAGTATGAGTTCTTTTTGCAGAAGATACTAGTATTGCAAGTAATCCAAGCATTCATACAGCGACAGGACAAAAGGTAAACTGGCGATTTATCTGGGAATACATATGCAACCAGTCGCTTTTTAACGATTTATTCGACCATGGACATGTTTTCGAGCCCACTGCAGACTCATCATCATATGTAGGTGTTACAGTATCATTATTCTGTGGACCGAGTATAGGAAGATCCAGTGCTGATGCGGCTGTCAGAAAGGACGGAAATTTTGTAGTTTACGAATCCCAAAGATTTTAATGTTTTCGTTATTTACAGTGCACTACCTCTTGGTATCCATATCAGATCTATTCCTGTAATGTACAAAGCTTAATAATGCACATTATAGGAAGAGATCTGATATGGATACTACAAGGCAGTGCACTGCAAGTACCTAAAACATTAAAATCTTTGAGGGTCGTAAACGTTTCGTCACTGATTACTAAATTTCCAGCATCTCCACCAGCATCATCAGCACAGCTACACTTGGTCCACAGCGTAATGATCCTGTAACACATCCATCTGATGATGAGCCTGCAGTGTCTCGAAAACATGTCCATGGTCGAATAAATCGTAAAACAGCGACTGGCTGCATATTTATTACCAAATAAAACACCAATTCAAATCAGAGTCGTAGTTCGTCACCCAGAATAAATATACTGAAAATTATACATAATGTTGTTCACAGTATTAGTGATTGGCTTTCTGCAAATGGTCTCTCACTGTTTCAAAGACAGACAAAATGCTTGGCTGTAGACATCTAGAGGTACTACATCAGTTATAACTGCAACGCATGCTGAGGGAATAAAAACTACAGTGGAATTTTCAGAATTGTCAGGTGTCCATACTCGTGAGAATTTAAGTGCGAAACGACACATTTAGGAACTCCTAAATCAAGTTAGTTCATCAATATTTGCACTTAGAATCACTGCAAATCTTGAAGAGAGACAGATCAGTACGCTGACATATTGTCCTGTAGAAGAAGGTGTAATTAGATAATGACAAACACTAACTTTACTTAACGAAGGTTTATTCAGCACTTGCACATACAAGAGCGCGGAGCGAACTGTCTCCGGCCAGAACACATACAGTATATATACAGCTACAGAACATTCCAGTACACTGATTCTTGATATTTGTGAATACTTCTAGAAAGTACTCGAACCGAATATGTTGTTGTTGTTGTTGTTGTTGTTGTGGTCTTCAGTCCTGAGACTGGTTTGATGCAGCTCTCCATGCTACTCTATCCTGTGCAAGCTTCTACATCTCCTAGTACCTACTGAAACCTACATCCTTCTGAATCTGCTTAGTGTATTCATCTCTTGGTCTCCTGCTACTATTTTTACCCTCCACGCTGCCCTCCAATGCTAAATTTGTGATCCCTTGACTCCTCAGAACATGTCCTACCAACCGGTCCCGTCTTCTTGTCAAGTTGTGCCACAAACTCCTCTACTCCCCAATTCTATTCAATACCTTCTCATTGGTTATGTGATCTACCCATCTAATCTTCAGCATTCTTCTGTAGCACCACATTTCGAAAGCTTCTATTCTCTTCTTGTCCAAACTATTTATCGTCCACATTTCACTTCCATACATGGCTACACTCCATACAAATACTTTCAGAAGCGACTTCCTGATACTTCCATCTGTCCTCGATGTTAACAAATTTCTCTTCTTCAGAAAAGCTTTCCTTCCCATTGCCAGCCTATATTTTATATCCTCTCTACTTCGATCATCATCAGTTATTTTGCTCCCCAAATAGCAAAACTCCTTTACTACTTTAAGTGTCTCATTTCCTAATCTAATAGCCTCAGCATCACCCGACTTAATTCGACTACTTTCCATTATCCTCGTTTTGCTTTTGTTGATGTTCATCTTATATCCTCCCTTCAAGACACTATCCATTCCGTTCAACTGCTCTTCCAAGTCCTTTGCTGTCTCTGACAGAATTACAATGTCATCGGCGAACCTCAAAGTTTTTATTTCTTCTCCATGGATTTTAATACCTACTCCGAATTTTCCTTTTGTTTCCTTCACTGCTTGCTCAATAAACAGATTGAATAACATCGGGGAGAGGCTACAACCCTGTCTCACTCCCTTCCCAACCATTGCTTCCCTTTCATGCCCCTCGATTCTTATAACTGCCATCTGGTTTCTGTACAAATTGTAAATAGCCTTTCGCTCCCTGTATTTTACACCTGCCACGTTTAGAATTTGAAAGAGAGTATTCCAGTCAATGTTGTCAAAAGCTTTCTCTAAGTTTACATATGCTAGAAACGTAGGTTTGCCTTTTCTTAATCTAGCTTCTAAGATGAGGTCAGTATTGCCTCACCTGTTCCAACATTTCTACGGAATCCAAACTGATCTTCCCCGAGGTCGTCTTCTACCAGTTTTTCGATTCGTCTGTAAAGAATTCCGTTAGTATTTTGCATCCGTGACTTATTAAACTGATTGTTCGGTAATTTTCACATCTGTCAACACCTGCTTTCTTTGGGATTGTAATTATTATATTCTTCTTGAAGTCTGAGGGTATTTCGCCTGTCTCATACATCTTGCTCACCAGATGGTAGAGTTTTGTCAGGACTGGCTCTCCCAAGGCCGTCAGTAGTTCTAATGGAATGTTGTCTACTCCAGCGGCCTTGTTTAGACTCAGGTCTTTCAGTGTTCTGTCAAACTCTTCACGCAGTATCGTATCTCCCATTTCATCTTCACCTACATCCTCTTCCATTTCCATAATATTGTCCTCAAGTACATCGCCCTTGTATAAACCCTCTATTTACTCCTTCCACCTTTCTGCTTTCCCTTCTTTACTTAGAACTGGGTTTCCATCTGAGCTCTTGATATTCATTCAAGTCGCTCTCTTTTGTCCAAAGGTCTCTTTAATTTTCCTGTAGGCAGTACCTATCTTACCCCTAGTGAGATAAACCTCTACATCCTTACATCTCTCCTCTAGCCATCCCTACTTAACAATTTTGCACTTCCTGTCGATCTCATTTTTTAGACGTTTGTATTCCTTTTTGCCTGGTTCATTTACTGCATCTTTATGTTTTCTCCTTTCATCAATTAAGTTCAATATTTCTTCTGTTACCCAAGGATTTCTACTAGCCCTCGTCTTTTTACCTAGTTGATCCTCTGCTGCCTTCATTATTTCATCCCTCAAAGCTACCCATTCTTCTTCTGCTGTATTTCTTTCCCTCATTCCTGTCAATCGTTCCCTAATGCTCTCCCTGAAACTCTGTAGAACCTCTGGTTCTGTCAGTTTATCCAGGTCCCATCTCCTTAAATTCCCACCTTTTTGCAGAAAAGCATATAGAAATTAAAATTGTATAGTTCATATGAGTTTTGAACTCACGACCCACCATGCAACAGTTTAGTATCATAACCACTACACTATTTTTTTTCTTAATCTTATTTTGTTCATTTTAGTCCGTTGCATCTGCTCAGGGTGGACGTCTCAAGACACCCGTGTCAGTTCACCGTTGATCCATTAACTCAGTTTTTTTTTTTTTTTTTTTTTTTTTTTTTTTACAGAGGGCAGCTAATCCTCTGACCGAACACGCTGAGCCACCGTGCCGGCATAAATGATGATGAATGATACACAACACCCAGTCCCCTGCCGGGAATCGAACCCGGGCCCCCAGCGTGGTAGTCGGTTACGCTACCGCTACGCAGGCGGACTACCATGGTGCTACTCAGCTTCTTCTGCCACAATATTTTGCATCTTTTTATCAATAATGACACGTGGAACAACGTTCTGTGGTGATACATCTTTAACGAGGAAGGTCTTCATTGGTCAAAGACGTACTGTGAGAATAATATGTGGTGCTCACTCAAGAATATCTTGCAGACATCTGTTGAAAAAGTTAAGCATTTTCACTGCTGCTTCACAGTATGTTTCCTTCATAAGCCACGCGGGGAAGCCGTGCGGTCTAGGGCGCCTTCTTGTCACGGTTCGAGCGTCTCTCCCGTCGGAGGTTCAAGTCCTCTCTAGGGCATGTGTGTGTGTGTGTTGTCCTTAGCGTAAGTTAGTTTAAGTAGTGTGTAAGCCTAGGGACCGATGACCTCAGCACTTTGGTCACATAGGAACTGACCATAAATTTCAAATTCCTTGATGATGTTTCTTGCAAATAACCCACTACATTTCAAAAGGAATAGTGATATACATAATTACAATAGCAGAAAAAATTACGTTCTTTATTCTACATGAGAACTGTCTTTTGCAAAAATCGATTACACAATGCTGCTACCAAAAATTTTGATTATCTTCTTAATAATATAAAATGTGTGACTGGCAGTAAAGTTAAACTTGATAACAAATTGAAAACGTTTCTCATTGACAATTTATATCTTTGTAATGTGTAATAAGTTGCGGGTAGGAGTGACTAATTCACATCCATACTTTAAAAAACAAAACATCCACTTGTAAATGGTCAGTGTGTAGCCATATTTACATATGAATCTTTATAAATGAATATAAAATGGTTCGCCACGCGGGATTAGCCGAGCGGTCTAATAGCGCTGCAGTCATGGACTGTGCGGCTGGTCCCGACGGAGGTTCGAGTCCTCTCTCGGGCATGGGTGTGTGTGTTTGTCCATAGGATAATTTAGGTTAAGTAGTGTGTAAGCTTAGGGACTGATGACCTTAGCAGTTGAGTCCCATAAGATTTCACACACATTTGAACATTTTGTAAAATGACTCGTTTTACATCATTACGATTAATCCTACATATGATCCATAAAACATGAGTCTAACTATAAAGTACTTCTTAAATATAATTATAACTTGTTTAGACATGTTCATCCAGTGGAAACAAAGATGTGTTAAAACCTCATTAAAGAACAAGGGCGGCATGATGTTTATAGTGCTGCTAACATAGACGATGAATAGACTTAGGTGACAAAAGGCATGGAACAGCGATATCCGCACATCCACAGATGGCGGTAGTATCGCCTACAGAAGGTGTAAGAGGACAGTGCATTGGCGGAGCTGTCTTTTGTCCTCGGGTGAGTCATGTGAAACCGTTTCCCTCGTCAGTATGTCCGCACACCGGGAATTAACAAACATTAAACACAGAATTGTGGTTGGAGCTAGACGCATGCGACATTCCGTTTCGAAAATCGTTAGGGAATTCAGTATTCCGCGATCGACAGTGTCAAGATTGTGACAAGAATACCCCATTTCAGGCATTACCTCTCATCGCGGACAACGCAGTGGCCGACGGCCTTCACTTAACAACCGAGAGCAGCGGTGTTTGGTTAGAGTTGTCACTACTAACAGACAAGCAACACTGTGTCAAATAGTCACAGAAATCTACGTGGAGCGCACGGCGAAAGTATTCGATAGGACAGTGCGGCGAGATTTGGCGTTAGTGCGCTATGGCAGTAGAGGACCGATGCGCGTGGCTTTGCTATTTGCACAACATAGCATGCAGCGCGTGTTCTGAACTCGTAACCATATCGATTGGACCCTAGACGGCTGGAAAACCGTGGCCTGATCAGGTGAGTCCCGATTTCAGTTGGTAGGACACGATGGCAGACCGCACGAAGCCATGGACAAGTTTGTCAAGAAGGCACAGTGCAAGCTGGTTTAGGCTGTGTTCACATCGAATTCACTGGATCCTCTGGTCCAACTGAACCGATCGTTAACTGGAACTGTTTATGTTCGGCTACTTGGAGACCATTTGCAGTCATTCATGGACTTCGTACTCCCAAACAAAGATGGAATTTTTATGGACGGCAATGTGCCCTGTCACTGGGCCACGATTGCTCGCGATTGGTTTGAAGAACATGTTGGACAGTTCGATCGAATGTTTTGGCCAACCAGATCGCCCAACATGAATACCATCGCACATGTGTGGGACGGCCGGCCGCGATGACCGAGCGGCTCTAGGTGCTTCAGTCTGGAACCGCGCGACTGCTACGGTCACAGGTTCGAATCCTGCCTCGGGCATGGATGTGTGTGATGTTCTTAGGTTAGTTAGGTTTAAGTAGATCTAAGTTCTAAGGGACTGATGACCGAAGATGTTAAGTCCCATAGTGCTCTGAGCCATTTGAACGGGACGCAATCGAGAGGTCAGTTCGTGCACAAAGTCCTGCGCCTGCAACAGTTTCGCATTTATGGACGGGCATAGAGGCAGCATGGATCAGTGCTTTTTCAGGGGACTTCCAACGAGTTGTTCAGTCCATGCCACGTCGGGTTGCTGCACTGCGCTGGACAGAAGAAGATCTGACACGATATTAGGAGGTATCCCATGACTTTTGTCACCTCAATGCACAATACTTTCCCTCAATTAAAACAAGATAACACCCCTAACAGGTAACCTGTATGGATTACTAATGAGATAAGGACATCATGTAGAACAAAGTGGGATTTATATCAAAATGTTATAAGTAGATACAATAGTGCAGTAGCATTCCATTACAAACAGTACTGTAAGGTTCGGAAAATGATCGTTAGGAAGGCAAAAACAATGTGGTATGCGAGTACAACGGCTAATTCTCAGGATAAAATGAAAACCGTATAATCAGTAGTGACACATATGTTTGGCCAGCTGCAGAAGATCGAGGATTTAATGTTAATATACGGTAAAAATATTTTCTTTATTGAAAATCAGATATATGTACTGTGTTTAACAACAGCTTTCTGAAAACTGACTACGTGTGGCATGAGTTGGAAAGACATACCGCAGCAACGAACATCCATTAGTTGTCAAACGCGCTGGTGGAATAATGGAACGCCTTACAACAAGAATTATTTACCAACCTTGTACCCAGCATTGGAGCACCTTTCAGAGCATAAACTGCCATCTGTCGTGATCACACTCTCTATTAAGAACCACCTTCTTTAATGCCCACGAAACCATCATAAACCGCTGTGACTGTAGTGTAATTATTGTCTCTGTATGAAAGTGTCATATCTGCTCGTCTCATCCCGTGTCTCTTTCAGTTACCTTCCTTACTATACTGCAGTACTTTTTTGTAAGTACGATCGAAGTTTCATCGAGTTATGTTACTTTCGGCTTACGTTTTGCACACCAGCGCACGTAAGAAACACTAGTCGTTCCAGCAATGACTCTTACGCACCCCCCACTTAATTGCACTCTAGTCTTTTTCATTATTGTGGAGAACGTCCTTTTGCTGTCTATTCGCCGAATATTCTCTTGTTCCAAGACCTTCTCAGTCCGCACTGTTCGACGTGGTCGCGCATTGTCATCCATTAAAATGGCATCAGGACCGAATGCAACCCTGAAAAGAAGCGCATGGAGAAGGAGTACAGCTTCACGACAATGTTGACCGGCGAGTGGTACCGTGTTCAAAGATTTGGAGGTCAGTTCGCACATGCAACATTATGCCCCTCCCCCCAACATAACACGTGGAACATCAAAAAGATCGCGTTCGACAATGCTGAACGAAGCCTCATAAGGCGAGAGGTGGGAACAAATAATGCACCCAAGAACTAAAGCCCAATCATTGAAGACGAAAAGAGGATCAAAACAAAAACGAAATAAATCGCGTGGTCGCAAATTTTTTCTTTTACAGTGATAGGAGGGAGCGCTGAAACAGGTGAGTATGGGGATGGAGTATGTTTTTTTGAATAACTCGAAAACCAAGGAATCCAACGAAAACATGGCCCAGTACAAAACTAAACTACATTAAATCTCCTACGTTAAAGATCCTACTCATTTTTATTTAGATCTAATAATTTTTGCGAGGAGACAGAGAGAATATAGAAAATCTCTCGCGACGTGCATGCGCTGTATCTTGCTTGGTTTTTACGCTATTTTGAGGTAGTATCCCGACTTGATAGATCACAAGTACCAAGTATAGAAGTATGAAACCGGAATTTCGCTATATATGGTGGTAGCCGTCAGTGTAGAGCCGCCGGCCGGTGTGACCGAGTGGTTCTAGGCGCTTCAGTCTGGAACTGCACGACCGCTACGGTCGCAGGTTCAAATCCTGCCTCGGCATGGATGTGTGTGATGTCCTTAGGTTAGTTAGGTTTAAGTAGTTCTAAGTTCTAAGGGACTGATGACATACGATGTAAAGTCCCATAGAGCTCAGAGCCATTTGAACCATTTTTTTTTTCCAGTGTAAATCCCATGAGACCGCGTCTGCAGCGCCATCTGCCTCCTGTAACGGCTGACGACGAATATCAACACGCAGTAACCCAAGTTCCACACATCGGTATCTGTTTCAAACCCGTAAACATGTCGAGTATTGTGCCTACGAACTACGATTTGCGAACAGCACTGGTTTTCTGTTATCATTTGAGAAAAATTGCTGCAGAATCGCATCGAATGCTTGTCGAAGCTTTTGGCGAACATGCTCTTGGGAAAATACAGTGTTTCAAGTCGTTCAAAGAATTCAAAAGCGGTGATTTTGACGTGAGAAACGACGAACGCGGGAAACCACGGAAAAAGTTCGAAGACAACGAACGGCAGGCCTTATTGCATGAAGATGATACCGAAACTCAACGAGAACTCGCGCAACAATAGAATGTGACGCAGAAAGCCTTTTTTCTTCGGTTGAAAACTATGGGATAGGTACAGAAAGTGGAAAAATGGCTTCTGCATGAACTGAATGAAAGACAGCAAGCAAATCGAAAGACCACTTGTGAGATGCTGCTCGCCAGATACAAGAGAAAGTCGAATAGTAACAGGTGACAAAAAATGAATATATTTTGAGAATCCTAAGCGTTGTAAATCATGGGTGAATCCATCCACTGCAAGACCAAGTCGCTTTGGAAAGAACAGAATGCTCGTGTTCGGTAGGCTCAGAAGGGTGTCATCTATTATGAGCTGCTAAAACCTGGTAAAACGGTTAACACTGATCGCTGCCGACAGCAAACGATCGATTTAAATCGAACATTAGGTGAAAAACGACCGGAATATGGAAAAAGGCAACACAAAGTCACATTGCTCCATGATAAGGCCCCATCACATACAACAAAACGGGTCATAGAAACGATCGAGGCGTTCAGTTGGAAAATACTAGGGCATGCGGCTTATTCTCCAAACTTGGTTCCCTCAGATTATCATCTGTTGGCATCACTGGTAGACGCTCTCGGTGAACAACGCTTCCATTCGTATGAAAATATACGAAAATGGCTCGCTCACTGTTTCACTTCAAAAGACGAACTGTTTTTTGGGCGTGGCTTTCATTGCCTGCCGGAGAGGTGCGAGAAATGTATAAATAGCAATGGAGATTATTTTAAATAAAATATTATTTATCAGTTTCAAACAACAGATGTATAATTATTGGAACCAGATTTCGGTTTCATACTTCTACACCTCGTATCCTGTAAACTGAAACTACTTATGATCGTTACTACTACAACATGTAAGTTTTGTACCTATAGGCAGCATGATATTAAAGAATATCTGATGATGGCAGCGTCCGAAACACGTAATACTGGAATAACCCAGTCAGCTTGCTTCCAGTCAATGATTTGTTGCTCACCGACCTGTTTAGCATTTGAAGCCTCAAAACTTTCTGAACATGGTCACATACCTTCTTCGTGACTTTATGTCGCAGCTATGCTATTTAAGAATGGTTTGCACTAGTGTTCTATACACGGTCGGCTTTACAGGTGAACAACACTTTCCTAAAACTCTGTCTATAAACAGAAATCGATCATTCGTCTTCCCTACTACCGTGCTTACATGGTCGTTCCATGTCGCTTTGCAGCGTTACGCCTAGACATTTCTTCGGAGTGACTGTGCCAGTCAGTGCATTACTGATGCTGTATTCGATCAATACGAAATTGTTTTTCCTACTCAGATGCATGAACTTTCATTCTTCTACATTCAGGGCAGGGTTTCGCGAACTTTTCCGCTGACGGATCACTTTGAGAATCCCAATACTCACTAGGGGAGAGGCTCACATATGGGTCACCGATGTTGATGAATTTTTACAATGAAGTTCTATACTGAAGACAAAGAGGCACATGTTTCACTTTTTGCTAGACACTCAACGCTGATGACGGAAAATCGGATTTTCAGTGCTATACATCGAAAGTTCGTGTAAAAACAAACATTTTTTATCAATACAATATTGGTTTCAAAGTTAGTAATATTCGAGTTACTAAGGTTTTTGTGTTTTCGTGCTGTAAGTTGGGTACACTTTATTGTAGGTATCTCGCAGAGAGATGATGGAGGTCAAGTGGTCAAGGTATTAGACTACTGAACTGTTAGCCCGCGTTCGATATTTTGTCGTGCCTTTTTTTCTTCATTCGATATTTTTCCGGTGTATCTGCTAAGATTCTGATAACGAGAATATCTTTCTTTCTTTTTTAAGTGAAACATCGGGAGGTGATTAATAATTAGATAATTATGTACAGTACAATCTATGTACAGCTATTTTCATCATGGTACCTGACGCTCTACGATAGGAATTTCGTGGACGATGATGCTCAAGCGAGCTGCACTGTGAAACTGATACTACCGAAATGCACCTCTCTTTGTCAACCGTTTACTTCTTCCGACAGCTAAAGAATTTCATCGCTCAGCTTTAAAATTATGTAACATGAAGCAGAGCAGAGGACTACAAGATAGGGCGGATGTTAACAAAATTATGTGTTGATCCATAACCAGTCGTCTATGCCTGTCTTTCAGTATATGCTTTTATATGCTCTGTGCGCATGCAAATTGTTACCTGATAGATCTGTTTTTAGCAACATGAATCACGCGTGTTTTCTGCGAACAGTGTACCGGAAAAAACGTCATGCAGCGAGATTTCGTTCGAGTATTGTGCATGGTGTGAGAAATATTTATGTTTTGCCTGTTTCTATGATATGTTTCAAATCACTGATGGCGAGAACGCTGAAGAATAGACGATAAGTTAGGATTTCGCAGTAATATACTTCACGTGTTAGTTTTGTACTGTGCATTACAATGAAAATAGCTGCCAAATGCTTTTATACAAGTGTGATGATGGCGATGTCAGTAGTGTGATCAGCATTTTGCAGACTGCGTATATCATTGTTGAGTGCTACTCGAGTGATTAGTATCACCACCAGGTCGAATTAAAGCAAGACACCAAAGTAATTCAGAGACGGGCTGCTAGATGTTTTACCAGCAGGTTCGAAAAACACGCGAGTATTACGGAGAGAACTCAAGTGAGAATCCCTGGAGAGAAGGCGATGTCCTTTTGGAGGAACTCTATTGAGAAAACTTAGAGAATCGGCATCTGAAGCTGATTGCTGAACGATTCTAGTGCCGCCAATGTACAATGCGCGTAAGGGCCACGAAGATAAGACACGACAAATTTATGCTGGTACTCAGGCATATAGACAGTCATTATTCTGCGCTCTGTTTGCACGTAGAACAGGAGTGGAAATGATTAGTAGTGGGACAGGGTAACCGCCGCCACGCACCATACGGTGGGTTGCGGAGATTATATGTGTGTAGGAGTAGATGAAGAAAATTAATAAAAAAAGAGAAAAGGGGTGTCCTCCAATTTTTTGTGTCATGCTGAGAAGAGTGTGCGATTTGCAGAATGACCTCCAGAGAATTGATAAGTTGTGCAGGCTCTGGCAGTTGACCCTAACGTAAGTAAATGTAATAAATCGCGCATACATAGAAAAAGAAAACCACTACTGAACACCTACACTATTGATGACAAACATCTGCAGATAGTATCTACCGTAAAATAGCTAGGATTAACTGAGCGACCTTAAGTGGAATGACCACATAAAACAAATAGTGGGAAAAGCAGATACCAGACTCAGATTCAGCGGAAGAAACTTAAGGAAATTTAACTCATTTATCAAGGAAGTGGCTTATAAGGCGCTCGTTCGACCGATTCTTGAGTATTGTTTATCCATCTGGGATACCTATCAGATAGGATTGATAGAAGAGATAGAGAAGATCCAACGAAGAGCGGCACGTTTCTTCACGGGTTCGTTACGGAGATACTAAACAAACTTCACTGGCAGAAGTTGCAAGAGGGGCGTTGGGGATCACGGATACATTTACTATTGGAATTTCGAGAGAGCACTTTCCAGAAACAGTCGGACAACATATTTACTTCCCCCTACATACGTCTCGCATAATGAGCACGAGGAGGAAATTCGAGAAATTAGAGCCGAAGCCGAGGCTTAGCGACAGGCACTTTTGCTACGAGCTATTCAAGAGTGGAATAGAGGTGGAGGGCTCAATTAGTGGTACAAAAAGTACCCTCCGCCACGCACTATTAGGTGGCTTGCGAAGTATGATGTAGATGTAGATGAAATTATATATAATTACTCACTGACAAACCCAGCATTGCCCGGGTATTTATTTATTCCAATCTCCTTTTAGTCCAGATCCTCCTCTCTCTTTCCACCTCCCTTTGCCCACTTTCTCTGTTCACCTCCTATTGCACTCTCTCTCTGTCCATCTCCATCATCCCCCTTGCTGCATCCACCTACACCTCCGCCCTCTCTCTACCCATCCCTTCTCTCTTTATCTACATCTCCTCCCTCTCTCTCTGTACATGTTCTCCTCCCCCTTTCTCTGTTAGTCTGCTCCTCTCCAATCTGTGCATCTGTTACTTCGCCTCCGTCCATTCCTCCTACCGTCTCTAATTCCATTTCCTCCTCCCCCTCTCTTTGTCAAACCCTTCCTCCCCCATCTCTCCACCTTTCCCTTCCTCTGCCTCTCTCTTTCCTTTCTCTGTCCATCTCCTCCTCTTTTCTTTCTCTGCCCATCTCTTCTCGACTTTCCATTTCTCCTTCCTCTGTCTCTGCCCATCTACTCCTCCTGTCTGTGCCTAACTCCTCCTTTCCCCTCACTGTCTGTCCATCTGCTCCTCGCCCTTCTCCTCCTATCTGTGCCGATCTTCCCCTTCCCCTTCGCTGTCTGTCCACCTTCTCGTCCTCCCTTCTCTCTCCATGTTATCACACTCACCACAATAGAAGATTGGTGTTTGCCGGCCGCAGTGGTCTCGCGGTTCTAGGCGCGCAGTCCGGAACCGCGCCGCTGCTACAGTCGCAGGTTCGAATCCTGCCTCGGGCATGGATGTGTGTGATGTCCTCAGGTTAGTTAGGTTTAAGTAGTTCTAAGTTCTAGGGGACTGATGACCACAGCTGTTAAGTCCCATAGTGCTCAGAGCCATTTTCGAAGATTGGTGTTTCTTACCACTACATTATTTATTTGCAGATTGTAAGTAATACGCGTACCAAATTTGAATGAAATCACAAGCTGCGACATTGTCGTGATAAAACACAGTGACCTGTATATGTAATAAGTTTCCTTTAATTTACGTCTATGGTCACAATCTTTTCTATTTAAAGCCGGCCGATGTGGCCGAGCGGTTCTAGGCGCTTCAGTCTGGAACCGCGCGACCGCTACGGTCGCAGGTTCGAATCCTGCCTCGGGCATGGATGTGTGTGATGTCCTTAGGTTAGTTAGGTTTAAGTAGTTCTAAGTTCCAGGGGACTGATGACCTCAGATGTTGAGTCCCATAGTGCTCAGAGCCATTTGAACCAATTTTTTTTCTGTTTAACAGATTACCGGTTTCGATCTTTAATGACCATCATCAGATCTGCAGCAAAAATGGGAAAAATATAAATACACTCGCAAACTGCATACAGCTTAAGAACAATACAGAGAGCATATTGAAAAGTAGTACTGACAAAATTTACATTTGTGTGCTTTAAATATGAAGAGGCATACCTGTCTCATAAAAACAAAGTCCTACTGTCCTGCAGCCATAGTGGCATCGCCAAATGTTAAATGCGGAATTAGCACCAGCATCGTCAAATACATATAAATCACATCACATGCACGAGTCATGTTGTCAGTAAAACTGCTGTTTAAAACAAGCTGCCGTACAGTAGCCACAAGATGTTTGTGTAGTAAACTTGACCAGATGTCGCTAATGACGGCATACACTAGTTTTCAATAATTAATTGAAACCGCGAAAATAAAAGGGGGATACAATAATTAAAGTCTGTAATAAGCTTATAAAGTATAAAAGGTGTTACAGTAATAAAAAACAATAAAAAGAAGAACACAATAAAAGTAATATTGTTAAAAGGACGAAGAGTTAAAAAACAGTGGTTGACATATGCTCTAGTGCCAATATCCTAGACAATGACATAAATATTAAACACCATTGATATTGCACACCCTCGACCGTCGCCTCTCCTGGACCCCCCATCTCCGGACAATCCAAGCCAAGGCACGCTCCTGACTCTATCTCCTCAAACTCCTTTCCGGCCGTACGTGGGGTCTAGACCCCTCCACCATACTCCACACCTATAAATCCCTGATCCGCCCTATCCTTTGTTACGCCCATCCTGCCTGGATCTGCGCCCCCCCCCCCCTACCTTTTACAAATCCCTTCAGATCCTTGAACGCCATGCTCTCCACCTCGCCTATGGCATCTGTCTCCCCTCCCCCACGTGGATCCTGTATGACCTAATTCCATTCCCCCACCTCCTCCTTTTCCTCGAACGGATACGGATCCTCTACACCTCCCGTAAACTCGATCCTCCTCACCCGCTTGTCTCACCCATCCTCTCCCACCCCCACCCGCTGCCGTGCCTGTATCTCCACGTCCCATCTGCTCTCCATCTCTCCACCCTCCTTACCCTCTCCCAAGGTGGCTTCCACCAGCTCCCCTTCCCTGATGTTGCCGTCCTCCCCTCCATCTACCCCTCCTACCAACTTTGATCTTCCCCTTCCACTTCCTGTGTTTTTTCCTTTGGGCACCCTCCCTCCCTTCTCTCTCCTTTTCCCTCCATCCCCCCTCCCTCCACCCCTCTTCCCCCGGGCTTCCCCTACCCCCTTCACCCTTCCTCCCTTCCCCCCATCTCCCCTGCCCTTGTCATCTCTGCTCTCCCCTCTCCCTCCCCCACCCCCTCCCTCCTCTCTTGGCAGGTCCCTGGACTCGTACACGCTTAGTGGACTTTCACACGCCGGAGATCATCGCCTCGTGTTTCTGTGTGTGATGTCGTTCGTGCTCAAGTATTCCAGTGTTATTCGTTTGATGCTCCAACGTTCGCGTGTGCCAATTATCGTCTCTGTGCGTGTCCACGTGTCTGAACAATTTTATCTTGGACTCTATGCCCGTGAATTTTCTTTTTCTTTATTGATTTTCAATTCCCCCTGAAGGGGGCGGGCTGGCAGCAGCTTAGTATGCTGCTCTACAGCCTACAGACTTTTTTTAAAAAAACGGAAGAAGAAAAGAAACAAGAAACAGGCGATAAAACGGTGACTTAAAGTGCAATATGGCGGAAAAATGCGGAAAGTTAAAACAGAAAGCAAAGGGGTTGGCAATGTTAATAAAATACACAGGAATCAGACAAGTAACTTAGTAGACACACAATTAAAAAAACATGGCGACAGTCTGGTTTCTGTTCGCAAGAGATAAAAAATCACACCCAGCGACAGTATGATGGCCGTTCGCAACACTTCCCAAAAGACACACAGCATGGAACACGCACTGTAAAACACTCACTGTAAAACACTGCACGAAAATGGCGGCACTAAGATGACACTCCCGAGCCAAGGGCAGATAAGGGGGGGAGACCTGGAGGAGGGGGAAAACCAAGGAGGGAGGAAAGGAAAAAACGAAAAGGGGGGGAGCAACGAGGGAGAGGACTTGTAAGGGGAGAGAGGGCAGGGCAGACGCGAGAGGGAATGACAAAAGGCAGAGGAGGGAAATGCAAAAGGACTCGGGGGAGAGAAGGGGGCAGAGAGAGGGGAGGTGGGGAGAAAAGAGGATGGAAGGGAGGGAGAGGGAGTCCGGGAAAAGGACAGAGCAAAGGAGGGGGAGTGAGGATCAGAGTTGATAGGAGGGATAAATGGAGGGAGAGAGGGCATCATCTGGGAGGGGGAGTTAATGGAATCCACCTTGGGAAAGGAGATGAAGGGTGTAGAGATGGAGGGTGGGGGGGACACAACAGTGAAGACGTGGCAGGGGGTGGGGATGGAGATGAGAGGAGCAACCAGGGGGTGAGGGGGAACAAGGCGGCGGGAGGTGTAGAGGATGCGGAGGAGATGGGGGAAAGGAATGAGGTAATAGAGGATCCACGTGGGGTACGGGAGGCGTATACGGAAGGCGAGGTGAAGTGCATGACGCTCAAGGATCTGGAGGGACTTATAGAATTTGGGGGGGTGGATATCCAGGCGGGACTGGCATAACAGAGGATGGGACGAATTAAGGATTTGTAGGTGTGTAGGATGGTATAGGGGTGCATCCCCCACGTCCGGCCAGAGAGGAGTTTGAGGAGTCGGAGGCAGTTGTGAGCTTTGGATTGGATGGAGCGGAGATGAGGGATCCAGGTGAGGTGACGGTTAATGGTGAGTCCAAGGTAGGTGAGGGTGGGAGTGAGGCGGACAGGATGGGCGCAGACAGTAAGGGAGAAATCCAGGAGCCGGAAGGAGCGAGTGGTACGACCTACGATGATTGCCTGGGTCTTGGAAGGATTGATTTTCAGGAGTCACTGGTTACACCATCCAACAAAAAGGTCAAGGTGACTCTGGAGAAGGCGTTGGGACCGTTGGAGGGTAGGAGCGAGGGCGAGGAATGCGGTGTCATCGGCATATTGCAAGAGGTGTACTCGAGGGGGTGGGGGGGTTGGGGCATATCTGCTGTGTACAGGAGGTAGAGGAGAGGGGAGAAGACAGAGCCCTGGGGCACACCTGCAGAGGGGTAGAAGGTGTGGGAATGGGCATTATGGATGTTAACATAGGAGGGGCGGCGGGAGAGGAAGGAGGCCATCAGACGGATGTAGTTGATAGGAAGGGCGTAGGTTTGGAGTTTAAACAGGAGACCGGGATGCCAGACACGGTCGTAGGCCTTTTCGAGGTCGAGGGAGATACTCCCGCGAACGGCTCCGTGTATTTTAAAAGTGCCTGCCTCCGTCTATATGTCCACCCTGTTTATTCTATGATTGTCTTCATTTGTATCTTTCGTTTTCTCTGTGGCCGAAGAGCAGCGTACTATGCTGCTGATGGCCTACTTGTAACAGGTATAAAAATAACAAGAAAAAAAAATGATATTGCACCGGGTAATATCAAACAACATAAAACAAATCGCTAAAGGAGCCACACAGTCAGCGCCCTCTGTTAGCGCTAACGCCAGAATTCCCCACAGGCGGGAAGTGGTTGGAGGAACGTGACCGGCAGAGGGCCCCTCGTACCCTGCGGTACTTCGTTGCAAGAAAAGAATGATAAAATTCCATAACAGTGGATGATCTACATTATCTGATTAGTGCAGTCTATGAAATGAATAAAGAAGGAACAAGAACCTACTAGAGTCATGCGTAAAACGTATGAAAACGAAGTAAATATGTGATACACTCAATACTAGGTGAACTTGCGAACACACTATATATAACAGAGGCGTGGAGTGCTTAGGGTAAAACATTGTCAAATAAAGCAAAGCAGGCATTAGGCACAAAATCATTTTGCCGCTTAAGCAGTTTATTTGGCTGTCTATTTTTTGCTTTGTAATTTTCAAGCTCCTCTAACAAATTAAGAGCAAGGCCCTTTTCCACCCTGTGAAGAATACGCATCCAATTCTCAGTGCTCCCTATGGAATGACCAGTATCAGACAAATGCTGTCCTAAAGCCGTTTTGTTTCGTGGCTGTGAGTGTTCTTTAATCCTTAATTTAAAAGAGCAGCCTGTTTGACCTATGTAATATTTGTCGCAGTTACTGTTGTCAATCCTGTATACTCCAGAGCTATCAAATTTATCATAGTTCCCTTTCAATTTATGTTTTATTCGTAGTTTTACAGTGTTATTGACCTGAAAGCCACATCTGACATCAGACTTTTTAAAACATTTTTCTACTTGCAGGGACATTTTACCGTTAAATTTCATAGGAATAGTTTTTATTCTATCTTTTCCGGTTCTCATTTGTGTGTGGGTGTGTGTGTTAAACGTTTCTTTAGCCTATTGTAGGGGCGCGAGACGTCGCTTGTAGAAAAGCCGTTAGCTAAGGCGATCTGCTTTAAAATGCTAAGTTCTTTACGTATTTCGTTTTCGTCTAAAGGTAGACGAAGAAGCCGCTGAACCATGGAAGTGAAGAAAGCTTTTTTGAATCGCGGAGGATGGCATGAACTGGCATTGATGATACTGTCTGTACAAGTTGGTTTCCTAAAAATCGAAAACTTATGTTTGTTATTAACTTTCTTAATAGTGAGATCAAGGCAGTTAATGGTGCCATCTTCTTCTATTTCAGTGGTAAAAGTTATTTTAGGGTGCATACTACCTATTGCTTGGGTGAAAGTGTTGATCTCACTGGTGTCACCTATCAGTAATAAAATGTCATCGACATACAGTTTGTAATAAATCGTCTTATCTTTTAGTTGTGGATACTTGACAAAAAATTTACATTCTAAATCATTGATAAAAAATTCTGCTAAAGTGCCAGCTAGGCTGTTACCCATCCCAAGCCCGTCCTTTTGATAATAAATTTTGTCATTAAAGGTAAAAAAATTGTAAGCTAAAACAAAATCTAGGAGTTCAACTAGTCCTGTACACTCTGCAGTACTAGTCTTGTTGTGGGAGAGGAGATTGCGTCTAATAATGTCAATAGTTTCTTTAATTGGGACATTACTGTAAAGATTTTTTTATATCCAAGGATGCTAATGTCGCATTATTTGGTATATGTATATCCTTAATTACATTCGCTAGCTCAGCACTGTTTTTTACCCCAAAATAATTATTGAACGTGTAAACCGATTTAAGTTTATTATTAAGGAACTTATTTAATTTATAGCATGGTGATGTCATATTATTAACAATCGGACGAACCGGATTTCCATCTTTGTGGATCTTAACTTGAGACCTGAGCTGGGGAATTTTGACATTCATCATTTTGAGCGATTTCTTTTCATAATCGTTAAGAAGAAACTGGGAGCTGTCAATCTTTCACCGCAAATTAATCTGAAACTTATCAGTTGGGTCTTTGTGAGTTTCTATAATATCGTTTTCTGCAAAAAATTCTTCTGTTTTCTTAATGTAATCATCTTCATATACAGGGTGTTACAAAAAGGTACGGCCAAACTTTCAGGAAACATTCCTCACACACAAATAAAGAAAAGATGTTATGTGGACATGTGTCCGGAAACGCTTAATTTCCATGTTAGAGCTCATTTTAGTTTCGTCGGTATGTACTGTACTTCCTCGATTTACCGCCAGTTGGCCCAATTGAAGGAAGGTAATGTTGACTTCGGTGCTTGTGTTGACATGCGACTCATTGCTCTCCAGTACTAGCATCAAGCACATCAGTACGTAGCATCAACAGCTTAGTGTTCGTCACGAACGTGGTTTTGCAGTCAGTGCAATGTTTACAAATGCGGAGTTGGCAGATGCCCATTTGATGTATGGATTAGCACGGGGCAATAGCCGTCGCGCGGTACGTTTGTATCGAGACAGATTTCCAGAACGAAGGTGTCCCGACAGGAAGACGTTCGAAGCAATTGATCGGCGTCTTAGGGAGCACGGAACATTCCAGCCTATGACTCGCGACTGGGGAAGACCTAGAACGACGACACCTGCAATGGACGAGGCAATTCTTCGTGCAGTGGACGATAACCCTAACGTCAGCGTCAGAGAAGTTCCTGCTGTACAACGTAACGTTGACCACGTCACTGTATGGAGAGTGCTACGGGAGAACCAGTTGTTTCCGTACCATGTACAGCGTGTGCAGGCACTATCAGCAGCTGATAGGCCTCCACGGGTACACTTCTGCGAATGGTTCATCTAACAATGTGTCAATCCTCATTTCAGTGCAAATGTTCTCTTTACGGATGAGGCTTGATTCCAACGTGATCAAATTGTAAATTTTCACGATCAACATGTGTGGGCTGACGAGAATCCGCACGCAATTGTGCAATCACGTCATCAACACAGATTTTCTGTGAACGTTTGTGCAGGCATTGTTGGTGATGTCTGGATTGGGCCCCATGTTCTTCCACCTACGCTCAATGGAGCACGTTATCTTGATTTCATACGGGATACTCTACCTGTGCTGCTAGAACATGTGCCTTTACAAGTACGACACAACATGTGGTTCATGCACGATGGAGCTCCTGCACATTTCAGTCGAAGTGTTCATACGCTTCTCAACAACAGATTCGGTGACCGATTGATTGGTAGAGGCGGACCAATTCCATGGCCTCCACGCTCTCCTGACCTCAACCCTCTTGACTTTCATTTATGGGGGCATTTGAAAGCTCTTGTCTACGCAACCCCGGTACCCAATGTAGACTCTCTTTGTGCTCGTATTGTGGACGGCTGTGATACAATATGCCATTCTCCAGGGCTGCATCAGGGATTCCATGCGATGGAGGGTGGATGCATGTCTCCTCGCTAACGGAGGACATTTTCAACATTTCCTGTAACAAAGTGTTTGAAGTCACGCTGGTACGTTCTGTTGCTGTGTGTTTCCATTCCATGATTAATGTGATTTGAAGAGAAGTAATAAAATGAGCTATAACATGGAAAGTAAGCGTTTCCGGACACATGTCCACATAACATATTTTCTTTCTTTGTGTGTGAGGAATGTTTCCTGAAAGTTTGGCCGTACCGTTTTGTAACACCCTGTATAAGAACTGACGTGTTCCCCTTGTCAGCACGAATGACCATTGCTTTCTCCTTGTCTAACTTGGTATTAAGACCTTTTAAAATACAGCTCTCGTGATTAACCATATTATTAGAACTATTTTGAACAGATACTACTTTTCAATATGCTCTATGTATTGTTCTTAAGCTGTATATAGTTTGCGAGTGTATTTATATTTTCCCATTTTTGCTGCAGATCTGATGATGATAATTAAATAACGAAACCGGTAATCTGTTAAACAGAAAAGATTGTGACCATAGACGTAAATTAAAGGAAACTTATTGAATGAAATCGTTGCAGCGGTTTAGAAAGAGCCTTGTACCCGTTGCTTTATTCGCATATGCACATTTCAAATATATTTCATACTTATTTGACAGTACTTGCACACATATTTCACCTGTATAACTAGCGAATTTCGCCCTGCAGTTTCATTTTCACGCATCTTAATGTTTCTGACACCGAATCTCCTGAACCATTTCTCTTCAGTGACATGATTTTGCAGGTACATCCACTGGTATATGTGCATAACATGTACGAAACGTGTTGTGAACAGTGTTAGCAGTAAAGAGGTAATAAATTAAAACGTCATCCATGATGCGGCGGTTTCTCGCGCATCTCAGTGTTTATGACGTCACATCTCGTGAACTGTGTCTCCTACAATGATATAGTCTTGTAGGTACATTCAGCGGCACATGTGGATAGTGTCTGGAAGATGTGTCGCGGGTAGAGGTAGTTAGAAAAGAAGTAATAAATTAAAACCTCATGTAAGATGCGGCAGTTTTTTTCTCGCATTCAGTGTTTGTGACGTCATATCTCCTGAACTAAGTGTCGTCCAATGATGTAATTTTGCTGGTGCATTCAGAGTTATATGAGGATATTGTCTGAAAAATGTGTGTCGAATACATTGAGTAATAAAGAAGTAATAAATTCAAACGTCATGCTTTGTGTAACAGCGAAATTGTAGTAAGCGGCAACTTTTTTCCTTTCATAATTTTGTGGGGGTAGTTACCGAAACAAAACTGTAAAGGGTTTGAAATTATATGTAAAGTTTGTTGCTAGCCTCTGCTCTCTTTCTCAGATACTGAATACCTAAAATACGAGTATTTTCACGTCGTGGGCTGCACTACTTTTTTACGCTCGCCCCCACCCTTTTGACACGTGGGTGTTTACTTAGCGCTACAGAGAGTCTTTTCAGACAGTAAATGATACGTGTACCAAGTTTGCTTGAAATAGGTCCAGTGGTTTAGGAGGAGTTGTGGAACATGCATACATATAAACACATATATATTTTTATAATTTGTATGGGTTTGCTCTGTACAGGAGTAACTTTGGGGCGGTTACTTTTGTGTTGTGTATTGCGGCACATTTGCCTTTGCCACCGCTGGCGGAGCATGTCCGATTTGACTGTGTGGCGAGATCGCCTCCTTTACCAGCGACAGGAGGTTCGGCGGAGCAAGCTGCGAGTGGGAATCCACCGGCGAAAGCGGACACAGCCTGGAGGCAGCCTAACAACGCCATCTGGCGATGTAGCGGACAGCATCCAGGCTTCAGTATAATATCATTACACTATAAGAAAAAAGGGTAGACTGACATGTTGCGGCGTTCCGCCTGTACGGCCGGCAACCCATCTGGCACAACAACGTCGCGGGTTGCCTACATGCCACGCAACTGCTCTGCGCCAGAAGACAGTTTTGCAACAGTTCCACTAGACGGCCCTGCAGGCCGGTGAGGACTTATTTGCATCCGCGACTCACGTGACCTAAAATAATTCGTGTTATATCCTGCTACCCAACGGTGTTTAGGCCCACACACCGCCGTGCAGAGCGAGTCCATTTCGAACCAGCACTCCATTACGATGCCGCTGCCAACTGCCGACCAGCTGCCTCCTAGACAGACACAACCTCGCCTCTGCATCTCAGCCGACTGTCCAGTCTCCGTGGCAGGACGTCGTAATCTGGTTCACAGAGTTTGGTAGAACATCGACCGTATTCGATACGATATTTCAGTGCCTGTGTTGTTCCGAATTGCGATGCGGAGTTCCTTTGGACATGTGTAGGTGTCCTAAGGAACAGACACTGCGGCAACTACAGCCGTTATGAAACACATTTAATGCATGGACAGCCATCAGCTGTAGAATGGAACGACGACGCTGAAAATTTGTGCCTGAGCAGGAATCCAGCCCCTCCCACCTATCGCGAGCAGTCGCCTTACCATTTGGTTATCCAAGCATTACTCTTGGCCAGCCCCAACTTCTGTACATCGTCAATCATGTGCCTAAAACCTGCACTCGTACTTCTATTATGTACGAGGCGTATTCTGAAAGTGAGGTCCGATCGGTCGCGAAATGGAAACCACAGTGAAAATTCGATAAAGCTTTGCCTAGGTGTATTGGGCAGTGTCTCTAGTATGTCCGTTGATCGCGTCACGTCTGTCTTTTCAGTTCTGAGCGCCTAGAAAACAGTATCTCCCACCCTCTATGCGTGCCCGTGAGAGATTTTGCCTGATTAGATGCAGCCCACACAACATAGCTGTCATGCATTTCCTTCTTCATGCCAGTTCTCGGCCGCACTCTGCAGGGGCAATGAGGACGTACCTGCAGCGTTTTCGATGGGAAGTGTTTGATCGACCTCCATACAGCCCGGACTTTGCTCCCTCTGATTTTCATCTATGCTGGTATGAACCGCTGGCTATGAAGTCAACGTTTTGGCACAGACAACGAACTGCAGCTCAGCGTAGAGAAACGGCGAAAAGTGCAGGCGGCTGGCTTCTATGACGAAGGTATTGGAAAGTTGGTACAACGTTACGACAAATGTCTCAGACCCAGCAGTGACTATGTAGAGACGCTGCTGGAAGGTGTGCCTAACTATTGCAAATAAAACACTTGATTTCACTGATCGGACCTTACTTTTAGAATACGCTTCGTATATTCCCGTGAATGGCAGACATTTTACTTGAAAGTCGCTTGCCCGGTGACGGCGGATAAATACGATAAAACTGACGGTTCTCCATATTCGCAATTGCTCGTACATTTAATGTATTTCATAACGGCTGTAGTCGCCGCAGTACCTGTTCCTGAGGACATGCATTCATCTCCAAAGGAACTTTGCATCGTAATTCGGATAGCACAGGCACTGCAATATCGTATTTGTCAGCCAACACGGGCAAGAGACTTGCAAATAAAATGTCACACCTGTACGGAAATATAGAGAATGAATGTACGAGTACAGGTTGTAGACACATGGTTGGCGTCATACGGAAGATTCGGTCTGGCGGTGAGTCGTGCGTGGATAGCCCTCCCGATAAGTGGGAAATCCGGATTCGAGTCCCGATCTGGCACAAACTTTCATTCTACAACCGATGGCTGTCCATATTCTCATTTGCGAATACATTTAATGTGTTGGCTGTATTCTGTTTTTCCGAGGATCTACATCACCGTGCACATATTAAAAGTAAATCTTGTGGAACTTGATTTCCGCGTGCATCACTGGGAGTTGTAACTATTAACTTCTGGAAAACTCGACCAAGTATGGGACTTTGAGTTGTTGAACAAAAGGCCTTCAGCCTGCCAGTTCTTTTCGGTGTTAAATGTGTTTGTTTCGTCGGAGCAGACGAGAATACTATTTTTCCCCAATAAGCTGTATTTACGGTAAGTTAGTGACTTTAGCTCCGCCTACGGCCGATTCTTTAAAGACAAACACCCAAGAGAACCGATTTTATTGGTAAACGCTCTATCCAAAGCGTGGGAAAAGCTTCCATGGCACCGCCTTAGAGAGCACAGATAGTTAGTAGGCATGAGCCCCTTGCAGTACGGTTTCAGGAAAGAAAAATCCACCGAGGATGCGATAAATCACGTAATGGTCATTGTGAACACTTCAGACGACAAGTATGTTATAGGCGTAATGATTGATATAGCTGGGGCGTCTGATAATTTATGGCGACTTGCCCTGTTCTGTGAAACAGATGGGCTGCCCCAGGTTGCTCTATAACAGCCTACGAGATTACTGCACAGCCAGGCAGGTGCAATCAGAATTTCCCCGAAATAAAATTGTGGAAAACATCACCAAACGCTGCCCTCAGGATTTTGTTTGCGGTCCAGAGTTCTGGCATTTTGGCATAGAGCTATTACTGAACCGGCTTCAGAATATAACAAACACTGCAGATTGCGTCGCCTACGCAGACGCTCTGCTGATTATAATATCTGCTAACATAAGGCCTAATAAGAGGAAAACAGTAGGGTAGTTCTTGAAAGACTAAGCAACTGTTGCGTAGAAGCCTTGTGGGAAGAAAGGAAGTATAGAGGTACTTTTGGTACAAACATCGACGAAAAGCGAAAAAGCAGCTATCTGTATGCACTGTAAATGTTCACTGCACATTTTTGACATCTTAGAAAATGCCATTTTTGACTTTGTTATGATGATTTGAAAATGGGTCATGGCCCGAAACTAGTCATTGAATGAATAAAAAGAAAAAATTGGCAATTCGGACTGGTTTTCCGTTCTATAGAAAAGCAAAACGTTAATACACGTGTAGAAATTGTCCGACAAAGGTATTAAAACCCTGAAAAAAATAGCAATAATTGGCCAAAGAAGTTTTCAGCCGCCACTAAGTGCAGTAAGAACGTATCGCAGTACAATCTGTAAGTAGGCTGTTCAGGTTTTTATATTGGCAACGTTACGTAGCGCTCTGTATAAAAATCACTGGCTGTGCTGTGTGCAGTCTGTGGCTAGTTTGCATTGTTGTCTGCCATTGTAGTGTTGGGCAGCTGGATGTGAACAGCGCGTAGCGTTGCGCAGTTGGAGGTGAGCCGCCAGCAGTGGTGGATGTGAGGAGAGAGATGGCGGAGTTTTGAAATTTGCAATACTGGGTATCATGAACTGCTATATACATTATGACTTTTGAACACTATTGAGGTAAATACATTGTTTGTTCTCTATTAAAGTCTTTCATTTGCTAACTATGCCTATCAGTAGTTAGTGCCTTCCGTAGTTTGAATCTTTTATTTAGCTGGCAGTAGTGGCGCTCGCTGTATTGCAGTAGTTCGAGTAACGAAGATTTTTGTGAGGTAAGTGATTTGTGAAAGGTATAGGTTAATGTTACTCAGGGCCATTCTTTTGTAGGGATTTTTGAAAGTCAGATTGTGTTGCGCTAAAAATATTGTGTGTCACTTTAGTGAATGTTTGAGTACGTTCAGTTTTGCTCATCTGTTTGAAAAGCAAATAGTGTAAGAGGTTTATCAGCACAGTAATTCAGAAATTGTTCTAAGGGGACGTTTCATATGTCGACCCTTAGCCGAGGATACCTCACTGGAATCTTCTGATTTCTTCTTGTAGTTTGCGCAATTAGTGTAGCCTTTGTTTATTGCTAGCGCGTAATTGTACAGAGAATTTCCTTTGTAGTTGTAGTTTTTCATTCTTGTACAGTAAAACAGTTGTGGCATGCATGTAGATTTGCACCAAGTATTTCGCAGCTGCGCTTGCAATTAACTAGATATTATTTTCAGTGCTATGTTAATGTGTTCCCCTATTTTTGCTCTTCAAATTGTGTTTTTCTGTGTTGTCGTGTGAAATATTGTGACAATAATGGCGTGTGAAAAACGTAATACTAGGCTCCAAAGTAAACTGAGAAATGACAGTGAAGACGAAAGCAGTGTGTTAGCGCCACCGTGTAATGAATTAACTAATGTTCAACATAGTAATTTGGTAATTGTGCATAGGGAAATGGAGCGGGCGGCAAACAATGGCGTAGTCAGTGAAACAATTAGTGAACAGGGAAGCATTATCGATCGATCGGTCGACAACAGCTTGCCTCAGGAATCCGAAATGACAGGACACAATTTTGCAAATACTGTAGATTTAGGTTTTGCGTCCTCACCGTTTTCTTAAATAAGTCAAGACACATTTTCTGCTTGTCAAAACGTGAATGTTGCCGGTGCAAATGCACTGCCGAAAAGCGTAGAGGAACAGATTCCAGACACTAATGCATTGTTATTACAGCTAATGCAACAAATGGAACAAAATCAGAGACAAACACAGCAATAGCTTCAAAAGTTAGACACAATGGAACAAAATCTTCAAAAGTTAGACACAATGGAATAGAATCTTCAAAAGTCAGACGCAATGGAACAAAATCTTCAAAAGTTAGACACCACACTTGAACAAACACGTGAAGATTTAACTACTGTGTTACATAAAATCGAATCGAAATGTCAAAAAGTCTGTGTAGAAACACAAATTTGTGAGGATTTCCAGCCTATTTTTTCGCGTCATGAAAATGCATTACAGAATCACGAAGCAGCCATAAAAGAACTGCAAACTATTGTTCATGAAAATCACGACACCTTGCAAGCTAAAATTGACTCAGTTGCATCTACCGATTCAGTTACGCAACTTGCAAAAACTCAAGAAAACTTAAAGGACACAGTAGATACGATTTCAACACAAATGGACACTCTGAAACTTGGTTCAGAAAAACACACTGAGGTAATAAGTACACTATCGGAGAAAGTAGCCGAACTTTCAGATCAGTTCACTAACTTATCTACAAAGGTAGATGATGATCTGAATGACACAAGACCTGTAGCCATCACTGACACAGAAGAGTATGAACAAATTAAGAAATTCAAACAAAATCAGAATCAAATTAATACGCAACACAAAAGAGAAATCCGGGAATTACAAGATCAGTTGCCACAAGTAATACAAAAATTACATATTTCAGAGGACACTCGTGCTCCAACACGGGAAGAGGGACTTAGAAATACGGAACAACCACAAAATAATAACACAGGGCATTTCGGAAATTATGAAAGAAATTGGCAAGGTGCACCGAATTTTGAGATGGAACCGCCGACACGACGTAAAAATGACCGATATGCTACTCGCCGACACGATGATTTTGACTATAAGCTGTTCATTACTACACGTAAATTCAAAACGTTTAAGAATTCTGCCAACGACATTCATCCACAAGCGTGGCTCCATCAATTCTCTCATTGTTTTCCTCCCAACTGGTCATTGGAGCACAGGTTAGAATTTATGTGTGGCTACATGGAGAATGAACCAGCTGTAAGAATGCGATCGGTCATTCACGATTGTCACAGTGAAGGAGAATTTTACCATGCATTCCTCTCAGCATATTGGTCTCAAGCTACACAAGACCGAGTAAAACATAGCATCATGATGATGAAACACTTTGAACAATCTGAATTTTCCAGTCTTGTCAAATATTTTGAAGACATGTTGCACAAGAATCAGTACCTGTCAAACCCATACAGCCCCTCAGAACTCATCCGCATTTGCTTAATCAAATTACCTGAACATTTACGACATATTATTTTGGTAGGACATTGCAAAGATGACATTGAAGCTTTTCAGGGGCTCTTACAAGAACTGGAAATTGACACTGACAATCGCGGACGCGAAAACAGGAGCACAACAATTACAGGTCACATCTGTCACAATTCCGCGATGACAGAAATAATAACTGGACGCGACAAGGCTATTCTCACAACACAAATCGTGACCAAAACAGACACCACCCATATGACAACCGTTGGCAGAGTAGTAATAATTACAGGGAAAGATCACCTCTTCACGGTAGTGACTATCACAGAGACAATCATAGAAACAGACAATATGGCAACCAGAACAATTATTATCAAGGAAGACGGAATAACTTCATATGCAACGGTCCACCACGCAGTTACGATTCTATGTAAACTACCGACAAAACGATAGACCTGAATTTCATCAGAACTGGCAGGACTCAAACAGAGCAGGGCCCTCTCGGCAAGGCGAATTTGTAGAAGTTAGGGCTCCTAATCCCAGTAATGACGCGCGCCAACAAAGAAACAGACAATGATCCGCACCGCAGGCAGCCACGTGCGCCTGCTGGCTCAGGGAAAAATAACATAGACGCTAACCTTGAGAAAAATTCCAGTGTTCTTTACCGACGTATACCACATGATAATTGCGTTGAGGTTGAAACTCTGCCTACTAGGAAGAGTAAAGGTTTACACCACATTTCACATGTAAAACCGTTTATTGAAAGATAATCTGCTTTTTAACTTTGTCTTTGCCATAAAACGTTTCACTTCACATTTCTAGTATGCATTGTCAGACTTAGAAACTGTTACCATGCAACAATGTTTGAAGTTAAATATCCAGTCAAGAACCAAGAAAACTTATTTAAACAGAAATTACGAGTGCATTGTTATTGTGAACAGACGACACAGTGTTATTGTGTGTGTACATTCTTGCTTGTTAGTTGCACGATTACGTAACGACTATAATATTAGAACATTTACCAGTACTGCCAAGGAGATTTTAATGCAACATTTTGGTTTACTTGAAAATACATTCTGGATTTAAAGTACTTTCTGTGAGATACCAGATGACACAGTGGTTAGTTTATGTGACAGCTACACGATTTTATCATGACACTACTAATGAGTGACAATTTACAATGTTGCTTTTGTGGTGTTCCTGTTTTATATCTGCACAGTTTTTCTGAATTATTCTGGAAAGTAAAACATGTTTTAATAGTAACTTTTGTGGTATAGCTACAATGAGACAGCCTCTTTCATAGCACAACAATACGTTACAGCACAGTACTTTCTTCATCACAACAATAAGCGTAATAACTAAGATATCTATACGCAAAGCATTTCACTTTTGTTTATCATGAGGTAAGTACATTGACTTCTGCAGAACTTAGCTTTCGGAGGACAATAACTACGACACTTCCACAGAGATTATCTTACAGCAAGACGCACATTTAGCGCTACAGGACACGTATTTGAGTGATTAATTTTGTACTTAAACTATTTATTTTTCAAGATTTTTGAATTACAAAGAAAGTTTTCTATGATACATTTCATTCCATTGCTGTAATCTGTAACACCTGAGGGTATAATTACATTAATCCTCAGGGGGGTACACGCCTACTTTGTGTACCATGTGTTTGGCAAGCACAAGGAGCCCTAGCTAATATGGTATTTGCTTATACAACTTTACACATCGGTACCATATTACTCTGACACATAATTACACAGCTATCTGAACATTTAACTGGAGGGACAAAAATTTCTTTTTCCTACATCAGTGACATGTTTACGTAATTACACCGTTGTATAACTTCACACTTACGAAATTGTATTTTGTTTGTACTTTGCGAACTGTTCATATTTTTTCAGACCCATTGTGATATAATGAGAGCTTTGAATGATATATTTGGTATGGGATCACGATTTTTAAAGTACGTTTGAGGCAGATGACACTTTTGACATGAGCAGAGAATTTTTTTAGGTTTTGAAATTATTGGAGGAAGCTACGACGATTTTGAGAGTTGACTGAGGTGTTATGATGTTATTATTACGATGACTATGTGTACTATGCTGTTGCGGTATGTTTACGATCAATAAGCTGATGCTATATGAGTTATTTGAGTATGCTATGTATCTGTTATGATGAAATATTGAAGAAGTGTCGACGAATAAGGTAAGGAATAATGAGTAGTGTTTAGGGACTCTGGTTTGTGAAAAAGGTTGTTGGAAACCAAGAATCGTACTTTCAGAGTTATGAAATGTATGTAAATGCGTGAATGTATTACAATGCCGACGAAATTTTTTGGACACTGTTATATCAATAGCATTTTGTTTCTACAGATTTGTAACGCAAATTCTTGACCTATGAAATACACTCCTGGAAATGGAAAAAAGAACACATTGACACCAGTGTGTCAGACCCACCATACTTGCTCCGGACACTGCGAGAGGGCTGTACAAGCAATGATCACACGCACGGCACAGCGGACACACCAGGAACCGCGGTGTTGGCCGTCGAATGGCGCTAGCTGCGCAGCATTTGTGCACCGCCGCCGTCAGTGTCAGCCAGTTTGCCGTGGCATACGGAGCTCCATCGCAGTCTTTAACACTGGTAGCATGCCGCGACAGCGTGGACGTGAACCGTATGTGCAGTTGACGGACTTTGAGCGAGGGCGTATAGTGGGCATGCGGGAGGCCGGGTGGACGTACCGCCGAATTGCTCAACACGTGGGGTGTGAGGTCTCCACAGTACATCGATGTTGTCGCCAGTGGTCGGCGGAAGATGCACGTGCCCGTCGACCTGGGACCGGACCGCAGCGACGCACAGATGCACGCCAAGACCGTAGGATCCTACGCAGTGCCGTAGGGGACCGCACCGCCACTTCCCAGCAAATTAGGGACACTGTTGCTCCTGGGGTATCGGCGAGGACCAGTCGCAACCGTCTCCATGAAGCTGGGCTACGGTCCCGCACACCGTTAGGCTGTCTTCTGCTCACGCCCCAACATCGTGCAGCCCGCCTCCAGTGGTGTCGCGACAGGCGTGAATGGAGGGGCGAATGGAGACGTGTCGTCTTCAGCGATGAGAGTCGCTTCTGCCTTGGTGCCAATGATGGTCGTATGCGTGTTTGGCGCCGTGCAGGTGAGCGCCACAATCAGGACTGCATACGACCGAGGCACACAGGGCCAACACCCGGCATCATGGTGTGGGGAGCGATCTCCTACACTGGCCGTACACCACTGGTGATCGTCGAGGGGACACTGAATAGTGCACGGTACATCCAAACTGTCATCGAACCCATCGTTCTACCATTCCTAGACCGGCAAGGGAACTTGCTGTTCCAACAGGACAATGCACGTCCGCATGTATCCCGTGCCACCCAACGTGCTCTAGAAGGTGTAAGTCAACTACCCTGGCCAGCAAGATCTCCGGATCTGTCCCCCATTGAGCATGTTTGGGACTGGATGAAGCGTCGTCTCACGCGGTCTGCACTTCCAGCACGAACGCTGGTCCAACTGAGGCGCCAGGTGGAAATGGCATGGCAAGCCGTTCCACAGGACTACATCCAGCATCTCTACGATCGTCTCCATGGGAGAATAGCAGCCTGCATTGCTGCGAAAGGTGGATATACACTGTACTAGTGCCGACATTGTGCATGCTCTGTTGCCTGTGTCTATGTGCCTGTGGTTCTGTCAGTGTGATCATGTGATGTATCTGACCCCAGGAATGTGTCAATAAAGTTTCCCCTTCCTGGGACAATGAATTCACGGTGTTCTTATTTCTATTTCCAGGAGTGTATTTTTATATGAGACTGTCACTGTGGCGGAAACTGGTGTCGTAAATATTTCGGCAAGAAAGTTAAGTGACCTTCACGTAATCCGTCGTGGGGGGCACGACGCATTACGTGGGCAGCTGCGCAACAGCCGCCTGGAAAAAAGCCATTAGTGTGTGCCTTTCAGAGGCTCAGGTGGACAAAAACAAAAAGGAGGCCATTATCCTCGCTATTGACATTTCTTTGTAGAAAGCATCCTAAATACGACACACTCAAACTTGAAAATATATCATTACACTGTGGAGCTCTTAATTTATGATATTTACTAAAATGCCTAATGAAATGATGAGAGACATTTTACATCTATTGTCTTTCTAGTTGAGAGATTGCTCATTTTGTTTAATATCTAGTTTCTAGCTGCCCTGCAGCATTGGTTAAAATAAAATTTTATAGATGTACTAATATAAATATTTTATGCCTACAGACCCAATAAAGAAAAACATTGATATACTTAAAAAAAACGAAGGAGCACAAAAACACATTTCCCTTCACAGGAATTGCATACAGAATTTTCTTTTCAAGTACTTGGTAATTTCTTTTGTAGAATAAATTGTGATGCATAACTCCAGTGTTAAGACGTGACATAGGTATTAAACATGACCATTTTTACTGTAATATTTTTTCTGCTTGAGCTATATCGTGTTTAGATATAAGTTATTTCATTTGCTGCTGCTGTTTGCCAGGCCTAGTGCTACTAAATTTCACTTTGTATTACTCTGTTAAGCTAGTTTTACTACTGATTTATTTTTCTTGTTTGCTGCACAGTGCCTTATATTAGTTGTAATATTGCAAATGCTTTGCCTATTTAAATTTTTTGTCATTGATGTTTGTGTTAATTGTTCTGTGCTGCTGCATTGCCTCGTCCCTTAGTTTAGCATCTGAGCTCAGTAGATTTAAGTTAGCTTAAGAGGGGGTAGCCTATAAGAGAATGAGTTTCGATGAATTTGAAGAAATGCACTGAGAGGCTATACGAGAAAAGTACAGAAAGCAGGTATAGATAGGACTTTTGGAAATAATGAAGAACAAAGGGAGATCTCCGAGAAGTAAAGAAAGTTTTGTTTGCAAAATACTGCAGTAAAACAAACCCTGTCCTTTTCTTGTATTATTCCGCTATATGGTTGTGTACCCTTGTGTATTTATGTTCTTCCTGTATTTATATGTTTATCTGATAAGACTTATATTGTAGAATTTTTCTAATACTAAGCTACATTCACTATGATGAGGAATACTGTTATCCTCAAATATAATTTGCATTAATAATATGTTATTTACTTTGTAAAGATGTTTAGACATTATTTATTCTGTTTTGTTTTAATGCTCATGTGTAAAGTTGATGTTTCGACAGTTATTCTGATCTTTTATGTATATACTTATGTCATAATTCCTGTAACACAGATGTATATGTTATTTCGATTCTTTTGTAAAGCCTGTACTGCAAATGTTATCTGTATTGCTATGTTCCTTAATGATGTATTTTGGACTTTTGTAATTGTATTCTTATGTTATAAAATTGTAATTGACACCAGTTCATCATATTATTAACTTGTAAGTTACATTTCACTGCACACATTTCTGTTGGTCGTAGAATATGGACAATATGTGAGAAGTAGGGACTGTTAGTGTTTGTACGTGTGTTAATAATTCAGCAAGGGACTGGATAACAGCATTGCTGGTTCTAAGGACAATTCCAAAAACTTTGTGAGTGTACAAGTGGTGGTTTATGGACTTGCTATATTGTCTGCAAGACTTCTAAGGACAATTCCTAAAACTTTGTGAGTGCACAAGTGGTGGTTATGGACTTGCTATATTGTCCGCAAGACTATTCGATGGTGGTTGTGCACCTGCACAAGCGCAACAGATAGCTGCTGGCCGTCTTTACGAGGACTGCAGTGGGTCTGTACCTCTGGTGGTCCACCAATACCATTATTTCTACAAGGACTGCAGTGGGTCTGCACCTTTGATGACCCACCAATACCATTATTTCTACAAGGACTGCAGTGGGTCTGCACCTCTGATGGCCCACCAATACCATAATCTCTACCAGGACTACAGTGGGTCTACTCTGTGATGACCTACCTACCAATATTCTTCAAAACTTCGAAAGACTCTGCTGTGGGTTTGCTCTGTTGTGGCCCATTACCTGTCTGTATGTCAAGAGTCAGCACTGTCTTTCCGTTGGAAGGATACCACTACGTCTTCAAGACTGCATGGAAATCCACTACTTCCATGTGCATTTTCTTTTACTGCTCAGACTTTGAGAAAAACACTGCAATTTTACTGTGATGAACTATCGGGACTGTCTTTATGGACTGTGAGAAAATCTTAGCTTTTGACCAACATTGTAACAATAAGTGTGTTCATTTGATTTCTTTGTTATTGTAATTATGAAAAATTTTATCAAATCATTAATGGCCACTGCCCAAAACAATTTGTAAAATTTTTTGTGGGGAGCGTGGGGACTATGTAAGTAGGCTGTTCAGGTTTTTATATTGGCAACGTTACGTAGCGCTCTGTATGAAAATCACTGGCTGTGCTGTGTGCAGTCTGTGGCTAGTTTGCATTGTTGTCTGCCATTGTAGTGTTGGGCAGCTGGATGTGAACAGCGCGTAGCGTTGCGCAGTTGGAGGTGAGCCGCCAGCAGTGGTGGATGTGAGGAGAGAGATGGCGGAGTTTTGAAATTTGCAATACTGGATATCATGAACTGCTATATACATTATGACTTTTGAACACTATTGAGGTAAATACATTGTTTGTTCTCTATTAAAGTCTTTCATTTGCTAACTATGCCTATCAGTAGTTAGTGCCTTCCGTAGTTTGAATCTTTTATTTAGCTGGCAGTAGTGGCGCTCGCTGTATTGCAGTAGTTCGAGTAACGAAGATTTTTGTAAGTGATTTGTGAAACGTATAGGTTAATGTTAGTCAGGGCCATTCTTTTGTAGAGATTTTTGAAAGTCAGATTGTGTTGCGCTAAAAATATTGTGTGTCAGTTTAAGCACAGTCCTGTATAATTTTTCAAAGGGGACGTTTCAAATCTTAATTGCTGTTGTGGGCTACGGGTCGAGGGTTTGGGCCCATAGAGCCAGAAAGGTAAGGACAGCAAAGGCTATATGGCGAGCACAGAGGAGAGTATTCTTGCGCCTGACAGACGTGTATAGAACAACACCGACTAAGGCGGTGCTGGTCACATTGTGTTTGCTACTTATAGACCTGACAGTAAGAAAGAGAAGTGTACAATAGTGGCTCGGAAATGGCGAGTATCATAAGGTAAAGGAGATACTGGGCACAAGAGCCACATAGAAAAAGAAAATAAAGGCGTGCATTCATAGAAAATGGCACGAAATCTGGGACAGGGCAGGAACAGGTAGGAGAACTTATCAGTTCCGTCCTGCCATAAAAGAAAGATGAAGAATGTCATACTTCCGACCAATGAAGCTAGATACTACCTCTCGGAACATATTCGCATCCGACCTACTTACTGAAAATACGTACAACAAAGCGCCATGGACACTTGTGAATGTAGAGCAATTGGCACACCAGATCACAACGTCTGGGAATGTGCCATTAAACGAGATGTTACAGACCAGGACAGGAACGTCTTTAGAAATACAACGGTCTATAACATAATAAGGAACAAAGAACTGTGGCATAACATAATCCTGCTCACAGTTGAAATATCAGCTAATGAGCCACAAACCTACATGGCTGAGAGACAACCAAGAAGAGGGCGTATATCATGACCACGTCACCAGTTGGGAGAGGAGCCTCGGGAAGCACCAGGAGGGATTTCCTGAGGCCCTGATAGCCATCCCCTAACCTCCGCATTCTGGTGGCACACCAGCAGAGGCGCTGTGAAACCTGAATTGCACCTCAGCACGCTGGAGGCTAACCGTCCAGACAAATGAGAAATCTCGCTTGGTTCTGGTACCCTGCACAAAAGTGTAGTGTAGTGTAGCGCCCATATAGTATGCTGTTGTATAGTCATGTAGTCCAATACTATAAAGTACAAAATCTGTGATAGAGCAATGCAGCATATTACTGTAGACTAGTGGCATGTGCCTTCTGGATTCAGGATGGCCAGATTGTAGTTAGTAGACTTTCTCCTTTTTTAAAACTTATTAGATTTTTTATTTTTCGTAGATATTTAATGTAGGTTTTTCTCTTATACACCATGGTTCTTAGTGATACTAATACCTTTGAAATTGTGTTAAATGTTCTGTGCTGTACTCATGTTAATTACAGACCAAGATCCCTAACTTCCATTTGCTATAAAATCCTCGAACATATTCTCAGTTCGAATATAATAAACTTCTTTAGTACTGAGAATCTTATGTGCATGAATCAGCATGGTTTTGAAAAACGTCGCTAGTGCGAAACTCAGCTTGCCCTTTTTTCACAAGGGCATCGTCAAGAGAGCCCCAGGAAAGAGTGACAGGACTGCTGTTCAAAAATGGCTCTGAGCACTATGGGACTTAACATCTATGGTCATCAGTCCCCTAGAACTTAGAACTACTTAAACCTAACTAACCTAAGGACAGCACACAACACCCAGCCATCACGAGGCAGAGAAAATCGCTGACCCCGCCGGGAATCGAACCCGGGAACCCGGGCGTGGGAAGCGAGAACACTACCGCACGACCACGAGATGCGGGCGGGACTGCTGTTGCTCTCTACATTGCATGGGGGCTTAATTAAAAGGAAAGGACCAATATTAATGAATAAATGCAATAATTTTAGTACCTGTGTGACCGGTTACGAAGTCTCGTAACCGGTTGGCCCTGACTAGTATTAGCACACAGTCTGACTGCATAAAATAAAAATAAAGAATGACAAGGAATTTCCATTAACACAATTGATTAATTAAGTCCCCTGCAACTATAAAAGCTACTAAACAACAAAGCACAAGTGTAACTGTTCTGTGTGTGGTAGTGTGACTCAACGTACATGTATCTGGCTCGGTTTCTTTTCAATACGACAAAATATTTTAAACACCATTTACAATGAACTAATTGAAAAATCAGAAATACTATAATTGCTCATAGAAACCAGAATTACAAGTCTAATAAATGAACACGAGCCAGATGCTTTGTTGACTGTTCCTGTGAGCAAGAGGGATTGTCATTAAAGAAAACTGTAATACCTTTTTACCTCATTATACAGGGTGAGTCACCTAACGTTACCGCTGGCTATATTTCGTAAACCACATCAAATACTGACGAATAGATTCCACAGACCGAACGTGAGGAGAGGGGCTAGTGTAATTGGTTAATACAAACCATAAAAAAATGCACAGAAGTATGTTTTTAACATGGAATCGATTCGTCAGTATTTGATGTTGTTTACGAAATATATCCAGCGGTAGTGTTATGTGACTCACCCTGTATATTGACGAAAATATTCCATTACACCAGCATCATAAATCAAAAGCCCATCTCCTTTCTCAAATATATTCTGACAATTGCAACTTCTTCCATCTATACGTTGCACCAACCAAACAGCATCTACTCTCTCGCCCAACAGAACAACAACTGCCTTCAACATCTTCTGAACTACTACTGCTGCTCAGTGGAGGCGGCGGAATAATAATCTTTGGCGCAATCTCTGGCGCTGTGACTGAGTGTAGCCACCTTTCAACATACATAAATGATTTGGCTGAGAGGGTGGGCAGCAATGTATGGTTGTTTGCTAATGATGCCGTAGTGTACGGTAATTGTGTCGAAGTTGAGTGATTATTGGAAGATACAAGACATCTTAGACAAAATTTCCAGTTGGTGTGATGAATGGCAGCTAGCCCTAAATGTGGAAAAATGTGAGTTAATGCGGATGAGTAGGAAGATCACACCTGTACTGTTCGGATACAGTATTGCTGGTGTCCTGCTTGACACAGTTAAGTCATTTAAACATCAGGGCGTGATGTTCTGAAGCTATATGAAATGGAACGAGCGTGTGAGAACTGTGATAGGAAAGTCAATGGTCGACTTCGGTTTACTGGGAGAATTTTAGGAAAGAGTGGTTCACCTGTGAAGGAGACGGCATATAGGACGCTGGTGCGACCTATTCTTGGGTACTGCTCGACTGTTTGGGATCCGTACCAGGTTGGATTATAAGGAAGGCATCGAAGCAGTTCAGAGGCAGGCTGCTAGATTTGTTACCGGTAGTTTCGACCAACACGTAAATGTTACGGAGATGCATCGGGAACTCAAATGGGAATCCCTGGTGGGAAGACAACCTTCTTTTCGAGAAACGCTATTGAGAAAATTTAGAGAACCGCCATTTGTAGCCGACTACCAAACGATTCTACTGCCGCCAACATACAATGTGCGTGACGACCACGAAGATAAAATACTAGAAATAAGGGCTCATATAGAGGCACACAGACAGTCGTTTTTCCCTCGCTCTATTTGCGAGTGGAACAGAAAAGGAAATGACAAGTCGTGTACAGGGTGCCCTCCACCACGCACCGTACGGTGCCTTGGGGAACATCTATGTAGATGTAAATGTAGACGTAATACAGGTGCAACATGCAAAACTCAGTCTGTTGTTGTACCTAAATAACAGAGGAAAAGGAAATTGCATTTATGAATTATCTCTATTTACTTATAGCGCAGAGGCACCACAGCAGTGGGGTCGCAGACCGTCAGTAGTGTACCAATGCCGTCTTTGATTGTCTTTGACCTTTGCATTGGGATTGCCTACATTCAGGTGCAGGGACACTGACGTTATCAATTACACCATCCTTGTCAGTGACATTATCCTTATTAGTGGGAAGCCATGCTCTCACCCCCTCGCCTCCCCTATTCTTATCAAGAGCCAATTATTACGCAGTATTAAAAATCCAAGATGATGACAATAGCAAAGTTGTGTTAGTGGGAAATTAAAAACCATATCCGCAAATTGCCGGCCGCCTTGGCCGAGCAGTTCTAGGCGCTTCAGATGGTAACCGCGCTGCTGCTACGGTCGCAGGTTCGAATCCTGCCTCAGGCATGGATGTGTGTGATGTCCTTAGGTTAGTTTTGTTTAAGTAGTTCTAGTACTAGGCGACTGATGACCTCAGATGTTAAGTCCCATTGTGCTTAGAGCCATTTGAACCATTTTTATTCGCAAATTACTAGTTCCACATCAAATATGTTCATATGTGTGTGAATTCCTAAGGAACCAAACTGCTGAGGTCATCAGTCGCTAGATCCACACACTACTTAAAGTAACTTATGCTAAGAGTAACACACACACCCATGCCTGAGGAGATCCACATCATTATGATTGATCTTGAAAGATAATCCATGGAACATGAAAGTAATTAACTAAGTAACTTAAGGTTGTTTTATTATTGTGGGACGAGGTCTTATTTTCCTGCATGTTAAGTTTACTCTATTAAGTGTCAAGTCTTTTAGAGAACTGAATGCTAACACCTGGTTTGTTTTGTCTTACACACACACACACACACACACACACACATACACACACACACGTGTCTGCATGGTTCATACTGCTAACAATATTTAATTAAAGCTGGTTAAACGTCCATGCTCCCTGAACCAAACTCCACACGCCCACCAAAATTTGTGACACAATTTTAATGCAACGTCTTTCAAACTGTAATCAGAGATAGTCAGCAAGATGGCGGCGACAGCTAGAGAGGATCCTCGATTTGAAGAAGGACGCCAGGCTTGCAGGGAGGTGGGAGTTGGTTAGGACCAGCCAGTTAGTGGCAACCTAACAGGTCTCGAAAGTTCCCTCAGAACTCGCTTCTAAGACAGACGCAGCTTTCTGTAGTAACAGCCATTTAGGGTGGTAATAGAAAATAGTTCTTACGGGCCCTACACACGCACCGACCGACTGACAAATTGGACGCATGTAGGCGCTTTGGCCAACCGACTCGTCCAAATTTTCTTGTCGAGAGGACCTTGCGGAAGACCACTCGACAGCAGACCCCACCCTCAGCACTTCTTCCGACAAATTGTGTCATGTGTAGCCAACCGAACGACAGAAGTTCGTCTATGTAACCAACCCTTCGACCATAAATATAATAGACTTGCTCTAACGTCATTTTCGTGGCTCCAACATCTCTGGGCTAAAGTCACGTGAATGTTGGCAAAACATGGTTGTTTTGTGTTGCGCTTATGGTTGTACTCAGCGTTTTGTCGGGGGAAATGGCATTACATTTCACGTGTGTTTCTATGATAGTGCAGATGAGTTTATTGAAATCTGCTGAAGTGATTTTTATATGTTTTTTACACCTGAAATAGAGTATCACGTAAATTAAAGTGTTGAAAGTGATGCCTGTAAAGTCAGACTTATATTACATTTTGGAAAGTATCTGTGATAATGCGGTTACAGAAGTAAGTATAACTGTTTCTCGTTCCTACTCATAGGTTCCCTAAGGATGAAAACCGAAGGCAGCTTTGGATACAGTCCCTGAAACGGAAAAACTTTAAGCCATCTGCACATACGCGCCTTCTTGTATATACAAGTGAGATTATAATAAGGTAAGAGCACCTATAGTCGACACTTGAAGAGAATTTTTTCTACCTTCTAATACTATTAAATAAATGTAGGCTCCAAAATTATTTTCTGAAACTTCAAAGTCTCACCTTTCATCTAAAATATCATTTTTTTTTTAACTGATAGTTTAAACTTTCGTAGAAATAGTAGGAACTGAACCTTTGAAGTGCACCTAAAATTGATACTGTAAACTGGACCTGCTCCTAAAGTCGACAATTTGGCACCTATAGTTGACATAATTCCTATATCCCATTTTCTTTTAAAAAGTGACTAGAACTCAAAACGCGGCGAATCCAATATTTAAAGTTTTGACACGAGCCCACTCTTAGTGTTTAAAAGAATTTTTACGACATTTTACTTTAATTGATAGTTTATAGTAATTTCGTCCCGCTGCCCACCAGAGGGGCGTTCGATGTATTTGTTAGATTTTATAAATGGTACTGTGAACAAATCCAGGTCAAATGTAGTTCTGATATAATTTTTCGCAAATAAAAAAGTAATTTTTGTTGGAAGCGTTTGGTAGTCAGTTGAGAAATGTGGGTAAAATACGATACAAACATAGGATGGCAGACCGCTGATTTCAAATCCCGCCACGTTTTGCCAACAGTCACGTGGTTTATGTTGGAGCCACACCAGCTTCTGCACAGCAAGGCCAGTCTACTACTATCTATGGTCGAAGAGCCAACCACACGACAAAACTTCGTCTTTCGCCACTGCGGGCAGGATTAAACCCTGTTCCAATGCACAGAGTACGAGGTGGACGAATCTTTAATGGCAGATTTTCTGGACAAATTTAAACAGTGCAGGTTTGTGGGACACATCCCGTGAGTAGAACAGCAACAGACACGCAAGAAATGAAGCACGTGTGAAACGTCCCCTTAGAACAATTTCTGAATTACTGTGTTTAAACTGACACACAATATTCTTAGCGCAACGCAATCTGACTTTTAAAAATCCCTACAAAAGAATGGCCCTGACTAACATTAACCTATACCTTTCACAAATCACTTACCTCACAAAATACTTCGTTACTCAAGCTACAGCAATACAGCGAGCGCCACTACTGCCAGCTAAATAACAGATTCAAACTACGGAAGGCACTAACTACTAGTAGGCATAGTTAGCAAATGAAAGATTTTAATAGAGAACAAACAATGTATTTACCTTAATAGTCATCATAAGTCATAATATATACAGCAGTTCATGACATCCATTTTTACAAATTTCAAAACTCCGCCATTTCTCTCCCCACATCTACCGCTGCTGGCGGCTCACCTCCAACTGCGCAACGCTACCCGCTGTTAACAGCCAACAGCCCAACACTACAATGGCAGACAACAATGCAAACTAGCCACACACTGCACACAGCACACCCAGTGATTTTCATACAGAGCGCTACGTAACGTTGCCAATAAGAAAACATAAACAGCCTACTTACATAGCCCCCATGCTGCACACAAAAAATTTTACAAATTGTTTTGGGCAGTGGCCAATAATGATTTGATAAAATTTTTCATAATTACAATAACAAAGAAATCAAATGCACACACTTATTGATACAATGTTGGTCAAAAGCTAAAATTTTCTCACAGTCCATAAAGACAGTCCTGATCATTCATCACAGTAAAATGTAGTGTTTTTCTCAAAGGCTGAGCAGTAAAAGAAATTGCACACGGAAGTAGTGGATTTCCATGCAGACTTGAAGAAGTAGTGTTGTCCTTCCAACGGAAAGACAGTGCTGACTCTTGACATGCAGACAGGTAATGGGTCACAACAGAGCAAACCCACTGTAGTCCTGGTAGAGATTATGGTATTGGTGGGCCACCAGAGGTGCAGACCCACTGTAGTCCTGGTAGAGATTGTGGTATTGGTGAGCCATCAATGATGCAGATCCACTGTAGTCCTTGTAGAAATAATGGTATTGGCGGGCCATCAAAGATGCAGACCCACTGTAGCCCTTGTAGAGATGGCCAGCAGCCATCTGTTGTGACTGTGCAGGTGCACAATCACCATTGAAGAGTCTTGCGGATAATATAGCAAGTCCATAACCACCACTTGTGCACTCAAAAAGTTTTTGGAATTGTCCTTAGAAACAGCAATGCTGTTATCCAGTCCCTTGCTGAATTATTAACACACGTGCAAGCACTAACAGTCCCAACTTCTCACATACTGTGCATATACTATGACCAACAGAAACGTGTGCAGTGAAATGTAACTTACAAGTTAATAATATGATGAACTGGTGTCAATTACAATTTTATAACGTAAGAATACAATTACAAAGGTACAAAATACATCATTAAAGAACATAACAACACAGATAACTCTATAGTAGTACAGGCTTTACAAAAGAATAGAAATAAACAGATACATCAGTGTTACAGGAATTATGACATAAGTACATACATAAAAGATCAGAATAACTTTTGAAAAATCAACTTTACACATGAGCATTAAAACAAAACAGACTAAATAATGTCTAAGCATATTTACAAGGTAAATAACATATTATTAATGCCAATTATTTGAGGATAACAGTATTCCTCATCATAGTGAATGTAGCTTAGTATTAGAAGAAGAAAAAAATCTATGAAACTACGCAGAGACAGGAAGAAAACAAATACACAAGGGTACACAAACACATAGTGGGATAACACAAAAGGAAACAATTCAGCGAGCGCCACTACTGCTAGCTAAATAACAGATTCAAACTACGGAAGGCACTAACTACTAGTAAGCATAGTTAGCAAATGAAAGATTTTAATAGAGAACAAACAATATATTTACCATAATAGTCATCAAAAGTCATAATATATACACCAGTTCATGACATCCATTTTTACAAATTTCAAAACTCCGCCATTTCTCTCCCCACATCCACCACTGCTGGCGGCTCACCTCCAACTGCGCAACGCTACCCGCTGTTAACAGCCAACAACCCAACACTACAACGGCAGACAACAATGCAAACTAGCCACAGACTGCAAACAGCACAGCCAGTGATTTTCATACAGAGCGCTACGTAACGTTGCCAATAAGGAAACATAAACAGCCTACTTACACGTGTTTCATTTTTCACGAATCCATAATGGTTTCATGTGACATTTTATGAATAAATGTCGAGCTTCTGTATTTCGGTTTTTAGGCTTTGTTTCCGATACTTACCGCAAATTAAATCTGAAAACCGAAATACAGACCGATTTGATCTTAAATTTCATTTCCGACTAGCTTAGCGCCCTCTGTTTCGCTCGCGTAGGGGTATGGCCTCTATAGATTCTTTTGTTTTTATTTAGTCGAATTTTTATGTTCTTCACAAGTTGCAACACCTGCTAAACTTTTCACGCTAATTAAGACTATATAAGCACGGTCTTTTCTGAAGGTACTTCTGACCAAAAACCGATTCTGGTAGCTGGAGACTAAAGTTTTTGTTAACACGCCTTTTGCGTTCCTGTGAAAATATTTCCACGTGTGTGTGTGTGTGTGTGTGTGTGTGTGTGTGTGTGTGTGTGTATTGTTGACGAAGGTCTTAACGGCAGAAAGCTATAATTGCGAGAGTCTTTCTGTTGTGCCTATCTGCGACTCAGCATCTCTGCTATATGGTGAGTAGCAACTTTCCTTCTCATAACATTGTTAGATTCAATCGTGGATTTTCTATTGTTTCATTTAACATTTACAAGACCGTCGTTTGATTATCTTGTTTTGCTTCACCATGATGTATCTCCTTAGGCGTCTATAAATAATGTTGCAGGTTTCAGGAATCATTTTAGGTAATAATTGTGAAGATACAACTGCACTGAATTTGAGGTGCTCTTAATTTCTGCCAGCGGCTAAAAACCTTTATCTAGCTAGCAGCCTCTCGTTCACAGCTTACAGCCTCTCTCATGACTGTGTTCTTTTCCGTTAAAAATGGTTTGATGATGTTCAGCGGCTCCGACATACATGTTAGATAATAACGAAAGTCATAGGCTGCCAAGCCCTTAAGTAACAGAGCGTGAGTGTATTTCACGTGAGTTTAAAGCCTGCTCAGCTCCTGATACCGGAAGTGACATCAAATTGAGGTGTGCCAGCAGCACATTTCCAGTAAGCTGAGCGTGACCACAGTCTAATAAATACAGTCATAACTCTCTCTGCTGCGGAAGTTGTTAGTGTTAGACAGCTGAAGCGACACAAGCGCTCCAAGCGGCGAGGAAGCAGAGACTCACGTTCATCGTAAAGCCCGGTCCACACGCAACGATCTTTCTGCGCAGACATCGGCGCAGATGTCTGTACATGCAAAAGATCGCTGCAAATGTGGTGTGTTCACACGACACAAACCCCAATCTACTACTCGCCAGCCATCTGCAGGTGTAGAAAAGAAATATCAGTGGCAAACGACTACGCTCCCCGTAAACGTCAAAAATTTAATTCAGTTATTTTGAAATATAGAAATGGAGGAAGTTCTGTTGTGGTCTGTGTTCGCAACATGTGTTGCAAAAAACATTCAGACCAACCGCAGGAAACAGAGAAAGCGGTCAAAATGGTGTAGACAGTGGCTGCTAAAGCGAAAGCAGTTTTCTCATGTACATTTAGTGCGCGAGTTGCAGGGCGAACCTGTTTTGTTTTACATTACTTCGTGTTCCATTTCCTGGCACATTGGCACTCCAATTTCATCTTCAATTGTACTCCTGCTTGGTCTTGGCGTTTCTTGATCACTAAGAAAGCCAAACAGATCAAAATACCATAACATTGGCTGGTATACTTGATCTACTCTTACACCAGATCTTCTAGATTTCTGAACTTTGGATAACTCTTTTCGGTAAACAGTTCGCTGACAGACTTAATTTACTTGACTTGCCTTCATGGATCATCCTTCAGGAGAGCGTAAATAGCTTCAAATGTGTTGGGTATTATTTTACTCGACGCTTGTTTCGATATTGCAGTTGAAAATTCGAAATCCTTGTAGCTCCTTCCTGTTGCTAGGAATCTTAATGTTACCGCCAGCTGTTCATGAGGAGAAATTGCCCTTCTCATACAAGTATTTTTTCTCATAATATGAGAGGTTACAAGCTTTAAGAGATAATTATAAGTTTCGACATCCATCCGCAAATAATTTCGCCAATTCGCAACGAATTTTTTTTATTACCGTTTCTCTGTTTGCCGAAGCGTCAACTGCCCGCAATTTTTCAATTATAGCATTGTATGCTGCTGTCTTTTTGTCTCGGTCACAATATTCTTTACTTTTAATCTTCTACAAACATGGGTGGTTTCTATATATTTCAATGAATTCACTTACAAACTCTCGAGAACACTGACGAGTATCAGCCATTGCCCTGTGCGCACAAATACAAACACTAGACAGTAAACAGCTGTTTCGCGCCAGATTTGCGGCGATCTCCTGTACACACGCTCCAACTTGTCTGTGCAGATGTGGTTTGAACCCACAGATTTGAGAGGTTTCGCTCAAACCTCCAACTCCAACTTCCAGGTTTGCACACACCTCAGGTTGATGCAAATCTTCTGTCCACACGCAACGATCTGTCTGCGCAGATGTGATGTGCGCAGACATTTGCGCAGACAGATCGTTGCGTGTGGACGGGCCTTAAGGATAATGATTGTTTTTAATTGTTTTGTCCTTAATTAACTGAATAGTTGTTATCATTTGGCGTTCCATGCTTTAGCAAATTACATGTAATATCGTGAAATACATCTAAAAAAAAGCCAAATGACACTGATCCAATGACATAAGCTACAACTCATTCATGAAGAAATACTTTCAAATATGTTTATATTTACAGCTTATTCCTCTGGAAGCAAGAGAATATAAAACATTTCTTGGATGAGGAGCATATATTTTTGTTGTTCTCTGTTATTTATCATAGGCATTTTCCTTGACATTTAAAAAAGTTTTTTGTAGATTCCAATGATTCTTCTTTGCTTACATTCGCTCTACTTTCTAATACACGAATATATTTGTAAATGCAAATACTTTTGCTCCAAAAGCGAATATGTTGCAGATTCTTGGCGTTTGTGGCTCAGATTTAGCAACAATTGCGGAACTGATTTCTCCTGTCTTGAGAAATAGTTTTATTGCTTTTGACGAGTTCTTATTACGCCTGTGTGGTTTTCCCTTAGGCAACAGTTGCGGTGGCTTATTTGATACGTTAAATAATGTAGGTATTACATTCCACATAGTTTCCTACTTTCCACATTCATTGATTTGGCTGAAAGTGTAGCGAGCAAAACTACTTTGCTGGGCAGGTATTCGACGTGTTTCCTTAACGGGTCGGATCCTCCTAGCATTTTTTTTTTGTTATTAAAGGAAAAAGACATCATTCAGTAAACATCTGTACGTTAAAAGAGACTCGTAAATGAACTGTCCTGTAAAGCACCGTTTCGTTTCTCTCAGGAACCTTTGGAAATCGCAGAAATAGCAGCTAAATATTTTATTCGCAGTAATTAAGTCGAACCAGGGACGTAAGGAAGACGATAAAATGCATTAAAGATGCTTGCATCAGGCGGGAACGGAGTAAATAAGCATAACCTTTTATTCAAAAAGAAAAGCACAGTAAATTTCCGTGAAAGTAAAGAAATGTGAAAGTATATCTATTATACTGATTAAAACTGAAAATACGAGGGTGGTTTGAGAAGTTCTCGGAACCATCACGACAGGCCAACGCTAGTGCAACGAGTTGTTCACGTGATCTTCATTGGACCGTTGCCTGTAAACACGTGCCACGTCAGTGCTCTTGGAAGAGAGCTGTGGCGGTGACGTGGTTCTGTTGTGGTTCCCGCGTAGTGATTTGCCAAGATGGAAAAAAATCGAGATTCGAGTAGCGATTTAGTACTTCATAAAGAAAGCAAAGAACATTCATGCAGATATCCAGAATACGCTGGGGGACACTGCTACTTCATATTCAACTGTTGTCAAGTGGACAAATGAATTTAAATTTGGTCGGGAGAGCATAGATAATGATCCGCGCAGTGGTCGGCCAAGATATGTCACTACTCCAGAAATCATTGCTAAAATGCACAAAATGGTCATGGAGGATCGCTGATTGAAAGTGCGTGAAATTGCACACGCTTGCCAGATGTCATCTTCAAGATGTGTGCCGCGACTCTTGACGCTGGATCAAAAACGCATGAGAATGGATATATCGGAACAATGTTTGGCCTGTTTTAAGAGAAACAGGCAAGATTTTTTACGCTGGTTTGTCACCACAGATTAAACTTGGCTGCACTATTGTACCCCAGAGACAAAACAACAGTCAAAGCAGTGGAAACATGCTGATTCTCCGCCACCAAAGGAAGCATAGACAATTCATTCGGCGGGAAAGGTCTTGGCATCAGTGTTCTGGGATGCCATGAACGTATGTTATCGTTGGCCGGGAGGCCCCATTTGGGGAAGTTCGGCCGTCAAGTGCAAGTCTTATTTCAGGGCGATTTGCGCGCAGGCGAAGTGGATTCTGAAACTTCCTGGCAGATTAAAACTGTGTGCCCGACCGAGACTCGAACTCGGGACCTTTGCCTTTCGCGGGCAAGTGCTCTACCAACTGAGCTACCGAAGCACGACTCACGCCCGGTACTCACAGCTTTACTTCTGCCAGTACCTCGTCTCCTACCTTCCAAACTTTACAGAAGCTCTCCTGCGAACCTTGCAGAACTAGCACTCCTGAAAGAAAGGATATTGCGGAGACATGGCTTAGCCACAGCCTGGGGGATGTTTCCAGAATGAGATTTTCACTCTGCAGCGGAGTGTGCGCTGATATGAAACTTCCTGGCAGATTAAAACTGTGTGCCCGACCGAGACTCGAACTCGGGACCTTTGCCTTTCGCGGGCAAGCGCTCTACCATCTGAGCTACCGAAGCACGACTCACGCCCGGTACTCACAGCTTTACTTCTGCCAGTATCTCGTCTCCTACCTTCCAAACTTTACAGAAGCTCTCCTGCGAACCTTGCAGAACTAGCACTCCTGAAAGAAAGGATATAGCAGAGACATGGCTTAGCCACAGCCTGGGGGATGTTTCCAGAATGAGATTTTCACTCTGCATGTCTCTGCAAGGTTCGCAGGAGAGCTTCTGTAAAGTTTGGAAGGTAGGAGACGAGGTACTGGCAGAAGTAAAGCTGTGAGTACCGGGCGTGAGTCGTGCTTCGGTAGCTCAGTTGGTAGAGCACTTGCCCGCGAAAGGCAAAGGTCCCGAGTTCGAGTCTCGGTCGGGCACACAGTTTTAATCTGCCAGGAAGTTTCATATCAGCGCACACTCCGCTGCAGAGTGAAAATCTCATTCTGGAAGTCGATTCTGTTTGCAGATTATCTCTCCATTGGGCAAACAATTACTGGAGAATACTATGCTAACCTCCTGGACAAATTAAAACAAAAGATACGCGAAAAAAGAACAGTTTAAGCTAGGAGAAAGCCCGCACACATGTGCCGTCGCCATGGCAAAATTGCACGAACTAAGATATGAATTGTTTCCACACCCGCCTTATTGACCTGATATGGCTCCGTCAGACTTCCATCTCTTCCCAAAACTGAAAATTTTTCTTGGTGGACGAAGATTCCCTTCAAACGAAGAATTGATAGTCGGAGTTGACAACTATTTCGCAGGCCTGGAGGAAACTCATTTTCGAAATGGAATCAAGGCACTGGAACATCGTTGGACCAAATGCATTAATCGACAAGGAAACTACATTGAAAAATAAAAAAAGTTTTAGTGAGGTAAGTAAATCGTTCAAATGGCTCTGAGCACTATGCGACTTAACGTCTGAGGTCATCAGTCGCCTAGAACTTAGAACTAATTAAACCTAACTAACCTAAGGACATCACACACATCCATGCCCGAGGCAGGATTCGAACCTGTGACCGCAGCGGTCGCTCGGCTCCAGATTGTATCGCCTAGAACCGCACGGCCACTACGGCCGGCTGAGGTAAGTACTTTCTTTCTATTCCGTTCCGAGAACTTTTCAAACTACCTTCATATACGAAAGACCTGAGCCTCCTCGTTTGAGTACTTTGATAGTAAATGTAATTTCACGGCTGTTGTATCACTGTTACGATTGTGACTTTTAATGATAAATAAAAACTGTTTACCCAGGATCACGCTGTCTGATCTCTAACAAGCTATATAGCAGATTTTTTCAAGTAACCTATGTGACAGATCGTGTGGCTATTTCACATTTCATTAATCATATTTTATTGACATTATCTTCCTTATATTTAGTTACATAAACAAAATGCTTCAGATGCTTCGCATATGTTACTGCAGGCACCAGAATCTACCTCATGCATAGCAGCTACTGAAATGCAAAACAATCACTAATGTAAATGGCTCTGGTTGCTAATTATCAAGAGTGTTAATGCTTGTCTTTTTTTCAGGTTGCATTGGTCGTCAGTAATTACTGCTCCTCAGAAGTTATCAGAAGCCAGCAAACAGAGTCAACTTACATACGTTCACTGCGAAGCCTTAACTCCATTCCAGTGCACAGTGCACTGTCTCCACACATTTCACATTTACTTACATTTCCCAACACTACAGCAGAAAACCACACTAAAAATGACGCATTTTGGAGAAATCGTTAACGCAGTCTATCACTAAAACTGCGTATATTCGTATTATACAAGTGTCAATACGGAAACCACGAAATATGGCATGGTAGCTTCACACAAGGACCAATACAATGTAATTGTTGGTCCCAGAATCTGCTACAAAGAGCGACGATGAAAAAGGTATTAGCATACTACTCGATGAGAACTCACTTTTCTTGGCATCCTTACTCTAAGTCTCTTACCACACGACCGGTCACGGAGAACAGAACGAGAACTAACATTGCTATTAACCTTGCGGTGTCTCGAAGGCTTTTATTGTCAGAGTGTCATTGTGTGTGTGGTCTTCAGTCCAGAGACTGGTTTCATGCAGCTCTCCATGCTACTCTATCCCGTGCAAGCTTCTTCATCTCCCAGTACCTACTGCAACCTACATCCTTCTCAGTCTGTTTAGTGTATTCATCTCTTGTTCTCCCTCTACGATTTTTACCCTCCACGCTGCCCTCTAATACTAAATTGGTGATCCCCTGATGCCTCTGAATATGCCCTACCAGCCGATCCCTTCTTCTAGTCAAGTTGTGCCACAAATTTCTCTTCTCTCCAGTTCTATTCAATACCTCCTCATTAGTTATGTGATCTACCCATCTAATCTTCAGCATTCTTCTGTAGCACCACATTTCGAAAGCTTCTATTCTCTTCTTGTCCAAACTATTTATCGTCCACGTTTCACATCCATACATGGCTACACTCCATACAAATACCTTCAGAAACGACTTGCTGACACTTATATCTATACTCGATGTTAACAAATTTCTCTTCTTCAGAAACGCTTTCCTTTCCATTGCCAGTCTACATTTTATATCCTCTCTACTTCGACCATCATCAGTTATTTTAATCATCTTGTGGTGCAGTTCTTATTGTTGTCTCCGTGCATGCTAAGAAAATAGGATAAGAAGTTCCACCTTATACAAGACGCCTTTTTTCTTTTGTTTCACCCATACATGTTTCAGCACTTTTGTGCTGTCATCAGTGGGTTCTACTTTTATTTTTAACTGTAAATTTGTTGTTAACATATTAACATTTGCGACGTTTACAACATTATGTAAAAGTTGCATTTATAACTTAATTGGCGAAAAGTAACATACCTTACAATATGTTATTGTCCTCGGGTTTTGGTAGCTGTTATGCTACACAATATACAACATGTCATCTGCAAACAGCAAAACGTAATTTATTTTCTATTTGTTATATATTTACGAACGGAAATAACACTGTATCACGTTTTCTTTCTGTAACTTATAGTTTTGAAGTTGTGGGACGTTTTCCTGTTTTGTTGGCGAAGTTAATAGGCTTACTTCTTTGCCTGTGTTCGCGTGGCAATGCAGTTTTTCGATTACTCAAAACATAGGCGGAGTTTTCGCTGCCATTACGTGTTGTTGTGGCTGTGTAGCGTTCATTTGTTTCGTAGCGTGTTCTGCTGGGTGAGGCGCGCGAGTTTGAATTGTATTTGGTGTTAGTGGTGTGTGGTTTATGTGGGTTTGTGTGTGTGTGATGAGTACTGGGGCAGAGAGAGAGTGAGAGAGAGAGAGAGACAGACAGAGAGAGAGAGAGACTGAAAGAAAGAAAGAAAAGAGAGAGGATTTGTGTGTGTGTGTGTGTGTGTGTGTGTGTGTGTGTGTGTGTTTTACTTGTATAGTTCTTCTATTGTGGCGAAGAGAGTTTTGTTGCACAGTGATGTGTATTCATTGAGTACTTTCTTTCCTTCGGATGTTGATTTTTGGATGTGGTAGTTTTCTTCGATAGTTAATTTTTGCTATAGGCTGCTGCTAGTTTTTAGGATGTGAAGGTCAGTTTCAATGTTTGTTGGGTGGTGGTTGTGTGCTACCAGGTGGTCTGCAAATGTTGAGTGTGTGCTATTGCTTTTCAGTGCTCTGAGGTGTTCATTACATCTGGTTCTGAAGGTCCTGCATGTTTGCCCCACATATACAGATTGACGGCAGTTGCAAGTAAGTTGGTAGATGCCAGACTGCCTGTATTTGTCAGTGTTGATGGTAATTCTTCCGAGTCTGCTCTGTATTGCGTTGTTGGTTCTGTATGCTATGTTGAGTCCTTGTTTCTTTATTATATTACCCACCCTGTGTGTGACTTTGTTGTTGTAAGTCATTATGTGCCATTTGTTGCTTACTGTCTGCTGATTTGTTGTGTGATGAGTTGTGTTTGTATGTGTGTGTGTTTCATGGTTATGTGCTGTTTGTTTTTGTATTTTGTGGTTTATTTTGTCTACTCTCTTTGCGTCATATCCATTCTCCTGTGCAATTTGTTTTATTGTGTTCAGTTCTTGTGTGTAGTCATGCTTATTCATGGGTATTTTGTTCAGCCTGTGAAGTAAATATCTGAAGCTGGCTTCTTTGTGGGTTATGGGGTCATTGGATTGGTTATGAATAATGGTGCTGGTGAGTGTGGGTTTTCTGTAGATTGTGAATTCATGTTTGTTGTTTCTCTTGTGTATAGTGAGATCTAAGAAATTAAGTTTTTCATCTGTTTGTGTTTCTATGGTGAATTGTATTTGTGGGTGGATGGAGTTTATGTTATCATGAAGTTCTTTTATGTGGGACAGTGGTTCATCTACACTCCTGGAAATGGAAAAAAGAACACATTGACACCGGTGTGTCAGACCCACCATACTTGCTCCGGACACTGCGAGAGGGCTGTACAAGCAATGATCACACGCACGGCACAGCGGACACACCGGGAACCGCGGTGTTGGCCGGCGAATGGCGCTAGCTGCGCAGCATTTGTGCACCGCCGCCGTCAGTGTCAGCCAGTTTGCCGTGGCATACGGAGCTCCATCGCAGTCTTTAACACTGGTAGCATGCCGCGACAGCGTGGACTTGAACCGTATGTGCAGTTGACGGACTTTGAGCGAGGGCGTATAGTGGGCATGCGGGAGGCCGGGTGGACGTACCGCCGAATTGCTCAACACGTGGGGCGTGAGGTCTCCACAGTACATCGATGTTGTCGCCAGTGGTCGGCGGAAGGTGCACGTGCCCGTCGACCTGGGACCGGACCGCAGCGACGCACGGATTCACGCCAAGACCGTAGGATGCTACGCAGTGCCGTAGGGGACCGCACCGCCACTTCCCAGCAAATTAGGGACACTGTTGCTCCTGGGGTATCGGCGAGGACCATTCGCAACCGTCTCCATGAAGCTGGGCTACGGTCCCGCACACCGTTAGGCCGTCTTCCGCTCACGCCCCAACATCGTGCAGCCCGCCTCCAGTGGTGTCGCGACAGGCGTGAATGGAGGGACGAATGGAGACGTGTCGTCTTCAGCGATGAGAGTCGCTTCTGCCTTGGTGCCAATGATGGTCGTATGCGTGTTTGGCGCCGTGCAGGTGAGCGCCACAATCAGGACTGCATACGACCGAGGCACACAGGGCCAACACCCGGCATCATGGTGTGGGGAGCGATCTCCTACACTGGCCGTACACCACTGGTGATCGTCGAGGGGACACTGAATAGTGCACGGTACATCCAAACCGTCATCGAACCCATCGTTCTACGATTCCTAGACCGGCAAGGGAACTTGCTGTTCCAACAGGACAATGCACGTCCGCATGTATCCCGTGCCACCCAACGTGCTCTAGAAGGTGTAAGTCAACTACCCTGGCCAGCAAGATCTCCGGATCTGTCCCCCATTGAGCATGTTTGGGACTGGATGAAGCGTCGTCTCACGCGGTCTGCATGTCCAGCACGAACGCTGGTCCAACTGAGGCGCCAGGTGGAAATGGCATGGCAAGCCGTTCCACAGGACTACATCCAGCATCTCTACGATCGTCTCCATGGGAGAATAGCAGCCTGCATTGCTGCGAAAGGTGGATATACACTGTACTAGTGCCGACATTGTGCATGCTCTGTTGCCTGTGTCTATGTGCCTGTGGTTCTGTCAGTGTGATCATGTGATGTATCTGACCCCAGGAATGTGTCAATAAAGTTTCCCCTTCCTGGGACAATGAATTCACGGTGTTCTTATTTCAATTTCCAGGAGTGTATTAAGCAAATTATGTCATCTACGTATCTGTACCAATATATTATTTTGTACTGTTTTGGTATTACTATTTTGTCAAATATTTGTTTTTTTATCGCCGGCCGCGGTGGTCTAGCGGTTTTAGGCGCGCAGTCCGGAACCGCGCGACTGCTACGGTTGCAGGTTCGAATCCTGCCTCGGGCATGGATGTGTGTGATGTCCTTAGGTAGATTAGGTTTAAGTAGTTCTAAGTTCTAGGGGACTGATGACCACAGATATTAAGTCCCATAGTGCTCAGAGCCTTTTGTTTTTCTATCTGGTTGAGGAAAATGTCAGCTAGGAGGCCACTGATTGGGGATCCCATGCGTAGTCCATCTTGTTGAGAGTAAAATCTGTTGTTGAATGTGAAGTAGTTCTGTTCTGTGAAGAGCCTGAGTATGGCTAATATTTCTTGAATGTTTGTTGTGGGTATGTTTCCTTGCAGTTGGAGGTTTCTTTCTATTGTGTTGATGGTTTCTTCTGTTGGGATGTGTGTGTACATTGATATTATATCAAATGAAACCAATGTTGCTGTGTTTGATATGTTTTCACTTTTTATTTTTTCTATTAAGTCAGTTGAGTTCTTTAGACTTTTGTTGTCAGTGTATTTGTATATTGTCTGTAGCAGAGTGTGTGTGTGTGTTTGGCTAAGTGGTATGTTGGTGCTTTGCTGAAGTTAATTAATGGACATATGGGTATTCTGGGTTTGTGAACTTTAGGCAATGATTTTAGGGTGGGGGCCTTGGGATTTTTCTGTATCATTTTTTAAATCTGTGTTTTTGTGAAAATTGTTTCTATGTTTCTCAGGGTTTTCTGTAACTTACTTTGGTATCGGTTTGTTGGGTCACTTGTTAATTCTCTGATGTTGTTGCTTTGGATGAATTCTAATGTTTTGTGAATGTATTCCTGTTTGTTTATGACTACTATTGAATGATCTTTGTCAGATTTTGTGATGATGGCATTTTCTTGTGTTAATTTATTCTGTAGTTTTCTGTAGGTTTTTTCTTCAGGAGTCCTAGTGTTTCCTTTTATGGTGGTTTTCTTCTCTTTGATTATATTTCTTATTTCCTCAGCAACTAGTTCTCTTGTTAGGTTTGCATTAAATTCAGGTGTGTTTAGTTTTTCTTGTTCCTTTATGATGTTTTCAGTTTCTGTTATGATATTTTCTACTCTCCTATTTGACACCATTGTGTTAATGTTATGTTTGGGACCCTTTTCAAGTAGGCTGATTTCTTGTTCAGATAAATTTATGTCTGTTAGATTAATCACTCTTTTCTGAAAGGTGTGTTTGTTGTATTGGTGGTGGGATTGGTGGGTATTTGTGTGATAATCCCATCAGTTATTTTGCTCCCCAAATAGCAAAACTCATTAACTACTTTAAGCGTTTCATTTCCTAATCAAAGTCCTGCAGCATCACCTGTCTTAATTCGACTACATTCCATTAATCTCGTTTTGCTTTTGTTGATGTTCATCTTATTCCCTTCCTTCAAGACACTGTCCATTCCGTTCAGCTGCTCTTCCAGGTCCTTTGCTGTCTCTGACAGAATTACAATGTCATCGGCGAACCTTGTAGTGTAACGACGTAAGTTTTGTATGAATGATTTTCTTTTGACATATGACCATGTGCAGACTTCGTCACCTACGTCAGTTACAACACACTTCAAAATTATTTAAATCTTTTTTAAATTTGTCTCTGAATGGTTCTTGAACGAAACTGTAATTAAAACATCATCATTTGAGTCGTATGTGCAGCATTTTGTCACTCAGGCCAATTGGTTTGCGCAAACTTTTTTCAATTTAGATGTCGTTTGTTTCTCCTCAGAAATTATATTAATGCAAGTGATCTGCTTTAATAAATATTAGAACCACACTGAATAAACTTTCGAGATTCTGACTCGCGATGGACGTTGTCAAAAATTAATAATCTTGTCAAGTAAATTACGTAACATAATTCTTCATAAATAAATTCTCGGAACACGTATTTCAACTTTAGTAGCATCCACTAGTTTATTATCTTCCTACATATAGACGTGAACCTGAGCCTTGACAAGACAGAACTGTACATTTACAACATGATTAAACTTTCTATGACGTCATTGTTGTAGAAACATTACAAATTCTTAATTTTCAATTTTTAGAAGCACAACGCGACAACTCGGTTTCAGGATCTTCTGTTGCTCTTTGGCTGTCGACCTGCGACGTATAGTGGCCAACAATTTTCTCTCTGGTCCCGGCAGCGAAGATGCTGTCTCCGCTCGTTGCGCCGCCCTCTCCGTACATGAAACATAAAAAATAAATACAAAACTTTAGACAATTCACAACCATTACAAATATTACAAAAATACATAAACAAAAAACTAAATTAAACTTACATTCACCTGCAAACTGGGCTGACACTGGTGGATGGATGACGCTTCAATTTCGCGTCCCACTACGACCTCAAAGTTTTTATTTCTTCTCCATGGATTTTAATTCCTACTCCGAATTTTTCTTTTGTTTCCTTTACTGCTTGCTCAATATACAGATTGTATAACATCGGGGATAGGCTACAACCCTGTCTCACTCCCTTCCTGACCACTGCTTCCTTTTCATGCCCCTCGACTCTTATAACTGCCACCTGGTTTCTGTACAAATTGTAAATAGCCTTTCGCTCCCTGTATTTTACCCGTGCCACCTTCAGAATTTGAATGAGAGTATTCCAGTCAATGTTGTCAAAAGCTTTCTCTAAGTCTACAAATACTAGAAACGAAGGTTTGCCTTTCCTTAATCTATTTTCTAAGATAAGTCGTTGGGTCAGTTTTGCTTCACATGTTCCAACGTTTCTACAGAATCCAAACTGATCTTCCCTGAGGTCGGCTTCTACCAGTTTTTCCATTCGTCTGTAAAGAATTCGTGTTAGTATTTTGCAGCCGTGGCTTATTAAACTGATAGTTCGGTAATTTTCACATCTGTCAACACCTGCTTTCTTTGGGATTGGAATTATTATATTCTTCTTGAAGTCTGACGGTATTTCGCCTGTCTGATACGTCTTGCTCACTAGAAGGTGGAGTTTTGTTAGGCCTGGCTCTCCCAAGGCTGTCAGTAGTTTTAATGGAATGTTGTCTACTCCCGGGGCCTTGTTTCGACTTAGGTCTTTCAGTACAAGAATTCGTACCAAGGTTGACGTGTTCGTGATAAATTTTCAGTGAACCATTCCGTCGAAACAGCATGCTGCAAGATCTAATACAAGAAAGCAAAACGCCACGAAACCAATATGGCGAATGCCGCATGGAGCGTCATGTCGGTTTGACGTCACTTCCCACTGCGGCTACTAGTAGGAGGGAAGAGTGGGGGAGCCACGAAGGCTTTAACGTTTGCTTGAATATCTTTCCTTGCATTAGCAACTTCTTTGAACACAGCTTCCTTTTGGATTTCTTTTTGTTTTTTGCCTTATTACCTCTAAAACAGCCAAGGCAAACCGCACTTTTGTTTCTGTGTAAAACAAAGCGGGATGGCCTAGGACACAATCTCAATGAGTGAAAGATAAACACATCACAACAGGGCAGCGCTGTAATATCTGAGTGCAGTCGGTAGGGAGGTGTGTAGGCTGCCACGAGATTGGTCTGTCGGTCGGTTTCCAATAAACTGGTGCATGTGTATAGCCCCTTTTCCTGGTAGTCTGCTGTTTTCTTGCTGTAACCTAGTTTTTCTGTAGGACCCAGTTAGGACACTCAGCTTCATTTCTGTCAGTGTCTTAGAGCAGTCAACATGTAGAGTTTGCATAGTCGGCATCCATCTGAGATGATCTCATGGTGGTAGTCGCCATGTTGGGGAAGGTCTGGCTCCAAGGCCTCACGTACTTATGGGGATAGTATGAGCTTTTGAAAACCGCGTATGACGTTTACTATTCACAGGATGCAAATAATCCATGTGGTTCACGCCATCAGAAGACAGTAGTTGGCTGTCGTCTGCCTCAACATGGCGAGATACAACGGGCTATACAATAGGTAACTCAAACCGTCACCCTTCACTGCTGTCTCTCATTGCCAGTTTTTCTCTCTCTAGTTTGTCTCTGTTCTTTAGAGGCTGCCTTAATACCACTCTTGGTCAAATGCTTCAGCAGAGCGAAAACAAAGAGTCCCTGTTAATTACACAATGTATTTTTGTCCGAATTCTCATAGCCAAATGAGGAGTGGGAAATGATGAAATGGGGTGTCACATGGACCAGCGAGAGGTCTGCCTCTGCAAAGAACGGCTTATGTGCTCGAAAGTAATGCGGGTATTTATATAGATTTAATTAGTGATTCAAGATAATATTTTACCCTAATTTCCATTGCCAAATGAAGGGTCGGAAATGGGCTAATTGGGTGTAAAACTGATCAGCCTGAGGTCTAGTTTTGCAAAAGAGGATTTAATTGCTTGGGAGCATCAGAGTAATTAAAAAAATTATTTGTGATTTGAAGGAAATTTTTGTCCGAATTTTTGTACCCACACAAGGTGGGGAAATGGACAAATGGGGGCATCAAATTGCACAGTGGGAGGTCTAGTTTTGCAAAAAGAATGTTAATTGCTTGAAAGTAAGCAGGGTTATTAAGAAAAGTCTACTAAACAAATATCGCCTGGTACTCTTTAAAATTCTAAGTTAAACATTGAAATTCAAATTCTCAGTAGACACCTCACATACATTATCTTGATCCGTGTATTCTTAATAATAACAAAATAAATATCAGTATCTTCATATATTACATTTCATGCTTTCTGAACAAAATGTAAAACTAAAAGAAATAATAAAAGAATTATCAAATGTTTTATGAAACGATTTATCTAAAAGTAAGAAATAAAATATGTTACAGAACCATTCGGCACACCTTTGAATGTTGCTTGAAATCACGTACAGCAGATGAGGTGCTCACTGAGAATGTAAGTTTCATTGTTTAACTTAGAATCTTAGAATTTTAGAGATTACTATAGGAAATTTGTTTGGTGGATTGTATAGACCATGCGATCTGTCGCTTTGTGACTTTCATGTATTTGTGTCACCTGTGCCTGAAGGTGTAAAAAAGTTGCAAGCATTTTCTGTCTTAGAAATATTCAGTAGAGCATCCTTCAAATACGAGGAAAGAGAGCATATGTGGCGCAAGACCTAATGTCTCACTTACAATTGCTGTCGACATCATTTTTCTTGCCCACTCACTTTTCCAAAAAAAAAAAAAAAAAAAAAAAAAGTATTCAAAAATGGAAAAGTAAATCACTGGCCAGTTCCAGTCAAACTGTGTGAGCTTTACCAACTTCTGTGGTTCTTTGTTTATGATTTTAGATATTTAAATATTCGACTTTGCCAAGCAATGACAGCCACATTTTTGCTTCAGTATTCGAAATTCTGTACGTGGTTTCGTGCAACATTCAAACCAGTGTTAAATTTTACTGTAATCTGTTTCTTTTTCCTTTTTCTTTTTCTTTGTTTTTGTTACCATTCAGACAAATCATTTCACAAAACATTTCGCCGTTTTTCCTAATTTTTTGTGTCTTATACTTCGATTGATGGTTGATCACACGTGAAGCTGATACTCAATATTAGTGCAGTGCACTCTTTCCTCCCGCTTTCAACGCTCAATGTTCTTTTTCCTGTTCGTTCATTAATTTTAAATGCAAAATATGTTTGAGTTACTGAGTCAAATTTGGGTTACTCCCATTGTTATGATTGTGGCACGGCCATTCCTGATCACGTAAACCATTATGACAAGCTTCGATTAATCGATGTTCAAATGGGCTGGCTGTTGGAAGTAAGAGATGCTTCCAAAGCTGCACAGTACAACAGCATCACATACCTACAACTTAGAGGAAGTTGGGTGAGTGTGGGAGAGAGAGAGAGACAGAGAGAGAAAGAAAGAAAGAGTAGGTGAGGCGGAACCACAAATTCACAATGCAAGGAAAAATTACTCATTGGGAAAGTGAGTACTTACATGTCATTCCATGTTTTGTCTCGGTATGTCCATCTATTTAGAGATAGTTGCGGGCTCGGCTGTTTGCTACAGGATGTCAAATCAAACACCTTCAGCCATCTAATTTCCAAACTGTTGTTTTATTTGGCTACCAGTTTCGGCGATTTATTTCGCCATCTTCAGGCGGCTGGCCGATGTGTAGGACGATTCCACCTTGGTTCTGGTCAAAATAGGGGCCAGAATTCAAATACTGGTATCTGTAGATTTATGCTTGCTATAGCGATCACTTCAACCATCATCTGGTTGCTCCAAGTTGGTTCTGCTAGTCAGCATCTACATGACGAACTTCACACAAGCCAGCGTCTTCAGTATGACAACATCGTGTAGCTGTCAAATAGACGGCTGGCTTTCCAGAACGAACATCTTGTAACATGTTGAAAACAAAAGTTGTTTGCTCTGTAACAAGTGTAACTGTATGATTATAGCGTGCACACAAGAACAAATCACCTATATTCTTCATGTTTTGATAGCCACGATTGCAATTTTAACAAGTGTCGTAAAGGATAATGGTACAGACGTCAGTTATACTTTAGGACATATGATATGCACATTAATTTGCCTAACTCCACGATTAACAAAAGTGTGCATGCACGGATCACTATTATGCTTCCCATTTAAATGTCCAAGTAGAGAAAACTTATTATATACACGAAAACAAAATATTATGCAGCTATGTACTTACACCCAAGAAAAAAAATATCGACGAAAATAATTGTAAACGATGACAATAACTTGCTGTTATGTATTAAATTAAATGTGCATCAAGTGTTTTGTAAAGTCATTACACAGTGGCTTAATTGACTAGAATCTCAATAGAAGTTTCCTCAGTGTTTACTGGAAGAAGCAGTAACATTTTTATTTTGATGATAAAATGCAGCAAACTTTCGATGAACTATTTTGAGAGATTTCCTGGTTTCTGTAAGTTCACTTTCAATTATTAAAAACAAAGGTTCAGAAATTAGGGACTGCAAGGAATAGGTGCCATCTCAATACAACATCCCTTTAAGTAACTACCTTTAAAACTTTGAGGTAGGAAAAAATTCACATAGTATAGTTTGACATTAGTATAACCTTTGATTTCCTTACACCACATATTCTAAATCAAGAGACTCAGTAGGTAAAAACTAGAATCAGATACATAAGAGCAAAACGTAAGCTTACTTGGATACAAGATTGCAGCACAAATAAAACATCTCTATGTAACTAAATTTTTATTTTCCTCAATATGCATTGAACTTCCTTGTGTTTTTATTTGCTACTTATTTTGACACTATCATATCATTTTCTTGTTTGGTATAATTATGCAGCAGAACATTGGAAACTGGACAGGCTATATGTCACACTTAGAGCATTACCACACACACATGTATCATGAAAAAAGAAGTTTAAACTGGCGTCTGACAAAACTATTCTTTTCAAAATTAACTTTAGAACCTGCTTTTGGTTACACATTTTTAAAAAGTGTAATTCAGAAAAATCTGATATCATTACACAAACATTACTTCAAGCCAGGTGAAATAATTTTATAAAGGACAAGGATGGGAAAGTTAAGCCACCCCTATTGAGAACATCAGAATAAAGGCTACAGTATTCACTTGAGTTTATGACTGACACATAAGTTTCAACAAGACCTTTTTTGTAAAGCCTTCTGTGCTACATACCCACAAACATAAACAAAAGTAGGATTATTATTAGTTAAATCATTTTTGTTCATTACTTTGACATACGAATCTTCAAATTCTGGGTTTGCTACAAAAATGCAGTCATCCACATCGTCACAGTCCCACTGGACCATTCAAAAGTCATCATTCAAAACCTGGTGGTTGAAAGAAATGCTTCCATAACATGTAAACTACTGACACAATTTTTTTCTTTCAAATTCTAAAATATGAGAGCACGAGATGCAATAATTTTCTCCAGATAGTTTTCTGCACAATCCAAATCTTGCTTCTAAATTATCAGTCTGAAACTTTCCAGTCACAAAATACTGTATTTATAAATTATTAAAACATAATTGAATAATGCAAAGAAGAACTTCATTCAAGTGGTGCAATGCTTCACTTTTAATGACTGCCAGCTGCTTAACCAACATTTAAAATTTTCCAAAAACTGTAGCCAAGAATCATTAGAAACAAAATTGTGAACTGGCTATCTCACATTGACTGTTTTCCACCGATATTATTTGTACAAAATGGGGTGTAACCTCACTCTGCACTTCAAAACATATCAAAGCAACTAAAATTGTGTCATGAAAAGCATTGTTTGCCAAGTTTATATGTTGATGTTCAATGGCACTGGGATACACACTTTTGTAATTGGGCTTTGAGTTGCTTTTATACTGGAGGTGCCTCTACATTCTGCTCTCTGTAAGTGTACAACTTAGCTTCTAAAACCCTTTCCAAAATTATGATCAAATGAGGGGAATACACATGTCTTGTCAGCATCTGTTAAGTTTATTAAATTGTTTCTTATGTTCTTAAACAGTCACAGTGTCATATGACATTAACTTTAATATGAGAACATAAATTGAAGTAATAATTGCTTTCAGAGCTTTCTGTCAGTTTCATGAACAAGTTTCTGTTTACAGCATTGACATCGTAGGTTACAGTTATGACTAAGTCCACAAGACATTACAAGTTATAAAAATGCAAGTGTTTTTTTCATATACCTCCTGCCCAGACACATTTTTCTCTGGATGCAATAAACCAATTTGTTTCATTCTCCCAAATGCAGTTGACACTAGCTAGCTAGGACTGTTGTAGCTTCAGTCGTTAATGAATTCTCAGCAAAACCAGTTGTTATAACACCTTCCTTGAACTGTAATTTTGGATTGATATAAATGTCAACAAACTATAAGATACATATTCTTTTTTCTTCAGACAATCTGGCTGCTGCATTTTTAAGAAAATGTCAATTACTTGTCTTATTTTCTGTTGAAATAGTTAAGAAACAAATAGGTATTTACCTCGAATGTGATAGATATATAAGACAGCTTGAATGAAGAGAACTGTATGCTGCACTGGTGTATTCAAACATTAAGAAAAATTATAGCAACATATAGGTACATTTTCTTTTTCATACCACTTGACCTAACTTGTTCAAACGAGAAACTGACACAGGTGCTGTTTCCATTGTCATCAATAAAATTTTGTACCAAATATGCAACACAATTTTTTAGTTTTGTGACACCATCATGTTCACAATTTTCACTGGTTGTTTCAAAGGTTACCTTTCGCTATAGAACGTTCTCTAGCTATGTCCAACGAATTATTTTCAAGTTTAGAGCCGTTATCCATTTCAGATCATGAGCATTTACAATATTATTGCCAACACATGCTTGACCGCACATACAACTGTCAGTCTGTACAGTAACTTGAATTTTTGGAATGTCTTCCACTGAAATCCCATAGAGACATATAGAATCGTTAATTACTGCATGGCACCACATGTCACTTTGCACAATTCCATCAACGTTTTTACACAAGCCTGTGAAACTTTTAATAACATATTTGGCAAGTCACTCTTCATTTCTCTTCTTTCATCTGCATCTTCTCTAGAGACAGATTTATTATGGTTTGCTTAAATAATGCGATATATTGGTGTAAATCCTTGGTAGTGAGCTGTCTCTTAATTTTGGTTTGAGTTCTTAGATATTTCTTCTCATGTCTTACCTTATCTTTAAAGGTAGGAAAGTTTATTACATCCCCTCCTTCTAAATGGTTAGCGTAGACCAGAGATCTTGTGGAAGGTACCCAGTCTTTCCTTGGAATGGCTTTTAAACATTCACGGTGCACATCCGCATCTGCTGGGAACAAACAAGCCTAAACTCGTTCGCCATCGTTCGCGGCTCCAGCTATAATGCGGAGATGGACTTCCACACTCATTCATTCGTCAGTGAAATTCACAGTTTTTTTTTGTCGAGGCAAAACACGAGCTAATACAAAAAAATTCTGATTCCAATGATATTGCACATATTTAGCACTATAGTGTGTTAAAAAAGTGTCGAATATTTTGACATTTTGTGCTAACCATGGAAACAAGAAGAAAAGTCCAGTAAACATCGACTCTAAATTGCATACATTCAGAGTGACGAGCACTTGTTCATCTTCGATACTGTGAAACGCATGTCTTCTATTTCAAGCTCTTTGCTTTCCATATTTTTGGAGAAGGCAGTAGCAAAAAAAAAAAAATCCAGTAAACACAGGTTGTAAAATACATACTATTCACGAACTATAAATTGGGATTTGTCGAGCAGTGGGTGAGCAAACAGTGATTGCTGCAGGAAGAGGTGGGAAGCGGGAAGAAACACGCTTCGCCTCCAGGTACCGTAAGTACACAGTGCACACAACACAGATCTGTGTTTTGAGACTTCCATGAAAGCAGCACTGTTTACGATGGATGTAGTCGTCACTTAAATCGAAATTGAGATCACTGCTTGTATAACATGAAAATTACGAAAAAACAATTAAAATAGCGCAACAAAACATAGATAACAGTAGCATAGCTTAGTGATAAGCAGACAACAATGCAGTCAACACCGCCTAATCGTCGCTGCTCGCTTGGCAACAAACAGCTGCACATCGGTATGGCACAAAGTATCCCGAGTGATACCGATCAGAACTAAGAACTCCACGTGCCAAGTTACAGTTCCCTCTCCCACACAGTAAAGGGTTAGGAGCTCATTATTCATAGTCGCTACTGAGAAAAATCTGTTGTATTGAACAAGTGCTTATAGCTCTTAAGGTACGCGTTACAGAGCCTACGTTTACTAGACCTTTTTTCTTGTTATGGTCCATACTACCTCCTCCCAAAATATCGAAAGCATCCAGAAGAAGAGATTTTCTTCACAATATCAAAGATGAACAAGTGCTCACAGTTCTTAAGGTATGCATTTTAGAGCCCATGTTTAATGGATTTTTTCTTCTTTTGATAGTTACTACAACCTCTAAAATAATCAGCTTTTAGCACCGTATTTCTGACGTGCAGGAAGCTTTAATGAATGCTGAAGAGGAGGGCAGTTTTCATTCAGTAGCTCTGTCGCTATTCCGAAAGGTTTATGCAGGTTACTTTTTACAAGTAAAAGGACTCTAATAAAGTGAAATAAAATTTTGGACTACAACCTACACAGGCTGTGCAATACTGAAACTGAACAAATGACAAGCGTGCTTTTACAGCAGCTCGCCATTACGGGCGCTAACTTCTACAAGAGACCTTCACGAACCTGTTTTATAAATGTTTCATAAATTATTACGTTAAGAAGTAGAATGTCTATTACTGAAAACACGTCCAGAGATCTGCATAGCATAAAATTTCGCGAAATACTCCGTAAGGCTACGCCAAGCAATAAACGTCGTGACATAACATTCGGGGAAGCTTAACAGCAGAAACTGAAAACCTTAACACTGCAACGTAAAACCACATTATTGCTGAGTTTAAAATCTCTAAAACAAACGGTAAACCCAATCGAAAAACAGCTGTAAGTCAGATGGGGTATCACTAACCTTAATTCAAGCGAATTGCTTTCCGACTTAAGGGGAGCCGGAGGTGGTCAAATCCAAAAAAATTACGATTTTCTTTTTTTTTTTGCTACCGAAAATTAATTGGAACATTCCTCTTTAATGTAAACTTTGAATTATTGTTCTACTCGCCCTAGAAGTGGAGTTATTACCATTTTCCCCCACGCCTGCAGAGGAAATCGGCGGCCGCTGAATGCATCTAACACCCTCTCGTGACTCCCTGGCGAACTGCTTGGGATTTTCTCGGCCTGTTACGCATACAGCGCCTTATGTTACGCATACAGCGAGTGTGCAAGGGTTGGCTACATTGCTTTCTGTGACAAATGAAGCGCTAAGAGCGCGGAACATCGTTTCTTTGCTGTTTACCGTTTCGAATTAGTTCAGTGTTGCGCCTGTTGTTGGTAGTATTATACTTCTTGTGTAAAGCGTTGTTCTGGTTACGATGCCACGTTTTAGTAACCGTGTATATAAGAAGAGGAAGAACGTAGGGAAAAGAATATTAACACTAATACCAAGTTGCAATACTACAATTGCTGAAACAGTGCGTTCTTCTGCTAAGCAACACATGGCCGGCCATAGCCCTGTGACATCTTCTAGCACGAAGCTGACTTGTGGAAGTGACAGATTTCGTGAATATGTTAGTGATAGTGATGATATTAACGAAGTACTGTATATTTGATTATTATCTTCTGTGCTGAAAGAAAGTGTTCTGTGCAAAATGTGTTCAAGTGTAGGAGTGGGACTAGAGATAACAAAGCACTTTGGTTTTGCTTGTGAGATGAAGATAATCTGTGCATGTTGCAAGTATCAAGTGACTTTCTACAATTCACATGCCAGTCTCTTTGGTGAAAATGGACGATCTGGAGTGTTTGATGTGAATGTTCGACTTGTGTATGGTCTTCGATCCATTGGAAAAGGGTCTGCTGCTGGTAAACTGTTTTGTGGTATTATGAACTTGCCATCGCCTCCAAGCAAATTTGGGTACTACTGTGAACTGGTAGGGTCCTCTGTTGAAGACGTGGCTTTGAAAACAATGAAGGAAGCAGTGGAGGAATCTGTAGAAATGAATGGTGGTTCTAGGGATTTGGTAGTGGCATTAGATGGTTCCTGGCAAAAGAGGGGTCATAAATCCCTGAATGGGGTTGTAACTGCTACTTGTGGTGATAGTGCAAAAGTGACAGATGTTGCAAAATCATCAATACATTGTAGGTGCAAAAATAAAATCAAAGGAGAGCACAGTGGAACCTGTGAGGCAAATTTTAGTGGATCAAGTGGAGCAATGGAAGTGGATGGAGTGAAACAAATTTTTGAACATTCATTTCCCAGATACAACGTTAGGTACAAATACTACCTTGGGGATGGTGACTCCAAAGGTTTCAAGACTATAGAGGAACTGAAACCATATGGAAATGAATTTGTAGTTGAAAAGTTGGAATGCATTGGGCATGTGCAAAAGCGTATCGGTGCACGACTTCGAAGGCTCAAACAAACTTTGGGTTCAAGTAAGCTCAGTGATGGAAAGACAATAGGAGGGAGAGGCAGGCTTACTGATGAGGTGATTGAACGTCTACAGAGATACTATGGATATGCTATAAGGCAAAATACTAGTAATGTTAGTGACATGCGAAAAGCAGTGTGGGCATTGTTCCTTCATACTGCCTCTTCCAATGAATTCCCTCAACACAGCCTGTGCCCAAAAGATTCCTGGTGCAAATATAATGCAAAAAAGGACTATGATCACAAACATGGTTTGCCAGCAGCTGTGATAAATGCAATAAAACCAATTTTTCATGACTTAGCACAGCCAGAATTGTTACACAAATGTCTACACGGAAAGACGCAGAATCCTAATGAGACCGTAAACAGTTTGGTTTGGAAAGTGATTCCTAAAAGGGTGTTTGTAAGCATAAAAACATTGCACTTTGGCATTTATGATGCAGTAGCAACCTACAACCAAGGGAATAGTGTGAAGTGTGAAGTTCTGAAGGCATTAGGATTTACAGCTGGGGTGAACACAGTACGAGCAGTAAGAAATATTGACAGAGAAAGGATAAGAGGAGCAGAAAGAAGAGAAAGGCATATGAAGTATGATGGAACAACAGGCCAGAAAAGAAGACAGAAGAGGAAGCTTTTGCAGGATGAAGAAGAAGACCCTGATAATCCATCCTATAGTGTAGGAATGTATTGAGAAACTTTGATAGCCATTTCCCGTAAATTAGAATTTTTCGAATCTAAGGATCATTTTCTCAAAATCACTCAAGCTAGAGAGATGAAATTTTTATACAGCATTCCTAGTGGTCAAACTTACATTGTAAAACAGCCATTTGGCAATATGTTCAGTAGTTTCATTTCAGTTTAATTATAAAGCAATTATTTGTAAAAAAAATTTGGGTCATTAATAAAAAAAAAATAATTGGAAGGAAACTAGAAAAGATACTCCAAAATCCCTCTGTCATAGCTGCAATACTAAACCACTCTATATGTTAAAAAAATTCAATTTTTTCTATTTGGTAGTTTATTCATAAATGTTCCTCAAATTAGTGATTTTAACATGGGCAGCATTGGCACCTCCGGCTCCCCTTAAGAGAGTATTCTGGTGATTCAACTATCGCTTCGCGGCCTACATCTTTTGGCTCGGCGGTATATAGTCAAGATTAATGATTTTTAGGGGAGTTTTGTTACCAATGTAAAACAAACAGTCTCTGTCGACAATAATGTGGCAAAAGTTAGTAATAATCCACAGCAAACAAAAGTAGAAGACAACTTGTAAATACAGCTCTTGTGCCAATTTTTAATATCGTACATGAAATGAGGTTTTGTAAAAAAAATTATGACGGATTTCTTTCTCAAACGTCCGTTACTACTTTCAATTTTAATTACATCTGTTACTGTAAAAATACTTCAGAATCATGAACACAAATCCTAATCCTAAACAGTGTCACATTATTTTCCATTTGAAACTGGGAATGTCTCATCTTTTCTCAGAAAGATTTTTGTGTGCGCAATTTTGGCCACATCTAAATTTTTCATGAAAACGTCGGGATAAAACGATAACAATCATCTCGTATTAACGTGTAATTCAGTTATCAATCGCTTTAATACAACTAAAAAGTGGAAAATCATTGGGTTTTATACAATTGTTATATAGAGTAGTATGAAGATTACAGAATAGACGAAATTCCAAGTTTGGACTGTCGCTGTTCCAATGAGCAATTTGCAGGGAGCGATGAGGGGATTCCGTTCCCCTTTGTATCAAACCATCCCACCCTATGACTAAACATCGAGCGGACGGCCATGTGTATAAAATGTGCCAACCACAAATAACATCGTCTTGTAGCATTCCATTGGTGTTTTACAACTGCGAATCGGTACCTATTCCTCCTTTATTGCTTCAGCTAATACAGTGCTAAGTTGTGCTGTCATACATCTAAATAAGCAACGGTTGTTGTTGTTGTGGTCTTCAGTCCTGAGACTGGTTTAATGCAGCTCTCCATGCTACTCTATCCTGTGCAAGCTTCTCATCTCCCAGTACCTACTGCAACCTACATCCTTTTGAATCTGCTTAGTGTATTCATCTCTTGGTCTCCCTCTACGATTTTTACCTTCCACGCTGCCCTCCAAAACTAAATTGGTGATCCCTTGATACCTCAGAACATGTCCTTCCTGTTCAATACCTCCTCATTAGTTATGTGATCTACCCATCTAATCTTCAGCATTCTTCTGTAGCACCACATTTCGAAATACGAAGTAAATAGCGAGCTACGTGAGAAATAATTTACGATCCGCATAAGAAAATGCCCCAGAATCCGAGCTAGCGGTACAGTCCCACAATAAGACAGTTGCCTACGTGAAAATCAGCAACTGAGTAAGCGATTAGCCGGGATCTGATGCAGTTACGGTGTTTTAATGCTTCGAGTGGCTTATTACTGTGGCGTAACACTTGTACGCGTCAAGGGAGTGATACAATGAAAGTTTATTTTATTATTGTTTAATTGAACGATGATGTAGCTCATTTAAGTCACGAGGTGACTTCTCTATAACGTATACTGCGAGGTGAGGTCTCTAGGATCCCTAAGTTTAAACCGAAATTTGAGGCGCAAATCATTTGAAATTTTTAAGTTAAATAACATGTACTTTTAGAATTACACAAATGTTGTTTAAATATTCCTTGTCGATCTTATTGCGACAAGTTAGACCAACAGGAATTCACATTTTATGACACAAAATCACACATTACGTGCGCTATTAATAAATACCGTAGTACACATAGGCGAACTGTTAGATAACTGAATCTCACAGTCTGAAAAATTATTGTATCTCTGTTGCAAGTAAAATTTATATAAAACTAAATTCTGGTTTTTAAACTTGCACATAAAAATTTACCTTGATTGGTACAAAAAGAAAGTCTGAAAAACTGACATTCAGTTCTGGGATCCACAGTGTTCTATATTAACACAGAGAACGTCACAATTGCCCTAAAGTTCTTCCTCTGACTGACCATCCGGTAGCAGAACTATGAGCACCGGCTGTTGTAAAATCGTCATCTTTTACGACTTTTTCTTGATCTGTGTCACTGACATCTTCCTCCGTCCACTGCCAATTTCATCAAACATTTAGGATCATTAAAACTGACACATTCCTGCGAGCACATTTTGTGCTATACTGAGGAAAACAGGTAGATCGTTAACGAGGCGTGGTCTAGGACACCACACCATATGTCAATAACACTTGTTAACAACCAAAAATGAAGGCCGTAACGCAATTGACAACAAATCACGGTACAGTTCGGTGATTTACGGAGGTTGGGGGGGGGGGGGGGTGTTGCAGCATTCCGCCTGAACTGACTTTGGAGAGGGAGTTCGCAAATTTTCGCGCGGTCTGAGAGGCCACACCACGTGAGTTAAGGGATAATGTAAGTTTATTTTATCGTTGTTAAATTAAACTAAGATTAAATTGTGAATTTGTTCATACGTGTTTACCGTGACAACATAAAAACAGCTATTCTTCTCATGTATAGAAAGTTCGCCGCTCGCCGGCACTTGATAAAAAAAAAAAAAAAACGGGGCGCCCGCTCTTGGGTTAAATTACCCGTCCCAACCAAGCGCGTTTGTTCTACATCTACATACATACTCCGCAATCCACCATACGGTGCGTGGCGGAGGGTACCTCGTACCACAACTAGCATCTTCTCTCCCTGTTCCACTCCGAAACAGAACGAGGGAAAAATGACTGCCTATATGCCTCTGTACGAACTTAATCTCTCTTATCTTATCTTTGTGGTCTTTCCGCGAAATATAAGTTGGCAGCAGTAAAATTGTACTGCAGTCAGCCTCAAATGCTGGGTCTCTAATTTTCCTCAGTAGCGATTCACGAAAAGAACGCCTCCTTTCCTCCAGAGACTCCCACCCGAGTTCCTAAAGCATTTCCGTAACGCTCGCGTGATGATCAAACCTACCAGTAACAAATCTAGCAGCCCGCCTCTGAATTGCTTCTATGTCCTCCCTCAATAGGACGTGATAGGGATCCCAAACGCTCGAGCAGTACTCGAGAATAGGTCGTATTAGTGTTTTATAAGCGGTCTCCTTTACATATGAACCACATCTTCCCAAAATTCTACCAATGAATCGCTCTGCAATTTTACGCCCAAATATTTAATCGACGTGACTGTGTCAAGCGCTACACTACTAATGGAGTATTCAAACATTACAGGATTCTTTTTCCTATTCATCTGCATTAATTTACATTTATCTATATTTAGCGTTAGCTGCCATTCTTTACACCAATCACGAATCCTGTCCAAGTCATCTTGTAGCCTCCTACAGTCACTCAACGACGACACCTTCCCGTACATCACAGCATCATCAGCAAACAGCCGCACATTACTATCCACCTTATCCTAAAGATCATTTATGTAGATAGAAAACAACAGCGGACCTACCACACTTCCCTGGGGCACTCCAGATGATACCCTCACCTCCGATGAACACTCACCATCGAGGACAACGTACTGGGTTCTATTACTTAAGAAGTCTTCGAGCCACTCACATACTTTGGAACCAATCCCATATGCTCGTACCATAGTCAGGAGTCTGCAGTGGGGCACCGAGTCAAACGCTTTCCGGAAGTCAAGGAATATCGCATCCGTCTGATATCCTTCATCCACGGTTCGCAAGATATCATGTGAAAAAAGGGCGAGTTGTGTTTCGCAGGGGCGATGCTTTCTAAAGCCGCGCTGATGCATGGACAGCAACTTCTCTGTCTCAAGGAAATTCATTATATTCGAACTGAGAATATGTTCGAGAATCCTGCAACAAACCGATGTTAAGGATATTCGTCTGTAATTTTGAGGATCCGTCCTTCTACCCTTCTTATATACAGGCGTCACCTGCGCTTTTTTCCAGTCGCTCGGTACTTTACATTGGGCAAGAGATTCGCGATAAATGCAAGCTAAGTAAGGAGCCAATGCAGAAGAGTACTCACTGGATGTGTAAAACTTAACATTTAATTTAAATTTGTGGAGCTGTACACAGAAAATGTTAATACACTTTTATTGTTACAACAGTAAAATGTTCTTATTAGTTTTGGGAAAAGAGTCACAAAACATTTCGACCTAAATCGCCAACCTCGTGTTGTCACTGTTTCTTTAATCTAAGCTCCGACATCTGTTACTTGCAAGCTTGGGAGGCGAGCAGCATTGCTAGTGACCTGAGTGCGTGCAGGCCTGTAAGAACTACGGAATTTCAGTATAGCTTTCAAACAAAGCAAAATTTCGTCATTCCGTAATAGCAGTGAATCACCAGACACGTGTGCAAACACTGGCAGTTAGGATGCTAACAGTGGTGTTAAAATAGATCCTCAGTCTCAACGAATAACGGTAATAGTGTTGCTCACAAAGAAAAAGATTGTGAATCTCTGAGTAATAAAAATTGTGAGAACTGTCAAGGTAGGAATGGGAGTAAGAGTGGGCATGAAATAATAATGCGAAACTGTTTCACTTTATCACGTTTTCAAAAGTGGCGAAGGACTAAGCCGTGGCTACCTGTAAATGAAAAAACTTGGCAATATGTACAGTGTATTCAGAAGCTCGTAAACCTTAGGTGCATAGTATAGAACCTGTGTGTATCAATAACGCGTGATTAACTGGTGTTATGCTCATAATGGTAACAAAATTTATGATGAAACTGGTAATCATGCAAAGTGCAAACCACACATGAAATGCATACAAACCATTTGTACCAAAGGAAAGCAAAGTAGATAAATACGTGGGTGAAAGTGAAAAACAGTAAGGAAAGCAACATCATCAAGAAAAAGTAATCACTACTGCTTCGTTGTTCAGATAAGCATATGTAATAGTTAAGCAGAAATTATCATTCGAAACATACCCCGCAATAACCGAACTATAGACATTTATTGACCTGTCCGTCTAATATGTTTGTTTCTGACCATGCATGTCGAAGTATCATTATGTTTACCGGAGAAGGAATGAAAAAGAATCTTGCTCATTTTTCTACGGACTCGGGTACAGACTTTAGTATCATGATGGTCGAAAGTACAACTGTTTCCAATAAAATCCGTTTAATAAAATAGGTACATTTGTCCTTTGAGGGAGTTGTTTGCAATTACACTCCTGGAAATTGAAATAAGAACACCGTGAATTCATTGTCCCAGGAAGGGGAAACTTTATTGACACATTCCTGGGGTCAGATACATCACATGATCACACTGACAGAACCACAGGCACATAGACACAGGCAACAGAGCATGCACAATGTCGGCACTAGTACAGTGTATATCCACCTTTCGCAGCAATGCAGGCTGCTATTCTCCCATGGAGACGATCGTAGAGATGCTGGATGTAGTCCTGTGGAACGGCTTGCCATGCCATTTCCACCTGGCGCCTCAGTTGGACCAGCGTTCGTGCTGGACGTGCAGACCGCGTGAAACGACGCTTCATCCAGTCCCAAACATGCTCAATGGGGGACAGATCCGGAGATCTTGCTGGCCAGGGTAGTTGACTTACACCTTCTAGAGCACGTTGGGTGGCACGGGATACATGCGGACGTGCATTGTCCTGTTGGAACAGCAAGTTCCCTTGCCGGTCTAGGAATGGTAGAACGATGGGTTCGATGACGGTTTGGATGTACCGTGCACTATTCAGTGTCCCCTCGACGATCACCAGTGGTGTACGGCCAGTGTAGGAGATCGCTCCCCACACCATGATGCCGGGTGGTTGCCCTGTGTGCCTCGGTCGTATGCAGTCCTGATTGTGGCGCTCACCTGCACGGCGCCAAACACGCATACGACCATCATTGGCACCAAGGCAGAAGCGACTCTCATCGCTGGAGACGACACGTCTCCATTCGTCCCTCCATTCACGCCTGTCGCGACACCACTGGAGGCGGGCTGCACGATGTTGGGGCGTGAGCGGAAGACGGCCTAACGGTGTGCGGGACCGTAGCCCAGCTTCATGGAGACGGTTGCGAATGGTCCTCGCCGATACCCCAGGAGCAACAGTGACCCTAATTTGCTGGGAAGTGGCGGTGCGGTCCCCTACGGCACTGCGTAGGATCCTACGGTCTTGGCGTGCATCCGTGCGTCGCTGCGGTCCGGTCCCAGGTCGACGGGCACGTGCACCTTCCGCCGACCACTGGCGACAACATCGATGTACTGTGGAGACCTCACGCCCCACGTGTTGAGCAATTCGGCGGTACGTCCACCCGGCCTCCCGCATGCCCACTATACGCCCTCGCTCAAAGTCCGTCAACTGCACATACGGTTCAAGTCAACGCTGTCGCGGCATGCTACCAGTGTTAAAGACTGCGATGGAGCTCCGTATGCCACGGCAAACTGGCTGACACTGACGGCGGCGGTGCACAAATGCTGCGCAGCTAGCGCCATTCGACGGCCAACACCGCGGTTCCTGGTGTGTCCGCTGTGCCGTGCGTGTGATCATTGCTTGTACAGCCCTCTCGCAGTGTCCGGAGCAAGTATGGTGGGTCTGACACACCGGTGTCAATGTGTTCTTTTTTCCATTTCCAGGAGTGTATTTTTTCGGTATTGGTGAATTAAAAATTGGGACAGGAGGAGGTATTTTCAGTACACTGTTGGTAGCTCTTGAAAGCTATAACATTAAATACGATGTACTAAAAAAACATATTGTGGGTATCGCAATAGATGGTACATTAACAATACCTGCGAAATCATTTTCATAATTGTGCACTGTATGAACCACAACCTGGAACTATCTGTGTACATTTACATCTATACTCTGCCAATCACCGTGAGGTGCATGGCAGAGGGTACGTCCCATTGTACCAGTTATTAGAGTTTCTTCCTGTTCCATTTGCGTATGGAGCGCGGAAAGAATGATTGTCTGAATGCTTTCGTACGTGCAGTAATTTTTATAACCTTATTCAGATGATCCGTATATGAGCGATACCATTGGGATTGTAGTATATTCCTAGAGTCACCATTTAAAGCTGGTTAATAAACTTACTTGGGATAGTTTACGTCTATCTTGAAGAGCCTTCCAGTTCAGTTCCTTCAGTACCTATGTGACACTCTCCCAAGAATTAAACAAACCTGTGGCCATTCACACTGCCCTTCTGTGTATACGTGCAATATACCCTGTTAGTCCTGTTTGGTACAGATCCCACACACTTGAACAATATTCTAGAATGGGTCGCACGAGTGATTTGTTAACAACCTCCTTTGTAGGCTGATTGCATTTCCTCAATATTCCACCTGTAAACCGAAGTCTACCAACTACTACATCCTCAATACTATGTAATCATTCCATTTGATATCCCTACAAAGTGCTGCACCCAGGTATTTGTATCAGTTGGCCGATTTCAGCAGTGACTCACTGATACTGTAGTCATAGGATACTGAGTTTTTTCTTTCTTTGAGATGCACTGTTTTACATTTCTGAACATTTAAAACAAATTGACAATCTTTGAACCATTTTGAAATCTTAACAAGAGCTAAACGAACGTTTATGCAGCTTTTCTCACACAGTACTCCATCATCTGTAAAAAGCCTGATGCTACTGTTAATACTGTGTTCGAGGTCATTAGTATGCAATATGAACAGCAAGGGGCCCAACACACTTCCCGGGGCCACACTCGAAGTTACTTTTACATCTGACGACGACTTTCCATTCACGATAATATGCTGCGTCCTCCCTATCAAGAAGTCCTCAACCCAGTCAGAAATTTCATTTGATACCCCATATGATAATACTTCTGACAATAAGCGTAGGTGTGGTACAGAATAAAATGCTTTTCGAAAATGAAGAGATACACCATCTGCCTGACTGCCTTGTTCCAAAGCTTTCGGTATATCATGTGAGAAAAGTGCATATTGCGCTTCACATGATCGATGTTTTCCGAATACATGCTGATTGGCACTGAGGAGGTGATTCTGTTCAAGATATCTTACTATGTTTGAGCTCAGAGTATGTCCTAAGATTCTACAGCAAATGGATGTCAAGGATATCGGACGGTAGTTTTGTGGATCACTTCTTCTACCTTTCTTGTAAACGGTTGTGACCTGTTGTTTCTCTCAACTAATGGACACGGCTTTCTTTCGATAGATTGTAGTTAGAAGCGGTGTTAACTCAGCGGAAAATTCAGTATGGAATCCGTTAGAGATTCCATCGGGCCGTGGTGCTTTGTTCAGTTTTAACCATTACATCTGTTTCTGAACACCTCTGACACTACATTTATTTCGCCCATATTTTGCGTGATACAGGGATTCAAATGGGGCAATTCTGTTGGGTTTTTCTTTGTAAAGGAACATTTCAAAAATGGAGTTAAGAATTTCAGCTTTTTCTTTGCTAACCTCAATTTCTTGCCCATGATGTTATGAATGAAGTGCCAGATACAGACATTTCAGATCCGTCAAGTTTGATTCCATGGGCATACTGCGCCCCCGACCGTGATGAAATCCAGGACAGAAGAAGGAGGTCAGTGTTGGTCGTAACGTCGTCTGTGTGTTATTACAGAGCTAGATTTCAGCTAACAGCGCAACTTTGATCAATGCGTTATAGATAATCATGTAGACTCAGAATCGTTGTAACGGCGCATATTAGCAATAAAGCTTTGACATGTACAAGCATCAGTCAACGATATTACGACCGATGCTGACCTTTATGTCCTTTTTTAGGTTCCTCATATTCTCTACTTTCTGAAAGACCTAAAAATCAGGGTTACCACAGGGTGTTTCACAAGAACTATCCTCTCTGTTATTAAAAATGGGCCGTGTTTTTCAGGTTCGGTGGATTGCTTTGTCATTCAACGCTGTTCGAGCTCTTGTTGAAAGTCACGGTTCACTGGTACATCTTTTTGAAAAACTGGGTCATGATGCTTCCCGATCAACTCGTGAGAAATAGAAATTTCAAGGGTTGCTAATACACCTTAAAATGTGGTTACCTTTAATGGAATAAGTTGGGCTTTATGAGGTCCTAGAAGTTCTGTAAGTATGAGGACATCATTCTTTTTGCAAAACACAAATTCTTCAGTCCTTAAAGCAAAACAAGAAATTGACCTGGCTATAAAAACCCTTGAAACACTGAAAATATATGACGCGTCGGAAGACGATAGTACAGTAGCTGGAGAAAATGCGCACCTTCAAAGGAGTTGTGATGACTATAGCAAATCCCAAACATTTCGGAAGAAATGTTTTCAGTCTTTGGTAAACAATATAAAAAAACTGCTTTGAAGACTTGGATTTCTTTTTGGATGCAGTCATATTCAGTTCAGATACATAGCCTTCAGACAGCATTGCCAGCTGTCCCGATATATCGTGATCGTCACAGTTATGGAACTTCTTGGCCCGACAAGATCCAATTTTGTCCTGATTTTGCAAGATACTATTACGAGCTTCGCTTAAGTACTGAAGTAACGCCATCTGTTAGCGCAACATGTAACAGCAGTCTCTGTTAATTTTATTTATCTCAGCAAGTTTATGTTGACAAGTTCGTCTCACAGATGGCGTTGCACGTAGCGTGTTCTGTATCGACGTTACAACGACCTTCTAAATCTGGCGCCATCGTTCGAGGAAATACCAGACTTCTCCAGTAGTACGGGGCTGGAACTGTTTAAGCATTACCACGCGCAGGAAAAGGGTATTTCCATCTGACCGGCTATCTGATAACGGCGATTCTTTCTAAAAGTAATACGAACAACGAAAGCAAGTTAAAAATGTTTCAAGTGTTTACTGTGGATATATAGGGCGTGAACTGTTTAGTGACGTGTACTTCGATGACTGAAGTGTTATTGTGGACTGTTCATCGTCTAATAAATACGTCTTATCAGAGCTCACGAAAATGCCTAACGATTGAATGAGAATGTATCCATTCTCAGATGATTACATGAAAGACTGGTCTTTTGTCAAGAAAGTCTGCGGATCAGGAAGTGTTCTGTGAGATTTGTAGCTGTTTCATCTCATAACGGCACATGTGAGGCATCACATTTCTACGACGAATCATGCAAACAGATTCTCGGTAGCATCGACATCAAAGCCTAGTTATACAGGGTGTTACAAAAAGGTACGGCCAAACTTTCAGGAAACATTCCTCACACACAAATAAAGAAAAGATGTTATGTGGACATGTGTCCGGAAACGTTTAATTTCCATGTTAGAGCTCATTTTAGTTTTGTCCAACTACGCTCAATGGAGCACGTTATCATGGTTTCATACGGGATACTCTACCTGTGCTGCTAGAACATGTGCCTTTACGACACAACATGTGGTTCATGCACGATGGATCTCCTGGACATTTCAGTCGAAGTGTTCGTACGCTTCTCTACAACAGATTCGGTGACTGATGGATTGATAGAGGCGGACCAATTCCATGGCCTCCACGCTCTTCTGACCTCAACCCTCTTGACTTTCATTTATGGGGGCATTTGAAAGCTCTTGTCTACGCAACCCCGGTGCCAAATGTATAGACTCTTCGTGCTCGTATTGTGGACGGCTGTGACGCCATTCTCCAGGGCTGCATCAGCGCATCAGGCATTCCATGCGACGGAGGGTGGATGCATGTATCCTCGCTAACGGAGGACATTTTCAACATTTCCTATAACAAAGTATTTGAAGTCACGCTGGTACGTTCTGTTGCTGTATGTGTCCATTCCATGATTAATGTGATTTGAAGAGAAGTAATAAAATGAGCTCTAACATGGAAAGTAAGCGTTTCCGGACACATGCCCACATAACATATTTTCTTCCTTTGTGTGTGAGGAATGTTTTCTGAAAGTTTGGCCGCACCTTTTTGTAACACCCTGTATATTCGTGATTAAATACGATACCCAGAAAGAACTTCTCTTTGCTGCTGGATAACTAACATCATCTTATAAAGTAGTCAAGCACCATCAATCCTTCAGTTCTACAGCCACGACCAAAACTACAGCGATGTTAAAAATATTCTCGTACCACACTCCATGACCAAATCCATAAAACAATTGCAAGAAGTTTCATTTAACGGCATAGGCACCGACACATAGAACCACAAGGCTGAAAATATGTTTCCTTTAGTTGTTCAATATTTTACTGAAACTGACGGAATCCTACAGAAACTATTGAAGTTTGATTCGCTGTATAACGAAACATCAGAGACAATTGCAAAGTTTCGTCTAGACACTTTAAGACACCTGCAAATTTCATTAGATAAATTATTCGCCTTTTCTGGAGACAATACCAATATCAACGAAGGGCTTCATCGAAGCGGCCAGCGGAAAGTTTTTCACCAAATTAAAGAAGAACAGGGGAAAGATGCAGAAGTAAATGGATGCCCTGCCCATATTCACCACAATACTCCATCAAGCGCTGCTGGAGTCTTAACTTTCGACACTGAAATAATCGTCATGAAAATATTTAATTATTTTACAATATAGATGGAACGGCAGAAGCGCTGAAAAGAGTTCTGCTTATACGCTGATGTCAATCTTCAGACTCTTCCACTTCACTAAAAAACAAGATGGCTTTCGTTAATGCCTGCAGTAGAGATAATTCTTAAGCTTTGGATTCCATTGAAACAAACTGTTGAAAGTTAATGCCTGAAATTTGGTATTCTCGGCGCACTCTTGACACCGTGGATTCTGAGTACTAAATTCCCTAACGATTTCGGAAATGGAACGTCCCTGCGTCTAGCTGGAATTACCATTCCGCGTTAAAAGTGTATTAATTTCCGTTGTGGGACCGTAGTCATGTCGGAAACCTTTTCACGTGAATCACGTAAGTACATACGACAGATCCGCCAATGCAATGCACTTCCAGAATAAGCTCTGCCACAGTGGTAAAATCACAAATCGCACACTGCACTCGCCGTTGTATGCCCGATGGGCCAGCTGCTTAACCGCTTTGCGTCATTTTTTCATTTCGTTTTCTCGCATTCGCTCAGCACTGGACTGTTTTGGGTTTTTGCATTCCTTTCAACTCGACCTTTTCTCTTCCGTTTCCTACAGTTACGTGCAGATACACGAGTCTAATGGGACGACATCTTTCATTATCTTGCAATTGTCAATTCAATATCGATTTTCACTTATATTCTGTCGAAGACTTTTATTGTGTCGTAGTAGTGCTCTGCAAGCTCTTCACGTTGACACTCAGATCAGTCTTAAGAAAAACGCGTTTCCGCGCTGCACAAATTGATAACTTTACACAAAAGCTGAGCCTGGTTGTCCACTGGGCCCGTTTCGTCCGACTCACAGGTTGTACGTACTGCAGCCGAGTCACATCCGAGAGTATTCCAGCCAACATTGTCAAAAGAATGGAAACATCCCAGTGCTAGTTCTGCAAGGTTCGCAGGAGAGCTTCTGTAAAGTCTGGAAGGTAGGGGACGAGGTGCTGGCGGAAGTAAAGCTGTGAGGCAACTGAATGGACAAGGGACAGTGATTGATGATCTTTTCCAGAAAATAACATACGTAAGTCACGCGGGAAAGAACCAAGGGGAAGCGAAGGGTGGTGTGGGTCAGTCCTATACTAAGCAAACGAAGCAGACTAGGAGAATTTATTCTCATATATGAAGCACGTGCTAACAGGGTGAATATTACCGAACCATCAGTTTAATAAGTCACGGTTGCAAAATACTAACACGAATTCCTTACAGAAAAGCGGAAAAGCTGGTTTATAGCATTTCCAGACTTAGAAAAATCTTTTGACAATGAAACTTCCTGGCAGATTAAAACTGTGTGCCGGACCGAGACTCGAACTCGGGACCTTTGCCTTTTGCGGGCAAGTGCTCTACCAACTGAGCTACCCAAGCACGACTCACGCCCCCTCCTCACAGCTTTACTTCCGCCAGTACCTCGTCTCCTACCTTCCAGACTTTACAGAAGCTCTCCTGCGAACCTTGCAGACTTTTATTGTGTCGTAGCAGTGCTCTGCAAGCTCCTGAAAGAAAGGATATTGCGGAGACATGGCTTAGCCAGAGCCTAGGGGATGTTTCCATTCTTTTGACAATGTTGGCTGGAATACTCTCTTTCAAATTCTGAAGGTAACAGGGGTACAATCAGGGAGCAAAAGGCTATTTACAACTTGTACAAAAACAGGGCGGCAGTTAGAAGAGTCGAAGGGCATAGAAGGGAAGGAGTGCTTGATAAGGGAGTGAGACAGGATTGTAGCATTTCCCTGATGCTATTCAACCTGTACAGTGAACAAGTAGTAAAGGAAAAAAACGAAAACTTTGGCGTAAGAATTAAAATTCAGGAAGAAAATATAAAAGCCTTTAGCCGATGACATCTTAATTCTGGCATGCCAGCAAAGGTCTTGGAAGAGCAGATGAACAGAATGGGCAGTCTCTTGAATGGACGATATGGTATGAACATCAACAAAAGCAAAAGAACGATAATAGAATGTAGTCGAAATAAATCAGGTGATGCCAAGGGAGTGGGATTAGGAAACGAGACACATAGACAAAAAAGTAGTAGACGAGTTTTGCTATTTGGACAGCGAAATGACTGATGATGGGCGAAGTGGAGAGGATATAAAATGTTAATTGGCAATGCCAAGAAAAGCGATTCTGAACAACAGAAATTTGCTAACATCGAATATAGATTTAAGTGCTTGGAAGTCTTTTATGAAAGTATTTTGTAGGGAATGTAGCCATGTATGGCAGTGAAACCTGAACGATTAACAGTTTAGGCAAGTAGAGAATAGACGTTTTTGAAATGTGGTACTGCAGAATAATGGTGAAGATTAGATAGGTTTTCATGTAACTAAAGAGGAGGCACTGTATAGAACTGAGGAGAAAAGAAATTTGTGGCACAACCTGACTAGAAGAAGGGATCAATTGGTAGAACACATTCCGAGATATTAAGGGATCACCAATTTAGTATTGGAGGGAAGTTTGGGGGATAAAAATTGTAGAGGGAGACCCAGAGATGCATACAGTAAGCAGATTCAAACGGACGTAGGTTGATGATGAGGTTTGCACGGAACAGAGTAACATGGAGAGCTGCATCAAACCAGTCTTCGTACTGAATTTTGAGGACATTATCTATTCATCATTTTCTCCTGATGGTTTCTCCATGCACTGGTTGATGTTGTAAACTTAAAGAAGCTAACACTATAATAATAGTAAAAGACTTTTTACATTTTCCGTTTTGAGCCATTAACGTTATTTTCTGTTGGTCTCGTCGTAAACCATATTGTCTCGGTTGTTTTTCTGCCACTAAAAATTTCGTATCGATAACAATTTCCACATTTTGCGCTTCTGAACCACTATCACGAGCTTCGACATAGATTTTTCCAATCGGTTTATGTGGAAACTCATCGCCTTCGCACTCATGCACAACCTGTAGGATAATGTAATAATGCTTGACAAAAAAACTGTACAGAATGCAAATCATTTTATATTATACGAGAAATATAGGTGGAGTTATTACGGCACTTTCAAGATATTCCCCCAATTTTTCGTCACCCGGTTACACTCTAAACAGTAATAACTCATCAAAAACAGCATTTGAATTTGATTTTTCCCGTCATGGCAAGTTATTTGATGCACAAAGCAATGCTCAGGAAAGAACTGATTTAAACTTAGCACGATTAATTTGCACTAATTTCACAACATTCTCATTGCGCTCTTAGTTCTGTTTGTTATAATATTAAAAAAAGTACTTGATTTTTTCAACTGCTTCTTTATACTATTTGGAAATCGTGTACATTTTTCTACATTGATGAAACTTTTCGAAATTGGTATATGGACGCCTTATCATCCAGTCCAAATGAAATTTTCTCAATCTCGCATCTCCATCATTCCTGAAATTATAATTTTCGTCAGGTTAACATGTAATCAATAAGATTATAACTTTAGGGAATCGTCATCTCATTTTCTTCAATATAATTTCTGACATCGCAGATGTTGGAGGAGAAGGCTAAATACTATTCTTTTCATTAAATTCCTTGAAGTCAGTAGAGGCACTGGCTAAATCTATATTTTCTCCGTCACTGCAATTACAGAGACTTTTTAATAGAGATATTTGAGTTTGACTTACCTTTTTCTTGTAATATTTCACCGCAAGTAATACAGTCACTGTCATTTTTGGTTTTCATATGTTTAGGTGGTGCAGAAAATTACGAATATCGATCACTTTTCTTACTCTATGTTTTTACACCCCTCAACGCACAAAATTTTAAGTGAACCACGTTCATGTTCATGCACCACTGCTCACTTACAACTCATTGTTAACAACAGAAAAATTGAGGGATAATTTCATTAACTGCCCGCAGCAATCTCGTGCCTTATTGATCGGCTGGGCCTTGTCTCTTGTATGTCCCACAGTAGCCTGTTCTTATTCACAAAATTTATAAGCTTCTTCACGTCCATAGCTGGTAATTGAGTACGGAAAACACCCTGATACTAGCAGCAACAGGCGCTCGCTTGGCGCCGAAAACTTCCAACCAATTCCATTTCACCGGTATCACCGTCAGGCGGCGGTGTACGGGCGAATTCGGCCGACTTCGTCTGTGTAGTAGATGGGTGCCAATGCCGCTACATGCCTTGGGATTAGTCGGCCGTTTGCAGCCGTCCAGTTAGACGAATACGGCTCCAGTGGAGGCTTAGCTTAATTCCTAACAATCACGCACATGCGCCGACATTGGTACCATGACGTTACAGGCGAAACACTGCGACAAACACGTAAAGACACGCTCTATCAGTTGTGGGCTCAGCCACTGTTTAAGCATTATTAGTCTCGTAGTTAGTAGAGATTCAGATGTGACTTTATTTTGTCGCACGAGCAGAGACGTTTTCACGTAAAAACTGGGTCTCGTGGTGCGGGGCCTTTGACACCACCGAATCCATACCATGAGCTACGTGGTGGGTAAGCCACATCTCGCATTCCTCTACGACTTCTTCTTATTGACTCGTACAAGCTACATCGATGCTCTACGAATAACTGGTAAGCGCGTAGCAGGTTTTTTTTCTATTATGCCACATATCAAGGTTTCCTCCTGTAATATTGTTACTTTAATTTTGGTATACTGATGTGTAAGGTTGTAACTTTAATTTGCTATGCTGAAATCGGTGCTAATTGACAATGAAAGTGGGTTAAAAGCCGTGATCTGTCTGGGGACGTTAACCGTGGATTACTGGGCAACTGTTTCATCAGATATTTAGCAGACTAACATTAATGATAATCTTTTAATAGTCATACAAAACCGGTAAAATATATATATAAAAAGGAGAATTTAAATAAAAAGAAAGAATTCAGTTTATACTTGGAAATTTATTTTAAGATTGTTCATTGAAATTTCAGCATATTATACGTGAGTTATAACTGAGCTGGTGCCTTATTTACGATTGAAAAGAATGTGAGATTGTAATCTTACGGAACACATAAAATATGGAGCCAAGATTTGGGAAACTGCATACAACACTCCATTCATAAAATAACACACGAAGAACATTGAAACATAAGCAAGAAGAAATTGACCAGAACCAACAGATTCAGTTTTTACCCAAAGAAATTACGTTCATACCACAATCCTGTCCGTCATGTAATTACCACACACTGGTATACTAAATTCATATTAACTCTTTGTGAAGTCTTCGCAAAAAGAATAGCTGAGGGCTACTTTGATGATTACACCACATGCTCCACGTGGTCAACTTGGTTTACACAAAGCGTACAACTCCACAATAATTTTGATAATTAAAATACATTAGATCGAAAAGCAATTGACAAAAGAAAAACCTTGAACAGGTTACTAACGTCTTACTATTAACCTGATGGGTCAAACAGTTATATAAGCACGTGGTACTGGTCTCGCAAAGTACACCCCACGTGGGTTGAACATAAAGAAAAGCATAAAGAAAAGTTGCTATATTAAAAAAATATTCTCAAGACGAGACGTTATAATCTCACGCACATTCGGATTTAAGATTGATGAACTTAGTTAGAGTTACTGATCAACACGTGGTTCCACTTTACTCACAAAGTAGTAACAAAGCAACTACCGAAAAATAATCTGAACTTCACACGATAATTACACTGCGCTGCAATTTAAGATAACATCGGATATTTTAGACCTAAACCCGAAATAAAAGTGATTAAATTTTCAGTTAGGCTGAACTTAAGAAATCCATTGTCCTACGGACTTAACAGACACGCGCTTAGCCGGAGATCTTACCACTTCAGACGCTCGCCACGGCCACACTGCAACTGCCCTACCGCCGAGCGTGCTTCCTGAGGGTGGCTCCCAAAGACCAACGGAAGTGGCCAGAGGGGCAGCTTCCTATACCAACATGACAACGGACGGACAGGACCATACTAGGGATAGAAACCTCTTTGCTTTTAGGAAGCGTAGCTACCTGTTCCGACGTTGGTCCTACTGTTCTCTAGCAGACAGCCTTGTCTGCTACCCTCAAGCATGCAACTAGAAATACATATGCTCATTCATCCTCTCACACAAAAGGGAAGGGGGATGACAGTATCTTATCATATACAGTATATAAAAGAAAGCGGATGTAGGTTCCGTATGAGACTGTGTGACATGAATTACATATAAGAATTACATATAAACTGTGCTTTAAAGTGTAGTAGTGTGACAGATCGTTCTTGTTTATGTGTACAAGTAACACGTTCCACTGCTCAGTCTCCTCCCAGATAGTCAGAAACGCCACAGTACATTTAGAAGAGGAATTTATTCCATAAATGGCAACAGATTTAAGAAATTAAACATGAAAGGAATCCAACAGAGACCTTTCATAACCCCAACGCTCCGGGAAAAGACTGTGCAGGGAATTTTCTGGCCATGCTAGGACATTCCCAAGCAGGCTTCTCACACCCTACTTAAACCAAAAGTGTAAAAGAAAAGGCAAAAGGACACCAGCTACTTGCTAAAACACAATAATTTCAACACATCTTTAGAATCTACCAATTTCAAACAGAAAAAAAAGAACACAATCTGTGACACCTATTTAAAAGGTAGTGTAGACCTAATTCGGTCAGCAAATAAAAACAAATGGTTTCTGTGTCATTAATATGAAAACAATTTCTGGTTGTTACCCTTATGGAGTTCACCAGTATTTGCTCATTGCAAGAGCCAACTGATCACAGGAAAATTTATGACTGTTTATTAACAAGCAAAATTTATGAAAATAGCAAAGGTGCCACAGCAATTAAAAAAAGGACATCAAATAACATCGGTATTAAAAAGCAGAACATAACAATGCACAATCTGCAAAAGCAACAAAATGATAAGAGAAAAAACATGTTTTACAAAGTGGTTATCGCAAAAAAATTCTATATCGTACAAAACTAATAATTTGTAGAATTAAAATAAGTATGTGGCACTCATTTAATCACTCTACTATATTTCAATTAGCTAGCAAACAATGAGCACTGTGTCATTATATGAAACTACAATAATTATGTGATTGTTACCCTTAAGGGGTTCCTCACAGTAAATATGCCCCATGCAAAGGCTAATCGACCACAGTTCAATGAGAATAAAAAGCTATCTGACTGATCAACGAAGCAATGCCACAGCAATGAATTTACGAAACAAAATATCACAAATCTAATACATCACACAAAAACAAACATTGATAAATAAAACAGTACAATAGTCAACATCTAAAACAAAAAAAACCTATAAATAAAACACCTGCAAAATACAAGAGTCAAAGTCTAAAAAAAGATAAATAGAACACCTGCAAAATACAAGAGTCAGTCTAATAAACACCAATAAATCGAACTCCTGCAAAACCCACGAGTCAGAGTTTCTCTGACAGAAACACACGTATATGCACTGGACTAAGAACCGTATAATCACTGTTCACTGACACACTCAGTACTTCCACTGTTCCGAGGCACAATATAGGGGAAAGAGGGGGGGTTCGTCGCCGCAGCTGTCAGTAGGGATTTTTTTTTTCATCTGTTGCGTGCGATCCCGCCGTCTCTGCCCTCTCATGAAGTTTCTCCCGTGTCACGTCATCTCGATTTGGTTCCATGTTTGTGTTGTCAAATTCGTGCGGTATCCTCGTTTGACACGCCAGGTTGATATTCCTGGGCAAGGATGACACTTAATGGCTCTTCTTTTGTGCCACCCTTAGCGACCAGAGAACATCGAACCATGATTTACTGTCGCTTGACAGTGGGCATCCGTCAGGAGATGTTGATAGGCGTCATTGAAGTCTGCCAGTTACTCTGGACAGTATGTGTCAAAAGGCTCCACGCCCTTTGTGTTGTTACATTCTTGGGTTATCCTCAATTGGCTCGCCGGTTTGATATTCCTGGGCAAGGATGACACTTAATGGCTCTTCTTTGGTGCCACCCTTAGCGACCAGAGAACATCGAACCATGATTTACTGTCGCTTGACAGTAGGCATCCATCAGGAAATGTCGATAGGCGTCGTTGACGTCTGCAAGTTTCTCTGGGCAGTACCTGTCAAAAGGCTCCACGCCCCTTGTGTTGTTTCACCGCGGCCGTCTCGTCACGGTCGCGTGCGTGTGGTGCGTTGCCAGCAGATGGATTTCCGCGCGGTGGACCGCTCGCCCATCTCAGGTCATCGCCTCGAGGAAGGGTCGCCCGGGGCGGCCGCCCATTAGCTCCAGGTACAAGGGAAAGTGTTTGCCGCGTACCTTCTTTTGTTGTCGGCCGCGCTCCCAAAGTGGCTTGGCTGACAGCGTGTCCTGCTGGGAAACCCGCCAGTTTACAACTAGTCCGGCTGCTCCCGCTGTCTCTTAAGAGTTTTGCCGGTTCGCTTTCACGTTCTCAACTGCATTCACAGAAATTTTTCATCATCCTTATGTGATTACACAATGTCATACATAATACCACTTAGTATTGTCTTTCACAATTTTTAAGAACAAAGTGAGACTTAATATTTTTTTTTAAATAAAAAAAATTAGATGAATCGACAATATAAAATAAAATTTAAATGAGTTGACAATGTAAAAAAAATAAAAGTGAAATGACTTGACAGTATAAAAATAAAAATTTAAATGAACTGACAATATAATATTTAAATCCACATCACTAATGTGGTTCACTTACATTTTAATAAATCAAATGCTATTTATTAATTCACTAAAATGAATAGGATTATGCCTTGTGCAAGTATAGGTCAGGACAGCATAGGGTTCACATGTTATTTACACACACATACATGCACACCTGTTGTCTATTCTACAAACTAACTACCCATAAACATGCATTACTCAATATTCTACTTCTATCCACTACTAGTTAAGCCAATAAGCTACTTCAATGCTATTTCAACACCGTGTATATACCACTACAACATTGTTCTAATTCGTCCTCTTCTTGACGCTCGCGGCATACGTCTTGTCACATGATAAATATGGAGAACTTTCCTTAAACATACACATTAAAAAGAACAATGGTTATTTACATGCCAAAACATTTATACCAGTTCGCACACCTGAAAAGAGACTCGCAATTATACATTTATCATACTCATATATTCACACATAAGGCAGTAAGAAAATTTCACCTAAAATTACGTTATCACAACAATTAATCACGCAGATGACTCTGAGAAGGTTAAAAATATTTGCATTATACAGGTTATATTACATTTTCTTACCCATTTTGCTGCGATTTCGTTCCTTCTTTACGTTACCTTTCGCTTCCAAATCAGTTATTTCGCCTGTGGTGGTTATTCTGGATTCATTTCTCATGAATGGCAAAATTGTGGTCACCTCTATTCTGTAAAACAGTATCATCTTAACATATTGAACTTACAACAGACACAAAAGATCCGAATCCTCCTGTAGTTTAAATGACAAATGTTTTGCTTTATCCTTATTACCTTAAACCAAGCTTTCCTTCGTTCCCATAATCAAAATTATTTAATCATCCTCTACCTTCAAGAGGGAAATTTCCTCAGTACAAATCATATAGGCTGCAGTGCATCCCGCACCAGCGAAAACAGTAAGCTGTAATGCTCACAGCATCAGCAAAACACATAAACGTCGCTTTTCTAGGACGAGTATTAACGCAGAATAATTTTTTAGGCTTTGGCTCAACATCAATCAAGACTACAAAAAGGATCCATATTTCCGTTCCATTCTCCATTTGCTGAAAAGCTGCTCGTATTTGACTACCACAAAAATATTTCAGAGCCACGTAAATTACACAAACCACAATTCTTCTTTCACCTTGAAGGGAATCAATATACTTACGAAATCCTCAGACAGCACTTTACGTACTCAGCTATAAAGAACAAAAAAAACATATATCATCAATATTAACATATCATCGCATATTGGAAGCCAATGGTTCAACAATCGTATTATCGCATCCTGTTTTCAAGATTCCAAACTTACTCATTCCTTTCTCAGAGTTCTCCTATCTTAAAATATTCATACAGCACGCATACTATAGTAAGAGATCCTCATTTATACTGACAGATATAGAATAGTAACAGATAGATGGTAGCACTGAAAGCAGAAAATCGGAAACAAGGCTACTAACAGCTGGGGACCTGGGTTTGCCAGACCCATAATACCCACAGATCGGATATTCCCCTGAGTTTATGCACTAATTCAGCAACGATCTTGCTTTCTTCAGGAGCGACTCTTTTCAATTTACACACAAAAAAAACATAAACACCATTTTACTCGTTCACAAAGAAACCTTTTATCTTCACGTTTGAATCAAACTAAATCCTAATTGCACAAGGAGAGAAAAATAACTAAAAACGTCACTTCAATCAATCACGTAGAAACAGCTTTATCATTATTTTTACTAACATATTATTCAAAATGCATACGTCACAAATTTAAACTAATCAATTCTTTCTCCTCACCGTCCTCTCTACTTCTCACTGTCCTTTCTACTCATTTGCCATGTCGCTCATTTGTTCCGATTGGGCGCCTTCTGCGCTGATCGTTTGTCATTGCCGGTTTCGTTCATTTCCATTTGCCGGATTATGTCTAGGGTTAGCCGGCCGAATTTCCACATCATGAGGTGCTCCGCCTACAGTCCTATTCCCACCGTATTCATCATAGTGTCGATTCTGGTTGCCGTACCTGTAGCGTTCACGATCCTGTCTACGTCCTCGATCATTTCTGTTGTTCCACCTGTGTTCGCGACTGTCACCCCAGTTTCTATACGGCCCGTCCCGATTATTGTTCCGTTCGCGTCGCGACGACCAGTCACGCCGTTGATTAGTAATACGGCCACGACTGCGGTCGCGCTGCTGTGCCCCGTAATAACTTTGTGCCTGATTAGGCGGGCATTCTCCTGTATTGTATTCCAACTCTTGGAGAAGCGTCTTAAACGTTTCCACGTCCTCTTTGCATCGTCCCGCAAGAATGACGTGCCGCAAGTGCATCGGCAATTTGGTGATGCATATCCTAATTAGTTCCGCAGGCCCGTATGGGTCGTATAGGAATTGATTTGCCTGCAGCATGTGGTCGAATAGGCGTGCAGGGCTGCCGAAACCAGACTGGTTCAAATTTGGCAGCATAATTATGCCATGTTTGACCCTATCTTGTGCCGCTTCCGACCAATAGGCGGACAGAAAGGCTTGTCGAAACTCCCGAGTGGAGTTGCAGTGACGCGCTGCCGACCTCATGCGAATCGCCGGTTCGCCTTCCAAATAGCCACACATACACTCCTGGAAATGGAAAAAAGAACACATTGACACCGGTGTGTCAGACCCACCATACTTGCTCCGGACACTGCGAGAGGGCTGTACAAGCAATGATCACACGCACGGCACAGCGGGCACACCAGGAACCGCGGTGTTGGCCGTCGAATGGCGCTAGCTGCGCAGCATTCGTGCACCGCCGCCGTCAGTGTCAGCCAGTTTGCCGTGGCATACGGAGCTCCATCGCAGTCTTTAACACTGGTAGCATGCCGCGACAGCGTGGACGTGAACCGTATGTGCAGTTGACGGACTTTGAGCGAGGGCGTATAGTGGGCATGCGGGAGGCCGGGTGGACGTACCGCCGAATTGCTCAACACGTGGGGCGTGAGGTCTCCACAGTACATCGATGTTGTCGCCAGTGGTCGGCGGAAGGTGCACGTGCCCGTCTACCTGGGACCGGACCGCAGCGACGCACGGATGCACGCCAAGACCGTAGGATCCTACGCAGTGCCGTAGGGGACCGCACCGCCACTTCCCAGCAAATTAGGGACACTGTTGCCCCTGGGGTATCGGCGAGGACCATTCGCAACCGTCTCCATGAAGCTGGGCTACGGTCCCGCACACCGTTAGGCCGTCTTCCGCTCACGCCCCAACATCGTGCAGCCCGCCTCCAGTGGTGTCGCGACAGGCGTGAATGGAGGGACGAATGGAGACGTGTCGTCTTCAGCGATGAGAGTCGCTTCTGCCTTGGTGCCAATGATGGTCGTATGCGTGTTTGGCGCCGTGCAGGTGAGCGCCACAATCAGGACTACATACGACCAAGGCACACAGGGCCAACACACGGCATCATGGTGTGGGGAGCGATCTCCTACACTGGCCGTACACCACTGGTGATCGTCGAGGGGACACTGAATAGTGCACGGTGCATCCAAACCGTCATCGAACCCATCGTTCTACCATTCCTAGACCGGCAAGGGAACTTGCTGTTCCAACAGGACAATGCACGTCCGCATGTATCCCGTGCCACCCAACGTGCTCTAGAAGGTGTAAGTCAACTACCCTGGCCAGCAAGATCTCCGGATCTGTCCCCCATTGAGCATGTTTGGGACTGGATGAAGCGTCGTCTCACGCGGTCTGTACGTCCTGCACGAACGCTGGTCCAACTGAGGCGCCAGGTGGAAATGGCATGGCAAGCCGTTCTACAGGACCACATCCAGCATCTCTACGATCGTCTCCATGGGCGAATAGCAGCCTGCATTGCTGCGAAAGGTGGATATACACTGTACTAGTGCCGACATTGTGCATGCTCTATTGCCTGTGTCTATGTGCCTGTGGTTCTGTCAGTGTGATCATGTGATGTATCTGACCCCAGGAATGTGTCAATAAAGTTTCCCCTTCCTGGGACAATGAATTCACGGTGTTCTTATTTCAATTTCCAGGAGTGTATATTCTATCTTATGTGAACTTGCCCAGTCGGGGGGAAGACAAAACTCAAATTGCTCGAGCCATGCACGTGGATGTATTCCTTTTTGCGAATTTCGGAATATCTCAAACTTTCTTACCGTAAGGAAATGTTTGAAATCAAATCTCCACATTTCCTCCTGGCGAGGCCCTTGAATGTTTCTGTTTCTCTCATGTCTGCCCCTTAAATTACATTCTTCCCTGTCGTCAAAATCTCCCTCGTGGCCGGAGTCCCTCTCTGCACTGTTCGTACGGCTATTTTTAGTGCTATTGGCGAGTTCGGAATCACACGCCATGCGGTTTTCCAGATGCGCCACGCGTTCTTGTAATTCGCCTGTTACAGCTTTGTGTTGTCTGTTCACTTCAAACTGTCCATTCTGAAATCTAAGAAGCGAACGCACTTCTTCGGTCTCTGCGGCCGCTACCGGTGTAGTATTGTTCTCGCTTTCCGTCAGCTTCATCGTGCCTACAGTGTCCGCTAATGCCGCAATCTTATCATCAATTTGTCTCTTGTCCTCCGCCCCAGTCTGCTTCAATTGTTCAATTTGCTGTTCCAACGCGTGGATCGCTAAACTGTTGTCCGCTATTGTGTTGCTAACGGACGTGGGACAATGCGTTTCCGCCTCTTGAAGCCTCGAGATTACCTGCTGGTGTTCCCTTTGGCATTCTTCCCTCAGCTCTTGGAAATTCCTAAGTAGCCGTTCTTCGCTTTCTTTAGATTTGGTATCGCCCCTCCGCTTGCTCTGTTCTAAAGCTTGCAGACGATCATCGATTTGTTCAAATGTACGGCCTAATTCTTTCATAATATCACTTTTTATCTCACTTGCCAGATTGTTTATTCTTTGTGAGATATCATCGGACACTCTCTGCATCGACTTGTCGACTTTATTTGTCTGATGGATTAGTTTTTCGTCTATTTGTTCGCCTAGCTCGCGGATCGATTTTTCGGATGATTCTTTTTGTTCTCGGAACGATTTTTCTGATTTCTGCGTCATTTGTTCGCCTAGCTCTCGGATCGATTTTTCTGATTTCTGCGTCATTTGTTCGCCTAGCTCTCGGATCGATTTTTCTGTGTTTTCTTTATTTTGTTGCAATAAGGCTTTCATGAGTTCTGCTAAATCAATTTGGTTAGTTGGAGGCAAATTAATTTCTGGCTCTGCTGTGAGCCCGTTCGTGCTGTTTTGCATTTCGTCTGAAGTATTCCCCATTGCATTTTCGGAACCGCCCGACGCGTTAATATTGGAAATCAAATTATCCCCTTGGTCCATGTTGCTTACGTTGCTGGACCACTTACTTTTAGCTTGGTTACGTGTTTGCATTAGTGCAATTTATACTCAGTACGCAACACACTAATCACAATAAATGTGTCCCCCAAAAATTACGACATTCACACGAAAGATACCCAACCTAGTACACACTTTTTCACACGCAAAACAAATTTTTATCTTTGATCGAAACAGTGGAATTTCCAAGCGAGAATAAAAAACACACAGACATATAAAACACACAAATATAAAAAACAAAACAAGACAAACAACGCAACGCCGATCAACAACGCCGTGAACCTTTTGAAAGACTGCTCGGAAACAACGCAGAAGTTGTTTGAGCGCTGTAGGGAAAAAAAATTAAGATTATAACACGCTCGCAATCTAACATTTCAGAGATTCCAGAGTCTAGCGGAATCACAGAACAGGGTCGCCATGTGTAAGTTGTAACTTTAATTTGGTATGCTGAAATCGGTGCTAATTGACAATGAAAGTGGGTTAAAAGCCGTGATCTGTCTGGGGACGTTAACCGTGGATTACTGGGCAACTGTTTCATCAGATATTTAGCAGACTAACATTAATGATAATCTTTTAATAGTCATACAAAACCGGTAAAATATATATATAAAAAGGAGAATTTAAATAAAAAGAAAGAATTCAGTTTATACTTGGAAATTTATTTTAAGATTGTTCATTGAAATTTCAGCATATTATACGTGAGTTATAACTGAGCTGGTGCCTTATTTACGATTGAAAAGAATGTGAGATTGTAATCTTACGGAACACATAAAATATGGAGCCAAGATTTGGGAAACTGCATACAACACTCCATTCATAAAATAACACACGAAGAACATTGAAACATAAGCAAGAAGAAATTGACCAGAACCAACAGATTCAGTTTTTACCCAAAGAAATTACGTTCATACCACAATCCTGTCCGTCATGTAATTACCACACACTGGTATACTAAATTCATATTAACTCTTTGTGAAGTCTTCGCAAAAAGAATAGCTGAGGGCTACTTTGATGATTACACCACATGCTCCACGTGGTCAACTTGGTTTACACAAAGCGTTCAACTCCACAATAATTTTGATAATTAAAATACATTAGATCGAAAAGCAATTGACAAAAGAAAAACCTTGAACTGGTTACTAACGTCTTACTATTAACCTGATGGGTCAAACAGTTATATAAGCACGTGGTACTGGTCTCGCAAAGTACACCCCACGTGGGTTGAACATAAAGAAAAGCATAAAGAAAAGTTGCTATATTAAAAAAATATTCTCAAGACGAGACGTTATAATCTCACGCACATTCGGATTTAAGACTGATGAACTTAGTTAGAGTTACTGATCAACACGTGGTTCCACTTTACTCACAAAGTAGTAACAAAGCAACTACCGAAAAATAATCTGAACTTCACACGATAATTACACTGCGCTGCAATTTAAGATAACATCGGATATTTTAGACCTAAACCCGAAATAAAAGTGATTAAATTTTCAGTTAGGCTGAACTTAAGAAATCAATTGTCCTACGGACTTAACAGACACGCGCTTAGCCGGAGATCTTACCACTTCAGACGCTCGCCACGGCCACACTGCAACTGCCCTACCGCCGAGCGTGCTTCCTGAGGGTGGCTCCCAAAGACCAACGGAAGTGGCCAGAGGGGCAGCTTCCTATACCAACATGACAACGGACGGACAGGACCATACTAGGGATAGAAACATCTTTGCTTTTAGGAAGCGTAGCTACCTGTTCCGACGTTGGTCCTACTTTTCTCTAGCAGACAGCCTTGTCTGCTACCCTCAAGCATGCAACTAGAAATACATATGCTCATTCATCCTCTCACACAAAAGGGAAGGGGGATGACAGTATCTTATCATATACAGTATATAAAAGAAAGCGGATGTAGGTTCCGTATGAGACTGTGTGACATGAATTACATATAAGAATTACATATAAACTGTGCTTTAAAGTGTAGTAGTGTGACAGATCGTTCTTGTTTATGTGTACAAGTAACACGTTCCACTGCTCAGTCTCCTCCCAGATAGTCAGAAACGCCACAGTACATTTAGAAGAGGAATTTATTCCATAAATGGCAACAGATTTAAGAAATTAAACATGAAAGGAATCCAACAGAGACCTTTCACTCCCTTCAATTGAATAATGGAGCATGGGAAGAATGATTGTTTTTAAGACCAGTAATTTCCCAAATTTTATCTGCGCGAACACATAATGACAGCGAGACTGAAGAATATACATAGTTTTTCCACCGAAAGACGGTACTTGCCGTTTCCGAAGCAGTTTCTTGCGAGATGTACATCTCCTCTCGCGTATCTGCCATTCAGATTTTCGACATTTCTGTTATGCTGTCTTATCTTGTATTGAACTTGATAGGGACTCGTTCAGACCCTTGTGTCTTATTAATTTTAGCGTTTTAAGCAGTTTTTCAGTGCCACTACATAGTACTGAATTACTACGTCACTCACCTTAGCTGTGGAACTGCTATTCAATGATGACACCAGTCCTTAATACTTCATTTGTGAAGGAACATTTGGCTTTTGTTTTACTACGCTTTCTTTCACTTCCTGACTCGTTCTCATGTTCTGGACTCAGATTTTTTGTGCTACTGGCAACTCTCTACATTTTCATCTACATAGCTACTCCACAAATCACATTTAAGTGCGTGGCCGAAGGTTCATTGAACCACCTTCACACTAGTTCTCTATTATTCCAATCTCCTACAGCATGCGGAAGAAACAAACACTTTCCGTGTGAGCCCTAATTACCCTTATTTTATTATGATGATGGTTTCTCCCTATATAGGTCGGCATCAACAAAGTATTTTCGCATTCGGAGGAGAAAGTTGTTGACTGAAAATTCGTGAGAAGATTCCGCCGCGACGAAAAAGTCTTTCTTTCAATGATGTCCACCCCAAATCCTGTATCATTTTAGTGACACCCTCTCCCCTGTTTCTCGATGATACAAAGCGGGCTATCTTCCTTTGAACTTTCTCGATGTACTCCGTCAATCCCATCTGGTAAGGATCCCACATTACATAGCAGTACCCAGAAGGGGACGGCCAAGCTTAGTGTAGACAGTCTCTACAGTAGATCTGCTACCTTTTCTAAGTCTCCCCCAGTAAAACGCAGTCTTTGGTTAGCCTTCCCCACAACATTTTCTATGTGTTGCTTCCAATTTAGGTTGTTTGGGTACGAATCTTTCGTCGAGCGAACGGTTGTATGTGATTTTTAAGTATGGAGCTATTGTATCAGCATACTCTGAAAGGAACCTAACTGGTATACGCTCTGGGCCGGAACACTTGGTTTTGTTACGCAATGTAAAGTTGGCAGTTATTCTTGATTCGCATTCTGAACTATTTACTTCGTCTTCTTTGGCGAACTTTAATATAAGACCAAAATTTTTTCTAGGTTTTGGCTGTCACGAGAGCAGTGCCTGATGCCTTCAGTGTTTAGAATAGTATTGTCTTCATGACCTTGCGCAAAACCCAAAGAAATTTTGGTCATATGTAAAGGCCGTCAGTGGCACACCACAGTTATTCTCCAGTGACTATCGAATGAGACAGGAATTGAATCTGAGGGTAGCAGAGCAAAATCTGAAATGCTTTGCTTCGTTTACAAATGTTCCTTTACAAAGAAAAACTCAGGAGAACTGCCCCAATTTAATTCTCGTACCACTGAAAAGATGAATGAAATAGCTATTAGTGTCAGTGGTGTTGAAAAACAGCCGAAATTGTTAAAATTGAACAAAGTTTCAGAGCCCGATAGAATCCCTGTCAGATTCTATACTGAATTTGCTGCTGAGTTCGCCAGTCTTCTAACTATAATCTATCGTAGATCCCACGAACAAAAAACCGTGCCCACTTCTTGGAAACAGGTACAAGTCACACGGGTCTACAAGAAGAGTAGTAGAACCGATGCATAAAACTACCGTCCAATATCCTTGATATCAATTTGTTGTAGAATCTTAGAGCATATTCTGAGCTCAAATGTGGTGAAGTATCTCGAACAGAGTGGTCTCCGCCATGCCAACCAGCATGGATTCCGAAACCTTCAATCACGTCACACCCTGCCTGCACTTTTCTCACATGGCATACTGAATGCTTTGCACCAAGGCAATCAGGTAGACGCAGTATTTCTTGATTTCCGAAAAGCATTTGACTCAGTTCCACATCTACGCTTATTGCCAGCAGAATATCAAGTCAAATCTGTGACTTGATTGAGGGCTTTTTGGTAGGGAGGACACAGCATGTTTTCTTGGACAGAGAGTCTTCGTAAGATGTAGAAGCAACTTCGGATGTACGTCAAGGAAGACTGTTGCGACCTTGCTGTTCACGTTGTATGTTAATTACCTCACAGATAATATTAATATTAACATCTGGCTTTTTGCAGATGATGCGGATGTCTATAATGGAGCAGTATCTTAAAGAAGCTGCACAAATATTCATTCAGATCTTGATAAGACTTCAAAGTGGTGCAAAGATTGGCAAACAGCATTAAATGTTCAGAAATGTAAAATTGTACACTTCACAAAACGAAAAGACTATAATATCAACGAGTCACTGTTTGAATCTGCCAACTCGTGCAAACACTTGGGCGTAATGTTCTTTAGGGGTATCGAATGGAATGTCACACAGGTTCAGTTGTGGTTAAAGCAGGTGGTAGGCTTCGGTTTATTGATAGAATACTGGGGAAGTGTAACCAGTCTACAAAGGATATTACCTACAAATCAAAATTAAAGCAACGAACGGAAATTTTGCAAGGTTGCTTTCACACTTCTGGCCATTAAAATCGTTACGCCAAGACGAAATGCAGATGATAAACGGGTATTCAGTGTACAAATATATTATACTAGAACTGACATGTGATTACATTTTCACGCAATTTGGGTGCATAGATCCTGAGAAATCAGTACCCAGAACAACCACCTCTGGCCGTAATAACGGCCTTCATACGCCTGGGCATTGAGTCAAACAGAGCTTGGATGGCGTGTACAGGTACAGCTGCCCATGCAGCTTCAACACGATACCACAGTTCATCAAGAGTAGTCACTGGTGTATTGTGACGAGCCAGTTGCTCGGCCACCATTGACCAAACGTTTCCAATTGGTGAGAGATCTGGACAATGTGCTGGCCATGGCAGCAGTCGAACATTTTCTGCGCCCAGAAAGGCCCGTACAGGACTTGCAACATACAGTCGTGCATTATCCTGCTGAAATGTAGGGTTTCGCAGGGATGGAATGAAGGGTAGAGCCACGGGTCGTAACACATCTGAAATGTAACGTCCACTGTTCAAAGTGCCGTCAGTGCGAACAAGAGGTGACCGAGACGTGTAACCAATGGCACCCCATACGCGGGTGATACGCCAGTATGGCGAAGACGAATACACGCTTCCAACGTGCGTTCACCGCGATGTCGCCAAACACGGATGCGACCATCATGATGCTAAATAGAACCTGGATTCATCCGAAAAAATGACGTTTTGCCATTCGTGCACCCAGGTGCGTCGTTGAGTACACCATTGCAGGCGCTCCTGCCTGTGATGCAGAGACAACGGTAACCGCAGCCATGGTCTCCGAGCTGATAGTCCATGCTGCTGCAAACGTCGTCGAACTCTTCGTGCAGATGGTTGTTGTCTTGCAAACGTCCCCATCTGCTGACTCAGGGATCGAGACGTGGCTGCACGATCCGTTACAGCCATGCGGATAAGATGCCTGTCATCTCGACTGCTAGAAATATGAGGCCGTTGGGATTCATCACGGCGTTCCGTATTACCCTCCTGAACCCACCGATTCCATATTCTGCTAACAGTCGTTGAATCTCGACAAACGCGAGCAGCAATGTCGAGATACCATAAACCGCAGTCGCGATAGGCTACCATCCGACCTTTATCAAAGTCGGAAACGTGATGGTACGCATTTCTCTTCCTTACGCGAGGCATCACAACAAAGTTTCACCAGGCACCGCCGGTCAACTGCTGTTTGTGTATGAGAAATCTGTTGGAAACTTTCCTCGTGTCAGCACGTTGTAGGTGTCACCACCGGCGCCAACATTGTGTGAATGCTCTGAAAAACTAATCACTTGCATATCACAGCATCTTCTTCCTGTGAGTTAAATTTCGTCTGTAGCACGTCATCTTCATGGTGTAGCAATTTTAATGGCCAGTAGTGTATTTTGCCACGAAACAGTATACATAGCAGATAGAAAAGTAGAAACAAAGTAAAACACGAACGTAAACATCTGCAATATGCATAACGGTAGACAAAAATGTTCTTCGTTTTTTCCAACTTAAGGGATTTGTGCACACATTCAGACGACTGGTTAACGAGCTCAGTATGGGGTGTGACCACCTCTGTCAGCTATACAGGCATGACAAAAACGGGGCATTCTGTGAATGATTTCTGTAGTGGACTGACCCGACAGCCAATCCACTATGACTTGTAGCCGAATAGCACGCGTTTAAGCTCACGCAGGCTGGCATGAGGTCTGGAACAGGTGGGAGTTGAGTCTAGTAAAAAAAGGAGGTAACTGGTAGAATACTTAACTTTAATCCATAATTGGAGAACATCGCTCTTGTTGATACATTATATAATCTCAATATATACTGGTAATGGCGCCTTGCTAGGTCGTAGCATATGACGTAGCTGAAGGCTATGCTAACTATCGTCTCGGCAAATGAGAGCGTATTGGTCAGTGTAGCTTCGCTAGCAAAGTCGGCTGTACAACTGGGGCGAGTGCTAGGACGTCTCACTAGACCTGCCGTGTGGCGGCGCTCGGTGTGCAATCACTGACAGTGGCGACACGCGGGTCCGACGTATATTAGCGGACCGCGGCCGATTTACAGGGTACCACCTAGCAAGTGTGGTGACACCACAATTTCATCAGTCTGTTGTTAAGGCAATAACGCCCATTCTTATTGCAGAGCTGCTCGCAAGTCTTTTAGAGTTGTTGGTGGATGCTGACGCGATGCAACCCGTCTCCCTAGTGCATTCCAGACATGCTCTATGGGATTCAAATCGGGAGAGTGAGCAGGATACGCCGTGTGTGCATTATTTACTGTTTCCAAAGCACCCGTGCTTTATGAGGTCGAACGTTATCGTCCATCAGTACGAAATCTGTATCCACAGCCGCGCGGTATTAGCCGCGCGGTCTGAGGCGCTGCAGTCATGAACTGTGCGGCTGGTCCCGGTGGAGGTTCGAGTCCTCCCTCGGGCATGGGTGTATGTGTTTGTCCTTAGGATAATTTAGGTTAAGTAGTGTGTAAGCTTAGGGACTGATGACCTTAGCAGTTAAGTCCCATAAGATTTCACACACATCTGAACAATTTTCTGTATCCACAGCACCTCGTAACAGCCGCACATTAGGCCCCAAGGTCTTAGTAAGATTCCTGACAGCACTTAAACCCTGGCGATTCACCCGTACAATTTCATGAAGAGGTGTTCAAGCGGTCAATATAATGCCTGTTCACACCATTAGGGATCTTCCTCTATATCGGTCTCTTTCCACAATGTTGGGTCCCGAAATCGTGTTCCACGTTCCCTCCATATGTAAATCACTCTCCAGAGCAAATCGGGGCTCATCTGTGAAAAGAACATTGGGCCACTGTTCGACCGTCCAGGTGGCATGTTGACGACTCCCTCTAGATGCTCCCTTCTGTGAAGACGAGTTAGAGGTATACATACATCAGATTTATGACAATAAAGATCACTCTGCCGAAGCCTTCTTCTCGATACAACACGTCCAGTGGATGTTGCGAGGTCTGATGCCAGCTGCCGTGCAGTACTAAGGCGCTACCGTCTCGTGCCCTTGCAGCGACATAACGGTGTGACATCAGAAAGATGTCACACGTCGTCAGCTCTGCCCTGGTCTTTCGGATGCAATTTCGTTCTCTACAAACTGTCGCCACAGCCGAGAAACAACAGAACGATTCACATATTGCGACTGTTCTGCTTCCATTTCTTCTATGGCCTTCCACTGTAGAGAGTCTAGCAGGCGTCTTCTCTGTGCCATACTGCACCGTTGGTGATTGTACACACAGCGATTCTGGATGTGGGACTACCCCAAACACTATCCCATTTGATAGATGCCCTGACGTCACAGTTGGCATGGTTGCCCGTTGACCGGAATTCCATCATCCGTGCAGAACACGATCGTTCGTGCATCGGTTGACATTTTTATGATTATATTGTGAATTAGACAAAGGACGGGGAAACAGCGGTTTGTTGCTTTAATTTTGGGCACCAGCGTACTATAATTCTCTGTATATTGGTCACACAGGGATCGTGGGAATAAGATTTGAATAATTACTGCACGCATAGAGGCATTGAAACACTCATTCTTCCCGCGCTTCAGACGTGAATGGAACAGGAAGAAAGCCTAATAACTGGTAGAATGGGACGTACCCTCTGCCATGCATCTCACGGTGGTTTGCAGAGTATAGATGTAGATGAAGATACCTATGATTCCATTTTGCTGCGCTTCGGTAGTATTGAAAAACTCACGCATTTTTCTGCTGGTAGGCGAGTGCATTTCTGGTAATATGTGGCGATTTGCAAATTTATGCTTGAGTTGGAAGCTGTTGCGCACTGGGCGCTATTTAAGATCTACGTACCAAGGAAAATCTCGTGCATATGGTAAAGATACAATTTCCCAATAGTAACTTTATGAATTATTTGATACCGATCAACTTAAAGACCAGAGATTATTATTATTTTTCAGTTTATTTGTAAGTAATGATAATAACATACACTACCATATCTCTGTTGCCTGTGTGTGCCTTGCCTGAACCAGAGAAGTTTCGATCATATTGCCAGTTTCTTTGCTTCTCTATGGACTTAGAACAAATTTAAAGTGTGAAGTATCCCAATGAATTTACTGCAGCCGCTTTATTTCAGTACTTTTCATACCGCCGAGAAATGGACGAAATTTTAAACACGACTCGAGATGGACTGAAACAGCACAGAAATCTGTAAGAAGCTCAAGTAAGTACCTCCATAATAACAAGTGATATTATTCAGTGCTGCCGTGCATTAACCGGCTTACTAGTAGTGGCTAACGTGAATGAAATACGTTACACTCATTTGCGAGAACTTGTGACACAATGGCGGACGGCGGTATTAACAGCACGAATTCTTCCGCAGTTTCTAACCAAATACAAATGTCTTGTGAGAAACTACATCGTATTACTGACAGTCCCGAATCAGCCAGTTCCTCGCAGATTGCTTCGGTAGGAGAATACAGTTCGAAGAAAGACTGTTGCGGAAACCATTTTCCGTTTGGGGAAATTATCAGCATTTTAACAGAACTAGCTGAGATTGTTACGAAGCGTCGGATACTGCGCAGTATCGATGACTGGAAAAACCCGCAACAGCAGACCAATATATTATCTATCCCCAACGAGATTCTAACGGAGATATTTCAAAGATATTTCTCCTATTTAGAACTGTGTCTGCTGAGGTCTGTTTGCACCAGATTTTCTGCCATAGTTTCTGGTGTGCTCGAAAATGGCTTTAAAAATGTAGTGCGGGATATAATGGAAACAATGGAAGACGTGCACCAAAGACTAACTGCGGAGCCCGCGACAGATACTCCGCCAACGAGTCTGTACTCTTTGAAGACTGTAACGCTGCTACAGACGTACAGCATACTAGAAATCATCCTGTCAGACCTTACCATACTCAAAGCCGTGGCAGGTGACCAAATGTGTGGGGCGGATATGTTTTCTCCCACAGCTTACTTATTAGAGAAGTCTTCTCAGATTCTACGAATGCTGCAGGATCACTACAAAGACAACCCAAGCAGTTGTCCGCCCTTGTGTACCGTAGATCAACTGTCTACAGCTTGTAAACATTTTCTGAACATGTACGAGGAACGTGGACATTTTCCCGACGGCGAAAGTTGCTACTTCGGAAGTAAGGTGATAGATCTTCTGGAGTGTTGTGTTAATGCAGACTGTGAGATGAAGATTTGGTGCGAAGGTGATAAGTGCCGCATGAAAGGGAACTACAAACTACGGGAACATGAAATACTTCCACCGGCGGAAGACTGTGGAAGCCATCTCGGGGGTTGGCTACAGGAGTTCAGAACTGCAATCCAGGAAGGAAACACTGACTTTATTCACTGGAAAAATACAGAGGCGAAGACAGCCCTGGTGATAAACTCACTAACAGCGGGGACCCTCGAAGAATGGTTGAAGGAGCTGCTCTTGAACAAGGCTCGTGTGACAACGGAAGTAGTACGAGATGGATACACACTCGTCCGCCGAGAAGTTCCGGCAGCGTGGAGGACGAACCGCACCACAAAAATTGACTTCGAGCTGGACTGTCCTGTTTTCGAGGCTCCAGACTGTGTTAGAAAATATTTTGCCGGTTCTGAGAGCGTTAGCAATTCTAAAAGAGAAGTGAACGACGGGTTTAAGTGGACTTGTACGTGTAGTCTAATAAATAGTAGTGATGGTGAAAGCTGACCTCCGTGTGTTCTCAATCACTTTGTACCAAGTTCGTGGCTGAGTGTTCTTTCTCTTTAAAGATCACTATTTGCTTTATTTATTTATCTGTTCTTTGGCTGTCGACTGCAGCTGATAAATTCTACCTCAGAAAACTTAGTACGTCATGTAATTTTGTAATCAGACCGACCGCAGAAACATAACATCTGTGTTGTGACTGCATTTAATATTTTACTATCTGTCAAAGCTTAATTACTGCGAAGACTACATAAATTTATAATTAGGCGCAGGGTCACATTCTAAAGGCTCATAAAAGGTGATTATACAGTGTGAACTGGAATTCCATCGGCAAAATTTCGAACGTTGTTGAGTATTTTTGAAGTATAAGTGACAGAGGGGTCTCTGCTGTTAAAGGGTATCAATGAAAAATTATGATTTATTCGGTTTGTTACCGTAATTATCTTTGTTTCTGTGACAATACCCTGATGAGGGTGAAAAAGCCTGTAATACGCAATCACCAAAAAATACAATACGAAACTGAAAGTAGTGCACCCTCAGATGCAAAGGTACATCACAGAAGTTTGTCATCGCCGCGGGAATAGCTCAGCATAGCGCCGTTGTGACTGCCTTTCACAGCATTCAATGAACTCATATATGAGGTGCATGTCGGTCAACTGCCCAATTAGGGACGGAAAAAACCGACCAGTTAAAACCGATACAGGTATTTTGGTTCTTTTTAACGGTATTTTTCGGTATTTGTTTGGTCTCGGTTATACATGTAACAGTTTTTTTTATTTTTTGTTAATAACCAGGTAAAACCCCGAAATATCAATTAGCCATAACAGCTGCGCTAAAATTTTTTGTTTTTAACTAAACCTTCTTCAATAAACATGTAATTTTTATTCGTAAAATTTCCATTGCTTTGAAGTATTGCGTTATAATAGAAAAAGAGAAAACTGATCAGTGCTATTTTAATAAAAATGCCGACAAAACGAGCAACAAACTCGTGGCATAATAATATTGGTACAGCATTGCTGAGACATTAATCCCGTGTTACATGGCTTATTGATGGTACAAGCGTATGTGACGTGAGCTTGAAAATAATGGTTCAAATGGCTCTGAGCACTATGGGACTTAAACATCTGAGGTCATCAGTCCCCTAGAACATAGAACTACTTAAACCTAACTAACCTAAGGACATCACACACATCCATGCCCGAGGCAGGATTCGAACCCGCGACCGTAGCGGTCACGCGGTTCAGACTGAAGCGCCTAGAACCGCACGGCCACACCGGCCGGCCGTGAGCTTCACTTGCCCCGTCTGACCTATCGGTAGCTTCTCTCTGTCGCTGTCTGACATCAGTTATATTACAGAATATCACTGTATCTAATCTAGAAATGTTTTATGAAGTGTGGTAACATGATGTATAATACTCCATTTGCTTTAAAAGATTAAAGATGGGAGGAGCTACAACAAACTTGTGACATCATATAAGGAGAAAACTTAAAACTCAACAATCTATTTACCGTTAACAAAAAAAAAAAGAAAGTATGTCGTCTGTTGCCTGTCTACATAATTTGCCTTTATCTACTTGTAGCTCATGAAAACGGACAAATTAACACGAACAACAGAAGAGGTTGAAAAAATCAGCCAATCAGTTGCAAACAAATGTTTATTAGCCCTTGACATAGGGTTTCGGTATTTCTAAAAATATCTTCTTCAGAAGGAGTGGGTCTTGTTACATCACATAGTAGTACTTTACATTAGCTGAAACCGAGCTGCTCTTCTCATATATACGTGGGCTGTTCAACAAAGAATGATCTTTTTTTTTTTCCTTCTCAAAAGTCTCCCATGAATACGATGCACTTGTCCCAGCGTTTCTGCCAGTCTTCAAACACATGCTGGAAACCAATTTTTGAGAGGTACTTCAAAATCGCCTCCGTAGCCTTCACCACTGCTTCTGATGATTCATAATGCCTCCCACGAAGTCGTTTCCTCATGTTAGGGAATAGAAAAAAGTTACATGGGGCTAAATCCGGGCTATAGGGAGGGTGAGGGATGCACTTCACGTTAACTTTTGCAAGATATTCAGCAACAACATTGGCAATATGCGCCCGCGGATTATCGTGTTGCAGCATCCAGCCTGCTTAACGGAAATGTGGTCTTTTGCACCTGATAATGGACTTACTATGTTTTTAGGACATCCCTGTAGTATTGTCCAGTTACTGATGTGTGTGCAGGTACAACATGCTGATACACCATTCCATGAATATCAAAGAATGAGATGACCATAACTTTCCCAGCAGAAGCAACCACTTTTGCTTTTTTGGGGGGTTGGTGATGAAGGAGATTTCCACACTGAGCTTTGCTATTTGCTCTCAGGATCAAAATGATGTAGCCAAGTTTCATCAGCAGTGATTACATTTGAAAGAAACTCCGAATCTTCCTCTAACATCAACTTTAACTGCATGCAGGCTTGCACGCGAATGTCCTTTTGTTCGGTAATCAACAGCCTTGGAACAAGTGTCATGTGTAATTTTTCTGTTACCAACGTGTGGGTAGCATCCAGTTAAATGTTCAGTAATTCAGAAAGTGATTCTCAGGTAATTCGTCGATCCTCTCTCACAATGACAGCAGCAGTGTTGATGTTTTCTTTCGTAAGAGCAGTAACTGGAGCACCGGGTCCACCTTCCTTTGAAATTGTCTCCCCTCTTTTAACATTTTAAACCACCTTCCAGCTGTGCTGTGGGGAAGAACAGACTTCCCATAGGCCTCCTGTAACATCGTATAGGCCTCAGCTGAAGATATGTTGAGACGAAAGCAGAATTTCAAAGCCGCATATTGTTCCTCGCGTGTTACCTCCATTGCAGCGGTAGGCGATACTGGACATGTCTGACCTTGTCTGCCTCTCACAGGGGGGAACCAGGAGTCCCAACAATGAAACTACTACGGCGTGTTTGTTGCACATTTAGCTAACAGAATATCATAATATTAAATTTTAGCGCGAGAAATTATGACCATAAAAAATATGATCATTCTTTATTGAAGAGCCCTTGTAAAATTGACATAAAAACAAGAATTATCGCATGCCATGGCCTTAGACAGCAGCCAGATTGCATTCAGCGTACTTCAGAGTAAGTGCCCACTGGTAAACGCTCTTGTCAACATAAAATTATAACAAGAGTCATAGGATAAAATATTTGCATAAGTTAAGTATGCACCATGCCAGAGACAAAAGCTTGGTGTATACTCAAATAATGCAAATATTTCATGCTGTGATTCCTGTTCTAAGTTGGTCTTTGTTTCTGGCATGGAATAAATTTATGCAAATATATATCGTACCATATTACCACTAAACAACGGAACGTAAAATCACGAATAAGGTTTGTCAAACTACAAGTCTAATGTCCAACCATTCTGTCTGTATTTTCGTCTTCGCTTATTTCAACTAGGGCATCATAGACCTCCCATACGTTATAGTTGAGAGGAGTGACTGCATCGATTCTACTTTCCCATCCTGTCGTACTCAGTGGCTTCGACGTGAGGGTAGATATATGATCATTCAGGACTGCCCAGCGTCGCGTACGTGCACGAAGAAATCATAAATTTTTCTCACGAAACAAAAGAATGAAACTGCGTATTCTGGTGCCTTTGCAGCAACATTCACAGCTAGATTCAAGAAATGACTTCTGCAGGGAACATAATATGTCTTAGGATTTACTTCTAAAATCCTCTTTTTCGTTCGTGCCTTCCATATTAGAACCGTTATCATAGCCCTGAGCCCTCCAAAGGTATTTTCATTTCTTCTATCTGTTTCAAGACTACCTCTGTAAGCCCCAAACAAGACGTATCTCATATAGGTACAAATCCAAGAAAATGTTCAGTAATATTTACATCGCATGTGTCAAGATCAGTAGAAGTCACATTCACAAAACGCACTATCATTGTGATTTGGTCAACACCAGAAATATCTGGTGTACAGTCCAAAATTAAACTATAATACTTAGCAGATCTCAATTAAGATAATATTTTGTTTTTAATTTTTTCATAGAGAATGTGAATTATTTAATTTTGCATGTTTTTACCCAGATAATGATGAGACTTAATATGTTCGCTGAGAACTGAATCAAATTTACCAAATAATTCGACAAATTTTAAGAAATTCCCATTGTTGTGAGTGAACAGTTTATCTGGAGTTCCTCTTAAGGAACCACCTGAAATCAATAATATTTTAATGTTCGAAAAGAGTTTACAGCTGAAACAAAAAAACAGTGTTTGCACTTTTTTAATAAACTAACCGTTTCCTCTGAAGAATTTCACCATTGCACAAACTATAACTGTAATCTTTAGAGGTAAAGCGACGATTAGAATTATCCTTAGGGTAGCTTTCAGATTCCATTATCTATTCTGGAGGCCCTCTTTTGACTAACGTTGTCCTAACAAAATCACCTATTTTGTCGGGCCATTTTGCGGGATCTGAATAAACTACATCACTGACAGTTAGAATATCAGATGAGCACTTGCTAGAATCAACTGATACAGTTTCACATTCCTCGGAGAGCTTGCATACAACGTCATGTTTACCCTGCGACGGTGAAGGTACATCTTCATCTACCGAAGGCTTATGTATGTCTACATCTTATGTATGTCTACATCTGCGTTTATGCGTAGACCATTCTGATCAAAATCTTCTTTACGTTGGTAAAATTTATTTAACGAAAATTTCCATTTTTTTGTCTCCGTTTTCTCCTTCCCCTCGTCTTTTCCTCTACTGGCTGCCTGAAAGGCACTTCCTGCCGTCAGACATTGCATCTTATCGCATTCGCAATAACTTAAATCCTAATGAAAACACGTCGCGTCACAGTGAGAAAGCCGGCCGGCGTGGCCGAGCGGTTCTAAGGCGCTACAGTCTGGAACCGCGCGACCGCTACGGTCGCAGGTTCCAATCCTGCCTCGGGCATGGATGTGTGTGATGTCCTTAGGTTAGTTAGATTTAAGTAGTTCTATGTTCTAGGGGACTGATGACCTCAGAAGTTAAGTCCCATAGTGCTCAGAGCCATTTGAACCATTTTGAACAGTGAGAAAGCGTTTTCACACAAAACTAATAATTCGTTGGCACAGCCGGATGAATGCACAATTATCAACTTTTAACACAGTCGTTATTGTCTTTACTGAACAGCAAAAATGGTTCAAATGGCTCTGAGCACTATGGGACTCAACATCTTAGGTCATCAGTCCCCTAGAACTTAGAACTACTTAAACCTAACTAACCTAAGGACATCACACACACCCATGCCCGAGGCAGGATTCGAACCTACGACCGTAGCAGTCCCGCGGTTCCGGACTGCAGCGTCAGAACCGCACGGCCATCGCGGCTGGCTACTGAACAGCCTGCGAAAGGAATGATACGGCCAGTGATAGAACTGTGTTTACGTAAATCATTATTGTTCGAAGTTAATAGACGTAAGTAAATTGTGTCTGGAAAATAAAATATGTTTCTAGTAAGTGCACCTCATACAGACGTATATTAGCGCCACAATCCACAGTTCGACCGCTATATCAAACACTTAACTCGTTACTTAGCTATTAACAAACAAGGCAAGCAACCATTGCTGCTATATAATGAAACTACCTACTGGGAGCGGTGTATCCACTGTGCACAGCTGCCAACTTCCGAAAATATTTGCCCCAAAAACTCAATGCGAAATATCCCTAAGACTCAATATTCATTATCTAAAACCTCTAAAAGAAAATATCCATATTTTGCTGTTAATTTTACTTATTTACTAGCAATTTCAAATATAATTTCAGCTTTTTGTGAAACATTCGAAGTTTTAATGCTAATGTCAAACAAACTTATCATTTTGCGTGGGTTATGTATAATACAAGATCTGCACATTGATGCAGAGAAATACGAACCATCAAAACCGTCTTAGGCATTTCAATGCACAACCTACTTCATAGCTTTTTTTTTTAAATTATAGTAACGTAAATAGAAAACGTGCGCCAAATACCAGCATTTGAAATTGTTAAGCATAAACCTAGTTCAAATTAAAAAAAAAGAGAGAGGACATATTTTGAAACATCTTCATTATCTTACTCTTGAAAATGAAGTACTCCACAGTGAACGTATTATTGCGCTTGTAATTGCTCCATGTCATAAGCAGACTTTGGAAGTCTGCGGGAGAATCGTTCAAATACTATTAAGTAACTAAATAGTAGCGAAATAATTCAAACTTCAAACCCGTTTTTTAATTCGCGAACACTGGCGCGATCCGGCTGTCACCTATATCAGAATGTCGTTAGTGTCTGAGCGGTTCTAGGCGCTTCAGTTTGGAACCGCGCGACCGGTACGGCCGCAGGTTGGAATCCTGCCTCGGGCATGGATGTGTGTGATGTCCTTAGGTTAGTTAGGTTTAAGCAGTTCTAAGTTCTACGGGACTGATGACCTCAGATGTTAAGTCCCATAGTGTTCCGAGCCATTTGAACCATACCGTTATGGGAACGAGACAACAAGCAGTGGTGTTCTAACGTGTGACGACTGACAAATAAAACGACTTTTTGAGCAAGAGTAATAGAATATAATATGATTATATAAGAATTTTTTTTATTTTATACACGCATAAAACGATTTTATGAACAATTTGTATTTCCAACTTATTCTCACATTTCTTTATTTATGTAAGGTGAATCTGTCGCCCCAAAAAACTGCCACCCTCGGCTATGGCACGGTCCTCCCCCTCCCCCTCGCCCCCCCCCCCCCCACCCACGAGCCCCTAGGGCCAACCCGGCACTGCGTTCACGAGTCGTCGAACCAATGGCGTGTGTTCCAGCGCGATCAATGAATGAGAAATGGGATTTTGCTATTGATATATCTAAAGTGTACTGTGTTCCCCATCTTTAACACTTACCTATTTGCTTACATACATATTTGGGCTTTCGAATAAGAGGGGATGTTGTAGAATACTGCCCATGTGTGTGGGACCCATACAAAATAGGACTAACAGGGGATATTGAACATATACAGTGAACGGCAGCGCGAATGATCACAGGTTTGTTTGACCCTTGACAGTGTTACAGTGATACACAGTCATTCAAACAATCACTCTTCCCGTCCTTCATACGTGGATGGAACGGGAAGAAACCCTAATAACCGTTACAACGCGACGTATCCTCTGCCACGCACTTTGCGGTGTTTTACAGAGCATAGATGTAGATGTAGGCAATGTATATGACATATAACGTCATTTTACATATTTTTTAATTACGGTTATTGGAAAATTACTTACGTTATCTTTAAAAAATGCACTGTTTTTCTTTTATTTTCCTAGACGAACAACGTTGTACCTTTGCAGTTGCTGAAACACTCTGATTTTTCTGGGTTATTTATTGCAGAAATAGAAAACTTATTTTAAGTAAGTACAACGACACAGGTGAAAACACATATTATGTACTGCAATATAAATCTGCACAAGCAGCAGTAGAAGATACGGGAAAATTTAACACTTCCTGGTGCCATTAACACTAAACATGTAGGATCAACATCACATTTTCTGTCCTCAGCCAGTGGGTTTTTCCAGACAGACGTGCAAATCCACTATTCACTTGGCGACTGTTCATAGAAATTCCGTTTTCTAGCTGGGGTATATTGTCAAATGTCAAGTAAGACATTCTTCTTGGTACTTTTTACTGGCAGAATTTTATCACACAAGATGGTGAAAACCATAACGGTATTTAGTGGCATATATCTTTTCCCAGTGCCTCTAGGCTTCTTTGCAATACTTTGACATATCCACGGTGGGTGGATGACGACTTTTGCTTCCCCTTAGTGTAGAAGTCAGATCACATGTGTAGCCAGACATACCCACTGTTTTGAATTAGCCTCTATGCATCCTGTAGTTCAGTGTGCTAAGGTCCCGGAAATCCTGTGCTTCCATTTTACACAGAAGGAATCCATTCTCCTTGGCGTTGGCAGTCACTAGACTCCGGTTGTCTGGGTGAAAGTTTATTTTGTTTCTCCTGTAAAAGCAAAATCACTATCACCTAATAGAAAACTATCCTCTATAACAGTGAATTTCTGGTCCACAGCACTGAAATATTTTCACATGATCAGATTTTAGAAAAGATTTTTAGTATTTGGAACATGTCTCCCAAAATTAGCAATATTTAGGCTTGTGTTCAAATGAAAATCATATGAAAAATAGGAATTACTATCGAAACATTCCAAATAAAAATAGAAAATTTCAGTTGCACCTTCATAGTTGATAAGCTTGATTGTTCCAAGGATCGTATAAAGAATTTCAACAACGTACAGCTCATTGTTGACAGCCATCTGACTTGGTCAGTGTGTCCACTGTAGTTGAAAATGGAGAAAATCGAGTTTTGTGCTGTTACTAAACAGTTTCACTTGATGGATTCCACTGTCGCACAAGTAAAAACGGAATTGGATGTAGTTCATGTAGGTTCTGTACCATTGTTGAGGGCCATTTACTTATGGATTAATGAATTTAAACGTGGCCGGACGGGCGCCGAAGACGAAGCGCGCCCCGGCCATTCAACTGACGTCGCCACAAAGAAAACCATTGGCAGAACGGATACAGGTTTTAACCAACACAGGGTTGCCGTAGCGAGATGGTATATTGTAGCCCCCAAAACATCCAAAAATAAACGAAAAATATACCTATTCAAAAAGGCAGATAAAAATTCACATGACGCCTTCCTGTGAGATAATCTCCACTCCTTCCCAATTATCAGTGTAAGTGTAGATCCCCCTTAGTACACAAAATGAGTCAGAACACTGTTGCAGAAATAACGAAAAAAGCATGCAAAATTCAAACGAACGCGAAACCGTCAAGATCGTCGATCTTTTACAGAAGCTCGAAAGTTAGCGTGGACTACAATGCGAGATGCTTATAATAGTGCCACAACGAAACTTTGTCTCGAAACCAGGCAAAAAATCCAATGAGATTTCGGTCGTATGTAAAGTATGCTTGCGGCAAGACACACTCAATGCCTTTTCTGTGCGATAGCAATAGAAACACTATCGACGACAGTGGTGTCAAAGCAGAGTTACTAAACACAGCCTTCCCAAATTCCTTCACCAAAGAAGACGAAGTAAATATTCCAGAATTCGAATAAAGATCGGCTTCCACATTAGAAGTATATAATCCGAGAGTAGCGAAGTAGCTTAAATCACTTAATAAAAGCAAGTCTTCCGGTCCAGACTGTATACGAATTAGGTTCCTTTCAGAGTATGCTGATGCAATAGCTCCATACATACACACCGCTCGCTCGGTGAAAGAAACGCTCCCAAAGACTGGAAAGTTGTGCAGGTCACACCAACATTCAAGAAAAATAGTAGGAGTAATCTACTAAGCTACAGGCCCGTTTCATTAACATCGATATGCAGCAGGAATTTGGAACATATATTGTGTTCGAACATTATGTATTACATCGAAGAGAACGGTCTATTCACACACAGTCAAGAGGTGTTTAGAAACCATCGTTCTTGTAAAACACAACTAGCTCTTTTCTCACATGAAGTGCCGAATGCTACTGACAAGGGATTTCAGATTGAATCCGTATTTCTAGATTTCCAGAAGGCTTTTGACACTGTACCACACAAGCGGCTTGTAGTGAAATTGCGTGCTTATGGAATATCGTCTCAGTTATGTGACTGGATTCGTGATTTCCTCTCAGTGAGGTCACAGTTTGTAGTAACTGACGGAAAGTCATCGAGCCAAACAGAAGCGATTTCCGGCGTTCCCCAAGGTGGTGTTATAGGCCATCCGCTGTTCCTATCTCCATAAACGATTTAGCAGACAGTCAGAGCAGCCGTCTTAGGTTATTTGCAGATCGTCTAGTAAAGTCATCAGAAGATCAAAACAAATTCAAAACGATTTATAAAAAATATCTGTATGGTGCGAAAGTTGGCAATTGACCTTAATTAATGAAAAGTGTGAGGTCATCCATATGAGTACTGAAAGGAATCCGTTAAACTTCGGTTATACGATAAATCAGTCAAATCTAAAGGCCGTAAATTCAACTAAATACCTAGGAATTACGATCATGAACAGCTTAAACTGGAAAGAACACATAGAAGACGTTGTGGGAAAGGCAAACCAAAGACTGCGTTTTATTGGCAGAACACTTACAAAATGTAACAGAACTATTAAAGAGACTGCCTATACTACGCTTGTCCATCCTCTTTTGGAGTACTGCTGCACGGTCTGGGATCTTCACCTGATGTGATTAACGGAGTATATCGAGAAAGTTCAAAGAACGTTTTGTATTATCGAGAAATAGGGGAGAGAGTGTCACTGATATGATACAGAATGTGGGGTGCACATAATTAAAACAAAGGCGTTTTTCGTTGCAGCGAAATCTTCCCACGAAATTTCAATCACCAACTTTCTCTTCCGAATGCGAAAATATTTTGTTGAGGCCCACCTACATAGGGAGAAACGCTCATCATAATAAAATAAGGGAAATCAGGGCTCGCACGAAAGATACGGATATTCGTTTTTTCCGCGCGCTGTTCGAGAATGGAATAATAGAGAATTATTGCAAAGGCGGTTCGATGAGCTCCCTGCCAGGCACTTAAGTTTGATTTGTTAAGTATCCATGTGGATGTAGAAAAGACGAGATACGGTAACGCAAGACAGCCGAATAAAAATTTGTGAGATTGCTGAGGCTGTAGGCATCTCAACTGAGCTAGTGCATTATTTCCTGTATGGAAAATTGGCACTTTTCTCAAATGATGCACTGAAAGCTTTGGATCAAGGCATCCAGGTAGATGCAGTTTTTCTTGATTTCCGAAAGGCATTTGACTCAATACCACACCTACGATTATTGTCAAAATCACGATTGTGAGGGGGTATCAAGTGAAATTTGTGACTGGATTGAAGACTTTTTGGTAGGGAAGACACAGCACGTTATCTTGGATGGAGAGTCATCGTCAGATGTAGAAGTAAATTTTGGTGTACCCCAGGGAACTGTGTTGGGACCCTTGCTGTTCATTTAGTATATTAGTGAACTTGCAGACAATATTAATAGTAACATCAGGCTTTCTGCAGATGATGCAGTTATCCGTAACGAAGTACTGTCTGAAAGAAGATACATAAATATTCAGTCAGATCTTAATAAGATTTAAACTTGGCGCAGAGATTGGCAACTTCCTCTAAATGTTCAGAAATGTAACATTGAATACTTCACAAAGATGAAAAAAACGTAGTATCCTATGACTATAATATCGATGAGTCACTGTTGGTATCAGCCAACTCATGCAAATACCTGGGTATAACACTTCGTAGGGATATGAAATGGAATGATCAATAGGTTCAGTCGTAGGTAAAGCAGGTGGTAGACTTCGGTTTATTGGTAGGATACTGGGGAAGTGCAATCAGTCTGCAAAGGGGATTGCTTACAAAGCACTCATGTGACCGACTCTAGACTATTGCTCAAGTGAGTGAAACCGGTACCAGATAGGACTTACAGGGAATGTTGAACGCATACAGAGAAGGGCAGCACGAATGGGAGAGTGTCGCAAAGATAGTAAACGAGTTGAACTGGAAGACTCTTGAAGATAGACGTAAAATATCCCGAGAAAGTCTACTGACAAATTTTCAAGAACCGACTTTAAATGATCACTCTAGGAACATACTACAACCCCCTACATATCGCTCACATAGGGATCGTGAGGGTAAGATTAGAATAATTACTGCAGCGCAGAGGCATTCAGACAATCATTCTTCCCGCGCTCCATACGTGAATGGAACAGGAATATACCCTATTGACTGGTACAATGGGACGTACCCTCTGTCATGCACCTCACGATGGTTTGCAGAGTATAGATGCAGACGATGTTGTGTGCGAGTTGGATGCAGCGATTGCTCGCAGTCGATCAATAGCGTATTCGGCACAGTATTCAAGCACAATTTCTGGTGATATTTAATCGCAATCCGCAATACTTAATGCGCCAATTTGTGACTGTTGTTGAAACCTGCACCCATCTTTACACACCAGAGTCAAAATGGCAGCCAAAACAATGGACAAACGCTGGTGAAAGTGCAGCGAAGGCAGCAAAGACTCTTCTGTCATTGGTAAGGTGATGGTAACTGTTTTTTGGTATTCCCAAAGAATAATCCGCAGAGAATACTTGAAAAAGGGCAGAACCATAACTCGACACTATTATGCCTCATTGTTGTCTCGTTTGGAACTTGTATTGGCTGGAAAAAGACAAAAGCTGGCACGCAAAAAGGTGGTCTTTCACCAGGATTAGTGATACCAATGGCAAAATTGCATGAAATATGCCTTGAACTGGTTCCCTCATCCACCCTGCTCACTAGACTTAGCCCCCAAGTGACTTCTCCTTGTTCCTTGTCGGGAAGAAATTTTCGGCAAACGAGTCAACGAGTATGTGACGGAACTTGACAGAATCTATTTTTCCAATGGGATGAAAACGTCGAAGCATCCACAGACCAAGCGTATATCCTTCAAAGGAGACTATGTCGAGAAGTGAGGTGAGTTGTTTGGGAAACAAACGTTGTTCTCGCTTTTTTTTATCAGACTTATCAAACAACTATTATAATACAGATACACTTTCGAGACATTCTGTAAAGATGGTGGAAACTTTGAGGACAGATATCATTATGTTGTCATTATGTCGAATTTGCCATATTTCTTCCCTTTTTTTGAACCATAACTGATGTACCCAACATCATCTTCGCTGCTCAACATTTATGAGATACAAAAGACGGAGTGCATGAATACCTTCTTCGAATGAGGACGATGTATTCTTATCCATTCATAGGACGACAGCGCCGCGTCTGTCTAACTGCGCCACTTCAGTGTGAATTGCTCACGTCCCGTCCGCATGGGTCCTTTGATTCGCCGCCGCCAGGCATAAGCGCCGCGCTATTTGTGTGTGAATTGGATCTTACATCGTTAACAAAGCTCCCTTCAAAGTCGTCTGTTGATACCCTCTCGCACCGAATGACGTATAAAAGCAACAGGTCACTCAACACAACAGTGGGACATCCAGAATCGTCCCAAAGTTTGAAGACTACTATATTAAGGCTAGTAATTTTTTTCACTCATTCGGGTATGCCAGTGTGCTCATTCTGCCCCACCGAATCTTACACTGTTAAGTACCCTGATTCAATCGCTAAGTAGAAGATAAGTCAAACTTTCCCAACCGGTGTATTATCGTGCCTTTTTATTGTGCGGCATAGTAAAATCGAGTGACATGCGAAAATTTGTTCACGTTTATAACGTGAGCTGTACTAATTTATAATCAATTTTGACACGTTTGAATGTAGTAACTGCTCTCGAAAGAACAGATACCATTGATGACCGTGCAGCTGCTCCAATGATTATGGCATCTGTTCTTTCGAGAGCAGTTACTATCTTCATATATACCCTATTGGCCATTAAAATTGCTACACCAAAAAGAAATGCGGCCGATAAACGGGTATTCGTTGGTCAAATATATTATACTAGAACTGACATTTGATTACATTTTCACGCAATTTAGGTGCATAGATCCAGAGAAATCAGTACCCAGAACAACCACCTCTGGCCGTAATAACGGCCTTCATACGCCTGGGCATTGAGTCAAACAGAGCTTGGATGGCGTGTACAGGTACAGCTGCCCATGCAGCTTCAACACGATACCACAGTTCATCAAGACTGGCGTATTGTGACGAGCCAGTTGCTCGGCCACCATTGACCAAACGTTTCCAATTGGTGAGAGATCTGGACAATGTGCTGGCCAGGGCAGCAGTCGAACATTTTCTGCACCCAGAAAGGTCCGTACAGGACCTGCAACATGCGGTCGTGCATTATCCTGCTGAAGTGTAGGGTTTTGCAGGGATGGAATGAAGGGTAGAGCCACGGGTCGTAACACATCTGAAATGTAACGTCCACTGTTCAATGTGCCGTCAGTGCGAACAAGAGGTGACCGAGACGTGTAACCAATGGCACCCCATACCATCACGCCGGGTGATACGCCAGTATGGCGATGACGAATACACGCTTCCACTGTGCGTTCACCGCGATGTCGCCAAACACGGATGCGACCATCATGACGCTGTAAATAGAACCTGGATTCATCCTAGAAAATGACGTTTTGCCATTCGTGCACCCAGGTTCGTCATTGAGTACACCATCGCAGGCGCTCCTGTCTGTGATGCAGCGTCAAGGGTGACCGCAGCCACGGCCTCCGAGCTGATAGTCCATGCTGCTGCAAACGTCGTCGAAATGTTCGTGCAGATGGTTGTTGTCTTGCAAACATCCCCATCTGATGACTCAGGGATCGAAACGTGGCTGCACGATCAGTTAGAGCCATGCGGATAAGATGCCTATCATCTCGACTGCTAGTGATACGAGGCCGTTCGGATCCAGCACGGCGTTCCGTATTACCCTCCTGAACCCACCGATTCCATATTCTGCTAACAGGCATTGGATCGCGATGAACGCGAGCAGCAATGTCGCAAAACGATAAGCCGCAATCGCGATAGGCTACAATCCGACCTTTATCAAAGTCGGAAACGTGATGGTACGCATTTCTCCTCCTTATACGAGGCATCACAACAGCATTTCACCAGGCAACGCCGGTCAACTGCTGTTTGTGTATGAGAAATCGGTTGGAAACTTTCCTCATGTCAGCACGTTGTAGGTGTCGCCACCGGCGCCAGCCTTATGTAAATGCTCTGAAAAGCCAATCATTTGCATATCACAGCACCTTCTTACTGTCGGTTAAATTTCACGTCTGTAGCACGTCATCTTCGCGGTGTAGCAATTTTAATGGCCAGTAGTGTAGTTAAAGGCTACCCAGCCATTGACCTTCGTCTGTGCGAATGCGCACAGGTTACCCGAACTCTTACGGGAATCGTCACCTTAGTGTGCGCGAGTAATGAGTGGATGGGCAAATATCTATTAAGTACATTACGTATGTAGATTGTGGACAGTTGGGAATGTGGGTCTCACGGGAGGCGTGCAAGGGATAAGTCCCTGTAGTCGCGCTATTCATTTGTGTCCTCGGTGGCTCAGATGGTTAGAGTGTCTGCCATGTAAGCAGGAGATCCCGAATTCGAGTCCCAGTCGGGGCACACATTTTCAGCTGTCCCCATCGAGGTATATCAACAACACCTGTCGGCAGCTGAGGGTTTGAATTAACTATCATTTAATTTTGACGTGGTCTGTACAAGTCAGGACTTGCAACGATGAGCAATACTCATTTTTGCTTGCCACTAGCGTAATTAGAATGATCAGGAAAACTTGTTGCAGCTGTTACCTGACTCTTCCCAATTGGTATAAAGAAGAGTGATAACATCCTGATCACCTTAAGCACATCCTTACGATGCCACAGAAGCTATTAAAAGTCAATAGTGACTTCTGTTTTTAGTGTCACGAGTAATGTTCATGATAAAGGTCAAATAACGGTGCAACGATCAAAATTCATATCATTTCTTGGTGTGTAAACAAGACAAATAGCTCAGGTGACAGAACTCGTGGGACTGGTATGCACATGTACATATGGCGGTAGTAGCGCGTACACAAGGTATAAAAGGACATTACATTGGCGGAGTTGTCATTTGCACTCAGGTGACTGATGTGGAAAGCTTAGCAATGTGATTATGGCCCCACGCCGAAGTTAACAGACTTTGAATGCGGGATGGTAGTTGGAGCTAGATGCATAGGACATTCAGTTTCGGAAATCGTTTGGGAATTCAGTATTCAGAGATTCACAGTGTCAAGACTGCGCCGTGAATACCAAACTTAAGGCATTACCTCTCACCATGGACAAGGCAGTGACTGAAGGCCTTCACTTAACGACCAAGAGCAGCAGCTTTTGCATAGAGTTATCAGTGCTAACAGACAAGCAACCTTGCATGAAATTACCTCAGAAATCAATGTCGGTCTTAATACTAATGTATTCGTTAGGACAGTGCGGAGAAATTTGGAGTCAGTGGGCTATGGCAGCAGATGACTGAAGCGAGTACCTTTGCTAGCAGCATGACGTCACCTGGAGTGCCTCTCCTTGGCTCATGACCATATTGGTTGGACCCTAGACGACTAGAAAACCGTGGCCTGGTCAGATGAGTCCTGATTTCAGTTGGTAACGACTGATGGCAGGGTTCGATTGTGGTGCAGACCGCATGAAGCCATGGCCCCAAGTGGTTAATAGGGCACTGTGCAAACTGGTGGTGGCTCAGTAATGGTGTTGGTTGTGTTTACATGAAATGGACTGGGTCCCCTGGTCCAATTGAAGCGATCATTGACTGGAAACAGTTATACTGGACTACTTGGAGACCACTTTCATCAATTCATGGACTTCATGTTTCCAATCAGTGATCGAATTTTTATGAATGACAGTGCACCATGTCAACAGACCACAATTGTTCATGATTAGTTTGAAGAATATTCTGGACAATCTGAGCGAATGTTTGGGCCACCCATCAAACATTTATGGGACATAATTGAGAAGTCAGTTTTTGAACAAAATCCTCTACTGGCAACACTTTCACATTTACGGACGTTTGTAGAGGGAACATGGCTCAATATTTCTGCAGGGAACTTCCAATGACTTGTTGAGTCCATGCTATGTTGAACTGCTATACTACGCTGGGCAAAAGGAGGTCTGACACGATATCAAGAGATATTCCATGACTTTTGTCACCTGAGCATAGATGTATATTTAAAGCTTATCTTTTTTTATCTCAGTGTATAATGTTAAGATGTTATCTTCATGCATTACAGGTATTTGTATTGCTTTATTGTTCCTGTAAATTGTGATTTAGTGCTTACTTTACACATACAATAGGGGGCCTACAGGACAAGTTAAATTCGGGATGGTAAGTACAAACAAAGGCATTTACCCATTAAGGGGCGTGCAGACAGGTCCCCTATAAAACCCTGCCACTGGGTGCAAGAACACAGCTGCCACAGCACTCTGGAATACTGCAGTGTGTCATAGCGGTGGGCTCAGTTTTCACGTAGTGCAGTACAACTCTGTTTTTCCATAGCCACCTACTTGACTGGAGCCTCGACTGTCACAACATAGCTAGACAGAGCGACTGTAAATACTCACCGTGCAGCACTTGTATTTGTAATGCGCCTGGTTCCGGAATATCCAACTACAGCCCATACCGTGACAATCCCTGTACCAGACGCAGGTCCAATGTGGGACCGAGCAGATTCAATCTGGGTTAGCAGTGTTGTCTGTCAGCCACTGTTCTACGAACTGCCACTAGACCTGATGGTTCCAAGTGTGAAGCCAGCACCACTGAGTTAACACCACCTCTAAGGTGTCGTTGTCTGGCAAGCTGGTAAAACTCTGTGGAGACCTGGCTTGAGTACAGGGAATCTGTGCACCTGATCTGCTGCTCACCACTAGAGCGGCATAATCTCGCCAACAGCTGCCTGTGCCTTGTGCCTTCCTTGTCTCTGTATCGTTGCCTGGCATAAACTTAAGCAAATACTTGAAAATGGTGAATAAATAAAAGCACGCATTTTTACGCTCTTGATATTGATAAATTTTACTTTTATCATCATAATTTATATTAGAATGCAGTGGTTTTTTATGATAATGACATAATCAAACGTATCACATTTTTTCTTTTAAATTGTGTTTTCACAAAAATAGTTTCCTCTATTCTTACTGTAATGGATGCCTTATAATTCAAAGAATTAGCTCATTTTATAAAAAATATCATCTTGAGGAATGTTTTTAGTTTCCTCTTCAACATGTGTACATTATTAATTTCCTCTTACATACAGATAGGAAGCTTATTGTGTACTTTTGTATCGGACTTTCTTGTGTATTTTTGAGAGAGTTACAGAGCCCTGGCAAAAAATTTTCTTCCATCTGTCATGATAGTGAATAACACAGTTTGCGTGAAAGAATTCCTTTTTGCTGGAAACATCTTCAGTGAGCATAAATATTGGTCTATAATTGTAAGACTTGAAGAGACCTCTGCAGGATATTCTATAAGTAGCCCCTTGTATTAATCTGACTACTCATTTTTTAAGTTTAAAAGTATTTGAGGTCATGCTCATTTCCCCAGAAGATAATACCATAGTAGATTGTAAACTGGAAATAGACAAAATAAGACCACAGCATTATTTCTCTGTCAAAGTGAGAAATGCACAGCATACTGGGCAAAGTTTGTGGAGAAACTGATGAATTTGCTCATTCCATCTTAACTGATTGTCTATCTGGGTACTTATGAATTTCCTATGTACGGTTTCATTAATTTTCTGATTGTTAATATCCATTTCAGGAACTTGAAGTGTTTTGTTTCTTATCTGGAACTGTATAATATTAGTATTGAAAAAATCTTGGGGTTAAACTATTTGCTGTCAATCATTTCTATACTTGGTTTAGTTACTGCTAGGCTGTATCCTGCATTGTGGAGTTGGACCCTTGGATTAGAATACTTGCATCATCAGCAAACATTATGATTTTTGTTCTGTTATTAATTGTAACTGGAAGACCATTGTTGTAATTCAAGACAATCAGTGGCCCAAGGATAAAGACATGGGGGACTCTGTATTTTACATTTTCTCAGTCTGAGTTTATTGTTACACCTCCCTGCCTCCATTCACACTACTTCGTTTTCTGTTGTGTAAATAAAATCCTAGCCAAGCCAAAGGTTTGTCTTTGATGCCATAGTGCAGAATTTTTTTAACAAGGTGTTATTACCTACACAGTCAAATACCTTAGTAAGACAACAAAGGTTCTCACCGAATGCCTTCCAAAATTTAATTCACGTAGAATTTCATCTGTTACAATACATATAGCTCTTTCTGTGGAGAATCCTTTACAAAAGCTGAGCTTGTAGCTGTCAGTAACCTATTTTGTGCAGTGTGGCTATCAATTCTGTCATACACTATTCTCTCAGATACCTTTCAGAACACTGGCAGCAGAGAGATAGACCAACAGTTTGTGGATTGACATCACTACCACATGTTTTAGTCTATCTGGAATTAGCTGTTCTCATTGACTAGTTATCCAAATACACCATATCTGACTGATTAAGTGTACACATGATTTTAAAATTCTACATGATATATCATCATATCCAGAGGATTAAGTTCTTTTAAGAAATGTGGATTTTTACAATTTCTTTTTGAGGTGGGCCTTTGCAATGAAGTGATGTGATTGTAGGTAGTGGGGAGTGGGTGTGGTAATTATGATTATAATCACTCACACTCCTGTCACTTACTATGAATACTTTTAAACTCACAGCGTATACACAATGCGTACTATAGAGAACTGATGTCACAAAAATACTGTTATTCTTGCTGTGATACGGCAGCGATATTATTGGGGGGGAGCGCAGTACAGCCAGTGGTCTACATCCCAACAGAGCCCCCCCCGCCCCGCAGAGTTCAGAGCATAGTCACTGGTGTACATCGTGATGCGTTGTCCAACTGGCGATGGCACGGGCCGACAAATCATTGTCCGTCAGTTGCCTGAGCAGCCATAAAGGATGGCTGGCTTGTAACAACAGCAGCTGGTCCGATGGGGCAGTGGTGGTGTCCATTGAGGTGCTGGTGGCTGGTGGTGCATCCTCCAGTGTTAGTGAGGCTGTTGGTCCACTGGCGGCAGTGTTCAGGGTGTCAGTCGTCATTATGAAGTGCTCCAGGGTTGACATGAACAAGTAATCATTCATAGAAAGAGTGGGTTGCAGACCTGATGTGTCAATCGTAGGCAGAAGATGCATGGAGTGCTCTAATGACCTAAAGACTGTGCTGTAGCCTGACCATCTATTATCGAATTTAAACATAATCACGAGTAGTGAGTCCTGCAGTGTTACGGAAATGTCTTCTGAGAGGTAGTCTCACAGGTCTAGTCCAACTGTAAATTGGCTTGAGGGGCCTGGAGCTGGGGCCAGTGGAGGGTAAACACTGGGTGTGTCCACTAAAGATCATGCCAGTTTTAGGTGGTTCAGGTCAAAGGTAGGTCACTTTTTCTGGGAGTCATTAAGTTTCCATAAGAAAAACTGTAGGGGTTCGGTTGCACTGGGGCTTCCTGTTGTATTACCTTTGCAACTGCCCAGTTGCTGGCATCAGCCATTATAACCATAATGGCACCCGGCAATGGGAGTGATGGCGGTGGTTTGAGTGAGCTCGGATTTGATGATCTCGAATGCTGATTGCATATCAAGAGTCCAAGTGACCTAATGTTAGCCTGATCTATTCTTGCCATGGAGTGACTCTGAGTGGCGGAAGTACTACTGTGGCATGGGGGAGGTGTTTTTGGTAATAATTAATTACCCTTAAAAAAAGTGCATCTCTTGATAGTCTGTTGGGGGTGGCAAGTTATGTATTTGGTCTATATTTTCCCAGGTGGGGCATTGACGAGGTGGCCTAAGAATATAACACATTTTTGCCAGAGTTGGCATTTGTCTTCATTCACCACAACACCATGCTCTTATAGTTTGTCAAATACCACTTTGAGACGTTTCTCATGATCTTGAGCTGCATGTGAGAAGATAATTACATCTCCATGTAACAATAGCAAAAGGGCATGGTAAAAAACAAGCTGTCAGTGAACCATTGTCAAGTCTGGGCTGTGTTCCTTGTTCAGCGTGTATGGTCACTGTTGATGGAGAACAGTTAGTTAAGGGAGTGGCAGGCTTCGTATCACCACCTTCACTGATAACATTGTACTTGATTTGCGATTTAGTGTGTTAGTCTGTTTGGCAAGAGGTAATGATGCCCTCGTTCAGCAGTTGTTGAAACAATGGGAACATTGTCAGCCATTCGAGAACCACAGTTACACTGATTGTATAGTCTGGGAAAGAACACCATAAAGATGCACAAATAAATCGTCTGGAGTGATGCCAGGAGATGAAGCACCATCGTGAGTGTATTCTTTGTGGCATGAATTTTGTATCCTACGGTGATCAACAACAGGCCAGTGCAAGTATAACTCAGTATTTTGCGGCATTGTTGGAAAGAAATTAACAGGGTCAAAACTATATGTAGTGGGGAGCAGGGGTGGTAATTACGATGAAAAATACTCACTTACACTCCCGTCACTTACTATGAATACTTTTATATTTGCAGTATATACCCAATGCATGTAGCACAGAGCACGCAGTACAGAGAACTGATCTGGCAAAGGTACAGTTGTTCATGCTACGGTAGGGCAGTGATGTTATTGGGGTTCTATGAAACATTTTCATCTATAGTGTGCATATCTTTCCATGTCAAACTTTTCCATCCACTGGTGTCTGTGAACTGCAAAAATTAAAAACTCAACAGCAAAAATGTATTTGGATTTGAAATTATTGACATGTTAATTCAAGAAAACAGACACGTGGCACTATAATGCATGGACAGTTTATGTCAAAACATAAGATACTAGTTTTCGATGTTGTAGTGAGACTGTACCTTCATGTTCAATCAAAGTTCATCATTGTTTCATCAGTCAAATCCTGAAAGTGAAGTGGCAAGACCAGTGTACCAATATCAGTATTCTGTAGGACACAAACACAATCATCATACAGGCCACCATAATGAAAAACAACTTTCAATCTGCTGGCCAGTTATATTGCTCACATGATCCACAAATGCCTACCAAAACATTCCCATCTCAGATACGGACAATGAAAACAAGGACATCTGAAACAGTATGAAGGTGTTCTGAAATTATACTTTTAAAAAAATGCCAAATCATCACTCACATTTGGGAAACCCTTGCCTCTGAACATCTGGTATAACATTATATTGCTCATGAAGGATTACAATTCTGTAAAGAACAATGAAGAAGACTAATATTGAACAAATGGGGCCACAGGAAAGAACGAGAAACCCTCCTGACAGATAATCTGTACCAAGCTATGGTTGGCATTTATGGGATCAGCACTCACTATAGAAGAAAATGTTGTTCCACAGTTGGTCTTCTCAGCCTCTCACAGACTCATAAAGGACAGTAATACTTATGAATGTAAATTGAACTCATTCGCCAGTCATTGTCTATGATGACGAATACTCCTACATTTACTACTACTATTACAGCATCACAGTTTTAACTGTGTTTATTGAATATTTAACTGTGTCAGTATATAACACAATGACAGGTGTAACTGTAAACATATGGTCATCCCTATCATTCTCTGTTCTCTGAAGCCTTGAAACTCCTAAATTTAGAGTGTACATTTACAGCTTCCTAATTTGGTACTGTAATTTAAACATGAATACAAAAATTTTTTGATGTGCTACATGGGTTATCAATCTGTAGATTACAGTACCTAGCATATAAAATAGACTTTTTCATTATCTAACACACAAGTTGGTCATGTAGACAACAGGATCAGTAAAAACTCAACACAATGCAATACATCTTTACTTTCAAGCTTCCAATGTAGTTCTTACTGCTCTGTTGTACATGAAAGAATGGGATCGTATTATTGTAAGGCTATTTTTAGAAAATATCAGAATTCTCATATATCGTCAGCCATTGTTAGACATCTTTGCATTGTTCATTGACTAAATTCTCTCTGAACAGTGTGACTGAGGCAGCATTTTACTTTCAGCTTCTTAGCTAAACCCGACTGATGGAGTGCTTCATTCCAATTTGATCTTAATGATCAGGCATTATGGAGCTCAAAACTACACTCCTGGAAATGGAAAAAAGAACACATTGACACCGGTGTGTCAGACCCACCATACTTGCTCCGGACACTGCGAGAGGGCTGTACAAGCAATGATCACACGCACGGCACAGCGGACACACCAGGAACCGCGGTGTTGGCCGTCGAATGGCGCTATCTGCGCAGCATTTGTGCACCGCCGCCGTCAGTGTCAGCCAGTTTGCCGTGGCATATGGAGCTCCATCGCAGTCTTTAACACTGGTAGCATGCCGCGACAGCGTGGACGTGAACCGTATGTGCAGTTGACGGACTTTGAGCGAGGGCGTATAGTGGGCATGCGGGAGGCCGGGTGGACGTACCGCCGAATTGCTCAACACGTGGGGCGTGAGGTCTCCACAGTACATCGATGTTGTCGCCAGTGGTCGGCGGAAGGTGCACGTGCCCGTCGACCTGGGACCGGACCGCAGCGACGCACGGATGCACGCCAAGACCGTAGGATCCTACGCAGTGCCGTAGGGGACAGCACCGCCACTTCCCAGCAAATTAGGGACACTGTTGCTCCTGGGGTATCGGCAAGGACCATTCGCAACCGTCTCCATGAAGCTGGGCTACGGTCCCGCACACCATTAGGCCGTCTTCCGCTCACGCCCCAACATCGTGCAGCCCGCCTCCAGTGGTGTCGCGACAGGCGTGAATGGAGGGACGAATGGAGACGTGTCGTCTTCAGCGATGAGAGTCGCTTCTGCCTTGGTGCCAATGATGGTCGTATGCGTGTTTGGCGCCGTGCAGGTGAGCGCCACAATCAGGACTGCATACGACCGAGGCACACAGGGCCAACACCCGGCATCATGGTGTGGGGAGCGATCTCCTACACTGGCCGTACACCACTGGTGATCGTCGAGGGGACACTGAATAGTGCACGGTACATCCAAACCGTCATCGAACCCATCGTTCTACCATTCCTAGACCGGCAAGGGAACTTGCTGTTCCAACAGGACAATGCACATCCGCATGTATCCCGTGCCACCCAACGTGCTCTAGAAGGTGTAAGTCAACTACCCTGGCCAGCAAGATCTCTGGATCTGTCCCCCATTGAGCATGTTTGGGACTGGATGAAGCGTCGTCTCTCGCGGTCTGCACGTCCAGCACGAACGCTGGTCCAACTGAGGCGCCAGGTGGAAATGGCATGGCAAGCCGTTCCACAGGACTACATCCAGCATCTCTACGATCGTCTCCATGGGAGAATAGCAGCCTGCATTGCTGCAAAAGGTGGATATACACTGCACTAGTGGCGACATTGTGCATGCTCTGTTGCCTGTGTCTATGTGCCTGTGGTTCTGTCAGTGTGATCATCTGATGTATCTGACCCCAGGAATGTGTCAATAAAGTTTCCCCTTCCTGGGACAATGAATTCACGGTGTTCTTATTTCAATTTCCAGAAGTGTACTTCATGAAAGACAGTTCAATTCAGAAAGACATACCAGTGACTACTAGCTACACTACATCCTTTTATTATTGTTTGGTACCTTATGTTGGAAGGCAAACCTGTGTGATTGTGTGTGCACATTTGTATGTGTGGGAGAGATTTTGCTTAATTAGAAACTATTTTGTTCATCTAAGGTTGAGAGATTTTTTGGCCACTGAACTTATTTAAGTGTGATCATTAATATCCCTTAGAGATCTGTGATGAGAAGTGCTCGAAGTTTGAACTGACTGTATTGGCAGAAAGAGAAGATGGCTGCCCATCAATAGTTGTTGCTGTATTTGATCAGTACTAGCCAATATGATATCAATATTGAACTCTCCACATTCATTGACTTTACAGTTATTTATAGAAACTCTTATTGATATTATTGGAGTCTGGATATGGATCTTAAAATACGTAATAAACAGTTCCCAAGTTTTCTATACACACATATATTTTACCACAAAGACTGACACACATGGACACTGCATGAAGTACAAAGGCAGACTGAATTAAACATGGCAGTTCGTCAGAGCAGTTAATATTCCAAAGATTGTAATTTTGTAATTTGTGTGGTCGTGGTGACCTATCGACGTCACACAGCCCCTCTCCCCCCTCGTCCCACCCCCCTCCTGCAGTACGGAGTATGGCCTATGAGACCTGAGGGGGGGTTGTGTGGGTGTCAGCGTCGGCATGAGTGTACGAGGCGGCAGGTGCACAACCGGAAGCTCCATCTCCATCGGGTCGGCGTGCAAAAGTGTGGAGGGTGGTTGCCGGTCCAACTCGTAATTTGAAAACCAGCGGTAGGGAATGATGCTTCAGCCAACTAAGGAGTAGCAGTACGGTAGAGGAGGCGGCGTGTGAGCATGCCTTCTCTGAATGCAGACTGAGCCATCCGAAGAAATGAAAGCTTGAGCACATGACGGGTTGCACTCTTGTGGGTAGGACAAGTTGTGCACTATCTTGACATTGAGCTCCTCGGTGAGAGTCAGGTCTGTGCTGTTGATGAGCAGTACAAGCACATGTTTGGTTAACACCATAATCAACACGCTGTCGACATGGTCAGGTGGCACATTGCAGTGCAAAATGTAGGACAGGGTGTCTACATCTCTAGTACCTGAAATGTCTTCAAAACCTGTGAATGGGGGTGATGATAACATGCCTGAGGAACCCGCAAACTGTGGTGGTGAATCGTTGGATGGAGAGAACCCAACCGTAGGTTGAACAGACTCCTTAGTGGGTTTGTCAAAAGAACATGTGCTCAGGCAGCGCAACTGGGATAGCAGAGGGATGTCAGACTCTATGAAGGCAGGCTTGAGGCTGCGTAGAGAAATGGTTTTGCATGCGATCTTTTATCATAATTTAGAACGTCGTTTTGCCCCTCTGGAGTACTTCAAAGAGGCCAAGGTAAGGGGGTTGTAAGGGTTGTCTGACAGAGTCGTCCCTGAGCATGATATGTGAGCAAGAGCTGAGTGTGGTCAGTACGTAAGTGTCAGGTGGGGAATGGTTGACAGGTGGGCATAGCCAGGTGTTTCTAAAGTGTGCACACATTCTTCCAGTAAAGTCTGGGAAGGAAGGGGAATCCCCGGGATCTTGGGGAAGAATTAGTTCTCCAGATAAAACCAGGTTTACACCAAAAACGAATTCGGATATCGTCCCATGTAAATCTGGTTTAAATGTAGAACATAGGCCCAGCAACACTCAAGGAAGTGCCTCGGACCAGAGACAGTCATGGCACATGAGTGCAGTTTGAAAGGTGCGGTGCCATCGTTCCACCAACCCATTGCTTTGTAGGTGATAGGCTGTTGTATGTATCTTTTTAATACCACAAAGATTACAGAGAATCGTAAAAAGTGCAGATTCGAACTGTCGACCCTGGTTGGTTGTGATGGTGGATGGGCATCCGAACCTAGTGATCCAAGAAGAAATGAATCCTTTGTGCACAGTTTCTGCTGTGATGTTCGGATGGCTTCCACCCTACAAGACATTCGGTCTATTGTGGACAAGATATACCTGTGGCCCTCTGACGGAGGCAGGGGACCGATAAGGTTGATATGTACATGACATAAACATCCCTTAGGGATGTCAAACTTGCCGAGTGGTGGAGAGGTGTGACGCCCTGTTTTGTTTCCTTGGCAGCAAATGCAGCTGCGTGCTCATTTTTGAAAGTTCCAGTTCACATCTTTCCACACAAAACGCTAAATGACAAGGTGAGTGGTGGTTCGGACACCGGGGTGGGTGAGATTATGCAAGGTATTGAAAACCTGACGGCGCAGCATGGGCGGGAGCAGAGGCCGCAGAATGTCCGTAGAAGAGTCGCAGATTCAGATTCAGATTCTTTATTGGTCATTCAGCCTTATTACATGCAATAGACTTCTTCAGTTCACTTAACCTATTAATTTTACAACATAAATTTTTACATATTTAAGTTGATATTGGACATTTCTAAAAATTCTTCTAATGAATAGAATGAGTTACTTAACAAGAAGTTATGTACATTTGCTTTAAATTATTTGTCAGGCTTGATTGACGTATTCTTAGACAATTTGTTATATACTTTAATTGCCATATACTTATGACTATTGTTAGTTTTAGCTAATCTATTTTGTGGTAACAGCAGAGAAGTACAGGTTCTTGTGTAGTAGTCATGTCTTTGATTTGGTAGTTCAGCAAATATATAGTTAATGCTGTCAAGAATATATAAATATAACTGTTAAAATTCTATATTTAATGAACAATGGTTTACAATTTGTCCTATTATCTACCTTAGCCATTCCTCTGATTGCTTTCTTCTGAATAACCATAATTTCATTTATTTTTCTGCTGTTTCCCCAGAGTATTAACCCATACCTTAAAACAGATTGAAAAAAGGCAAAGTACGCTGTTCTTACATACTAAAATGTCACACAACACATGAATCTCTTCAACAAATAGATAACTCATGACAACCTAACCACAATGTGATCAACATGAGAGTTCCATGTTAGACTGTTGTCAAGTATGATACCTAAAAACTTTGCCTTTTATTTTTCTATTTTTGTAGTCTTTGATAGACTGAACCACATATTCTGGGTCTTTTCCTCCTTTAATAGTAGACCATTTGCGTTAAACCATGATGTTGCATTTTCTTTTTCCAATTTCATACCACTTACAAGGTTATCAGGTACATGGTTTACAGATAGAAAAGTTGTATCATCTGCGTACATATACATCTTTACATCTATATTTCCTGGTAAGTCATTTATGTGTACAAGGAAGAGAAGTGGTCCCAATTTAGATCCCTGTGGCACTCCGTGTTGAACCTGGGGTGTATTTGACAGATGACTTCCTGAACTCACCACCTGTTTCCTTTTATTGAGGTATGATTTGATAAGTTTTAATCTTTTATCACATATTCCATAGTACTCAAGTTTAGAGAGCAAAAGTGAGTGGTCAACATAGTCAAAGGCTTTGCTCAGATCACATATGGTTACCTGTGTGTGAGCATGGTCCTCGAATGCTGTTAAAATGTCTCTGACTAAGAGCTCTATGGCATGTATAGCTGACCTTCCTTTTCTGTAACCAAACTGTGATGCACTTAACATATCATTTAGTTCTAGGTACTCATACATCTGCTGATATATTATGCCTGCAAAGACTTTTCTTAGTACTGGAATTAGTGAAATTGGTCTGTAGTTTGCAGGATCTGATTTGATACCCTTCTTAAAGACTGGAGTCACCTTGGATAGTTTGAGAGGATCAGGAAAAATCCCTTCTATGAGACACAGGTTTATAGAATATGTTAATGGTGCTGGAATTTAGTAATGTATGATTTCTTTCAATAGATTGTTTGACATATTAAAAATATCTGTACTGTATGAATTTTTCATTTCTTTGACTATTTTAAGAACTTCATGTTGGCATACCTCTTTAAGGTGTTTCAATGATTATATGGCCCTATTATGATTTAGGTTTGCACTCTTAAGATAATCTATACATGTTACATTGGGTTTACTGATCAACTTTTTGATATCATCAGCACAGCTTACAAAATATTTGTTGAATGTATCTGATGGTATTGGGACTGTCTTGTCAAAGTTTCTGACTTCACCTTTAACAGTATTAATTACTGACCAGACTGTTTTGCGTTGGTTTTTACTATTCTTTATGAGATTTATGTTGTATCTTTGTTTTGCCAATTGTAACTCTTTCTTATACAGTTTCTTAGCGTTTTTTTTTTTTTTTTTTTTTTTTTATCCTTAATTTCCTTAGAATTATCTACTTTGCCAAGGCACTTCAACAGCAGTAGCTTATTTTTTAGATTCTCCAGTTCTTTGGTGTACCACAATTAACCATTTCTTGTTTTATGATATTTCTTTTGAACAAGATGGGCTTTTAAAGTACCTATTAAGTAATTGTGGAGTGTTTCATAAACTTTTTGGGCACTGGAATCACAGTTTTGATATAATTTGTCCCAGTTAGTTATACTCAGCTGGTGTGTTAGTTTTCTGAGATTGTGTTTTGTTAATATTAAGGTATTAGGTTTTGTTAAGTTTTGTGCAGCCTTGCTCTCATCCCCTTTTATAAAATGTCTTAACTCTACTGTTAACATGGAGTGGTCTGAGAAAACCAATTCCTTTGCCTTGGTGGAGTACATATCATGAGCACAGTTAATAAAAGCATTATCCAAGCACAATTTTAGTCTTGTTGGTTCTGAATTTACATTATGGAAGTTGTGCTGCCTTAGCACCACACTTCACCCGAAATGCCAGGGAACTTAGCCTTGGTAAACATGACTGCAGGTCCTTGAGCAGACCCCGAGTGTCGTCGTCCGAAGCCTGTAGAGTGGCGAGGTCAGATAAATCAACGATACGTGAAACAGCATTGATCCGCAAGAGGAAATCAGTGGCAATGTTCTCCGTGCTTTTGATGTAGCATACGTCTGTAGTAAATTGAGAGACCAGGCCAAAGTGGCAGAAGTGCCAGGGGGGAGGATCCTCTGGCAGGCTGCAGAATGCATCCGCCAGCGGTTTGTGAACAGTAGGAATGAGGAAAGGACGGCCCTCAATGTCAGTGTGGAAATGTTTGACAGCCTCGTACACCACCAGAAGCTCTCTATCAAAAGCAGAATATTTCTTTTGTGCTGTAGACAGTTTTTTGGAGAAGAAATGAAACTGTGTCGCCTTTGTTCTGTTGTAATACTATCCTGACCACGATGTCGCTGGCATCTGTAGTGATGAACAAATCGGCAGATGGATCAGGGTGGGTGAGTACGACTGCGTGAGGTAAAGCTGTTTTAAGAGCCTTGAAAGCCTCTAGCATGGGTTCAGTCCAACAGACTGGTTTAACGCCGAAAGTTTGTTTGCCAGAGAGTGAGTCCGACAGCGGGGCCTGCATGGCGGTGGCAGAAGGTAGATGACGGCGGTAGTAATTTATAGTAACTAGGAAAAGTCTGAGTTCTTTGTACGTAGCTTGGGGTGGCAACGATGTGATAGCCTGCACGTGGCATTTGGGAGGCTGTATTCCATCTGCAGAGATGGTGTAACCCAGAAATTTGACAGAAGACTGATGCAATTGGAATTTTTCTTTGTTGACCTTGACACCATTGGATGTCAAAGTCTGGAGGACCTGGGCCAAATGATCTTCGTGGTCTTCAGTCAATTTGCTGAAAATGAGTATGTCATCCAGGTATGCAAGACAGAACTCTAATCGTTGTAAGATTGAGTCAATGAAACATTTCCACATTAGTGCCACATTCTTTAAACCAAATGGCATGAAGTTGTACTGGAACAAACCAATTGGCATGATGATCACAGTCTTTGGAATGTCTTCCGGTGCTACGGGAATCTGGTGATAAGCATGTTTGCAGTCAATCACACTGAAGATTGTGGTGCCTGATAACATATGAGTGAAATCATTCATGTTTGGCATGGAGTAATTGTCCATAACAGTGTGAGCACTTTAACGTCTGCAATCACCACACATTCGAAAAGAACCATCGTGTTTGGTGATGAGGTGAACTGGTGAAGACCAATTGCTGTACAATGGCTGTAGAATGCCTGCCTCCAGAAGTTTGTTAATTTGCTGCCGGGCCGTGCGCAACTTAATGGGGTTTAGGCATCTAACCTTGTGTCTAATAGGAGGGCCGGCAGTTTTAATTATCTCGTGTGTCATTCCGTCAGTGACGGAAGAGGCTGAGAACTGCACATGAGGCTGAGTAATGTTCTGACATGGAGTTTTGGGATGAGTGGGGTATGATGAGGCGTAGCCATTAGTGGCTTCGTAGACTTGGACACACCTCTGCTGTCCCAGTCAGACTGCCCGAGCACATGTTCTTTTGACATCCCGCTAACGAGTCTGTTCAACATGTGGTTGGGTTCTCTCCATCCAATGATTCACCACCACAGTACGTGGGTTCCACAGGCATGTCATCATCATCCCTATTCACAGGTTTTGAAGACATTTCAGGTACTACAGATGTGGCTTCGATAGGGCACATCGACCACACAAACTACAATCTTTGGAATATTAACTGCTCTGATGAACCGCCATGTTTAATTCAGTCTGCCTTTGTACTTCATGCAGTGTTCATGTGTATCAGTCTTTATGGTAAAATGTATGTGTGAATAGAAAACTTGGGAACTGTTTACTACATATTTTAAGATCCGTATCCAGACTCCAATAATATCAATAAGAGTTTCTATAAATAACTGTAAAGTTAATATTGATATCATATTGGGTAGTACTGATCAAATACAGCAACAACTATTGAGGGGCAGCCATCTTCTCTTTCTGCCAATACAGTCAGTTCAAACTTCGAGCACTTCTCATCACAGATCTCTAAGGGATATTAATGATCACACTTAAATAAGTTCAGTGGCCAAAAAGTCTCTCAACCTTAGATGAACAAAATAGTTTCTAATTAAGCAAAATCTCACCCACACACAAAAATGTGCACACACAATCACACAGGTTTGCCTACCAACGTTAGGTACCAGACAATAATAAAAGGATGTAGTGTAGTAGTCACTGGTATGTCTTTCTGAATTGAACTGTCTTTCATGAAGTAGTTGTAAGCTCCATAATGCCTGATCATTATGATCAAATTGAAATGAAGTACTCCATCAGTCAGGTTTAGCTAAGAAGCAGAAAGTAAAATTTCATAATATTATAAATGCTGCCTCACTCACACTGTTCAGAGAGAATTCAGTGGATGAACAATGCAAAGATGTCTAACAATGGCTGACAATATATGAGAAATCTGATATTTTCTAAAAATAGCCTTACAATAATACGATCCCATTCTTTCATGTACAACAGAGCAGTAAGAACTACATTGGAAGCTTGAAAGTAAAGATGTATTGCATTGTGTTGAGTTTTTACTGATCCTGTTGTCTACATGACCAACTTGTGTGTTAGATAATGGAAAAGTCTATTTTATATGGTAGGTACTGTAATCTACAGATTAAGCTAAGATGATAACCCATGTAGCACATAAAAAAAATTTGTATTCATGTTTAAATTACAATACTAAATTAGAAAGCTGTACATGTACACTCTAAATTTAGGAGATCAAGGCTTCAGAGAAAAGAGAATAATAGGGATAAGCATATGTTTACAGTTAAACCTGTCATTGTGTTATAACCTTACATATTTAAATATTCATCAACACAGTTAAAACTGTGATGCTGTAATAGTAGTAGTAAATGTAGGGGTATTCGTCATCATAGGCAATGACTGGAGAATGAGTTCAATTTACATTCACAAGTATTACTGTCCTTTATGAGTCTGTGAGAGGCTGAGGAGACCAACTGTGGAACAACATTTTCTGCTGCAGTGAGTGCTGATCCCAACCATGCCAAACATAGCTTGGTACAGATTATCTGTCATGAGGGTTTCTCATTCTTTCCTGTGGCCCCATTTGTTCAATATTAGTCTTCTTCATTGTTCTTCAAAGAATTGTAGGCCTTCATGAGCAATATAATGTTATACCAGATGTTCAGAGGCAAGGGTTTCCCAAATGTGAGTGATGATTTGGCATTTTTTTAAAGTATAATTTCAGAACACCTTCATACTGTTTCAGATGTCCTTGTTTTCATTGTCCGTATCTGAGATGGGAATGTTTTGGTAGGCATCAGTGGAGCATATGATCAATATAACTAACCAGCATATTGAAAGTGGTTTTTGATTATGGTGGCCTGTATGCTGATTGTGTTTGTGTCCTACAGAATACTGATGTTGGTACTCTGGTCTTGCCACTTCACTTTCAGGATTTGATTGTTGCAACAATGATGAATTTTGACTGAACATGAAGGTACAGTCTCACTACGACATCGAAAACTAGTATCTTATGTTTTTGTAAATGGTAAATGGTGTTAAAAATCTGGGCTGTCTACATTTATAATTTATCTCTTTTGTATCATTAATTATTGTAGCTGTCTCTTGTAAGTTTTTAAGAACCACGAAATAAATCATTCCTGCGAAAGAGGGAGATTATAAATATCTGTTCATGAGCTGGGAGGACTTAGTTGTCATCTAATGCGACTTGGGTTGAATTTTAGTTGCAGATGAGTTATGTGGACTACGTTGAAAACATACATATCCCATAATACTTACTCATTGTTCTGTTAAATACATATTCATACCTAAAGGTTCAGTACATGATTTTTCTCACCAGACATTGTCATTACAATAACATAGCCCTCAATAATTTTGATAGTATTCCTGCACAGAACACTTCACAATGTAATGACAACGTCGGGCGAGCAAAATCATATACTGAACTTTTAGCTATGAACATATACGTAATAGAACAGTGAATAACTATTATGGTGTATACATTTGAAGACTACATTGCTGAGTAGCATCCAATATCATCAGAATTATATATTTTGTGGACATAAACTGTCCATGCATTATAGTGCCACGTGTCTGTTTTCTTGAATTAACATGTCAATAATTTCAAATCCAAATACATTTTTGATGTTGAGTTTTTAATTTTTGCAGTTCACAGACACCAGTGGATGGAAACGTTTCACATGGAAAGAAATGCACACTATAGATGAAAAAGTTTCAAGCTGCTTAATCACAATTATACCACAACAAACATGTGGTGCTCTAGAACCACTGACACTACCCCCCCAATGACATCATTGTCCTACCTAGCAGGAACAGCTGTATTTTTTCCACATCAGACCTCTGTATTACGTGCTCTGTGCTACATGCATTGTGTATATACTGTGAATATAAAAGTATTCATAGTAAGTGACGGGAGTGTGAGTTATAATTTATCATCATAATTACCACCGCTGCTCCCCACTACATACAGTGTTGACCCTGTTAATTTCTTTCCAACAATGCCGCAAAATACTGAGTTACACTTGCACTGGCATGTTGTTGATCACCGTAGGATACGAAATTCATGCCACAAAGAATACACTCACGATGGTGCTTCATCTTCTGGCATCACTCCAGACGATTTATTTGTGCATCTTTATGGTGTTCTTTCCCAGACTATATAATCGGTGTAACTGTGGTTCTCGAACGGTTGACAATGTTCCCATTGTTTCAACAACCACTGAATGAGGGCATCGTTACCTCTTGCCAAACAGACAAACACACTGATTCGCAAATCAAGTACAATGTTATCAGTAAAGGTGGCGATACGAAGCCTGCCACTCCCTTAATTAACTGTTCTCCATCAACAGTGACCATACACGTTGAACAAGAAACACAGCCCAGACTTGACAATGGTTCACTGACAGCTTGTTTTTTACCATGCCCTTTTGCTATCGTTACTTGGACGATGTAATTATCTTCTCACAAACAGCTCAAGATCACGAGAAACATCTCAACGTGGTTTTCGACAAACCATAAGAGCATGGTGTTGTGGTCAATGAGGACAAATGCCAACTCTGGCAAAAATGTGTTATATTCTTAGGCCACCTCGTCGGCACCCCACCTGGGAAATGATAGACCGAATATATAACTTACCACCCCCAACAGACTATCAAGAGATGGGCTTTTTCATGAGGGTAATTATTTATTACAAACAACACCTCCCCCATGCCGCAGAAGCACTACTGCCACTCACAGAGTCACTCCGTGGCAAGAATATGTGAGGCTAACATAAGCTCATTTGGACTCTTGATATGCAATCAGCTTTCGAGAACATCAAATTCGAGCTCGCTCAGACTTCCACCATCACTCCCATTTCCAGGTGCTAATATTGTTATAACGGCTGATGCGAGCAACTGGGCAATTGGGGAGGTACTACAACAGGAAGCCCCAGTGCAACCGAACCCGTACGGTTTTTCTTATGGAAACTTAATGACTCCCAGAAAATGTGGCCAACCTTCGACCTGAACCACCTAAAACTGGCATGATCTTTAGCGAACACACCCGGTGTTTACCCTCCACTGGCCCAAGCTCCAGGCTCCTCAAGCCAATTTACGGTTGGACTAGACCTGTGAGACTACCTCTCAGAAGACATTTCCGTAACACTGCAGGACTCACTACTCGTGATTATGTTTAAATTCGACAATAGATGGTCAGGCTACAGCACAGTCTTGAGGTCATTAGAGCACTCGATGTGTCTTCTGCTTACGGTCGACTCATCAGGTCTGCAACCCACTCTTTCTTTGAATGACTACCTGCTCGTGTCAGCCCTGGAGCACTTCATAACGGCGTCTGACACCCTGAACACTGCCGCAAGTAGACCAACAGCCTCACTAACACTGGAGGATGCACCACCAGCCACCAGCACCTCAATGGACACCACCATTGTCATCACAGGCCAGCCATCTTTTACTGCCACCCAGGCAACTGACGGACTACGATTTGTTGGACCTTGCCATCACCAGTGGGACAATGCATCATGATGCACACCAGTTACCATACTCTGAACCTGGGGCGGGGGCTCTGTTGAGATGTAGACCCCTGGCTCTACTGCCCCCCCGCCCCGATAATATCGCTGCCTTATCACAGCAAAAATAACTGTATCTTTGTAACATCAGTTCTCTGTAGTACGCACTCTATGCTACACACATTGTGTATACGCTGCGAGTTTAAAAGTTTCATAGTAAGTGACAGGAGTGTGAGTGATTATAATCATAATTACCACACCCACTCCCCACTACCTACAATCACATCACTTCATTGCAAAGGCACACCTCAAAAAGAAATTGTAAAAATCCACATTTCTTAAAAGAACTTAATTCTCTGGATATGATGGTATATCATGTAGAATTTTAAAATCATGTGTACACTTAATCAGTCAGATATGGTGTATTTGGATAACTAGTCAATGAGAACAGCTAATTCCAGATAGACTAAAACATGTGAAAGTGATGTCAATCCACAAACTGTTGGTCTATCTCTCTGCTGCCAGTGTTCTGAAAGGTATCTGAGAGAATAGTGTATGACAGAATTGATAGCCACACTGCACAAAATAGGTTACTGACAGCTACAAGCTCAGCTTTTGTAAAGGATTCTTCACAGAAAGAGCTATATGTGTTGGAACCGATGAAATTATATTTGATTGATTAATGGAAAATCTCATATAAAGATGTGAAACAAATACTAACAAAGAGATAGAGGGGCTGGCCAGTACTTACCTCAGCTCAGTACAGCCGATAGATACACATAAAACAGAACCAAAAATTTACATTCCTAGCTTTCGGAACAAATGTTCCTTCATCGGGGAGGAGAGAGGGGAAAGAAAGGGAAGAAGGGAAAGGAGATTCAGTTACTCACAACCCAGGTTATGAAGCAACAGGGAAAGGAAAATAGGGAGGGTAGCAAGGATGGAGGCATGGTTGTCAGAGGGAAGCCAAAGATATTCTACTGTAAGTACTGTGCCAGCTTCAAACCAAAGAGGATGCATACAGAAGTAAAGAGGTATATAGTATAAAGATAAACACAACTATGCAGGATGAAAAGATTCGTGAATGGCTAAAGAGGAAAGGGAAAGAGGAGAAGACTGAAGAGTGAATGGGAGTGAGGTTGTTTAACGTAGGTTCAGTCCAGGGGGATGGCGGGATGAAAGGATGTGTTGGAGTGCAAGTTCCCATCTCCGCAGTTCAGAGAGACTGCTGTTGGGTGGGAGAAGCCAAATGGCACATACGGTGTAGCAGGTTCCTAGGTCCCTAGAATTATGCTGGACGGCATGCTCCGCTACTGGGTATTGGGCATCTCCTAGGCGGACAGTTCGTCTGTGTCCGTTCATGCGCTCAGATTGTTTAGTTGTTGTCATGCCGATGTAAAAGGCTGTGCAGTGCAGGCATGTCAGTTGATAAATGACATGTGTTGTTTCACACGTAGCCCTGCCTTGAATTGTGTACGTTTTACCAGTAGCGGGGCTGGAGTAGGTGGTTGTGGGGGGATGCATGGGGCAGGTTTTGCAGCGGGGTCGGTTACAGGGGTAGGAACCGCTGGGTAGAGAAGGTAGTCTGGGAATATTGTAGGGTTTAACAAGGATGTTACGGAGGTTAGGGGGGCGACGAAAGGCAACTCTGGGTGGTGTGGGGAGAATTTTGTCAAGGGATGATCTCATTTCAGGGGTTGACTTGAGAAAGTCATATCCCTGGCGGAGTAGTTTGTTGATGTTTTCGAGGCCAGGATAATATTGGGTGACAAGGGGGAAGCTTCTGTGTGGTCTGGGGGTAGGAACATTGTTGTTGGACAGGGAGGAATGTATTGCTCGGGAAATCTGTTTGTCAGTTCCCTCTGAACTGCGGAGATGGGAACTTGCACTCCAACACATAAAGGTAGTGAACTCATCACTATTCTTGAAAGTGTGCTACCCAAATTAGCCAACACAAATGTAGTTGTTGTAAATTAAGCACACAGATATGACCTACCTCCTTGGTCATGTGTTAATAAATTAATAGAAAGAGTAAACAAAGAGATAGATGCTGTATGCAGAAAGTTTCTGTATGTGAACTTAATAAATGTAAGCACATTAGATAGGTCCATGCATACCAGCCATGGCCTTCATTTAAATCACAGTGGCAAACAATTTTTTTGCTGAAGAAATCTGTCGTTTAGCAAATTTGAGTCACAATAAGCATAATATAGAAGCAGTCCAAAGTACTTTGGACGAATGGGTCATAAAGAAAGATGTAATGTCTTATAAAAAGGGCGAAAGACATTTTTTAGGGAAGTAGACTGTGTCACAAAAAAGTGTGATGCAGAATTAAATTGCAAATACACACTGAATATTGTGCAGTCATTAGCAAAGTGCTTTTGTAGAATGGAATCAAAACATGGCAGAACTTGTACACACACACACACACACACACACACACACACACACACACACACCAAGGTAAGTCTTTCCGCTCCCGGGATTGGAATGACTCCTTATTCTCTCCCTTAAAAACCCACATCCTTTCGTCTTTTCCTCTCCTTCCCTCTTTCCTGATGAAGCAACCGTGGGTTGCGAAAGCTTGAAATTTGTGTGTGTGTTTGTGTGCTTTTCATTGTGTCTATCTACCAGTGCTTTCTCATTATATAAAAGAAAATGTAGATTATAAGAGTATAGCATCTGTCTGCAAACATGGTTGTGAAAGAGACTTTGAAATCTCAGCTGTTGGATTAATTTCTGAAAAAAACTATTATTTTAGCAGTATAAGTGTTTTTCAAAATACTGGACCTTGTTTTAGGCAAACTTAAGACAACTGGGAAAACAGTGGTACTATGTGGTGATTTTAATACTGACTTTCTGAGCCACAGCCTTCACAGGGAAATGTTTTTAAATATTATAAAAGCCTACATTCTTTGTCTGACTGTTAGCTCTCCAACACGTGTTACAAAAACTGGTGTCACTCTCCTTGACCAGGTATATGTAAACATGGACAAGCGTACATCAGAAAACTTTTAGTAACCACCTTTCGCAATTACTGACCATGCCCGTAAATCACATTTTGACCAGTATGCAAAATATTATCCATAAAAGGATTTATAGTAGGAAAAATATTGAATACTTCCAGTATCTAATCAGCGAACAATCTTGGAGAGAAGTACTCCAACGAAAAGATGGAAAATTTTTTGAACATTTTCAAGCATAACTTTGACATAGCTTTTCCACAAAGGAAAGTGATTTCCAAAAGCACAGATAGATCCAAAAACTGTATTACATCAGGCATTAGAGTATCTTGTAAAAGGAAGCGGGAACTTTTTCTACAGACAAAAACTCACAGCAGTCCAGAATTTATTAGTTAGTTCAAAAAATACGAGCTAGTTTTGAAATGTGTCATAAAAAAGGCAAAAATTATGGAAAATGATAAATATATTATGAAGTCATCCGATAAAACTAAATCCATGTGGAAAGCTGTGCAGGATCTTTCGGGGAAGAAGACAACTTACAAAAATATTGTGATATCACATGATGGCAAGAATGTCACTGACCCTAGGGCAGTTGCAAACAGTTTCAATTTTTATTATGCAACTGTTGCTGGAAAATTAGTGAAGGAAAAATTTGGAAATGCACCTAATACAACAGGGAAAGAACTTTCATCTATTGAAATAATTAATATATCCATGTTCCTCAGTCCAGTACGCCCAACGGAGCTCCTACATACCATTAATTCATTGAAGAGTGATTATTCATCTGGTATTGATGATATTCCATATTATATTATGAAAATAACAGCAAGACAAATATTTTCGCCTTTATTGGATATATGCAATTCATCCTTATTATGTGGTGTCTTCCCTCAGCAACTGAAAATGGCAAAAGTAATACCACTATATGAAAAAGGTGATCATCAATGAATGGGTAGCTATAGGCCTATGTCTCTATTGTCAGGGTTTTCGAAAATTATTGAAAAAGTGTTCCTTTCAAAACTAACTAAGTTCTTTGACAAGAATAAGATTATTTCTCAATGTCAACATGCCTTCAGACCACAGCAATCAATTGAAATAGCCACTTTCAATCTGATAAACCATGTCTTAAATGCAGTGGACAACCACAAAAATATCTCAGGTTTATTCTTGGACCTAAAAAAAAGCTTTTGATGTGATTGATCATTCTGTACTCCTGAGGAAGCTTGAATGGTATGGTGTAAGAGATGTGCCAAATCAGTGGATTAAATCATATTTCGAATATTGCTCTCAGGTATGTGAAATTAAGTACATGGAAGATAATGAACTTCAGGTACACATTTCAGAACCGTGTGGACTAAGTCATGGTGTTCCACAGGGCTCAATTTTAGGTCCCTTTCTTTTTTTGGTCTAAATTAATGATTTCCCATCACACGTTAGAGATTCTGAACCAGTACCATTTTCAGATGACACCAGTCTATTGATTGAAAGGAATAAAGAAGAAAATCTTACCGCATCTACAAACGATATTACGAAAGGAGTGTCTGAATGGTTTACCAGAAACAGGCTAATAAGTTAATCCCCAAAAAACGGTTCTAATGAATTTTTACACTGGTCAAAATAAAATCCAGCACAACCTGTAATATGTATAGATAACCAAAACATTAGTGCTGTCAATGAAACTAAATTCCTTGGGATTCATATCCAGGAAAATCTTAAATGGAGCACTTAATATCACATCCCTAAATTCAAAACTAGCAAAAATGAGCTATGTAGTAAGAATTCTTTGCAACAATACTAGTGCAGAAACAGTTAGGGCTGTATACTTTGCTCTTGTACATTCAATACTGAAGTACGGTATCATTTTTGGGGGAAATGTACACCAGGCCATAACAGTTTTCAGGAAACAAAAGGCAATTATCAAAATAATGAAACAAGTGAGCAGCAGAAAACCATGCAAACCTTTCTTTAAAGATATAAAGATCCTACCCATTCCCTACATTTATATGCTGGAAGTAGTCACACATGTCAAAAAAAGCATACTGAGAAAAGAAAACCTTTTTCCTCAAAACAAAAGTGTCCATGATTACAGTACCAGGTCAGACAGTAACATACATGTTAATCATTGTAACACCACATTATGCCAAAAAGGTTTATATCATGCAGGAACACAACTTTGCAACAGATTACCAAGACATATAAAATCTCTTCCTGAATTACAAAGTCTGTGACAGCCTACCTTCTGAAAAACTGCTACTAATCAATCTCACAGTATCTTATGCAAGAAAAAATGTAATTTGTATCTTTAATTGTAGAAATAAGTTATAAATATACACTATTCCAAAAATTTGTAATTATTAACTGTATAGATCTAATTTGTTATCAAAATTGCTTTAGTTTAATTTAAATAATGTATGTTTGATGTTTGAAAAACCAATAGCTAAAAAGGTTTTCTGCCCAATATCTTATGTACAATATATGTACTGAAAAAGAGATTTCTATGGGAAAATAAATAAATAAATTCAGGGAAATCACAGAAAACCTAAAGCAAAGGCCCGACTGCCGTCCTCTCAAATGCAGTATACAATTAAAAATTGTTTACAGGACTCATAGTACATCATTATAAGGAATGGGGATTACTACAACACCCTGTCACATCAGAGGACATGATCACAATGCAATGCTTTTACTAGTGAATCATGTGTCAAGATATATAGCGCATGTTAGCAATATCTTGTCACTCATCATGGGATGTATTGATTAAGTTTCTCAGGCAGACTGAGGAGAGACATAGGGATGTGCATGGGGCATAGTTATATGTTATGGGCATGGAATCAGTTTTCTGAACAGACTGGTGTTAGTGCAATGGGTGTAGCAGCATGTTTGTGGCCCAGGAGTCACCAGTAGATGTTCTTGGTATGTGCAGTGATGAAGAACAAAACTGTTTTATATTATAAGTAATATGGAGCAAATTGTGTGTAAATCAAAGAACATTCTACAATAGGCACCAACCAAGTGAGGCAGTGCAGTTTTCAAGACAGTAGCCTCTTATTGGGATGGGTGGAGTTTGCTCTGTCTGCCATCCTGATTTAGGAGTTTCTAAACCACTCCAGGCAAATGCTGGGGTAGTTCCTTTATCAAGGCCAGTTACTATTTGCCTATCTAATGGCTTTCAGGGGAAACAAGAATTTGATTTTCAATATCTCATACAATTATTGACCAATTTTAAAATTTAAAATGCTGTTCTTTTCTATTCATTAAGAGCTATAATCGTATGTTGAATGTTTAACATATTGAGACATGCATTACAGTTAGAAACTTTGTGTATGTGCTGAGGCAGCTGGAAATCACTGCACACAAATACCCAGCGATATTCATCCAGTGCTTGAGAATGGGAGTAATTAGTGACCTGTAACAAATTTTACACACATTTTTCTTTTTTTAGAGAACATCAGTTTTGTCTCCTGAACTCTCCATACATTGAAAGCTAGTAAAAAATCTCATTCTGATTGTAAACTACAGTGTCCCATTTCCTATGATAGCTGGGAAGAGAATAATGTCTTCCCACAACAATGCAATAATGAAGTCACTGATGTATTCACTTCTGTTTTTTAGATATCACAATGATAGAGAGCCCACAGGGGTGTGCATCATTCAGAATATACTTTCACATTCCTCAATAGATGCATATGCACTAATTTCCTAAACAAACCACTCACACCAGACCAAGTTTGGTTCATCACTTCTCCGTTCCCAAGCTCCTTGCATGTTTATTTTTCCTTTAATCACATTCTAAAAAAAATGTTTGCTCATGTTCAGTGATTCCACAGGTTCACTCTTTCATTGCTATCATCCTCACATTCTTCATTGACAATGGTGTGCATTCTGTTGGGTGAAGGAACCACATATTGGTCCAGAAATCTGGCTGCAGTTTTATTGTGATGCACACACACCGCTATTAACAGCCTTCCTAAATAAAGAGAAGCCAATAAATCATTACAGCATGAGTTAAGAACAAGAAAGTCAACACAGTTAGCAATTTTTGTCTTTTTAAATCAATTATTAACAGTGGTAAACGATAACCAACATGTATTTGGTACATTTATTGACCTTAGTAAAGCCACTGACGGTCCTGATCATAAAATTCTCTTGCACGATTTAATTTCTTATTGAGGCCAATCTAATGTATGGACTCAATCATATATCGACAATAGTCAACAGATTACAGACAATGTACGAAGACAGAGGAACACACAGAGTTTTTAATGTCTACAGCAACAACCAAAAAATGAGAGTCTCTCTCAAGAGTCAGCTCCAGGATTTGTACTATTTTTGCTCTATGTGCATCACTTGAAAGAAAAAAAAACTGATGATACAAAGATTGCAATTAGATCACACAGTCAGAAAGATCTGTTGGAATACTAAAACACTGGAAAGTAAATGTTAACATAATGGTTCAGAACTAACAAGTTCATCGTAAATTATGGAAAAAATGCAATTGCAGTCAGTTATTTTTGCAACCATTCAACAATATGAATATCTATCATTGTTGGTAGCAGCATATGAACAATGTCTTCAGTACGTACTGCAGTCTGGCTTTAGTGATTTTTCTGCTGCCATCTTAGTGTAGCTTGTGATCACAAATTTTTCTAAGCTTATGTTCACATAGTATTTTTTTGTGTGCAAATTTTAATAACCTTCATAGAAATGTCCCCGAAGATAAAGCCGTTAGAAGACAACCATAAGAGAATGCAAATGACTTTAGAAATGAAATGTAAAATTGTTGAAAAATGTGAATATGGTGTAAGTGTTGCTAATTTAGCATGCACATGCAATCAGTCTGTATCAACTACTTGCTGTTTCCTCAACAATGAGGACAAGATTAAGGAAACAGATGCTTCAAAGGGAGTGAGAAGAGTGTCTAAACAATGGTTTTGTATTATGCATGATGTCAAAAGGTTGCTCCTTATATGGAAAAATGAAAAGCAATTGCAAGGTGACATTATTAATGAGAACATCATTTGTGAGAAGGTGAGAATGATTTTCACTGACCATGTTAAGAACAGCCAGGATCATCAGCAGCCAAAGAAGTGTTTAAGGAAAGCTATGGGTGGTTCAAGAAGTTTAAGAGAAGAACTGGCTTCCACGGCATGTAAGGCACAGTGAAGCAGCCAGCTCCAACACAAAGGCAGCAAAGAACTTCATCAGCAACTTCAAGATCCTCATAGATTCTGAGGGTTATCTGCCCCAACAGGTTTTCAATTGTGACGAGATGGGCCTTTTCTGGAAAAAGATGCCAAAGCATACCATTATAACAGCAGAGCAGAATGCATTGTCCGGTCACACGCCAATGAAAGACCATCTCAAACTGCTATTCTGTGCCAATTCAAGGGAAATTCTGAAAATTAAACCACTGCTTGTTTGCCATTCAGAAACTCCATGAGCATTCAAAAGTGTTAAGTTCAGAAGAACAGGTTAAATGTGATGTGGAGGTCCACAAACAGGGCTTGGGTGACACATGACCTGTTTTGTGATTAGATCAATAAAGTGTTGAGTCCTTCAGCCAAAAAATATTTGCTTGAGATGAATCTGGTACTCCATGCCTTGCTTGTTGTGGACAATGCTCCTGCCCATTCTCCAGGCCAACAAGACCACCTCCTTGAAGAATTTCTATTCATCAAGATCGAATTTCTGCCTCCCAACACAACTCCATTACTCCAGCCTATGGACCAGCGGGTTATTTTTAAATTTAAGAAGCTCTATACTAAAGCACTCTTTGGTATCTTCAGTCAACTCAAAGCAATGCTCAATCTCACTCTCAGAGAATTTTGGAAATATCACTTCAGCATTGTTGCCTGTGTCAAGATGTTCAAAAACGCTTTGGAAGGTGTTACCAAGAGAACTTGCGGCTAGGGGACACCAAGGAATTGGGTCTACTGATTGGTTGAGGCTCATGACATCATCAGGGAGACAGAACATGCGTAGCAGTCCTGCCTGGTGATGAGAACTGTAATGAGCTCCATTGACATTAGCGACATCACTCACCTGTTGTTTAAAAAGCCATTACATGTAGATCTGTACACAGCTGTCATTTTGGAATGTCAAATAAGTCCAGATTATTCAATGGAGCTCAACACATGTGAATTAAATGTAAAAACCTGGTTCGAATGAGAATAATCGCGAATGCAGTGACAGACTAACACGGTTGCAGCTGCAGTAAATGCGGAAAAGCAGACTAAATATAAGTAAAAGCTACATACATATTCCATGCATTTTCTGTGGTTTATGTATGTTATTGTTCAAAATATGTATCAAAATATTCGTTGAATGCTTATTTATTTACTTTATTTTCTGATTTTACCTTGTTCTTTTAGGTATTATTGCGAGAAGTGCGATAAATATAATGCAAACATAAATATTAGGCAATGCCATATTTCCGTCTATCACCACAACAATTATTCCGCACTCAAATCCCAATATTGTGCTCCTGGAAAAGTATGTGTTATGCTTCAATTTTGGTCGTTGTTGTATAAACAAAGAACTATATGTCAATGTTATGCACAAACTGCATCTTCCTATACCTTATTTAGTTTTCCAGAATCCGGGTTATGTTCATATGGCATTGTGATAAACAAAGCTGAATGAGGAATTATTAATAGATTAATAGGTCTAGACAATACTCACATCTCCAAATCGTGAGACTGTTATAGATGTAGGTCACAGGTAATCACAGTTTATCAGTTACAATGAAATGTGTAACAAAACATTTAAAATAAATCACAAAGTTTCAGAGTGATCTCGTATGTTTTAATGTATTAGACATTCACTCATAGTTCTTTCCCATATTCTATATTACAAACATAGGGCCTAGTCTGCTAGCTACAATACGATATGTGGTGATGGATACCTTGTATGACATTTCTCTAAATTTTCTCAATAGTGTTCCATGTAAAGAACATGTTTGTCCAGGGTTTTCTCATTTGAGTTCATGAAGCATCTCCATAATACTTACATGTTGATTGAGCCTACCAGTAAGAAATCTAGAAGCCCACTTCTGAACTGCTTGGTTTCTTCCTTAAACTGACCTGGTGGAGATCCCAAAAATTCAAGTGGTACTTCAGAATGAATTGCATCAGTGGTCAATACTGATGGGTTTATCTCAACTTGTGGTCTGAGTGACACTCCCCTCATTCCCAGTCTTCCCAAATGTATTCATATTCCCAGAGGAAGGAACTACGAGTACAGAAAGCTAGACATAGTTTTTTTACTCAGCTGTTGTTTCCTCTAATAGTTCATACAAACCATTTTATAATTTTTAGAGAGTACCATTAGCTGTTCATATAACTGTAAAGTTAAATATCTGTTTAATATGAACATTACTGTTATCCCGTACATGCATCCTTGAGTCCTAACATTATGATTAATCGTAGGAGAGGAGGCTAATGAGATACTCTTTTACTTTATATTTATTTTGGATAATTTATTTTAAATCATTATCAATCAAATTTGAATTTATTTGTGGTCATCTTTAGACCCATTGGCAGTTGCTGTCTGTGGAGCAGAACTCCATACGGCAGTAAATCACTGTTTCAAAAGTAATTACATTTATTTAATATCTGGGGTTTCCAGTTTTCTGTCTGATGCCTGCCAGTAACCTGTTAGACTACAGGGTGTACAATAAAGGAACAGTCATGGAGATCAGCACCATCCATCAGAGATACAATTGTGATTTTGCACCAGAATGTAAATTTCTATTCTGAATCCCGGGCAGAGAAACATTCTGCGCAAGAAATACTTACATCCACTGTGCAATATATATTGTCGTTGATGTGCTTCATAAGGAAAGAAAAATCCATCTTTAAGCTGAACAGTGCATATCGCAGTCACAATACTAGAAGGAAACATGATATCCACTATGAACAGCCAAATCTAAGTATGGTGCAGAAAGGAGTCCATTTCAGTGGCTGTAAGATTTTTAATGCCCTCCCTTCAAGAATTAAGTGTTTGGTAGATGATGATCTCCTGTTTAAAAAAACCTTAGGCAGTTCCTATTGCAAGGATCATTTTATACATTAGAAGAGTTCCTGAACTACAGTGTTTAACATTTCTTGTGTTGTAAATTGCAAATGTATGCCCAAATTTGTATTTGTAATACCAAACATTTTTATTGTAAACATATATTCTGCAATATTTATTTCTCTGTAACACTTATTATTTTGTAATCTTTATCTATCTCTAAAATGTATTTTTGTAGTGAGACCTAAGTTACTGTTTACTGTTTTTTGTTTCGTAATCTCTATCTGTCTCTAAAATGTATTTTTTTGCAGTGGGACCTAAGTTACTGTTTACTGTTTTTGTTTTGTTTTATGTATTACCATAAATTTTGGCCAAAAGCTTGTAAAATTGACACGTTCCATATCCTGTGATAGTGTCACAACATGCATCACCGGAACAAGAGATAAATAAATAAAATGGCATTTAATTTCACAATCCTAAATTCACACTTCTTATTAACAACAAATAAAATTAGGGCATTAATATATTGACGTGAGAGTGTAAAACTCAAGGACAATGAGGAGGCTTCTGTAAGATGTCAAACTATCACTTTTACACAATAATCTTACTCACATGGATAAGAATTCTCTCATAAGATTCCACATCAAATCTGAATAGAATCCCATGCTTTTGATTACTGCCTCCATCACCATTGTCAGGGGCCAAGTCTGACTGTCATAAAATTAATGAGGTTCACACTTATGCCCAGTGGACACAATGCAATTGGCTAAATTACATCATGGAGAAAGCATATGCTAAAACAACACCCTCTGCATCCACAGGCCACATTTTTGCAAGCTGTCCAGCATAGCTTGCAGTACCATCACTAGTAATAGATGGTGAACTAAGTGAAGTTTTTCTCTGTAATTTTTCTTTCCGAAGTGCATGCTTCCATGCATTGGTTAATTATACTAATTAATTTGAAATTGTGTGAAAATATTGTGTTATATTCATATATACTGCCTCATGTGCAACATGTAGTCTGTTCTTGTATCAGAAATTAGCAAATAAATAAACTGATAATTACATAGCCAGCATGTGTATTGTTGTGATCATACAGTCTAATTCCAGCTGCTTCCGTAATTACAGAGACCCAACAGCTAGAAATATGGGCCAGATCCTCATCTGCTTAAAGGCTATCTTGCATTTACTCACCAAACAGTTCTCGGAAACTGCTGATTTTCATTTTTTTTATGCTTGAGGTGATGATCAACACAGCAATTAGCAGTAGTTTGTAAAGGCTGTCCCACACAACTGGTACCATACTCACAATGAATATCACAAATCCCTGGTACACTGAGCCTGAGAGTGTGTTTGTCAGGTCACAACCTTTCTTTGATTTTCCTTGGTGACAAAAAGACTCCTCTGATTCCTTGCCTGTTTACACTCTAACTTACCCATTGCACCACAGAATGGAAGCCATGCTGTCTTAGTCCTCATGACTTGGCTGATGATTCCTTCAACAGATTTGACCTAATTTCATATACAGAATGTTTGTTTGGAGGGAGGGGGGGGGGTTGGATTGTGCAAGAGCTATGGGAAGGTGAGGAGGTATGGTCAAGGGTATCAGTAAGATAAATAGTGACTAAATGGTGGTGGCAAGAGGGCGGGGAGGTGGGATGGAGTCGTAATAAATACAAAACCAGAAGAGATTATGTCAGAGCATTATGACAAGACTACGGACTAAAAGTCATAAGGCATGATCCCAATTTATACAGCAGTGTTCTGTCTGAATTAATAGCAAACTGACTTCCAACTGGGAATTTGCATAGATAGCCAATACATATATTACATACCTAATACTGCAAAGAATGCAAACATTATAAACAATATCATGCTTTGTTGAATATGCAAACACACACAATAATTCAATAATAATCATGAGGATAAAAAACATTGTTTGTACTTATATATACATCGAAACAAGTGTAGAAGGAAAAATACCTTCAGCTGATTCCAAAATCACAGGGCAGACTAGTATCACAAAGACCATCATACTACACCTAATGACTGCCAATACCAATCATTATAAGATGATATCCAAATTTACCTATTAGTGTTGACATTGATAGCCATCAAAACATATAGAGGGTATTTTCTGGAGTGTAGTTCCACATTCAGACAAAGATATTCCTCTCTTCTGCTCTTATTTTGTACACCTCCATGTCCCAACCCTCCTTCCACCGACCCTTTAATCCATGTTCTGCTTACATCTTTCCTTGATCATGAATGCTCACTTTATGATATGCAATTCAACCCCCCACCCCCCAGTGATCTGTCTCAATGTTGACCCTTTGCCTCAAGCGATGCAAATGTATTACCGACCGCCATTCACCTTATGGTCAGGGCATACCCACCACATCAGACTCACTAGAAGGTGCCTCAACAGCACAGCCTATGGTGAAACAAATGATACCTGAGCTGTTCCACGCAATGCCCCAGTTTCTCTGCCAGCACTACACCTGAATGCAGCAGCCTGAAGACAGCTGACCGTAGTTAAAAGCACCTTCAGCCAATCATGAACTGCAGCCAGCTCCTCTTGTGTCCAACATACACCCTATCCATTCTACCATTTCTAACTTAAGAATTAAACTATGAAAACAAACAAAAAAAGCTAAATAGACTTACTACTGTTTGACAGAAGCTGATGGCTTCTCCCCGCTCTAATAACATTATATTGAATATATTGTGTGTTCTTACCTAAGTGCTGGAATAATTAATAACCTGTTTATGCACTTTAAAGAAATTTCACCTTCAACTTCTTATGTGTATGTGCAATACCTAATAGACTTACAGTAAGCCTCTATTCCCTATTTTAAGTTTATTAATACCAGAGATTGCTGGTTCTCATTAACAGAAGCTGAGATCAATTTGGAACCGTCTCACCACATCCCCCTTGTACCTTCCCTTCCCTCCGTCTCTTGCCTATACCACCCGTCTTAATACTGTACCTTTGTTCCAATGTGATCTTTGCACTCTCAATTGCGACTATTAGTTTTCCTAAAGGCATAAAAATCATTTAGCATGATGTACTGTTTTTATAGTTTTTCAGTTGATTTTTGTTAATTATCTGTCAAAATATGAGAAATGAACTCAGCACTTCTACAACCAAGTCAATTAGTGGTATGTTACAACAGCTAATTATGTGATGGCAGAATGCTATGAGTTGAGAGCTTCAGTGTTATGATAGATAACATTTGGCATGATACTCTGAAGTAAAGTTTTTTTCTCTGGTATGTTAACTTATTTGCCTATGAATCTAAATACGCTTAATGTGTCGTACATATTTTGTTATGTTTCTGGGCAGATATCCTGATGATGAGCAATGTCTGAAATGCATTACTAATTAGTGGTCAAAAGTGGCTAAAACATATACCGTTGTTTGCTTAACATTTTCTGGTGATTTCCCCATAATTTAATCCTTGCACACTATTTCCTTTTGCATTTATTTTAAAAAATAAAAGTAACTTCCTATACAGATATAATGGTAAATTGTACTTGGAAATTCAATCTTTATTTATCGTTTCATGGTCCTGCTAGTGTTTCAGTTTGTATTTATTTTTAATTGAATTATTATAATTTTTTTCTGTTTTCAGTGTGTTCACTTAAGTTATGAATAATTTAAAAGTACATAAAACATTAATCATTTAACTTGCTGAAATACTAAGAAGCACTTCCAGAATTTCTGTAGAATGAGTTAACACCATTATTCCGATCATTTTATGGAAAACTATCAAAACAATCATTTTAACTCTTTCACTTTACAATTTATTTCTGTATTTGGTGGGATGAATTTGTATAAGATACATTACTTCTTGAAAAGCTGCCGGCAACCAAAACATTTTTATTGGAAATGTATGTACAATATTATGTAAGTGTTTATTTAGGGAAATAGTAATATTATTTAAATAAACTGAAAGTTGTTTCTGTACACTGCAAGATTTTGAAATATATTCCAATTAATTCACAAAATTTACTTCCTTTATGCAATTTTCAAGTGCATGTTTACTTCAACGATACTTACTCTTTACTTTCACTTGCCTCTTTTTTTCCATACCTCAATTAACTTGTTTCATTTCATTCTTTTACAAATGTCTGCAAAGTCATCAGGTGTAGCCTGTCTAACCCATAACCAGTGTGGTGGGGTCATATGGATGCCAGGGAATGTTGTTTATGTTTAGACTGAATGCTTGTAAAATTGTAGTGCTGTAGGTCTGCATACTTTGCACTCTGAAGTGTAAAACCAAGTGGTTGTGTTTAGAGCAGGTAAGTTTGGGGCCAGACTGACCCCACCATACTGCTTGTGGAATTTCCCTAATGAACAGTTTCCTGTTCCTACAGATTGAAACGATGTTATATTCTCGTAAAGAAATGAAAATAAGTGATCAACTCGATGAATGGCTACAGTCTATCCTTGACTAAGTACAGCTACACACACTGATTAACCAGAACATTTTGACCACCTACATAATAGCCGGTATGTCTATCTTCACCACAGATAACAGTGACGATGCATTTTTGCACGGAATCAATGAAGCCTTGATAGATCACTGGAGGGAGTTGGCACCACATCAGCACACACAAGTCACCTAGTAAATTCCGTGGAGTGAGCTGATGCCACGTTCAAGTTCAATCACATGCCAGTCTGTGTGATGGGCAAAACCAAGTATGTCTGTATGATCACCCTGTGTGAACAAGTTCTTAAATGCAAAATTTAGGACTTCTGCCTTCCTTTTGCCCTCTTCTGCAGAAAGTAACCAGCTACAACTCCGAGTCGCCTTTATCCGGATTATATAGCAGCCATGACAGTAATTCAGTTAGGTGAAAAAGAAGAAAATGAGGTAGAAAATGAAGAGGTATTGGAAGAGGTCATATTTTGATCTAGCACTTATCAGGCACTGGTACTGCATAGGTCTCCAAAATTCTTGTTCTGAATGCAGCATCTGGTCATTCCATGTAATGGGTAATATTTTCAGAGAAATTCTTAGGGCAATGAATGATTTTTTTCTTCTTTTTGTGAATCCATCAGAGGTTGGATATAGGACTGCAGCAGGCTTCAAATTCTTGTGAAAAACCTTGTACTAAACAGCTGTTTTTCTTTTTATAAATCCTTTATTATATGCAACTAGTTTCAGCATCCCATTAATCTCAAGGCTATATGTAAACCACTGGATAAATATATCACGTAGTTGGCCTGCGTTGTGCAGGTGCCACCAGTTTTTTTACTAGATTCCGTGGACTTCTTCAGACTGACGTGGACACCTCAGTCGTAAGACAACTAGTTATACTTCTACAATTATATGCAAGGTATCCATTCTTTCAGACATCCAAAAGAACAGTCTCCATGCATACAATTGTATCTATACATAGTCTAGATTGGCATTGGGGAACTTACTTCAGTTCAGATGCACTCATATACTCAGAGCCATTTGCTGGAATATCTCATGGATACGGTGAGTGAGATGGACTGCTGTAGTGAGGATACTACTGCAGTAGTAGTGACATATGGAATTTTGGGAGACTTGCTGAGGTAATCCGCATAGTCGTGATGGGCACTGTGTCTAGGCAGTGAAGTAGTCAGTGCAACTGCCTTGAGAGCAGGAGACACAGGTTCAAATCCCAATCAAGTAAAAATTTTCTTGTGTCACCATTGATATAGGTCAACACAGCAAGAAAGCATTTAATAAAAGTATCATAATACTTTTATGTCAGAGGCATCCACATGGAACTGAAGGAGACATTCACAGAATCTAATAAAAAACTGCTGGGATCTGCACAATGCAGACCAACTATGTAGATATGTTTATCTGGTGGTTTGCATACAGTCTTAAGATGGCTGCCATTGGGTCACCAAAACTACATGCATGTAATAATGGATTGATCGTAGAAAAACAGCTGTTTGATACAAGGTTTTTCACAAGAACAAATGAAAAAATTCTGAAAAACCAAACTATTTCTCCAACAGGAAATACCTGATTGGTGATATATGTCACGCAATTTAAGGCACTCTTGAGATTATTATCCTATTCAGCTTTCTTAATGTAAAAATGTATTTACAATGATGCCTGCACAAGTTTATCTTGTTGTCCATCTTTTCTATAACTTTTGCAAGTTTTACAATAAAATTTATATGAAAAGTTTTCTGTACATGTTTACTTATCCTGTAACTACAGCTACTTGAAGCATAACATAGTGCTATTGTGATGGGTTTATATACATTAATTCAGCCGACAGGTTTGGTTCTTAAGGTTTCAAGAAAATATAACATTTCCATATATTATGCACATGGCAGAGCCATTTCAATGTAAACATTTAAATTATGGTGAGGAGTATGTGATTTTTAACATGCTTCACAAGTTTGACTTTAATTGCTTTAACCAAAGAAAACTAGGTTGAACCTCTTGCACAGCCCACTTTTGTATATTATCCCTTAACTGTCACAAAGTTGCCAGCAGTCATGGCAGATGGCTCTGTTGTGGCTGGTGTTGGCCTCACAGCACTTACCATGTCAAGTAGTTAGCAGACATTAACTGAATTATTGGGCAAAAACATTCCATTAAAGGTAAATTCCTTAGACAGACATTAGAATTTTAGCTGTACTTTTTAAACATGACTTCTAGACACACATACTTCATGCTCATGGTCCCAAAAAGCTGTTAACACATAAACTGCAGTATTGTCACTACACCCCACCCACCTGATGCCATATGCCTTGTGACAAAACATCCATCACCAAGCATGTTGTAACCGACATGTTAAATATAGAAAATTAGACCAAGAAAGTCTGCAAAATAAATTCTTGGGGACTGTTTTAAAATAAAAAAATAACGAACTGAATAAACAATTTTCAGCTTGTCCAAGCAGATTTTGCTTTTTGACTTCATTCAGTTGTCAACTATAAAACATTCGTACTGGAGGATACTGGTGAATACTCATACTTTACCTGTGAAAAATAGCAAAAACATTTGAAATAATTATGTACATAGTCCAATTAATGTTATAGTTTAGTAGATATTTCAGTTACATTTTGTTAACTATATGCAATAGGATAAATGACTCAAAAGAAACACACAAATAGTGACTTTTTCTTTATTAAGAACACTTGGATTTCCACATCACCCTGGGGTACCGAGTATGATGCGTTACTCATTCTTTTACATGGCGAGTTTCCCCAGTAGGACTATAAACCATGATACACAAACATGTTCACACAACTGTAGGACAGATAAATTTAATTCTTAGAGTATGTGTGATCAAAGCCAACATGTACACCCGACACTTCACTGTCAGGTTGCACCAAAACACTTGCAACATTTTTTTCACCCAGGATTGGTTTACCAAAGACACTTTTTGGACTGAAGTTCTGTTTATTAGATGTTCGTTGCACTGGCACCTTCTCATTGCAGGCACAGTGCTGATCTTCTTTCTTGGAGCGAGAGTTAACAAGTGACAGCAATTTCTCCTCACAGCTTCAGAATTTGCTCAATATCTCCCGGTGTAGTACAACATTGCACCAGATTACTGAATGCACAAAGAACCAAGTGTTGAACCATTGGCAGATGACTATAGATAGCTTCCTAGTAAAAAAGAATTAGTTATGTATCTTGGATAACAAAGTACATAATACTGTACATATAATTTTCTTTGAATACATGGCATGAATAAGATAAAACTTTTAGTACTTTTTCTGCATGGAACCCATTATTGTATTTTACATTAATTTATATGGGATAAACTGTTTCGCTTAATGAGTGTTTCGCACCACAAGTAAGATTCTGGAATGAATTATGCTCAGTATGCAAGGTTCAGCTTTATATTCAGAGGACTTTAAGTGGCAGTTGCGCCTTAAACACCTAGGTAGTAAGCTAACTACAATTATATAATTATCCTGTTAGATTTTCACTCAAAGTAGAAGCTTTTCATGAGTGACAACTGTGCTACTTTAGCAGTTTACACTTGCTGCTGATATATGGAAACATTTTTGGGTAGAACACACACAGAAAATGGTTGGCAATTGATAAGACAAGCTAAATTTGGGAAACATGTTTTTTAGACCTCATATTCATTTGAGCCCATATTTTTGTTTTTGTGTATTTTTTGTTCATATAAATATATTTTACAGTATGTACATCGTACATTAGGTATCTGAAGAAAAATCTTCAGTATATATTGGTTTCAGAGATTGTGAATTATGTCATTTAAATTTTTACTCACTATATAGCAGATATGCTGAGCGACAGAAAGGCACAACAAACTGACTGTCACTTTAAGCCAATGTAGCCTTTGTCAAAATTAGACCCAACACACACACACACACACACACACACACACACACACACACACACACTCACGACCACAGTCTCTGGCACTTGGAGCCAGACTGCGAGCAGCAGGGCACCATGGGAGAGGCAATAGGCTCTGCGTAAGGACGAGGCTGGGGTGGGGATGGTAGGGGTCAGGGATGGTAGAGTGCTGAAGGGAGCATGCAGGGATTAGGTGGAGGGTGGGGCAACTAGTTGCAGTCGGGAGGTTAGACAGAGGACGGGGGAGAGGGGACGGGGGAGAAGGGGCGAGTGGAAAATGAGAGAAGTGAAAAGACTGGATATGTTGGTGGAATAGAAGGCTGTGTAGTGTTGGAATGGGACCAGGGAAGGGGGGGGGGGGGAAGGGTGAGTGGAAAGGAGATAAGTGAAAAGATTGGATGTGTTGGTGGAATAGAAGGTCGTGTAGCGCTGGAATGGGAACAGGGAAGGGGATAGATGGGTAAGGACAATGACTAACGAAATTTGAGGCATGGAGGGTTACAGGAACATAGGACATATTGCAAGTAGAGTTCGCACCTGCACAGTTCAGAAAAGCTGGGTTAGTAGGAAGGATCCAGATGACACAGACTGGCAATCAGTCATTGAAATGAAACACGTCATGTTGGGTAGCATGCTCAGCAACTGGGTAGTCCACTTGTTTCTTGGCCACAGTTTGTTGGTGGCCATTCATGCAGATAAACAGCTTGTTGATTGTCATGCCACTGTTTCCATTCTATGTGGGCATGACAGTGATACAATTCGCTGACGACATTGCTGTCCTCGGTGAAAGTGAAGAATAATTACATGATCTGCTGAATGGAATGAACAGTCTAATGAGTACAGAATATGGACCGAGAGTAAATCAAAGAAAGACAAAAGTAATGAGAAGTAGCAGAAATGAAAACAGTGAGAAACTTGACATCAGGATTGGTGATCGTGAAGTAAATGAAATGAAGGAATTGTGCTACCTAGGCAGCAAAATAACCAGTAATGGATGGAGCAAGGATGACATAAAAAGCAGACTAGCACTGGTAAAAAGGGCATTCCTGGCCAACAGAAGTCTACTAGTATCATACATAGGCCTTAATTTGAGGAAGAAATTTCTGAGAATGTACGTTTCGTGCACAGCATGTTTGGTAGTGAAACATGGACTGTGGGAAAACCGGAACAGAAGAGAATTGGAGCATTTGATATGTGGACAGATGAATGTTGAAAAAGAGGTGGACTGACAATGCAAGGAATGAGGAGGTTCTGCACAGAATCAGAGTGGAAAGGAATATGTGGAAAACACTGAAAAGAATATGGAACAGGATGACAGAACATCTGTTAAGACATCAGGGACTAACTGTCATGGTACTAGAGGGAGCTGTAGAGGGTAAAAACTGTAGAGGATGACAGACATTGAAACACATCCAGCAAATAATTAAGGACACAGGTTTCAAGTGCTATTCTGAGATAGGTTCGCACAAGAGAGGAACTCGTGGTGGGCTTGAAAACAAAAGTTATTTTGTTTCTTATTTAGGTCACCTTACACTATAGTAAATCATTAACATTTCTTCAAAAAATATATTGCCACATGAAATAATGATAATATTGCCTTCAGAAAATTACACAGTAGATGATGAATTTTATGAATCCATATTTGAACAATAAATCGGACAATTTATATGACTATTGTATATGTACTATTAACAAAATTAGATAAGGAAATAAAAGGATATTATCAATGTCAGTAGTGGTATAAGAACAAGTAAGACAGATTGAACTTGCTGAATTTTAGGCCACTCCCCTAAGCTAAATTTAATATCTGTTTGAAGTTAAAAGCCTATAAAACCTTATTTAAGCAATTAAGCTACATGTCTTGCAGTACTGTTAGTATGATTCCAATAAATAAATCTTTCAGATCCAAAAAGGGAAATATGTGGAATCAAATGAGTGTAAATTTTCATTTTTCGGAAAAGGACCTCTAATACTGTCCCGCCCCTCCTTGTTATTATCAACTCATTTATTTGATGAGAAAATTGGTTAAAATGATGTTAAGATCTCTTACAATAAAATTAGAGAGATGAAAATATATGTATATGTATTTTTATATGGCATGTAAGTCACAGGTGAAAATCACAACAATGCTTTTCACTTTCATTGACAATGAATGTATCTTATAACACAACTTTAAGCATTTTGAACACTGTATATTTTTACCCTCGCATCCAATGAGAGTACGTGATGTGCCTTCATCATTTGATCTACCTTCATCATTGGGAGACACCTACAGACCTTGTGTTTCATACCATACTCTGATTGCTTTAACTTGAGTTGTATCTTTTTTTTTATTTTTTGGTGCTTTCATCTATGTGTTTCAGGTGGATCTTTATTATTAGAAGATTTGACCTAATGGAACTTCTGGAATTTTTCTTAGGCTGACCATACTAACCAAAACAAGCTTTCGTGATCAGGAAAAGTAAAACACATCACAAGAAAAATACATATGAGTTATTAAATCCATTCCCAGGACAGATCTTACATCACAAGAAAAATACATATGAGTTATTAAATCCATTCCCAGGACAGATCTTACATCACAAGAAAAATACATATGAGTTATTAAATCCATTCCCAGGACAGATCTTACAACACTTAAGGGTATGAACTTAGGACTCTGCCTGTAACATAAATGGCAACTGCTATGAAACAAAGATAGTTACACACCTGTGACAACTGGGCTACAATTTTCACATAACAATCATTAATTATGATTTGCTAAGTGTTTAAAAATCTTTAAAGTGGACAAAAAACTGTAACAAATTACCACAAAAAATATTTTTGAAAATTAAAGTGCAAATGAATGGAGCAGAGCAACTGCATCACTGCTAACAGTCAATTGAATGATTCTGAAGAGTTTCCTATGCATTTCTTGAGATTACACTCACTGATTGTTGGATGCTTAAGGGTATGTTGATATTGTAAAAACCTTTTTTCAGGGGGATCCCCTGTGATCCATACCCTGTCTACCGAGCCATTGCCCTCAATAATTTAACGGTGGTGATGCTCAACCATACACCCAGCACTTGTCCTTGGCAGTAAAGTGGTCTGATCTGACTCACCTGCAACATTTCTGCTCTGTCTTGCTTCAGAAGGTATGTTGAACAGCTGTGAGTGGTCCCAGAACCCAGCAAGCTATATTGTCTTCAAAATGTCGTATTGTTTCTCTGTCATTCAGACTCGCTTGATCACGCTGGTTGCATCAGTGTCACCTGACTAACCACTGTGCCGTATGATGGTGCACTGTTACTGTACATTTCTACCATCTCAGCATTAGTTGTTTTTATCAGTGCAGTGCTCCTTCTAGGTGTTCTACTGGGGTGCTATGGCCAGTATCGCCAGGATTTCAGTTTGTACTGCGACTGTAGGTGTGTACCTTAAATGAACAAACACAAAAAAACAGTAATTATCTAATAGTACGTATCTGAGATGACGATTACTACAATTTATATTACATTCAAACATAGAAAGCCTGTTTGAGTTTATCAGAATTTTAGATCTTGCCCTAAAACTTACAGTACTTGCTTTACCTCATACAGATGCCTGTAAGAAGATAATAGGCGATTTGCTTCCTTGGGCATCTACGAGAAACGGGCCGGTCGGGATTTTGTAGGCGAACAGACCACTCGATTATGTCGCATAAATGTCTGATGGGATCCATGTCAAGCGATTTGGGTGACCACATTATTCACTTGAACTGTCCAGAATGTTCTTCAAACCAATTGCAAACAATTGGTGGTATGAGACATTCTCAGCCATAAAAATTCCATCATTGTTTGGGTACATGAAGTCCACGAATGGCTACTTGGAGACCATTTGCAACCAAACACAACCATTCCCAATGAATAACCGGTTCAGTTGGACCAGAGGAACTAGTTCATTCTATGTAAACACAGCCCACACCATTATGTAGCCACCAACAGCTTGCACAGTGCCTTGTCGACAACTTGGCTCCATGACTTCATGGGGTCTGTGCCACACTCGAGGCCTAGTTTCAGCGTCTACAACTGAAATCACCTGATCAGACCACAATTTTCCAGGGTCCAACCGCTACAGGCGATGTAGTGCTGTTGCCAAAGTTTCTCGCATCTGTTGTCCGCTGCTATTGCCCTTTAATGCAAAATTTCGACATCCCACATTTATTTCTGAGAATATTGTCCACAGTGCTGCTTGAGTGTTAGCACTGACGACTCTACACAAAAGCTGTTGCTCTCGGTCATTATGTAAAGGCCGTCGGACACTGCGTTGTCTGAGGTGAGAGGTAATGCCTGAAATTTGGCATCTCGAGCACACTCTTGATACTGTGGATCGCGGTATATTTAATTGCAAAACGACATCCGAAATGGAATGTCCCATGCATCTAGCTCCAACTACCATTCCACGTACAAAGTCCGTTAATTCCCGTCGCGCTGCCATTATCACGTCGAACACCTTTTCACGTTAATCAATTATCAACTTAGTACAACTGACATCTCCGCCAATGCACTGCCCTCTTACTAGACTTGGCCACTGTTTCTATGTTTCGATACAGTGTATCGATACCTGGAACTGTTTCAGTGTTTCGGAACGGCTATGGTTCACTGTTTCGAAACAATGGTGTTTCATTCCGCCCTTGTCTCGGATCTCGAGCCAGACACAGAAACTGTATCGTTGTTTCAAATAAGACTGTTTCAGTCCACCTGCGCCTGGAACGGACTAATTGTATCGAAACAGTGATGTTTCATTCCGCTCTGTGTCGGACGAGATTCGGGCTCGGCACAGGTACTGAAAGACAACATACCACTTCATGAAACCCTTTCAAGAGTGTCGAAATCTTTTGACAAGCAATAGCATGAAGCTCAAGATATCCGAAAATAAAGCTTCGTTTCTAGCTGACTGTCCTATTCCGAAATGGCGTAACATCTGCTTTATAAACACTAACCAAACAATAAAACAACGCATACTATTCGCATTCAAAATAATAAATATGTGAAAAATCATTCAGTTAAATTACACTTTTTTTTAAAACATACGCTTCTCTCTTCATGTACAGTAATCATATTAAGAAACGCAAGTAAGACTACAACATTTTAAATAAAAAAAGGCGTAGAGTGACAGTTATTAGACATGTATATAAATTTGATGTAGGTATAATTGCAAGCAATCTGTTTGACATATCACTGATAGTGTAATGGTGAACGGGAAGCATCGTAAATTCATAGTAACGGTTAGAAACACCTTGAAACACAATTTTTTTCTGTTATATTTTGTTATTTATTCGAATTATTTGGCGTTATTTGTGAGTCTGTAGTCACTGTGTCTATTATCCACAATGATTACCTTTGTGTGCATGGAAATTAGCAGGATGGGTATATTAGCCATACTAATAGAATGTGGGAATCCCAGTAGCATATCTGTTGTTTCTGCAGTTTGCTCCCACCTCCAGTTCCGGTCGTGGTGGTTCTTCTGTCTTCAGCTAAGGCTTTCCTCAGCCAATTGAAAAGTATGAAAGTCACATGGCACAAAAGCAGCGCATTTGCTGCAGGAAATACAAAACTGCCAAGATGCCTAAGTGATAGTTTCATACTTTCTGCGATATGATTAGTGCTCTCGCACCTCATTTGTGTTTATATGGACATATTTATACAGTAGACATTCAAGATGATAAAATGTGTAGGTTTATTAGATTACAAAACAAACTGTTTCACTGTTTCGAAACACCGTATCGAAACATTACATTGTACTGTTTCATTTGTTTCGAAACATTTACGTGTTTCAGTTTGCCGGCTCTTACACTTTGTGTACGCAGTGCTACCACCTTCTGTATACGTCAGCATATCACTACCCCTGTTGTTGTTGTTATGGTCTTCAGTCCTGAGACTGGTTTGATGCAGCTCTCCATGCTACTCTATCCTGTGCAAGCTTCTTCATCTCCCAGTACCTACTGCAACCTACATCCTTCTGAATCTGCTTAGTGTATTCATCTCTTGGTCTCCCCCTACGATTTTTACCCTCCACGCTGCCCTCCAATACTAAATTGGTGATCCCTTGATGCCTCAGAACATGTCCTACCAAACGATCCCTTCTTCTGGTCAAGTTGTGCCACAAACTCCTCTTCTCCCCAATCCTATTCAGTACCTCCTGATTAGTTATGTGATCTACCCATCTAATCTTCAGCATTCTTCTGTAGCACCACATTTCAAAAGCTTCTATTCTCTTCTTGTCCAAACTATTTATCGTCCATGTTTCACTTCCATACATGGCTACACTCCATACAAATACTTTCAGAAATGACTTCCTGACACTTAAATCTATACTCGATGTTAACAAATTTCTCTTCTTCAGAAACGCTTTCCTTGCCATTGCCAGACTACATTTTATATCCTCTCTACTTCGACCATCATCAGTTATTTTGCTCCCCAAATAGCAAAACTCCTTTACTACTTTAAGTGTCTCATTTCCTAATCTAATACCCTCAACATCACCCGACTTAATTCGACTACATTCCATTATCCTCGTTTTGTTTTTGTTGATGTTCATCTTATATCCTCCCTTCAAGACACCATCCATTCCGTTCAACTGCTCTTCCAAGTCCTTTGTTGTCTCTGACAGAATTACAATGTCATCGGCGAACCTCAACGTTTTTATTTCTTCTCCATGGATTTTCGTACCTACTCCGAATTTTTTTTTTTGTTTCCTTTACTGCTTGCTCAATATACAGATTGAATAACATCGGGGAGAGGCTACAACCCTGTCTTACTCCCTTCTTAACCACTGCCTCCCTTTCATGTCCCTCGACTCTTATAACTGCCATCTGCTTTCTGTACAAATTGTAAATAGCCTTTCGCTCCCTGTATTTTACCCCTGCAACCTTTAGAAATTGAAAGAGAGTATTCCAGTCAACATTGTCAAAAGCTTTCTCTAAGTCTACAAATGCTAGAAACGTAGGTTTGCCTTTCCTTAATCTAGCTTCTAAGATAAGTCGTAAGGTCAGTATTGCCTCACGTGTTCCAGTATTTCTACGGAATCCAAACTGATCTTCCCCGAGGTCGGCTTCTACTAGTTTTTCCATTCGTCTGTAAAGAATTCGCGTTAGTATTTTGCAGCTGTGGCTTATTAAACTGATTGTTCGGTAATTTTCACATTTGTCAACACCTGCTTTCTTTGGGATTGGAATTATTATATTCTTCTTGAAGTCTGAGGGTATTTCACCTGTTTCATACATCCTGCTCACCAGATGGTAGAGTTTTGTCAGGACTGGCTCTCCCAAGGCCGTCAGTAGTTCCAATGGAATGTTGTCTACTCCGGGGGCCTTGTTTCGACTCAGGTCTTTCAGTGCTCTGTCAAACTCTTCATGCAGTATCGTATCTCCTATTTCATCTTCATCTACATCCTCTTCCATTTCCATAATATTGTCCTGAAGTGCATCGCCCTTGTATAGACCCTCTATATACTCCTTCCACCTTTCTGCTTTCCCCTCTTTGCTTAGAACTGGGTTTCCATCTGAACTCTTGATGTTCATACAAGTGGTTCTCTTATCTCCAAAGGTCTCTTTAATTTTCCTGTAGGCAGTATCTATCTTACCCCTAGTGAGATAAGCCTCTACATCCTTACATTTGTCCTCTAGCCATCCCTGCTTAGCCATTTTGCACTTCCTGTCGATCTCATTTTTGAGACGTTTGTATTCCTTTTTGCCTACTTCATTTACTGCATTTTTATATTTTCTCCTTTCATCAATTAAATTCAATATTTCTTCTGTTACCCAAGGATTTCTACTAGCCCTCGTCTTTTTACCTACTTGATCCTCTGCTGCCTTCACTACTTCATCCCTCAAAGCTACCCATTCTTCTTCTACTGTATTTCTTTCCCCCATTCCTGTCAATTGTTCCCTTATGCTCTCCCTCAAACTCTGTACAACCTCTGGTTCTTTCAGTTTATCCAGGTCCCATCTCCTTAAATTCCCACCTTTTTGCAGTTTCTTCAGTTTTAATCTACAGGTCATAACCAATAGATTGTGGTCAGAGTCCACATCTGCCCCTGGAAATGTCTTACAATTTAAAACCTGGTTCCTAAATCTCTGTCTTACCATTATGTAATCTATCTGATACCTTTTAGTATCTCCAGGGTTCTTCCATGTATACAACCTTCTATCATGATTCTTAAACCAAGTGTTAGCTACCCCTACAGGCGTCTAAAGCTAGCGAAATGAGGGATGCCCAACTACCGGACCTTCCGATAGATGGCTCTAGCGTCAAGCTACCATGATCCTTTGCGAGTCCAGGTGTATCGGGTCACGTTCAACTGCAGGATCAAACGATAGATGACTCCACGGGGGTGAAAGCTATATGGGCGAAGAGGCAACAAGCCACGTAGTTCCATTCCAGACCACTAGGGGCGCTAGGGATCAAACGGCGCCGGAATTTACCAATGAGAGCTGTCTAAACTTCAATGGTGGTTGTTTTGAAATATTCTATCGTCTTGCTCGGGACTGAAGTCTATGGCCCTCGGTTACAGTCGCCTTTGTATTTGTTTCATATTGACACACTACTCATCTTCAATATAAACAGATTTTTTCCTTTAAATTCATAAGGTTCACCATGGGATTGAAGAGATTTCCTGCTGAAAAATGTCCACAATTAATTGTAAGGTAAGACATTTAATTTTTCATTAAATAATCTCGTAGCCTATAAATGAAATGTATTTTCTTCTATCGGGAATTAGGCAGTGTGGTTTCCGTTTGTTTATTTAAATAACTTTGATATGTCTGTAGTAGTTTCATTTAATGAAGACTTTTATGTTTTTTTTTTCAGAATATTCAACACAACAGATTGACGTTGAAATACTCCTGGAAGTTCCCCAGCTGTTCATCTGGCTATTTCGTGGGTTCAATGGAAGAAATTTGCAACAAGCATTTCTACAGGTTTCCAAAACAACCTCAAAAGTTGCTTCTAAAGTGGAAGAGTGTTTGTAAAGCGTCACCAGATGTGAACTGTGCTTCTTATTTTGTTTGTGAAGATCATTTTTTCGAAGAAGATTTTATGAATAAAACTAGACATAGGCTAAACAGGCGTGTATTTCCAAAACATGTGACAGATGTTCCTTGTGAAATTGCCAAAATCGGTAGTGTTGTTAATAGTGAATTGGGCCTACCAAGCACTAGTGGTGCTATGGCAACTGTTCATTTTACAGCTGCTAATACCAGAAGTGAAACTGGTGTTAATGAACTACAAAGCCATAGTTGTGTTGTGGCAAGTAGTCCTCATGTAGGTGTTTGTACCAGAAGTGGATCAGGTGAAACTGGTGTTAATAGTGAATTAGACTTACCAAGCACTGCTGGTACCATGGAAAATCTTTATTATACAGGTGCCAATACCAGGGGTGAAACTGGTGTTAGAGAATTACCTAGCACTAGTTGTGCTGAGCAGAGTAATTCATTGAGTGATGCAGCTCTTAAATTTTTTATCTCCCTTCAAAATTAATCTGCAGGTAGTGAGTACACATTCTTATCTGAAACATTTGGTAATGAGGAAGGTGGGGTTTTAAGTACAGGGGTTTCAAAAGCAGACCTAACTCCAACAAAATCAAAAATGTACAAGATTCATGTTGTTGTTGTTGTGGTCTTCAGTCCTGAGACTGGTTTGATGCAGCTCTCCATGCTACTCTATCCTGTGCAAGATTCTTCATCTCCCAGTACCTACTGCAACCTACATCCTTCTGAATCTGCTTAGTGTATTCATCTCTTGGTCTCCCCCTACGATTTTTACCCTCCACGCTGCCCTCCAATACTAAATTGGTGATCCCTTGATGCCTCAGAACATGTCCTACCAAACGATCCCTTCTTCTGGTCAAGTTGTGCCACAAACTCCTCTTCTCCCCAATCCTATTCAGTACCTCCTGATTAGTTATGTGATCTACCCATCTAATCTTCAGCATTCTTCTGTAGCACCACATTTCAAAAGCTTCTATTCTCTTCTTGTCCAAACTATTTATCGTCCATGTTTCACTTCCATACATGGCTACACTCCATACAAATACTTTCAGAAATGACTTCCTGACACTTAAATCTATACTCGATGTTAACAAATTTCTCTTCTTCAGAAACGCTTTCCTTGCCATTGCCAGACTACATTTTATATCCTCTCTACTTCGACCATCATCAGTTATTTTGCTCCCCAAATAGCAAAACTCCTTTACTACTTTAAGTGTCTCATTTCCTAATCTAATACCCTCAACATCACCCGACTTAATTCGACTACATTCCATTATCCTCGTTTTGCTTTTGTTGATGTTCATCTTATATCCTCCTTTCAAGACACCATCCATTCCGTTCAACTGCTCTTCCAAGTCCTTTGCTGTCTCTGACAGAATTACAATGTCATCGGCGAACCTCAAAGTTTTTATTTCTTCTCCATGGATTTTAATACCTAGTCCGAATTTTTCTTTTGTTTCTTTGGGATTGGAATTATTATATTCTTCTTGAAGTCTGAGGGTATTTCACCTGTTTCATACATCTTGCTCACCAGATGGTAGAGTTTTGTCAGGACTGGCTCTCCCAAGGCCGTCAGTAGTTCCAATGTTTCGACTCAGGTCTTTCAGTGCTCTGTCAAACTCTTCACGCAGTATCGTATCTCCCATTTCATCTTCATCTACATCCTCTTCCATTTCCATAATATTGTCCTCAAGTACATCGCCCTTGTATAGACCCTCTATGTACTCCTTCCACCTTTCGGCTTTCCCTTCTTTGCTTAGAACTGGGTTTCCATCTGAGCTCTTGATGTTCATACAAGTGGTTCTCTTATCTCCAAAGGTCTCTTTAATTTTCCTGTAGGCAGTATCTATCTTACCCCTAGTGAGATAAGCCTCTACATCCTTACATTTGTCCTCTAGCCATCCCTGCTTAGCCATTTTGCACTTCCTGTCGATCTCATTTTTGAGACGTTTGTATTCCTTTTGCCTGCTTCATTTACTGCATTTTTATATTTTCTCCTTTCATCAATCAAATTCAATATTTCTTCTGTTACCCAAGGATTTCTACTAGCCCTCGTCTTTTTACCTACTTGATCCTCTGCTGCCTTCACTACTTCATCCCTCAAAGCTACCCATTCTTCTTCTACTGTATTTCTTTCCCCCATTCCTGTCAATTGTTCCCTTATGCTCTCTCTCAAACTCTGTACAACCTCTGGTTCTTTCAGTTTATCCAGGTCCCATCTCCTTAAATTCCCACCTTTTTGCAGTTTCTTCAGTTTTAATCTACAGGTCATAACCAATAGATTGTGGTCAGAGTCCACATCTGCCCCTGGAAATGTCTTACAATTTAAAACCTGGTTCCTAAATCTCTGTCTTACCATTATGTAATCTATCTGATACCTTTTAGTTTCATAGGAATACTCTAACAAGGCTATTAAAACTAAAAGCAAAGCTACATAATGAAAAATCAGAACAGAAAGCACTTAAAGATTTATATGACAGCAATACTTTCTCTTTCATAGAATCTATTTTAAACTCTGTTACCAAAGATTTCATAAACAGCCAATTACAAAATGCTCATCGATCAGCAAATGCAAGGCGATGGACAGTCGAGGACAAAGTATTTACGTTATCCTTATAAAAACGAAGTCCCCGCCTATACAAATTTTTGTCAGTTCATCTTTATCTTGCTTCTGTGAGGTATCTGAAATGTATGTTGTCTTCTATACCTTTTGAACTAGGATTGAATACTTCGGTCATGAAAGTAATGAAAGCAGAAGTTGAAGTAATGAACAACAGTGACAAATATTGTGCTTTGTTTTTTGATGAAATGTCTTTAGAAAGAGGGTTGTATTATAATGCAAGCAAACAAGAAATTTCAGTGTTTAAAGATTTAGGGCATTTAGGGGGGTCAAATGTTCATGCAAATCATGCATTAGTTTTCATGGTTAGAGGCACACATAAATGCTGGAAGCAGGTTGTTGCTTATTATTTCACTCACAAATCAGTTTCAAGTATCACTTTAAAAAGTCTTATTACCTATGTCATAAGGCAATTGTAAGAAATAAGGCTAAAGGTAGTTTGTACAGTTTGTGACCAGGGTGCAACCAACCAGAGAGCACTGAAGGAACTCTGCTGTGAGAAATCTACTGAGTCCAGTCCATTTCATTTTTTAGTCAGAGATGAACCTATTGCAGTCATTTTGGATGTCTCACATCTATTAAAAAATACTAGAAATGCTCTGCTAGGAAATAAAATACAGTTTGGGTTTAAAAAAGAGGCCAGTTTTGAATATATTCACAGGGCTTTTCTTCTGGATCAGCAGAAAATATTTAAGACATTGCCAAAACTACATAGAAATAATTTTGAATTAATGGATTCTTTTACTAAAATGAAAGTCAAGGTAGCTGCAGCCCAGCTTAGTCATACACTTGCTGCAGTTATTGAAACTTATGTGGCATTTAATATCTTACCTGCTGCAGCAATATACACTGCAGAATTTGTTGAAAAGATGGATTGTTTATTTGATTCACTGAACAGTTCCTATTGTTATCCACAAGATGGCAAGTCTTATAAGTGTGCCCTCTCTGCAGAGTCCCCACATATTGAAATGTGGTAGTCTGTTAAAGGAAATGGAAAATTGGAAAGTGTTGGAGCAAGGCACAGGGAGAGATAAGACAAATATGTTCAGTTTCATAAGTAGGTGGCAAACTACAATAAGATCACGGATGTTCATTTGGAACAGATTAAAAAATGGCTTTAATTTTTTAAGCATGAGGGCTTTCAATCAAGACCCAGAAGAGAATGTATTTTGTTGTGTGAGGCAGCATGGTGTTGCAAACACCAACCCAACTTGCTTTCACTTCAAAGCAGCATTGAAAACAGTTATAGTCAATAATATGTCCATACCTACAAATTCACTAGGTAATTGTGAGGATGATAGATGCATGCCATTAAGCAATTTAAGGCAATTTTTGGGAGCTAGTAATGACAACTTTCTTGACTCCACAACAGACCATTTGATTATGGATCAAAGTGCTTTATATTGTGCCCTTGCTGATAATGAAGCTGCTGCTGGTAGTGGTGGGGCTGATGTAAGAAATGACAGACAAGCACTAGCATATGTAGCTGGTTACACTCTACAAAATATGGGTGTAACACCTGAAACCAACTGTAGTGACTGTAAAACAACTCTGTTCTCACCAACACCCACAGAGCATTTATTTATAAGTGTCAAAGAATATGATGCTTTAAACCCAAAATTATTGTGTGCTAGTGACAGCTTAATGTCCTTTGTAGTGTCCAATCCCAGGTGTCGGCTTTGACCCATGACGTAAGGGTGTTGTCGTGTGACATCATGACCGTGTGGAGTTTGGTTTGTGAGTGTGGCGTGTTTGTAGATGTCGTTGTGTTGTTGTTTGTTGTGCTCTCTGGTGGTATGTTCAGGGTTTTCGTTTGTGTGGTGTGATGGGCTCAGTTTGCTTTTGCTCATTCTCCAGAATTGTTCGAGTGTCGGCTGTGTTTGTAGTGGAATTCGTTGCAGTGAATTAACGATTTTGTGTGAAGGTTAATTTAGTGTTGTTCGCTGTACGTTGTGTGGTAATTTTAGTAAAATTAATCGGTTGTTGTTTTTGTTCAGGAATGGATATGACGGATAAAATTAAGTGCGCAGGTCAAGGGAAGTGTTTGATACCAATGTGTGGCTGTGTATGTTGGTATTGGTATCGGGAGATGTTTCTGAGCTATATAGGCCAAGGAAAGTGTTTGATCCTAATTTATGGGATCTGGAGCTGCTGTTGAACTATATAGGTCAAGGGTAGTGTCCGATTCCAGATGATATTGTGTTTAGTGGTATTTGGGGAGTTTTGTGATGTCGGTTCTTTTCGTCGTTTTGTGTGGTTTTGTATGGGGGTGGGTGTCTAAATTTGTTTATATTTAGTTTGCCCCCACCCAAAAACACCCCATTTCACGCGCTTGTTCCGTTAGTTTTATTAGGCTTTTTGTGGAAAGTGTGTGTGTTTGTTTCTCGATGTATTTTCGTCCTCATAATGTGTACGTAACGACTTTATATGCGCCATATTGGAATCGTGGTTTATGGTCGTTTCCGCCATATTTGTGACGTCATGGGTCAAAGCAGACGGGCGGGATCGGACGCTTCCGTATTTCCAAATGTTCATAGTCAGTTGTATGCATTCTTAGATAAATGTGGACACCAGGAACAATTGGAGAATACATTCTATTCACTGTTTAAGTTTCCAGAGGAAATAACATTTTGCAAGGCCCATTTTTCTGAACAGTATATTTTAAGACAAAGTGTACCTCTATTGCTTTACAAGTATGTGAAAGACTGGAAACACACCATCTGTAATAAAAGACTTGATATTGTTAAAGACAAATTCAATAAAAGGTTTAAAGCTTGATAACAGTTAAAAGAAAATTTTTCTTGTGTGCTTGAGAAATAAAAAGTAAGTTTTGTTTTCATTTCACTGTTTTTATCCACCTTTCCTGCTTTTGGTACCTGTTATTGATGTATTCTTTTTTGTGTTGAAGCATTTACAGTCGTAAGATGTAGGAACCTTTTTTAAGGAATTAATGGTCGGTAGTACAAGTTTGATGGGCAGTTACTCAGAACTTATAGTCCTGAAACATAGTTGTAACAAATTTTAGAATTCTTCATTAATTAATACTGTGATAAATATTTCTTAATTGAACCTCTTTAACTGCTTCTTATTCTCTTAATAATAGGCTTTTTTCCTCCATTGATCCAGCAGCTTGTATGACGTAAAAATTATGACATTATTCAGGAATATTTGTAGTCCATTTTAGCTGCTACAATGTTATTTTTCTTTTGCTCCAATTATTTACACTACAAGCTTGTTTCGACTTACTCTCAGTTTCAAGTGTTGCATCTAGTTCTTATGAACCATAAAACATGCTGGAGCTTTTACATATTGATAGATAACAATATAAGCATGTCAATTTAAAAGTCTGTTTTTGATGTTTGCGCCTGACAGTCGCTGCTCCTATCATGTTTTCTTGTCTGTCAGACGCAAACGTCAAAAATAGATTAAAAATATTACTGAATAGATTTCACTCTGCTGTAGTACAGTGTGCTATAGCTGTGTTTCAATTATTTTGTTATGATGCCAACCAAAATAATTACATAGCACGCCCAGAAAATAAGGTAATAGAATTAAAATAAAAATAAGAACCTACAACGTAATTAAACTAGGGGGGATGCAATTCGCAATGTTTTCATATTTTAGTTCATCTCCATACCACTTGAGGCGCTGCTGTCGGTCTGTGTTTCCCACTTTTAACAGGGGAGTTGCGTTTCTCTTTTTTCTTGTTCTGTGCTCCTCTCTACAGCTCTACGTGGCGGGAAGCCTTGCATTGAATGGTTGTGTTGTTACTGTGTAAAGTATAGAACCCTGCGCAAACGGTTGGTCAATGTGATTTAACCAATGTGCAGTCATTGAATTCTTGACAGCAGGAAGTGTCACCCCCAAAGGAGATTCATAAGAGAATGAAAGCAGTTTATGGTGATTGTGTTGGTGTGAGTACTGTGCATCCTTGAGCAAGTAAGTTTAAAGACATTGAGGCAGGAACATCTGACGTGCATGACAAACAAAGTGTTGGAAGTCCTGTGAGAGCAACCACGGAGTTTCACAAACAAAATGTTGACAGATTGATTCGTGACGATCGTCGTATCACTCAGATAGAAATTGCAACCACAATGAGCATTTCACAAGAACGTGTGGGTCACATTATTTCTTAGCTTGGCTATCAGAAGATATGTGCATGATGGGTACCGCAGATGCTGACTCCTGAAATGAAAGCATACAGACTTGAAATTTGCCAGGAACTCCTCTCGCGTTACAAGAATGAAGGTGAAGCCCTTCTCCATTCAGTTGTGACAGGAGACGAACGTGGGTACACCATTGCGACCTGGAGACGAAACGTCAGTCTATGGAATATCGCCACAAAGACTAGCCCCGGAAAAGGAAATTCAAGACTGGAAAAATCATAGCCACAGTGTTCTGTGACGCAGACGGCGCTATTCATATTGATTTCCTTGATTGTGGAACAACAATACATTCTCTGAACTCTGAAACGATGGCTAACAAAGGTCCGAAAGGAAAAGGGAAATGTTTTCCTGCAGCATGACAATGCCAAATCACACACTTCACGTGCCACCACAGCAGAACTACAGAGACTGAATCTTACCACCGTACGACATCCTCCATACAGTCCAGATTTAACACCGTCTGACTTCCATCTGTTCCCGATAATGAAAGGTAATCTTTAGGGACATCATTATGCTTCTGGTAAAGAGGTTGAAAAAACTGTTAGACTGTGGTTGCGGAAACAGTGTGTCGACTTCTTCCATGACAGCTTCAGAAAACTTGTTCACCGTTGGCAGAAATGTATCCAATTGGCCGGTGATTATGGGAAAAGTGAATATTGGTAATTAAAGATCACATTCTAAGGATTATTTCAGCGTTTGATTTATTAAAATATTCCCATCAAAACCCAATTAACGAAGGTGGAGGCATTAATTTCATTCAACCCTCGGATTTCAGCAACTGTTAACTCAGCGAACCATTTCTGCTTTCGTAGATGTAGGTGCACTAAGCAGTATTGTCTGCTAGTTCATGTTAGTAATGGTCATCAATCATTCAATACCGGTCAGTTCATTTGAATTCTATAAATTCAAGTAGTCTCATCGGCCCCCAGACAGAAGTCTTCTTATACTGTGCATATAATACATGCACAGCAAACAAATGTCACGTTAGAAAACATTTTAGGATGTCGACTGCAGAGTGGGATCATGATTTGCGCACAGAACTGAAATCCAAAGACATCAATGTAATTGTACTAACAAATAAATCGAAACGTTAAATTCTCTATAAGTTTGAAAATGGAATAGACTTTCAAAATATAATAAAACATTTGGAATCAACATGAACATTACTCTAAGAGGAGACACTTTATACAAAATATCCTCAGTCCTTCCAAATATAAAAAAAATATTTCTATTATTTTGATAACATGGCAGACAGGATTCAAGACATAGTAGTGGCCTCAAGTATGGTGACAGATTTCATATGCAACAGAAAAATTCCTGCAGATCTCATATGCAACAGAAAGCTCAGTATGAAACAAATTGTTCATACCACAACTATAACACTAGAGGTAAAGATGATCTCCATTTTGAAATAAAAAATTTATCACTTGTACAGAAAGGCTAAAGTATGCAGCTATTAAGACTTTTAATGAACTGCCTAATTATATTAAATGCACTAGATAAAATGAAATGCTATTCAGACATACGTTAAAGTAATACCTGCTTGACCATCCACTGTACTCCTCAGATGATTTCTATCCAGAAATAATTAAAAGTTCTCACATACACTTCTAATGCACTTCTTGAATAAAAAGATATATCTTGTTATTCAGTTATTAGATGAAAGATACAATACTACATTAATGTTAGACAACAATTTGCAATACCAGATAAATATTAGCTAGTGAACAAGATAAATCGATACTTACTATTATTTGCTGTTATTATTATTATTCTGTAGTATTAATTGTATTGACATGTTCCATATCCGAGAGAATTACTCACACGTATAGATCCATAGAATACACATGCCAAATAATTAAATAAAAGTAAAAAAATCTTCTAACAGAATGATAATATAAAGGAAGAAAGATCTAGCATTAGGCAGCGTAATTATATTATTGTATACGTTTCTATACATAGATTTGTGAGGTAACAACCCTTAAACTAGTGGGGAGAGTGATGCCCTTAAATATATTTAGTGTAGACTCAAACTGTCAGTGACGAGTGAGATAATGTCGAGGTAGGTCAGGGAGGCCTACTCTGCTTTTATTTCTGTGAAATCAAGCCAGATCTAGGTTGGCAACAGTGATGACAGTCATATGCCACTTCGGAAGATACGTGCTGAACTAAGAAGAAATATTTTATTTATCTTTCAGACAGCTATAAAACCTGACAGCATAAGTAAACTTTGGACTTCAGGACCACAGATCTGGAATCGACTAAAGCTATCAAAATAGTCATATTTCATGGATGAAATGCACAAGTGGAGTATATAGTGCTATACTGACTGGGGCCTCAGAGTTATTAATGGACCCTGAGCAGAATTCACGCCAAGATCATGGGAGCGAGAATGACTCCCAGGTGAAGGAAACTTGCTCTCCATGATCGAGTGCCTTCTGTTTTACCTCTTAACACCACTTTCTAACAGAGAAGATGGCGTTCTTTGTGCAGTGCACGGAAATTTCTGTTAATTAAAAGTGCACTATAAAAATGCATGATCTTCAGAATGCTTGGAACAGCCAGAGTCTCGCTGGTAGCCATCATTTCATTTGGGTGTAACAGGTTTTCTGTTGCGCAATAAAATTTAGTTGTTTTGGTATGGCGCCATGACACATATCCAAACTCACCAACCCAGTTACATAAAAAAGGCAATTTTAGGGTAACGAAAAGTGAAGCTTTATGGGATAATTGGCTGGGAGACCCCAAGATTCAACTTCAGCCACCTGAAAGGAAAATTTTTTCTTATCTTTCACACACTGGCACCATTTCTTCAGAAACTGTGAGAGTTGTCTGTTAAGTGTATCTGATACATGTAGGCGACTCTAATGCGTGTATGTGTACTGTAGTGTCATGTGTGTGTGGTATAGAAAAAGGAAAGCGAGAGCGTGAAACCCAGTGCTGGTATATAGCCTAATACTCTCGGAAAGCACCAAAGGGGCTGCCAAGCTTAACGTTCCCATCCAACTGATGGATCACTACCAACAGTGTCGCATGTCCTCAGTCCATGAGAGATCTGGGATTTAAAGCAGGACATTGGCGCAAAGTCTGATAATCAGGAACTTTACGTCACTAACACTCCTCCCTTCTGCTGGAAAGGCAAAGAGAAAGCTGCCAACAGCGCATGGTGTATCCAGGCAGTTACCCATTCAAGTACTAGCCATGCCTGATGTTGCTTAACTTCAGTGATCTGGTGGAAACTGGTCCAATTTTAGTCTTGCTCCCCCACAGGAAAAATTTTTGCAGGCGGGAATGTTTCCCTCCCTCATACTTGTCCAACTGAGCTAGTGCTATATCTCTAATGACAACAAAGTATATGAGACGTTCACTCTCACGTTCTTCCTACAACAATGTTGTCGCTGAATTCCCTGCACTTTTAATCAGTTATTTAAATGTGTATACGACGGTGGTTTGAAATTTCTTGGAACGGAATAGAAAAAAAGTACTTACATAATTGAAACTTTTTTTATTTTCCAATGTAGTCTCCTTGTAGATTAATGCACTTGGCCCAATGATGTTCCAGTGCCTTGAGCCCATCTCAAAAATGAGTTTCCTGCAGGCCTGCAAAATAGTTGTCAACTCTGGCTATCAATTCTTCGTTTGAAGTGAATCCTCGTCCACCGAGTAAAATTTTCAGCTTTGGGAAGAGATGGAAGTCTGACGGAGCCATATCAGGCGAATAAGGCGGGTGTGGCAACAATTTGTACCTTAGTTCGTGTAATTTTGCCATGGTGACGGCACATGTGTGCGGGCGCGCTTTGTCTTGATGGAAGATTACTTTCTTGCTTGCTAAACCTGGCCTTTTTTCTCGTATCTTCTGTTGCAATTTGTCCAGGAGGTTAGCATAGCATTGTCTAGAAATTGTTTGCCCAGTGGGGAGATAATCTACAAACAGAATCCCCTTCACATCCCAGAACACTGGTGCCATGACGGACGGAATTGTCTTTGATTTCTTTGATGGCGGAGAATCAGCATGTTTCCATTGCTTTGACTGTTGTTTTGTCTCTGGGGTATAGTAGTGCACCCAAGTTTCATCTTTGGTCACAAACCGCCGCAAAAAATCTTGTTCGTTTCTCTTAAAATGGGCCAAACATTGTTCTGATATGTCCATTCTCATGCGCTTTTGATCCAGCATCAAGAGTCGTGGCTCCCATCTTGCAGATAATTTTTTCATTTCTAATTCTTCAGTTAAAATGTGATATACCCTTTCAGATGACATCTGGCAAGTGTGAGCAATTTCACGCTCTTTCAGTCGGCGATCCCCCTTCACCATTTTCTGGACTTTTGCAATGATTTTTGGAGTAGTGACACATCTTGGCCGACCACAGCGCGGATCATCATTTAAGCTCCACCGACCAAATTTAAGTTCATTTGTCCACTTGGCAACACTTGAATATGAAGGAGCAGAGTCATCCAGTGTATTCTGGAAATCGGCATGAATGTCCTTTGCTTTCATATTTTTCTTTACGAAGTACTTAATCAGTGTTCGAATCTCGGTTTTTTAAATCTTCGCAAATCACTAAGCGGGAACAACAGAGCCACATAACCGCCACAGCTCTTTTGCAAGAGCACTGACGTGGCACGTGTTTACAGGCAACGGTCCAATAAAGTATCACGTGAATAACTCGTTGCACTAGCGCTGACCTCTCGTGGACATTACGAGAACTTTTCAAACCACCTTCGTATAAAGGGACAATAAAATATCCTTTCTGATTCGGTTTAAGTGACGAACATGGCCTGAAAACAAAAATTAGCTGGTTGGGCGCAGCTGGAGCTATTCTTATAAGGAAAATTTTGTGACAGGTGGAAATGTGTGTCACACTGGAAACAGAAACTAGACCCCCTACTTTTCGTGGGAACTCCCGTTCAATTAAATTCGCTGAGCAATTTGACTGGTTTCCTCTCCATTTACTCCACTTATTTCATTTCAGTGAGTTTAAATTAATGTGAGCAACAGAATTAAAGGACCACTTTCTCGAAATGCTGCAAATGTCTCCCATTGCGAAGCATAAATCTGATACTTGGCTCAAAGGCGCCCGCAATCTTTCTCTGCTATGACGCAAAAGCGTGGCTCTCCGCGATGTAAATCTCGGGCTGGACAACGCTTCAAATAGCGATGTGTCGACAAAAGCGAAAAAAAGGCCACACCTTAGAAGTCCATGTGAGTTGTGAGGTGGGTTAATGATGTCACACTGGCACCAAATTTTTCCACAGTGGATGTGTCACACGACGGGAAGGTCGTCAGCCCCCTGTCAAAATTTCACCCCTTATTTGGACGCCTTTTCGATGGAAGTCAGAGCTGCAACACCCAGGGTTGAAACCGTCCAGATTCTTATGGTTGACTGTGGAAAATATTTCAGACACACCATCGCTCAGAATCGTCATGAAAAGATCTCAGCGGATGGCGAAAAGGCGTCAATGAAACTACCCCCTTCCCCGTAGTCAAAAACGACAGTTTGCAGTACACCGAGCAACAGGATGACGTTCTTTACAACCTTTGACACTGTTGACATCACAAGATGTTTCAACCATTCTCTAAGGACACTGTGGGGCTGCATCCTCACTGAACGTATCACACCCCTTTGGCATGCATTGTGACCACAGTTTTTGCTGTCATGTACATGTTGGAGCTGCTAGTCACTGTTCAATACCATTCGACGAAACCTAAATGTGATCCGAAGCAGCAAAGGGTACTTCTGATTTTTCAGCCCTTCTGTTTTGCATCCTCCTGTGGCGTGATCATGGGGGGTTGTGACACTGACCTTTCTTGAATGAAATGACAAAGGGTGCCTCTAAGACCCCACAGCTTAGCATAACCTTGGCACGCGCCCACCTTTACTGCGAATTTTAAAAATGAACCTGTAATGTAGTCCTAGGCGCCTGCAGGCAGGCAACTCCTTCACACAACCCCGATTCCAGTTGGATGCCTTCAGGCGCTTAGAGCTACACTGAAGCGTCAAACAAACTGGTATAAGCACGAGTATTCAAATACAGAGATATGTAAACAGGCAGAATACAGCGCTGCAGTCGGCAACGTCTATATAAGACAACAAGTGTCTGACACAGTTGTTAGATCGGTTACTGCTGCTACAATGACAGGTTATCAAGATTTAAGTGAGTTTGAACGTGGTGTTGTAGTCGCCGCACGAGAGATGGGACACAGCATCCCCAAGGTAGCGATGAAGTGGGGATTTTCCCGACCGACCAAATCAAGAATCCGGCTAAAACATCAAATCTCCGACATCGCTGCGGCCGGAAAAAAATCCTGCAAGAACGGGACCAACGACGACTGAGGAGAATCGTTCGACGTGAAATAAGTGCAACCCTTCCGCAAATTGCTCCAGATATCAATGCTTAGCCAACAACAAGCGTCAGCGTGCGAACCTTTCAACGAAACATCATCGATATGGGCTTTCGAAGCTGAAGGCCCACTCGTGTACCCTTGATGCCTGCACGTCAGAAAACATTACGCCTCGCCAGGGCCCGTCAACACCAACATTGGACTGCTGATGACTGGAAGTATGTTACATGGTCGGGCGAGCCTCGTTTCAAATTGTATCGAGCAGATGGACGTGTAGAGGTATGGAGACAACCTTATTAACCCACGGACCCTGCATATCAGCACGGGACTGTTCAAGCTGGAGGAGGCTCTGTAATGGTGTGGGGCGTGTGCAGTGATATGGGACCCTTCGATACGTCTAGATACGACTCTGACAGGTGCGTAAGCATCCTGTCTAATCGCCTGCGTCCATTCATGTCCATTGTGCATTCCGACGGTCTTGAGCAATTCCAGCAGGACACTGCGACACCCCACACGCCTAGAATTGATACAGAGTGAATTCAGGAACACTCTTCTGAGTTTAAACACTTCCGCTGGTCACCAAACTTCCCAGGCATCGACATTATTGAGCACATCTGGGATATCTTGCAATGTGCTGTACAGTACAGATCTCCATCGCCTTGTACTCTTACGGATTTACACCCCTGCAGGATTCATGGAGACAGTTCCCTCCAGCACCTCTTCAGACATTATTCGAGTCCACGCCACATCGTGTTGCGGCGCTTCTGCGTGGTCGTGGAGGCCCTACACGATGTTAGGCAGATGTACCAGTTTATTTGGCTCTTTAGTGTATTTCACAAATTGTCTTCGTAGAAGTTCGTTTTTAAAATTGTCAATAAAGGTTGTTGGGTGCCGCCGAGTGTTTTGCTTAACTCGGCCATCTTAATCAAATCAAATCAAATCCTTTCATCTGTCTGAAGACAACAATGCTGCTGTATGAGACATCGTTTCGTACAAGTTTTATTTTTACAGAATATAATGTTGTAACAGAATATAGTATTAAATATTTAATTTACATAAATATCGATTTACACAGCTTGTAATGTACAACATTGACTGCACATTATAATTAAATTATTGAATCATTTATACTGTTACATATGAATTCCTCCACACTACGAGGCCTTTCTTTTTAGCTGTGTTTCCATAATCATCTGAAATTTAGAGAGACCTTTTGCCGTTTCATTCACACATGTTTGAATGTCCCAACCCACAATGATCGGACCACAAGAGAGCGCGAAATAGGAGGGCTGGAAAAGCTTGAGCATCCTTTGCTCTTTCGGATCACGTTTAAATTTCGTCGAATGGTTTTGAAGTCGTGCTTCGGTAGCTCAGATGGTAGAGCACTTGCCAGCGAAAGGCAAAGGTCCCGAGTTCGAGTCTCGGTCGGGCACACAGTTTTAATCTGCCAGGAAGTTTTTTATCTTTCTGTTGTTCATCGATCGCGAAATATGCTGAATCAGTGTCCCAAGAGAAAGGGTGGTTTCACTGACGCACTTTATGCCACCGCCAGCGGCATTTTCATGACGATTCTCAGCGACGGTGTGTCTGAAATGATTTCCGCGGCCAGTATCAAGAAAACCGCATGATTTTAATGCTGGGCGTCGCGGAGGTGTCAGAAGAAGGGGTGAAATGTTAATAAACGCTAGTGTGACGACACGTCCCCATCGTGTGAACCGTGCACAGGACGTTATTTACAAGGGAAATGCCCCATCATACCCACCTCAGGTTTAGTGGTAAGATGGCGCAGTGGACAGCCCGTCAAAAACTGAACACAGATCAAACACGAAAACTGTGAAAAAAAGCAAAATAAAAATAGTGAACAGCCCAAGAACAAGTCCAATAAACTGCAGCCTGCAACAGCAACGGCGTCGTGGGAAAGTGGTCGTGGTGCTGGACTGCTAAGCGGGCAAACTGTGTTCAAAACTCTCTGCGGCCCTTTTTTTTTCACAACATTATGAGCTATCCCTTCAGTCGCTGAAATGTTTATTCTCTTTCTGTAGTCTTCGTAGTTGTCATACTGTACATTGGCCGTAGAATAGGGGTCATGTTGATTAATCGGGTGCCGGTTATTCGCGTCTTTCCTGCACGATATTTCAACTGCGTGACTCGCAGTCTTCTTCAGGAGCTTTCCGATACTGATTCCGGTCTGGAACGAGTCCGGTATTTAAGGCTATGTTGTGAGCCCGCCCGGTTAGCCGTGCGTTCTAACGCACTGCTTTCCAGGCGGGTGGGCGTGCCGGTCTCCGGCACGAATCCGCCCGGCGGATTAGTGTCGAGGGCCGGTGAGCCGGCCAGCCTGTGGATGGTGTTTAAGCAACACAGACTCAAAGGAAGGCTCGGCGCTTGTCAGCTAGGCACGGCGAACGCCAGGTCTGGTGCAGGCAGAAACGCTTGGGCGTGCTTATCACTATAAATCTCTTATTTTTGGACAAAATGTTTGGTATTGTTTTGGATTCTGCAGTTTTATTTAGATGAAAGATTTTCTTACTATCGTAAAGCTACAAATGAAGATCATAATTCTGTATTACTGAATCCTGTCGAAACAAATGTAGAACAATATGAGAAGATGCTTTGCCCCATTGCAAGCTTCGGAAATTTTACATTCAAGTAATTGAAATAAGAACACCGTGAATTCATTGTCCCAGGAAGGGGAAACTTTATTGACACATTCCTGGGGTCAGATACATCACATGATCACACTGACAGAACCACAGACACATAGACACAGGCAACAGAGCATGCACAATGTCGGCACTAGTACAGTGTATATCCACCTTTCGCAGCAATGCAGGCTGCTATTCTCCCATGGAGACGATCGTAGAGATGCTGGATGTACTCCTGTGGAACGGCTTGCCATGCCATTTCCACCTGGCACCTCAGTTGGACCAGCGTTTGTGCTGGACGTGCAGACCGCGTGAGACGACGCTTCATCCAGTCCCAAACATGCTCAATGGGGGACAGATCCGGAGATCTTGCTGGCCAGGGTAGTTGACTTACACCTTCTAGAGCACGTTGGGTGGCACGGGATACATGCGGACGTGCATTGTCCTGTTGGAACAGCATGTTCCCTTGCCGGTCTAGGAATGGTAGAACGATGGGTTCGATGACGGTTTGGATGTACCGTGCACTATTCAGTGTCCCCTCGACGATCACCAGTGGTGTACGGCCAGTGTAGGAGATCGCTCCCCACACCATGATGCCGGGTGTTGGCCCTGTGTGCCTCGGCCGTATGCAGTCCTGATTGTGGCGCTCACCTGCACGGCGCCAAACACGCATACGACCATCATTGGCACCAAGGCAGAAGCGACTCTCATCGCTGAAGACGACACGTCTCCATTCGTCCTTCCATTCACGCCTGTCGCGACACCACCTGAGGCGGGCTGCACGATGTTGGGGCGTGAGCGGAAGACGGCCTAACGGTGTGCGGGACCGTAGCCCAGCTTCATGGAGACGGTTGCGAATGGTCCTCGCCGATACCCCAGGAGCAACAGTGTCCCTAATTTGCTGGGAAGTGGCGGTGCGGTCCCCTACGGCACTGCGTAGGATCCTACGGTCTTGGCGTGCATCCGTGCGTCGCTGCGGTCCGGTTCCATGTCGACGGGCACGTGCACCTTCCGCCGACCACTGGCGACAACATCGATGTACTGTGGAGACCTCACGCCCCACGTGTTGAGCAATTCGGCGGTACGTCCACCCGGCCTCCCGCATGCCCACTATACGCCCTCGCTCAAAGTCCGTCAACTGCACATACGGTTCACGTCCACGCTGTCGCGGCATGCTACCAGTGTTAAAGACTGCGATGGAGCTCCGTATGCCACGGCAAACTGGCTGACACTGACGGCGGCGGTGCACAAATGCTGCGCAGCTAGCGCCATTCGACGGCCAACACCGCGGTTCCTGGTGTGTCCGCTGTGCCGTGCGTGTGATCATTGCTTGTACAGTCCTCTCGCAGTGTCCGGAGCAAGTATGGTGGGTCTGACACACCGGTGTCAATGTGTTCTTTTTTCCATTTCCAGGAGTGTATATTTACTTGCTCCATTTTGTTATCGAAACTTACCCCAACCCCCTTACAATTAACTCGTTTCTTTTAATTATTTTCGTTTGACATCGTCACTGGAAGTGTGAACTAATTTACATGTGTAAATGCCCAACTGTTGTCAGTCATTAGATCACAGTCGTTTGCAACGAAAGGAATTCTAAACAGGAAACTAAATAGCTTCATACATCTAAAATACTGCTGAGCTTAAACTTTTTTAAACATGCACATCAGAAAAGATAAATATTCCCCTCTTGCAACTGAAAGGAGAAACTTTATAAGATAAAAAAAATTTATTTCATAAAACAAGTATCTCTCTTTTGCCTCTTCTTCTGTCGCCCACCCCCTCCCCCAACGTGTACAATCGCAAGATATTTCATTAACATCCAGTGCTCCTCACCCCATAGTCAACCAAGATACCTAAAGAAGAGCACCAATATGTTCACAGTTTCTTGTAGAAGCAACCCAGTACAAACGTTACTTCCTCAGATTTACAAATAAGGGAAAGAAGCACGAATTCTGTTGCTGCTGGACCATGAAGTTGTTTTTGTATGTCAATCCTTAAAACCGGTGGAAATTTAAGCTCCGGAGTACACTATTTGTTAAGAAGTGTAATGAATTGCACAATTAATTGATTGCAGAAATCTCTCAGAACAATGTGTGTTGGTCAACTACCGCCAATAGTTCCACATTTTCCTGTGTCAGAGAGGGAGACACCACCATTATGAGTATGCCTGCAACAGAACTGGCGTTCGCCGTGCCTAGCTGACGTGACGTCACGAACAAGCGCCGAGGCCTTCCTTTGAGTCGGTGTTGGTTTAAGGCGGTTTTCCATCTGCCTCGGCGAATGCGGGCTGCTTCCCCTTATACCGTCTCAGTTACACTATGTCGGCGATTGCTGCGCAAACGCTTTCTCCACGTACAGGTACACCATAATTACGCTACCACGCAAACAGTGCGCTTACACTCGTTTGGTGTGAGACGTTCCCGGGTGGGTCGCCGGCCGGTGTGGCCGTGCGGTCTAGGCGCTTCAGTCTGGAACCGCTTGACCGCTCCGGTCGCAGGTTCGAATCCTGCCTCGGGCATGGATGTGTGTGATGTCCTTAGGTTAGTTAGGTTTAAGTAGTTCTAAGTTCTAGGTGACTGATGACCACAGCAGTTAAGTCCAATGGTGCTCAGAGCCATTTGAACCATTTTGAACCGGGAACTGAGGGAGGAACCGCACAATAAGTCTGGTTGATGGGTGGGGCGGCGGTGGGGTGAGTGGACTGGTGTAGCCTGTTGTGGGGTTGTGTACCACTGAGGGCTACGGCGGGGACGAAGCCTCTCCGTCGTTTCTAGCTCCCCTGTTCCATACAATACAATACAATACAATCCTACGTTGTGTTAGGCGTTCCCACTGTAGTCCGCGCCTCGTCTTGCGCTCTGTCCGTGGTGTGCGCCGACAAATAGGAACGGCTGTGGCGTTTTCTTCTAGCCGCGGCTGTTCTGAACCCTGTGCGCGTACTTTGTGGCTATTATTCGTTGTCAATATAGCCGAATAAAGATCTGAATGGCTTCCAAGCTGTGCTAGACGTTTTATCTTCCGATTGTCATCATTTGAGTCCTTGTGCTCCAGTGTGCTCCCTGCCGCCGTTGGATAAGCAGCTGCAGCAGCAAGTCGTATACTCCTAGCTCACTCATTTGTTACATAGTTTAATTCTTAATTTCTTTGCGTGTTTTTGGTACTTGCATTGTTTAATTCATAAATTTCGGGCGTATTATAGTATTTGAGAGTTGCAGCATCGCGTTTTAGTACCTGAATAGAGTAAATTCGCATAGTCGTCTGTCATCTGTTTTTGTTTTGAGCGGCCAGTGTCGGTTGGTCACAGTCAGTGTGCTCCCTGCCGCCGTTGGATAAGCAGCTGCAGCAGCAAGTCGTATACTCCTAGCTCACTCATTTGTTACATAGTTTAATTCTTAATTTCTTTGCGTGTTTTTGGTACTTGCATTGTCTAATTCATAAATTTCGGGCGTATTATAGTATTTGAGAGTTGTAGCATCACGTTTTAGTACTCGAATAGTGTTAAATCACGTAGTCTCCTTCCGCCGCCGAGCAGTGTGTCAGCAGTGCACAAGTGGCAGCATTACTGCATTTACTAGGCAATCTTGTATTTTAATAACCGTTTCAATTTTGTGTCGTTTTGTTTGCGCTCTCTGTAGATTAGTTCAGACGTTCTTTGCACAACAGTTTTTAGCATGGATAGGGACTGCAACTGCTGTGTTCGGATGCAGGCTGAGTTGGCATCCCTTCGCTCCCAGCTTCAGGCAGTGTTAGCTTCGGTCACACAGCTTGAGGCTGTTGCCAATGGGCATCACTGTGGGGGTCCGGATGGGAGTTTGTCGGGGACGGCCAGCTCGTCCCACGCATCCCCCGATCGGACTACGACTGTGGTTGCCCGGGATACTGCCCGCATTGAGGCTGATCCCTCACCTGTGGTAGAGTGGGAGGTCATCTCAAGGTGTGGCAGGGGGCGAAAGACATTCCGGAGGGCTGAACGGAAGGCCTCTCCAGTTTGTCTGACGAACCGGTTTCAGGCTCTGTCTCAGGCTGATACTGATCTTCAGCCTGACATGGCTGCTTGTCCTGTTCCAGAGGTTGCCCCTCAGTCTGCAAGATCCGGGCAGTCGCAGAGGGTGGGCTTACTGGTAGTTGGGAGCTCCAACGTCAGGCGCGTAGTGGGGCCCCTTAGGGATATGGCAGCAAGGGAGGGGAAGAAAACCAAAGTGCACTCCGTGTGCATACCGGGGGGAGTCATTCCAGATGTGGAAAGGGTCCTTCCGGATGCCATGAAGGGTACAGGGTGCACCCATCTGCAGGTGGTCGCTCATGTCGGCACCAATGATGTGTGTCGCTATGGATCGGAGGAAATCCTCTCTGGCTTCCGGCGGCTATCTGATTTGGTGAAGACTGCCAGTCTCGCTAGCGGGATGAAAGCAGAGCTCACCATCTGCAGCATCGTCGACAGGACTGACTGCGGACCTTTGGTACAGAGCCGAGTGGAGGGTCTGAATCAGAGGCTGAGACGGTTCTGCGACCGTGTGGGCTGCAGATTCCTCGACTTGCGCCATAGGGTGGTGGGGTTTCGGGTTCCGCTGGATAGGTCAGGAGTCCACTACACGCAACAAGCGGCTACACGGGTAGCAGGGGTTGTGTGGCGTGGGCTGGGCGGTTTTTTAGGTTAGATGGCCTCGGGCAAGCGCAGGAAGGGCAACAGCCTCAACGGGTGCGGGGCAAAGTCAGGACATGCGGGGACCAAGCAGCAATCGGTATTGTAATTGTAAACTGTCGAAGCTGCGTTGGTAAAGTACCGGAACTTCAAGCGCTGATAGAAAGCACCGAAGCTGAAATCGTTATAGGTACAGAAAGCTGGCTGAAGCCAGAGATAAATTCTGCCGAAATTTTTACAAAGGCACAGACGGTGTTTAGAAAGGATAGATTGCATGCAACCGGTGGTGGAGTGTTCGTCGCTGTTAGTAGTAGTTTATCCTGTAGTGAAGTAGAAGTGGATAGTTCCTGTGAATTATTATGGGTGGAGGTTACACTCAACAACCGAGCTAGGTTAATAATTGGCTCCTTTTACCGACCCCCCGACTCAGCAGCATTAGTCGCAGAACAACTGAGAGAAAATTTGGAATACATTTCACACAAATTTTCTCAGCATGTTATGGTCTTAGGTGGAGATTTCAATTTACCAGATATAGACTGCGACACTCAGATGTTTAGGACGGGTGGTAGGGACAGAGCATCGAGTGACATTATACTGAGTGCACTATCCGAAAATTACCTCGAGCAATTAAACAGAGAACCGACTCGTGGAGATAACATCTTGGACCTACTGATAACAAACAGACCCGAACTTTTCGACTCTGTAAGTGCAGAACAGGGAATCAGTGATCATAAGGCCGTTGCAGCATCCCTGAATATGGAAGTTAATAGGAATATAAAAAAAGGGAGGAAGGTTTATCTGTTTAGCAAGAGTAATAGAAGGCAGATTTCAGACTACCTAACAGATCAAAACGAAAATTTCTGTTCCGACACTGACAATGTTGAGTGTTTATGGAAAAAGTTCAAGGCAATCGTAAAATGCGTTTTAGACAGGTACGTGCCGAGTAAAACTGTGAGGGACGGGAAAAACCCACCGTGGTACAACAACAAAGTTAGGAAACTACTGCGAAAGCAAAGAGAGCTTCACTCCAAGTTTAAACGCAGCCAAAACCTCTCAGACAAACAGAAGCTAAACGATGTCAAAGTTAGCGTAAGGAGGGCTATGCGTGAAGCGTTCAGTGAATTCGAAAGTAAAATACTAGGTACCGACTTGACAGAAAATCCTAGGAAGTTCTGGTCTTACGTTAAATCAGTAAGTGGCTCGAAACATCATGTCCAGACACTCCGGGATGATGATGGCATTGAAACAGAGGATGACAAGCGTAAAGCTGAAATACTAAACACCTTTTTCCAAAGCTGTTTCACAGAGGAAGACCGCACTGCAGTTCCTTCTCTAAATCCTCGCACCAACGAAAAAATGGCTGACATTGAAATAAGTGTCCAAGGAATAGAAAAGCAACTGGAATCACTCAACAGAGGGAAGTCCACTGGACCTGACGGGATACCAATTCGATTCTACACAGAGTACGCGAAAGAACTTGCCCCCCTTCTAACAGCCGTGTACCGCAAGTCTCTAGAGGAACAGAAGGTTCCAAATGATTGGAAAAGAGCACAGGTAGTCCCAGTCTTCAAGAAGGGTCGTCGAGCAGATGCGCAAAACTATAGACCTATATCTCTGACGTCGATCTGTTGTAGAATTTTAGAACATGTCTTTTGCTCGAGTATCATGTCGTTTTTGGAAACTCAGAATCTACTATGTAGGAATCAACATGGATTCCGGAAACAGCGATCGTGTGAAACCCAACTCGCTTTATTTGTTCATGAGACCCAGAAAATATTAGATACAGGCTCCCAGGTAGATGCTATTTTTCTTGACTTCCGGAAGGCGTTCGATACAGTTCCGCACTGTCGCCTGATAAACAAAGTAAGAGCCTACGGAATATCAGACCAGCTGTGTGGCTGGATTGAAGAGTTTTTAGCAAACAGAACACAGCATGTTGTTATCAACGGAGAGACGTTTACAGACATTAAAGTAACCTCTGGCGTGCCACAGGGGAGTGTTATGGACCCATTGCTTTTCACAATATATATAAATGACCTAGTAGATAGTGTCGGAAGTTCCATGCGGCTTTTCGCGGATGATGCTGTAGTATACAGAGAAGTTGCAGCATTAGAAAATTGTAGTGAAATGCAGGAAGATCTGCAGCGGATAGGCACTTGGGGCAGGGAGTGGCAACTTACCCTTAATATAGACAAATGTAATGTATTGCGAATACATAGAAAGAAGGATCCTTTATTGTATGATTATATGATAGCGGAACAAACACCGGTAGCAGTTACTTCTGTAAAATATCTGGGAGTATGCGTGCGGAACGATTTGAAGTGGAATGATCATATAAAATTAATTGTTGGTAAGGCGGGTACCAGGTTGAGATTCATTGGGAGAGTCCTTAGAAAATGTAGTCCATCAACAAAGGAGGTGGCTTACAAAACACTCGTTCGACCTATACTTGAGTATTGCTCATCAGTGTGGGATCCGTACCAGATCGGGTTGACGGAGGAGATAGAGAAGATCCAAAGAAGAGCGGCGCGTTTCGTCACAGGGTTATTTGGTAACCGTGATAGCGTTACGGAGATGTTTAACAAACTCAAGTGGCAGACTCTGCAAGAGAGGCGCTCAGCATCGCGGTGTAGCTTGCTCGCCAGGTTTCGAGAGGGTGCGTTTCTGGATGAGGTATCGAATATATTGCTTCCCCCTACTTATACCTCCCGAGGAGATCACGAATGTAAAATTAGAGAGATTAGAGCGCGCACAGAGGCTCTCAGACAGTCGTTCTTCCCGCGAACCATACGCGACTGGAACAGGAAAGGGAAATAATGACAGTGGCACGTAAAGTGCCCTCCGCCACACACCGTTGGGTGGCTTGCGGAGTATAAATGTAGATGTAGATGTGTGAATTGCGACGTTCTGTTACCATAGTGTGCCGTGTTAGGTGTTCCGTCTGAAGTTCTTGTCCCCCAGGAGCGGCTCCTGTGTCATTTTCAGGCCGATTGTGCTCACATTGTCGCTCGAGACTCGGAAGGACGCCCTCAGATACTGTGTCTATTGTCCGTTTCGCGTACGTCCTTTGTTACATGTACTGGGCTGTTACCCTAATTCCATCTTTATACATGTGTCCCTTGGGGTCTGGATGTTGCCTATGTTGTGTCTTCAGAAGATCGAATGGTGGGTTAATGAGATTTTCTGCAACGTTAATCCAATAGATTCTATGATGACGCTGTCCCAGTATCTCGATGTTCGTGTTAAAATCTTGGCACCATTATACTTCATAGAATGATTGAGTTCTAAACAATGCTCGGCAAGCCGGCCGGAGTGGCCGTGCGGTTCTAGGCGCTACAGTCTGGAGCCGAGCGACCGCTACGGTCGCAGGTTCAAATCCTGCCTCGGGCATGGACGTGTATGATGTCCTTAGGTTAGTTAGGTTTAATTAGTTCTAAGTTCTATGCGACTGATCGCCTCAGAAGTTAAGTCGCATAGTGCTCAGAGCCATTTGAATGCTCGGCAATCGCTGACTTGGTTGCCTGTCTCAGTCTGGTGTGCCTTTGGTGTTCTTTGCACCTGATGTCAATGGTCTTGCTAGTCGTGCCGACGTCTGCCATGCCACATTCACATGCACTCCGTCTTCAGGCCAGAAGTGGCCCACCGGGCCCATCCGACCGTCATGTCATCCTCAGTTGAGGATGCGGATAGGAGGGGCGTGTGGTCAGCACACCGCCCTCCTGGTCGTTATGATGGTTTTCTTTGACCGGAGCCGCTACTATTCGGTCGAGTAGGTCTACAATTGGCATCACCAGGCTGAGTGCACCCCGAAAAATGTCAACAACGCATAACGGGTGGATGGTCACCCATCCAAGTGCCGGCCACGTCCGACAGCGCTTAACTTCGGTGATCTCACGGGAACCTGTGTATCCACTGCAACCAAGCCGTTGCCGTCCGCAGTCACATGGTACGTGGTAAACACCCGGTGTTTGTAGGCGCAGGTCATCCTTCACACTCCCTAGCAGAGCCTTGATGTTGGTGGGTTACATTACCGTCGCTAGTAAATGAGATGAATAGTGACAGCAGGCGAGATACCACATACACGTCTCACAGAAATGAAAACAAGTAAACTGCTGCGAACTATGTTACAACGAAAGAATTGAGTCAAGACTTCCAAAACGGACCGGAACTTCAAATCCGTTAAAAACATACGTTTTGACAGAGCACAGAGAAATTGTGATTGTGAAACTGTTGCAGGTTATGTGACAAACTATTACGTTTTCATAGTTTCCTTGGCAGTGATCACATTCACATCTATACGAACACCTATATCGACTCACTCACCAATCGTACAAAGTAGGTGCGTAGATGAGAGATTCCTATCATATGACACACGTACTGTCGCTAATGCCGCTACGACACATCAGACGTCTTTTCCGGTGGAACATTCGGTTGACTTGTCGCCTTGTCATCAAACGTTTGCGTTTCCCATTGTAAAGCCACTCCCATTTCGGCTGCTAATAGAGCAGTTGTGTAGACTCAACTGTCATTATAAGCCCCTACCTTATCTCCTCGCTGTTACAAATGGACGTTACATCACGACACACAAATTTAAATAAAGCGAACATCGAAAGAAAAATTAAAAAGAATTGGCTTGAGGGAGGTTTGTACGCGGCTCGCGCGCTTGGCGGTCCAACACTGTAGCCACTTTCTTCCTTTTTTTTCCAGTTTGTTCGCTGTATTTACATTATGTTCATCATAAAAATAAACCTGATGTAAACAATCACAGAGGCGATGGTTGGTCAACAGCCGTAACTCTCGTACACTGGTGTTGTTTCGCTCTTGCAAGTATGTGCGACTTATGTATTAGATATCGTATTACCATTTCACTGTAAATGAAACTTTAAGACATTCCGATGTATTAACAGCCTTCAACGTTTTTCTTAATCATACTTTAGCTACGTAATTTTTATTTCAAAAATCGTGTACAGTCATAGTGTCTGTAAGCGCTACCTGTGCTCTGATTGTCCAGCTGTTCATGCGTACCTCGGAAATGGAAGACGCTGCTTCCTGCTTCGCAGTGAAACGCGCTCTCGGACAACCGTTAATGTCTAGAAACAAGTTGTTCTTAATCTTTTTCACAACATTACAGAGAAAAATCAGCTTTGTCGTTTTTTTGAGAAACACGACGTAATAAATATACGACGTAGTATATTTCTGTTTTCCATTCCAAATACACTTTCTTAATTATCGATATATTATAAAAGATTGTTAAAGATTTCGAAGTTAAGAAAGCATTACACATTTAAATTTTTTGGAGAAAGTCAAAAAATGAAATACTCTTTCTTTGAATATGCCCATTGGTTTATAGGGCAGATGTAGTCTCACACGAACCGGAGTGATAAGCGTCGTAGAAAAATAGAAAACAATAATTTTCACGGCGTGTAGCACACTGTACAAACGATGCATGTTTACAGTTATCACCTTAACACTGCAATCTGAACCCAATAGAATTGATCTGGAGCCAAGTCAAGGCATATGCCACGAGAAATAACAAGACATTTGCGCTGGCAAGCTTTCTGAAACTAATGCACGAAGCTTTGCGACACGTCACTGCCGAGCGATGGCGAAATGCAGAACAGCACGTCATAAAAGAGGAGGAGTAAATGTGGACTTTTTGGTGGCTTGAGATTCTATTGCTGATCGCCTCGTTATCAACGTAACAGCACTGTCATGTACCGTTTTCCTCGGAGCGCGATAAGGAAGAAGTTAGGAAGCTGCCAGACGACTGACTGTAATTCCTTTAGTGGCTTCAATATTTAACTACATGGTGAAATCCCAGTGCGCTTTTACGCCGCACATAGCTCATGCGGAAAAATTACCCTTGTTTAAAGTCAGGAATTTTTATCACTTTCGTTTTTAATTACAGTACTCTGTTAGCTAAGATCGAGAGCTTGTTATGTTTCGCTGCAGATCACCTAAGAAGCGTGTCACCTGAGTTTTACGATTATTTTTTTCTGTTCGAAAATTAAATGACATTCAAGGCTACATTGTTCTCTGCTCGCCTCTTTTTGCGTCTTTACTACAACTGTTCACATCACTGCAGATTAGCTGGACCAGGTGGCTGGCTAGTGCTTTCCAAGTTAAATGCGCCGGTAGAGCTGTTGTCCCGTATTATCGCTGAGTCGATGTACGCGTAACGCACAGCATAAAACGTATTCTCATTAACGTACTTGGCTGTACTCGGAACAGCTTGGCTTCTGCTCCACGTGAAATGAAATCCAATGAGGTTCCAGCAAATGCGGAAGAATACATAATGTAATGTTTACATGAGGTTTATTCTTATGATGAACGGAGCATAGTCGTAGCAGATGTCACATGACATCCGTTGAAGTCCGATGTTGATCCCTTCACTCAGTTATTATTATTATTATTATTATTATTATTATTACAGAGACCACCCAGCTGACTGACCGTGACGGCTTTTAACCATGACTCCATTGCTATTCCTGGTAGCTCTATATTGCATACTCGTTCTTGGCACGTTCGCTTTTTTCTATTTTGCTTGTTTTTCGCAGTTCAGTACACCTTCTTCCTGTTTTCATGCATGATCTGTGTTCAGTTTTTGACGGGATGTCCACTGGGTCCTCTTACCACTAAATATGAGGCGGATGCTACGGGGAGATTCCCTTGTTAGAACTGTGATGAAATTTGAAGCCAAGACGTCATGAGCTTCTGAACTGAACCTTCCTTTTCTTTCTTTCGTTTTTTTTACGATAGTCGACACCTGCCTGTTTGAAGTGTCGCCGAGCCTGAGGGTGACTTTGCAGAGCGCCATGTTTTTGCTCCATTACAGAGGAAGGTTGTAGGCAATTTTTGGGCCAAATTGATAACTTATGCATCGCCAAATTCCTGTGTGGATGAGTCAGGTTTTGTGAGGCCTCTCGAGGAAAGGACACCGCCCTCTTAGAAAAAATATGAATGACTGTGCTAGTAAAACTCTTACATTATTGATTTTCAAACAGCTGAGCAAAACTGAACGTACTCAGACATTTCTCTCTTTACTTATTCTAGTCATCACTACACTGATACACAATATTTTTAGCGCAACGCTGTCTGACTTTCAATAATCCCTACAAAAGGACGGCCCCGACTAGCAATAACCTATGTTGTTGTTGTGATCTTCAGTCCTGAGACTGGTTTGATGCAGCTCTCCATGCTACTCTATCCTGTGCAAGCTTCTTCATCTCCCAGTACCTACTGCAGCCTACATCCTTCTGAATCTGCTTAGTGTATTCATCTCTTGGTCTCCCTCTACCATTTTTACCCTCCACGCTGCTCTCCAGTACTAAATTGGTGATCCCTCGATGTCTCAGAACATGTCCTACCAACCGATCCCTTCTTCTAGTTAAGTTGTGCCATAAGCTCCTCTTCTCCCCAATTCTATTCAATACCTTCTCATTAGTTATCTGATCCACCCATCTAATCTTCAGCATTCTTCTGTAGCACCACATTTCGAAAGCTTCTATTCTCTTCTTGTCTAAACTATTTATCGTCCACGTTTCACTTCCGTACATGGCTACACTCCATACAAATACTTTCAGAAACTACTTCCTGACATTTAAATCTATACTTGATGTTAACAAATTTCTCTTCTTCAGAAACGCTTTCCTTGCCATTGCCAGTCTACATTTTATATCCTCTCTACTTCGACCATCATCAGTTATTTTGCTCCCCAAATAGCAAAACTCCTTTACTACTTTACGTGTCTCATGCCATAATCTAATTCCCTCAGCATCACCCGAGTTAATTCGACTACATTCCATTATCCTCGTTTTGCTTTTGTTGATGTTCATCTTATACCCTCCTTTCAAGACACTGTCCATTCCGTTCAACTGCTCTTCCAAGACCTTTGCTGTCTCTGACAGAATTACAAAGTCATCGGTGAACCTCAAAGTTTTGATTTCTTCTCCATGGGTTTTAATACCTACTCCGAACTTTTCTTTTGTTTCCTTTACTGCTTGCTCAATATACAGATTGAATAACATCGGGGATAGGCTACAACCCTGTCTCACTCCCTTCCCAACCACTGCTTCCCTTTCATGCCCCTCGACTCTTATAACTGCCATCTGGTTTCTGTACAAATTGTAAATAGCCTTTCGCTCCCTGTATTTTACCCCTGCCACCTTCAGAATTTGAAAGAGAGTATTCCAGTCAACATTGTCAAAAGCTTTCTCTAAGTCTACAAATGCTAGAAACGTAGGTTTGCCTTTCCTTAATCTAGCTTCTAAGATAAGTCGTAGGGTCAGTAATGCCTCACGTGTTCCAACATTTCTACGGAATCCAAACTGATCTTCCCCGAGGTCGGCTTCTACCAGTTTTTCCATTCGTATGTAAAGAATTCGCGTTAATATTTTGCATCCGTGACTTATTAAACTGATTGTTCGGTAACTTTCACATCTGTCAGCACGTGCTTTCTTTGGGATTGGAATTATTATATTCTTCTTGAAGTCTGATGGGAGTTCGCCTGTCTCATACATCTTGCTCACCAGCTGGTAAGAGTTTTGTCAGGACTGGCTCTCCCAAGGCTGTCAGTAGTTCTAATGGAATGTTGTCTGCTCTGGGGGCCTTGTTTCGACTCAGGTCTTTCAGTGCTCTGTCAAACTCTTCACACAGTATCATATCTCCCATTTCATCTTCATCTACATCCTCTTCTATTTCCATAATATTGTCTTCAAGTATATCGCCCTCTATATACTCCTTCCACCTTTCTGCTTTCCCTTCTTTCGTTAGAACAGGGTTTCCATCAATAACCTATACCTTTCATGAATCACTTACCTCACAAAAATCTTCGTTACTCGAACTACTGCAATACAGCGGGCGCCAATACTGCCAGCTAAATAAAAGCTTCTAACTACTGAATGCACTAACTACTGATAGGCATAGTTAGCAAATGAAAGATTTTGATAGAGAACAAACAATGTATTTACCTTAATAATAATGTTCAAAAGTTATCATATATATATATATATATATATCAATTCATGACATCCATCTTTACAACTTTCCTTTTTCTGGCGGACACACGTCCACATCTCTTATAGTAACTTCTCAAATCTGTGGCATCTCTCTGTCCACATCCACAACTGCTTGCGTCTAGAGCGCTACGTGGCGTTACCAACGTAAAGACCTAAACAGCCTACTTACTGTCAGTGTCCTCTGCACTCCCTAGTTGCTCCTGCAACTGCCGTCGCCTAGGATTGCGTCAGTAGTTAACTACGCTCTTGGAAGTCCCGAGGTGCAATGCGGCGATGCTACGGAAGTGAGAGCCACCGCGAGTCTGCCGTAGGCGTTGTCTGCCGTGTGGACTTGCGTAGACGTCGTGTTCCTGGATATCAGAAAACAAAACTGTGGCTCCAAACTAAGCGGATAGTGCACCAAACTCTACCAGACTATTTACCTACGGAACAGATCGTAATGACGGTGACCGTAACTGTTATCTTGACAATTTGAGGCGCTTCCTGGCAAAAAGAAGGCACTCAAAAAGAAAAGGATTAAGTTTCGTGTTATAGGGAAACAGTTAATTGTAGGCTATTGGCAAAAAGAAAAGCGATTCGCAGAATTTTTATATCTGTCGTAGCCTATCTGTATCACAATACTAAGTAAAGATGATCAAACGGTATGGCTGCTTTTTGAGACAGAAATTAGGATCAAGTCCCTTTCTGTTTTCTGAGAAACCGAAACTGACGACAGCGAAACGAAAGTCAAACTACAGACATCTGGCTTGGAATGATTCTTCCCAACGGAAATCAAGAAATGCGGCTGCCACAGAATTTTCACTCCACTCCAAGCATTGAAAAATAGCATTGAAAAGTAAATGAAATTGCTAAAACTGAACAAATTTACAAAATTCCTATTCAACGCGTAAGGTGGCTATAATTTCGCACCTTATAAGAACCCATCCACATACTTTGCCGTGATCTACAAACACAATTAGGTATCATGTGATAGGTTGTACATCGTATACAGGGTGTTACAAAAAGGTACGGCCAAACTTTCAAGAAATATTCCTCACACACAATGAAAGAAAATATGTTCTGTGGACATGTGTCCGGAAACGCTTACTTTCCATGTTAGAGCTCATTTTATTACTTCTCTTCAAATCACATTAATCATGGAATGGAAACACACAGCAACAGAACGTACCAGCGTGACTTCAAACACTTTGTTACAGGAAATGTTCAAAATGTCCTCCGTTAGTGAGGATACATGCATCCACCCTCCGTCGCATGGAATCCCTGATGCGCTGATGCAGCCCTGGAGAATGGCGTATTGTATCACAGCTGTCCACAATACGAGCACGAAGAGTCTCTACATTTGGTACCGGGGTTGCGTAGACAAGAGCTTTCAAATGCCCCCATAAATGAAAGTCAAGAGGATTGAGGTCAGGAGAGCGTGAAGGCCATGGAACTGGTCCGCCTCTACCAATCCATCGGTCACCGAATCTGTTGTTGAGAAGCGTACGAACACTTCGACTGAAATGTGCAGGAGCTCCATCGTGCATGAACCACATGTTGTGTCGTTCTTGTAAAGGCACATGTTCTAGCAGCACAGGTAGAGTATCCCGCATGAAATCATGACAACGTGCTCCATTGAGCGTAGGTGGAAGAACATGGGGCCCAATCAAGACATCACCAACAATGCCTGCCCAAACGATCACAGAAAATCTGTGTTGATGACGTGATTGCACAATTGCGTGCGGATTCTCGTCAGCCCACACATGTTGATTGTGAAAATTTACAATTTGATCACGTTGGAATGAAGCCTCATCCGTAAAGAGAACATTTGAACTGAAATGAGGATTGACACATTGTTGGATGAACCATTCGCAGACGTGTACCCGTGGAGGCCAATCAGCTGCCGATAGTGCCTGCACACGCTGTACATGGTACGGAAACAACTGGTTCTCCCGTAGCACACTCCATACAGTGACGTGGTCAACGTTACCTTGTACAGCAGCAACTTCTCTGACGCTGACATTAGGGTTATCGTCAACTGCACGAAGAATTGCCTCGTCCATTGCAGGTGTCCTCGTCGTTCTAGGTCTTCCCCAGTCGCGAGTCATAGGCTGGAATGTTCCGTGCTCCGTAAGACGCCGATCAATTGCTTTGAACGTCTTCCTGTCGGGGCACCTTCGTTCTGGAAATCTGTCTCGATACAAACGTACCGCGCCACGCCTATTGCCCCGTGCTAATCCATACATCAAATGGGCATCTGCCAACTCCGCATTTGTAAACATTGCACTGACTGCAAAACCACGTTCGTGACGAACACTAACCTGTTGATGCTACGTACTGATGTGCTTGATGCTAGTACTGTAGAGCAATGAGTCGCATGTCAACACAAGCACCGAAGTCAACATTACCTTCCTTCAATTGGGCCAACTGGCAGTGAATCGAGGAGGTACAGTACATACTGACGAAACTAAAATGAGCTCTAACATGGAAATTAAGCGTTTCCGGACACATGCCCACATAACATTTTTTCTTTATTTGTGTGTGAGGAATGTTTCCTGAAAGTTTGGCCGTACCTTTTTGTAACACCCTGTATACGAATATATAAAGGAGACTGACATTGTCACGTACGCCTTGTAAATAATTGTCAACGCTTATTGCATGAAAGATGACGGAGTGTCTTTATTATCATACAAGTAAAGGTAGGAACGCCAGTGGAGATGAAACGGCAGGTAGAACTCAAGCTCTGGGGGAAGGCCTGCACAGGCGTTGCTCTTGCTTTAACACAGAAAGCAGCTAGACGGACGTCGTGGCACTCGAGCTCTGGAGCACAATAGCATGACGGCCGGCCGCTATTGTAGTAGGGCCGGAAGGATAACCGGATAATACTTCCTAACTTTGCAAATCTTGGACGCAGGTGAGAGGAACGAAGAAGCGGCATCTCGGAAACCAAGCAGGTTGGGTTATTTCCCAGGATTTTTACTCAGAAGCGTCCCATTGTACGAGTATAGTTTTTTGCTTGCAAAAATCCCGCGCTGGACGACAAAAGATTAAAATATGGTTGGTCGGCTTTCGGACTTGCTGTCTTTGCTCTCAGGAGAGTTTATAGTTAGAACAGTTGGGAACTGTGCTGTTGCGACCTTATACGATTCTGAACTTCACCTCCTGGCTGGAAGTCGTCGTTGAGTACTCAGCGTTCAGTAATTCAGATCACTTCCTCTGCCTATACTCACGTTGAGACGTTATCTGAACTCCGTCCTTGTGGCTGGGAGTTCGCGTTTCTCGTCTATGGAACACAGAGAGGAGAAGACAGTATTAGAGTATATTAGTCAGAGGACCGCCTTCTGCCGTCCTAGTGTTTGAAAGAGTTTATTTGTGGTTGGAGTTCTTCTATCGACGCAGATATGTACGAGAACGATGCACGCCGACGCACCAGACGCAGTACATATGATGATATTGCAAATTGCTTCAGCTTATTAGGGCTATAAAGCTAAACAGCTGTGATCACGTTAGTGCATTTCCACTGAGGTTCCACACCACCGTAGATCATCTTTGAAAGTAGTGTCTTCTAGTGTCTGGTACGTAGATGGTGTCAGTCATTTCGCATTATTGATATTAGATAGCCCAGTCATAATAAGGGGCAGAGTTGGGCAGTTTATTAGTAATTTTACTTAGGAAATGTAAACTTTGTAATATAAAAGGTTTTTTTTTAACCTACAATAAATATACACTCCTGGAAATTGAAATAAGAACACCGTGAATTCATTGTCCCAGGAAGGGAAACTTTATTGACACATTCCTGGGGTCAGATACATCACATGATCACACTGACAGAACCACAGGCACATAGACACATGCAACAGAGCATGCACAATGTCGGCACTAGTACAGTGTATATCCACCTTTCGCAGCAATGCAGGCTGCTATTCTCCCATGGAGACGATCGTAGAGATGCTGGATGTAGTCCTGTGGAACGGCTTGCCATGCCATTTCCACCTGGCGCCTCAGTTGGACCAGCGTTCGTGCTGGACGTGCAGACAGCGTGAGACGACGCTTCATCCAGTCCCAAACATGCTCAATGGGGGACAGATTCGGTGATCTTGCTGGGCAGGGTAGTTGACTTACACCTTCTAGAGCACGTTGGGTGGCACGGGATACATGCGGACGTGCATTGTCCTGTTGGAACAGCAAGTTCCCTTGCCGGTCTAGGAATGGTAGAACGATGGGTTCGATGACGGTTTGGATGTACCGTGCACTATTCAGTGTCCCCTCGACGATCACCAGTGGTGTACGGCCAGTGTAGGAGATCGCTCCCCACACCATGATGCCGGGTGTTGGCCCTGTGTGCCTCGGTCGTATGCACGTATGCACGCATACGACCATGATTGGCACCAAGGCAGAAGCGACTCTCATCGCTGAAGATGACACGTCTCCATTCGTCCCTCCATTCACGCCTGTCGCGACACCACTGGAGGCGGGCTGCACGATGTTGGGGCGTGAGCGGAAGACGGCCTAACGGTGTGCGGGACCGTAGCCCAGCTTCATGGAGACGGTTGCGAATGGTCCTCGCCGATACCCCAGGAGCAACAGTGTCCCTAATTTGCTGGGAAGTGGCGGTGCGGTCCCCTACGGCACTGCGTAGGATCCTACGGTCTTGGCGTGCATGCGTGCGTCGCTGCGGTCCGGTCCCAGGTCGACGGGCACGTGCACCTTCCGCCGACCACTGGCGACAACATCGATGTACTGTGGAGACCTCACGCCCCACGTGTTGAGCAATTCGGCGGTACGTCCACCCGGCCTCCCGCATACCCACTATACGCCCACGCTCAAAGTCCGTCAACTGCACATATGGTTCACGTCCACGCTGTCGCGGCATGCTACCAGTGTTAAAGACTGCGATGGAGCTCCGGATGCCACGGCAAACTGGCTGACACTGACGGCGGCGGTGCACAAATGCTGCGCAGCTAGCGCCATTCGACGGCCAACACCGCGGTTCCTGGTGTGTCCGCTGTGCCGTGCGTGTGATCATTGCTTGTACAGCCCTCTCGCAGTGTCCGGAGCAAGTATGGTGGGTCTGACACACCGGTGTCAATGTGTTCTTTTTTCCATTTCCAGGAGTGTATAAGCAGGAACAACGTTTACCATTTAGCAGTATTAGTTGCCTTAATCATTCATTTATGTTTAGACTGTAATTTATAGAATTAAGAGATCCTACGATCTGCTTCAGGGGGTAGTCAGACAGGGGAAAATCATCATTTTAGCGTTTATTATTTTCCGTTGCGCACATTCATCTTTCCCCACACCTGGAGTAGCATCTTGGAAACGTCATGCGAAATTTATGCGCGAATTACCTCCATTTTTAACTTTAGTACACCGAAAATCTATTGAAGAGAGAACTGGTGGGTTCTTGTCTCTTGATTTTAAGACAAAGCAAGTCACATAGTTCACACGGAAAAATAAAATAGCTCTCGGAATGAACTATCGCATTGATTAATCATCTTTTACAATTTTAAATTAGGTAGTCGGTTGCATGTACCACGGACTATCCTGGACGAGATATACACTGAAGAGCTAAATAAACTGGTGCACCTGCCTAATAACGTGTAGGGCACCCGAGAGCACGCAGAGTGCCGAAACACGACGTGACATGGACTCAACTAATGTCTGAATTAGTGCTGGAGGAAACTGACACCATGAATCCTGCAGGCCTGTCCATACATCCGAAAGAGTGCAAGAGGGTGATCTCTTCTGAACATCGCGTTCAATGGCATACCACATATGCTTAATAACGTTCATGTCTGGGGAGTTTGGTGGCCATCGGAATTGTTTAAACTCAGAAGAATGTTCCTGGAGACACTCGGTAGCAATTCTGGATGTGTGGGGTGTCCCATTGCCCTGTTGGAATTGCCCAAGTCCGTCGGAATGCACAATGGACATGAATGGATGCATGTGATCAGACAGGATGCTTACGTACGTGTCACCTGTCAGAGTCATATCTAGATGTATCAGGGGTCCCAAATCACCCCAACTGCACACGCCCCACTTCATTACAGAGCCTCCACCAGCTTGAACAGTCCCCTACTGACATGCAGGGTCCATGGATTCATGAGGTTGTCTCCACACCCGTACACGTCCATCCGCTCTAAACAATTTGAAACGAGACTCGTGCAATTAGGCAACAGGTTTCCAGTCATCAAAAGTCCAACGTCGGAGTTCATGGGCCCAGGCGGGGTGTAAAGCTATGTGTCGTATAGTTATCATGCCCGAGGCAGGATTCGTACCTGCGACCGTAGTGGTCGCGCGGTTCCAGACTGAAGCGCCTAGAACCGCTTGGCCACACCGGCCGGCCCTCCATGAATCCTGCAGGGCTGTCCACAAATCCGTAAGAGTACGAAGAGGTGGAGATTCTTCTGAACAGCACGTTGCAAGGCGTCCCAGATATGCTCAACGCTGTTCACGTCTGTGAAGTTTGGTGGCCAGCGGAAGTGTTTAAGTCCGTCGCAATGCAGAATGGACACGAATGGATGCAAGCGATCAGACAGAATGCTTACGTACGTGTCATCTCTTCAGAGTCGTATCTAGACGCATCAGGGGTCCCATATCACTCCAACTGTACCTGCCTCACACCAGCTTGAACAGTCCCCTACTGAAATGCAGGGTCCATGGATTCGTGAGGTTGTCTCCATATCCGTCCGCTCGATACAATTTGAAACGAGAATCGTCCGACGAGGCAAGATGTTTACAGCCATCAACAGTCCAACGTTGGTGTTGACAGGCCCAGGCGAGGCGTAAAGCTTAATCTCGTGCAGTCATCAAGGGTACACGAGTGGGCCTTCGGCTCCGAAAGCCCATATCGATGATGTTTTGTTGAACGGTTCGCACGCGGACACCTGTTGATGGCCCAGCATTCAAATGTGCAGCAATTTGTGGAAGGGTTGCACTTCTGTCACGTCGAACGATTCTCTTCAGTCATCGTTGGTCCAGTTCTTACAGGATCTTTTTCCGGTCGCAGCGATCTCGGAGATCTGATATTTTACCGGATTCCTGACACTGACGGTACAATCGTGAAACGGTCGTACGGGAAAATCCCCGCTTCTTCGCTGTGTCCCATCGTTCGTGCGCCGACTACTGTGCCATGTTCAAACTCACTTAAATCTTGATAACTAGCCATTGTAGCAGCAATAACCGATCTAACAACTGCGCCAGACACTTGGTGTCTTGTATAGGCTTGCCGACCGCAGCGCCGTATTCTGCCTATTTATATTTGAATACGCATGCCTATACGAGTTTCTTTGGCGCTTCAGTGTAAATGTAATTATTTTAAGGAAATTTTGACTTGCTACGTATCCATGAGTATGCTGTGTTTGACATATCTCTTTACTTTGTGAATATGTTCAAAATGTATGTGAAATCTTATGGGACTTAACTGCTAAGGTCATCAGTCCGTAAGCTTACACACTACCTAACCTAAATTATCCTAAGTACAAACAGACGCACACCCATACCCGAGGGAGGACTCGAACCTCCGCCGGGACCAGCCGCACAGTCCATGACTGTAGCGCCCTAGACCACTAGGCTAATCCCGCGCGGCTTTGTGAATATGTATTGTTGATTTAAGACATGCCCTACACGCCTGAGGATGTCCTCAAGGAGATATATGGAGTGAAAAGTATACGAAATCAAATCACAGAAGCGTGGACGATACAGCATCAGTGCCTATCACGGTGACAAGTTGAGGGTCAGAACGAGGAAGATTCCCTGCGGCTGAAACGGGCTCCGGAGCTAGCTAGCTGCCTGGTTGTGTATTTTTGCGCCACGTCTTCCTGGCGGCCAGACCGCAGAGTTCCTGGTGCGTGTGCACAAGCGACAGCACAGCAGATAACAGCCGGCGGCGTCTGGTGTGGACTGCGCTCTTACGCTGCAGTGACTGTCGAGTTTACGTCCTGAGCCGGCAGCCAGTCTAGCGACGTCTACAACTGACTACACGGGGGAATCTGGACATGCAGGTAAGGGCACCAGGCAGTACGCGAGGGCGGTTGCTCGGTCCGCTTGTAGGCTAACCTGCAGTCCACAACACTTCGTGCAAACGTGACGTCACTGTGACCTCACACGCTGTATCGGAGACAAAAGGAGCCGTCTATCGACTATCCCGTGATCGTTCGTTTCACAACAGGCGAGGGCGCTACGCGAACATGACGTTCAAAACAATGACATCCTCTTCAACCAGAGGGTGTGGAGGTTCGCTTTATCTTTACTACAGGGTCCGTTAACCCAGAAATTTCTTCGTTTATAGTCCTGTAAAGTTCCGCTTTCATGTAGAGTGGGCTGGTTAACGGAGAGATTACAGTGTTTGCGAGAATTACGGCCGAATATTAATGATAAAGTTTTATTTATTTATTTACACGTCCAGCCGCGCGGGATTAGCCGAGCGGTCTAGGGCTGCAGTCATGGACTGTGCAGCAGGTCGACTCCTCTCTCGGGCATGGGTGTGTGTGTTTGTCCTTAGGATAATTTAGGTTAAGTAGTGTGTAAGCTTAGGGACTGATGACCTTAGCAGTTAAGTCCCATAAGATTTCACACACATTTGAACCTTTTTTTTTACACGTCTAGTTCCATATGACCAAATCGAGGAGCGAATCTCCAAGGTCATGGAACGTGTCAGTACATAAAACTACAACGTAAATCTAATAACAGACAAAATAAAATGCTTTTGAATCGAATAAAAGTCAAACCATAAGTTTAAGTAAACGCAATCGACACTACAGCCTAAGAATGAGATCAATTTTTCAAGGAACTCCTCGAAAGAAAAGAATGAGTGACTCATGAGGAAACTCTGCAGTTTCGATTTGAAAGTGCGTGGACTACTGCTAAAATTTTTGAATTCCCGTGGTAGCTTATTGAAAATGGATGCAGCGGTATATTGCACACCTTTCTGCACAAGAGGTTAGGAAGTGCGATCCAAATGCAGATTGGATTTGTGCGTAGTATTAACTGAGTGAAATCTGCTGATTCTTGAGAATAAGGTGATATTCAAATGGTTCAAATGGCTCTAAGCACTATGGGAAATAACATGTCATCAGTCCCCTAGACTTAGAACTATTTAAACCTGACTAACCTAAGGACAGCACACACATCCAAGCCCCAGGCAGGATTCAAACCTGCGACCGCAGCAACCGCGTGGTTCCGGACTGAAGCGCCCAGAATCGCTCGGCCACAGCGGCAGGCTAAGCTGATATTGTTAACAAGAAACGACAGTAAAGAGTATATACATTGAGAGGCCAATGTCAAAGTCCCCAGACTAGTGAGGAGGGGTCTACAAGAGGTTCGCGTGCTTACACCACGTATTGCCTGAACTGCCCGCTTCTGAACCAAAAACATCCTTTGCGAATGGGAAGAGTTACCCAAAACATAATACCATATGACATAATCTAATGAAAAGAAGCAAATAATTCTTTTCGTGTCGAACGATCACTTACTTCAGATACCGTTCGAGTAGTAACAATTCCAGCATTAAGTCTTTGAACAAGATCTTGGGCTTTCCACGACAGTTTACTAATTGTTTTTCGTAATATGCGCTCATGAACCCCACAATGAGACGACTTGCTGGTTTACAATCTCAAGGCAGCCAGCATTGGATCCAATAATGTATACAGGGTGAACGTTAATGAAACCGGCAAACTGCACGGACTGATTTAACTGGAAATAGAGGAAAGAAGGTCCTATGAGCATGTGTCCGGGAATGGGAGGTGTGCGTGAAACGACAACAAATCGTCCCGGAACACAATACAGAGCTGCATCGCATCCACGTCGCAACACATGTTCAAAGTAGCTTCCATGGGATTGCAGGTGGCAGAGACAGCAGCGGTCGTCATGCAGAATACACATAATCGTACTTTGGCTTACACCATGTTGGTGGGCCATTTGCCTGGATCTTGTATTTGGGTTCGTCTCAATGTCCAGTAGAACCCGGTCCTCCAAATCTGGCGTACGCAGAGTCAGCCGCCTCCCTGCGCGTTCGTCTGTCTGAAAGGACCCGTGATGATACACGCCAAAAAAGGGCTCGAAACGTCGTGTGAGGTGGTCGGTGTCTGTGAGGGTACTCGTTTTGGTACAGCCGTGCTGCCTCTCGACCGTTTGCATCTGCTCTGTCGTACACGAACACCATCTCGGCTTGTTCCCGACATGACTAGAGGACCATTTTGCTGCCTGCAGTACGCTACGCCAACCACACAGCCTGCAACACACGATGAACACACGGAACGTGGTCAGAGGAGCTTTCATTCGTCAGCGCCATCTACCGAGGAAACGATGCATTTCCGGAGGCATGTTCATAGGAAACTTTTTTGCTCCATATCTAGTCAGGAATCCGACCCAGCAGTCTGTCGGTTTTATTAACATTCACCCTGTACATCCAACGGTGTTCTTTAAGGCGTCTTGACAATATAAATTTATGTTTAGCGATTCTGAAAAGTAGTTTCAGGCGTTTGTCTGTAATTAGAAAGAGTGGTAAGCCTTTCTGCCAGATGAATTAAAGCAACAGCTCATTTAATTTACTGTAGGTCCTGTGAATAAATGCTGTTTGAGAACAGCAGCACATTTTTTTTCTCTCGAAAACACGTCGATATTGGTAAAATTTGCTGTAATAATTGACGAAAACCGTAAGATTGGTCTTCAAAGATGTCCTTTAATTCAGGACGTTATTATTTGGAAAAGAAGTGTCCTGAAAGAACTAGCTCGTAAATTTTCTTTTATACCTTATAGATGGCAGATACTAAGTTGCCCTACCTATTACGTAATTCTCTTGCAAATGTATCATTCTTTTTCCATGGTTTTTATAGCGAGAAGTAGTTTGTTTTACCAGATCATCGTCGTAATTTGAATATTTATTCGCATTTGAGAGTTTCATGCTTCATTTGTAAATTATTGATAATGGCAATTCACTGCTGAGAGAGAGAGAGAGAGAGAGAGAGAGAGAGAGAGAGAGAGAGAGATAGATAGAGCATTCTTTTACGTACATTTATGATACTACGTTGCATTCGAATAAGCGCGTGTTTTATATACCTATCGTTAAATGCATTTAGCATGTATATAAATATTGAACATATAAATGAGAAAAGTTATTACCAAAAATCTCAAAAAGTTCTTGACCGATTTTTACACATTACTCTAATCAAGAATTGGACAGACATAGGTTATATATTTTTAATACCGTATATATATAGGGTGTCCATTGATAGTGACCGGGCCAAATATCTCACGAAATAAGCGTCAAACGAAAAAAGTACAAAGAAGGGAACTCGTCTAGCTTGAAGGGGAAACCAGACGGCGCTATGGTTGGGCCCTAGATGGCGCTGCCATGGGTCAAACGGATGTCAACAGCGTTCCTTTAAAATAGGAGCCCCTATTTTTTATTACATATTCGTGTAGTACGTAAAGAAATATGAATGTTTTAGTTGGACCACTTTTTTCGCTTTGTGGTAGATGGCGCTGTAATAGTCGCAAACGTATAAGTACGTGGTATCACGCAACATTCCACCAGTGCGGACGGTATTTACTTCGTGATACATTACCCGTGTTAAAATGGACCGTTAAACAATTGCGGAAAAGGTCGATATCGTGTTGATGTATGGCTATTGTGATCAAAATGCCCAACGGGCGTGTGCTACGTATGCTGCTCGGTATCCTGGACGACATCATCCAAGTGTCCGGACCGTTCGCCGGATAGTTAGGTTATTTAAGCAAACAGGAAGTCTTCAGCCACATGTGAAACGTCAACCAAGACCTGCAACAAATGATGATGCCCAAGTAGGTGTTTTAGCTGCTGTCGCGGCTAATCCGCACATCAGTAGCAGACAAATTGCGCGAGAATCGGGAATCTCAAAAACGTCGGTGTTGAGAATGCTATATCACATTGATTGCACCCGTATCATATTTCTATGCACCAGGAATTGTATGACGACGACATTGAACGTCGTGTACAGTTCTGCCACAAGAGAAATTACGGGACGATGACAGATTTTTTGCACGTGTTCTATTTAGCGACGAAGCGTCATTCACCAACAGCGGTAACGTAAACCGGCATAATATGCACTATTGGGCAACGGAATATCCACGATGGCTACAAGTGGAACATCAGCGACCTTGGCGGGTTAATGTATGGTGCGGCATTATGTGAGGAAGGATAATTGGCCCCCATTTTATCAATGGCAATCTAAATGGTGCAATGTATGCTGATTTCCTACGTAATGTTCTGCCGATGTTACTACAAGATGTTTCACTGCATGACAGAATGCCGGCCGGTGCGGCCGTGCGGTGTCAGGCGCTTCAGTCTGGAACCGCGTGACCGCTACGGTCGCAGGTTCGAATCCTGCCTCGGGCATGGATGTGTGTGATGTCCTTAGGTTAGTTAGGTTTAAGTAGTTCTAAGTTCTAGGGGACTGATGACCACAGATGTTAAGTCCCATAGTGCTCAGAGCCATTTGAACCATTTTTTTGCATGACAGAATGGCGATGTACTTCCAACATGATGGATGTCCGGCACATAGGTCGCGTGCGGTTGAAGCGGCATTGAGTAACATATTTAATGACAGGTGGATTGGTCGTCGAAGCACCATACCATGGCTCGCACTTTCACCGGATCTGACGTCCCAGGATTTCTTTCTGTGGGGAAAGTTGATGGATATTTGCTATCGTGATCCACCGACAACGCCTGACAACGTGCGTCAGCGCATTGTCAATGCATGCGCGAACATTACGGAAGGCGAACTACTCGCTCTTGAGAGGAGTGTCGTTACACGTATTGTCAAATGTACTGAGGTTGACGGACATCATTTTGAGCATTTATTGCATTAATGTGGTATTTACAGGTGATAAAGCTGTAACAGCATGCGTCCTCAGGAATGATAAGTTCACAAAGGCACATGTATCACATTGCAACAACCGAACTAAAATGTTCAAACGTACCTACGTTCTGTATTTTAATTTAAAAACCTACCTGTTATCAACAATTCATCTAAAATTGTGAGCCGTATGTTTTGACTATTACAGCGCCATCTATCACAAAGCAAAAAAGTGGTCCAACTAAAACATTGGTATTTCTTTACGTACTACACGAATATGAAATAAAAAATGGGGTTCCTATTTTTAAAAAACGCAGTTGATATCTGTTTGACCTATGGTAGCGCCATCTAGCGGGCCAACCATAGCGCCATCTGGTTTGCCCCTTCAAGCTAGATAAGTTTCGTTCTTTGTAGTTTTTTCGTTTGACCCTTATTTCGTGAGATATTTGGCCTGGTCACGATCAATGGACCACCCTGTATATAGTTTCAGAAGTGATGGTCAATATTCATGGATGTCACAGGAACGATTATTTGAAACAAAAAAGTCAAGCACACCTTAAGAGCTATGAGCAGTTCTTGATCTTCGGTACTGTGAAACAAATCTCTTCTGCTGCAAACTCTTTACATCCCCATATTTTGGGAAGTGGTGGTATGGACCAGAGCAAAGAAAAAATGTCCAGTAAACATGGGATCTAAAATGCATACGTTAAGAGCTATGAGCACTTGCTCATCTTCGCTACTTTGAAATACAACTACTCTAGTGAACAAGTGCTCATAACTTTCAAGGTATGCATTTTGGAGTACATGTTTATTGGCAGATCTATACAACCACTTCCCGAAGTATGGAAAGCAAACATCTTGCAGTAGAAGAGATTTGTTTCACAATATCGAAAATCAAGAATTGCTCATAGCTCTTAAGGTATGCGTTTTAGAGCCTGTTTACTTGACTTTTTTGTTTTAAATGTTCATTTTTGTCATATCCGTGAATATTGACCATCACTTGTGAAAAACATTACACACACACATACACACACACACACACACACACACACATATATATATATATATATATATATATATATATATATATATATATATATATATACTGTACAGGATGTTTCAGGAGTGATGGTATACAGTGAAACGTTGTTAGCCAGACAGAGAAGTTATATTTATGGCACTAACAATAAAGAAGGCTCAAGGTCAGATACAGGGGGCGAAGATGAGATGAACAGGCAGGTGGGAGGAAATGGAGATAGAAAGTGACAAGGAGAAGATGGACAGAGAGAGGGGCTGGAGGAGATGGAGAGAGAGTGGGAGGAGAAGATAGCAGGAGAAATGGGAAAGGAGATGATTGACAGAGAGAGGGGAGGGAAAGAGACGAGAGGGGGGGGGGGGGGGAGAGAAGGACGTATATCCAAATGCCATACATGTTTGAACCGTGCGCTTCCTGGTTTCTTTCTTTTCCTTTTAACCCGACTGAGCGACAGCAAGACCTGTCCTGGAAGTCTGTGCATACATGTGAGTGTGTATTGAAAGTTATGTAAACATCACAGCATGCAGTTGTGCTGCGTATTTGAATTATTTTTATCGCAGATAAAGGGTGTGTTGTTCATGTACTATTTTTTTAAGACAATGGAACGTTAGACCCACTTCCTGCTCTGTGTTGCGTAACTCTCGCATTCTGGACATTAAAAGTTGCAATATCATGTTATTTTTGTTAGAACTTGGGCTTGTTTACTAGATAACAGTGTACAACTTGAGATTCTGCGTCATCATTTTTTTTTTAAAGTCAAATGCGCACCTTTGGTTACTTTGTATTAGATTAGAACAACAGCTCGTGTTCTGTAGAGCTATAGTGAGGAGATCCTTGATGATGTGGAACATGTCAGAAAAACAAAAATACAAAATACGTATATACAAAAGAACTGATGTGTTAATATTCCTTGCATAGATTCGAAGTGAGAAATCACCAAGGATGCGAATGGTCAAATTTTATACGTTTTTATCATTCATACATTAATCAAACAGTTTACTACAAACATTTAAATAAGTTTATACTAAAGCGCAAAAGATAATTCCAAGGCTGTCGCAACGAAGCATCGTCAAAATTAAAACGGTTTTCAAGGTTTACTCTGAGAGGAAACATTTCTGTACTGAAGGTATCCTGAAGTTAGTTATTATATAGCATTCTTGTTAGTTGATAGATTTCACACTAAGTACATCAGCTGACTCTTCTAAGAAATCCATCAACGGACTAGAATAAGTTGGTCACCAATAAGTCCTTTAAACTCATTTTAAACTATATTTTGTTAGTAGTTGACCTTTTTTGATTAGTAAAAAACTACCGAATATGTGTGTTCCTGAGTAATGGACTTCTTTCTGGACCAAAGTTAGTTTTTATGAAGTCTGCGACTGAAATGACTTTAACGCTTTTCGATTTCTTCATATAGAGGACACAGCATGTTGTCCAGGGTGGAGAGTCGTCGAGAGAAGTACAAGCATTTCAACGTATTCTCCAGTGAAGTGTGTTTGGATTCTTGTTGTACATACTGTATATTAATGACATGGCAGCCAGTATTAATAATATCAGAGTTTTTGCAACTAATGGTGTTATCTGAAGTATGAAGCTGTGAAAATGTCTCTTCAAATACTGGAGTGTAAATTTAAATTTTACAAATGTAAACCTGTGCACATGACAAAAGAAGAAAATTTAGTACCCTATGACTACAATATCACTGAGTCACAGATGGAATATCAACTCATTCTAATACCTGGGAGTAGCGATTTGCGGGAATATGAAATCATTACATAGGTTGAAACATAGGTAAAGCAGGTGGCAAATTTCGGTTGATTGGTAGGATACAATCAGTCAACAAGTTGGTTACTCCCCCAAGGAGCTCACCACTCTTTGGTGAGTTCGTGGTTGTCTACCACAGGGCCCCAACCTTTGCATCATCTTTTCCCATTTTTTTGCCTGTCTATCCTCCTGCTATTCCTTTTCTACTCCTTTGGAGAACATAAACTAAACTAAACTAAATTAAACTCCTCCCGAACATGCCATGAAGGCCCAACGGTACCGACCGGCCGCCGTGTCATCCTACGCCCACAGGCGTCACTGAATGCAGATATGGAGGGGCATGTGGTCAGGACACCGCTCTCCCGGCCATATGTCAGTTTACGAGACCGGAGACGCTACTTCTCAATCAAGCAGCTCTTCAGTTTGCCTCACAAGGGCTGAGTGCACAACGCTCGGCAGACAGAGTGGTCACCCATCCAAATGCTAGTTGCAGCCCGACAGCGCTTAACTTCGGTGATCTGACGGGAACCGGTGTGACCACTGCGGCACGGCCATTGGCTTTTGGGAAACGTAGATTGAATATTTTCGTTATCCAGGCATCAGAACAGTCCCTCGTCTGTTTTTTTTTATCTTCCTTCGTTCTCCATCTCTTCCTCTTCCACCACTTCCGCGTTTGAGGTTTCTCTCTGTTTCTTCTTTCTCTCTGTGCGCTCCTGAACGCCGGCGCACGCGTCTGATGCGCAACAGGCGACTGGGAAAGCGTAATTCCCAGACCTGGGTCTACAGATAGGGTTTGCATGTGCTCCCTGGTACATGCCAGGTTACCTTCTCCATAGCCAACTGGTCCCTCTGTCAAGTTCGAGAGGTGTGACCTGAGGTGTGAACAATCACCCAAGGTGGGTGAGTCCCCTATGAGGGGGATCCCCAGTTCGAAGGAGTGCATCATCAGAGATGGTGCCAATCATCGGGGATTTTTTCACAATGAGCCAGTCACCACCTCATTCGTCGTCTACCAAACGTAAATAGAATGAGGCTGGAGATTAAAAGACTCTCCCAGCTGCAGCTCAGTTCCTCATGGTATCACGTACTGAGGAAGATCAGTCCTTTGCTACAGTTAATCCGTTTATTATTCAGAAAGGTGCTGATGCAGCTGCAGGCCCTGTGAAATCCTACTCTCGCTTACGTAATGGGACTTTACTTCTGGAGACCAATTATAATTTTCAAGACCGGCAACTGCTTACAGTTTCGGTCCTCCACAGCTATCCTGTTTGTGGTAGCAAGTTCCTATGGGGCCAAACAGCTGAGGTCATCAGTCCCTAGGCTTACACACTACTTAATCTAACTTAGACTAACTTACGCTAAGAGCAACTCACACACACACACCCATGCCCGAGGGAGGACTCGAACCTCCGACATGGGGATCCGCGCGAACAGTGGCAAGGCGCCACGACCGCTTGGCTACCCCGCGCGGCTATCCTGTTTGTGTTGAGGCTCATCGTATGTTGTGTTCTTCACATAGTGTTATTTATACTCAGCTGCTTCGTGGTGTGACTGAGGGGGAAATCCAAAGTTATCTCTCTAATCAGGGAGTCACTGCGGTCTATCAGGTAACGAAAAAGGTTGATGCAAACTTAGTGCCTACACGCAATTTTTTTCTCCCATTTGATTGAATTGTGGTTCCATCAAAGATTGAGGCAGGCTATGAAGTCGTCACAGTCTGGTCCTACCAGCGTTAATATTATAAACACACTCGCATGTCCTGCCAAAACACAGCCAAATGTGTTACTTGTTGTAGAGATGCTCATGAGCGCGATTGCCCGTCTTCTTCTCTTCGCTATATCAGTTGTAATGTCGACCACGCCGCCTCATCCCGTGAGTGTCCATGTATCTCAATAAGCTCGTGCAGGAGATCCGGCTGAAGGGAAAAATACTCTACCTTGTCACTTGCAAATTGATGGGTAGTCGAAAGCCCTGTATTTTACCATCTGACAGTTACAGTACCATTCTTGCTACGCATCCCCCCAGGAAAGACATGGCCATGAAGACTTGCGATCTCCAGTTCAATACTGCAGTTGTGATATCGTCCAGTATCACGGTGGTATCCCCATCTCCTGCTACAGCTACGCAACAGGGCTGAAGACGCCGCTCAAGGAGACACGTCCGTGGAGAACTGCAGTAGATGGGAAAGTCGTTGACGAAAAGGGAGCGCCGGCCGGAGTGGCCGTGCGGTTCTAGGTGCTACAGTCTGGAACCGAGGGACTGCTACGGTCGCAGGTTCGAATCCTGCCTCGGGCATGGATGTATGTGATGATCTTAGGTCAGTTAGGTTTAATTAGTTCTAAGTTCTAGGCGGCTGATGTCCTCAGAAGTTAAGCCGCATAGTGCTCAGAGTCATTTGAACCATTTGAAAAGGGAGCCGGTGATGCCTGGCGGGAGACAGTCCATAACAGGGTTAATGGCTTTAGCAAGGAGGACGATGCTAAAGGATGGAGCACTGGGGCACCCCATTCACGTAGATAGAGGTGTCCCAACGAGACAGACCCCACATGTATCTTGAAAACTCGGTCTTTTAAAAATTGCTGAAGGAAATGGGACAGGTGACCTTGGAAGCTCCACGTGTGTAGAGTGCGGAGAATACCAGTCCTCCAGCAGGTGCTGTAGGCTTTCTCCAAATCAAAAAAACACAGCCATAGTCTGAAATTTCCATAGAAAATCGTTCATGATGTTGGCTGACAAAGTGGTCAACTGCAGAACAGAGAGCACAAAAGCCACACTGTGCAGTAGTGAGTAGATTGCGAGACTCGAGCCGCCATATCAGCCAGCCATGAATCATACGTTCAATCACCTTGCAAACACAGCTGGTGAGAGAAATGGGGCGGTAGCTAGAAGGTAGGTATGGGTACGGGTATGAAAGTGGCTTAACGACAGCGTCTGGGAGACGTGCCATCTGCCAAAATGCGATTGTACGCTGTAAACTCCCCACAGAAAAAAATGAAAATGAAAATGAGCCAAGTGTAACCTCCCCAAAGAATAATAATTAAATGAATTTTAAATATTGTAATCTCTGAACAAAATTGGCTCCCATTTATTGTCTGTGTGCAGAAATGCATTCACATTTAATGTTCCCACAAAAATTCTTTTCTCATTCAATGTCAAGTTCGAAACAGAAAAATTCCTAAACACCAAAAATAATAAAAAAGTTTAGTAACCTGATAAATTTTATGAGGACAGCAGCGCTGCCCTTCGGCCCTGTATTCTAATTCTTACCTCAATAAAAACTGCAATTATATCTGCTCTTAATTAGATATTTTTCGACACAGCTTCGTGCAATGCTGGCGTATATATATATATTTTTTTAATTATTGGAAGGAATGATAATGCATTGGAAATATTCTTTAAATTGAAATGAATGCTTTTCTTTAAAGGAGTTACTTTATATTATAAAGATTATTATTGGGGCATTTTTTTTGAACAAATTAAATTACAATTAACATACATTATTAAATATGCGCAAGGCTGCTTCTTTACCTTCTACAACAATACTCATCCTCCAGAGTCCTGACCAGAGTCGCGAGCAGAGCACACAGCCGACACATGCCGACTCCACCAGACTACTCCAGACTACTACTGTCGACTCGCGCATTCAAGCGCAGACTACCGACAAGCAACAACTAACGACAAACTACTCTCTGATCAGAGATTCTGTCATGCCTCGCCCATCGCCGGCAAAGCATACTTCTTACAACGTACGAAGGAAATAATGCTTGCCCACAAGAGAAAGCTGCTGCAACGTCTGAATGTGACCACTCCAGCCCTGGGGAGGAAGATCGAAGGTGTAAGCATAGTCATGCCACGTCATAATAAAGGCGGCATTAAAGCAGTCACGATTCTGAGAGGAGAAAGATATCACCTGAGCCTCCTCTACTCTTTTCCGAGGGAAGAAGGCAAGGGTGATAGTGGGTGGAGTTCGAAATCTCCGAAAAATAGCGGACCAAGGTGGTGGAGATAGCAATAGGGTCCAAAATGACATCATCTGCTACGGTCAGGCCCTAAATCCGGGAATGAAACTTGGTCCCATAGAGCCGACGGATGTTGCCCCACACGATGGAAGAGGGAGTGGAACGGTTAAAAAAACTAGTAAAGGATATCAAGCTCGCTTTTTTGCTGTCCCGAAGAATGCGACGACACTGTGCATTCAGGTGTTTATAACGTGTTCAGTTCGCTATCGAAGGATGACGGTTAAAAACGCGGCGAGCGCGAATCGCGTCGTGGCACACCTCAGTCCCAAAGGACCGCGACATGGCGTGGTAAAGAACTGCGAGGTTAGGAACATTCTATGGTGGCAAGGATAACGTTCATAAGGTGCTCTGTCTGGTCACCTCAACTGGGGAAATGTTGTTCATCGAAGGTCGCCAGGGAGGAGTACAGCCTCCCGTCGGCCTTAGAAAGCTGCCAGTTGCGTTTACACGTAGGTGGGGTTGGAGTCAGCAAATGGATAGCTGACGGGAAATGGTCGCTCGAGTACATGCCAGAGACAACGGTCCTCTCGAGATGAGAGGCAAGCTGGCCAGTGCAAAACAAGAGCTAGCTCCAAATGCATATAGGCTTGCGAGGGTGCTCCAGTGTTAAAACAGATGAGGCTGATTTAATGGAGAAGGTCAGCTAAGAGACAGGTTCTCGAAGAGCTCCACAGGGAATGGTGGGCATTAAAGTCACTGAGCAACAAAAAGGCTTGGGGAAGCTGACCAATAAGCTGGAAGAAGACTGCCCTAGTGACAGCAGCGAATGGCGAAGGGATGTAGACATTACAAAGAGAGAAGGTGAAACAAGGAAGGGAAACGCAGACTGCACAGCTTGCAGCCAGCTGTTCAGTGAGATGGTTTGGCTATGGACGTCACCCCGAATGAGCAGCATGACTCCCCTATGAGATGGAATGTCGTCCTTGGGGCAGGTCAAAGTGCCCTGGAAGGAAATGCGAAAGGTCAAAATGATCACAAGGACGCAATTTATTTTTTTCCAGGCAGTAAACAACTAGACGCATTAATCTCAAGGGCATCCCTAGTTCCTCCTCATTGGATCTTTGCCACAAACGTTTCATTGGAGAAGAGTCATATAGGGGAATGGGAAGGAGCGAACAAACTAAGGGCCAGCGGCTGCCAAGTGCCAGTCTTCAAAGGGTCACCGCTACAGGGCAAAGAGGCTGGAGGATCCAGTTTCATGAGATCTACAGAAGCGTCGGCATTCTCTCTGGGTCGACCTGCGAATTCCAGGACAGAAAAACGATAAGCGAGGCGAACTGGCGAAATGGAGGTCGGCCATGTGCGGGTATCACACGGCGACACCGTTCAAGAAGATCGCCCAGTTGGGGAAGGAGAAGACCGTTTGTCTTTTTCCGATTTCTTAGAGCCTTTAGGGTTGGCAGACAAAGACTCAGGCGTTTGTTGGCTGAAGGAACGTAAGAAGTCTTCGCAGGTGTGTTCGTTTTGCACTTTCCAGACTGCTGGTTGTGTAGCAGATGATTTGCTGCAAAGTTATTCAAATTACAGTTCTAAAAATAACTGCAGTGCAACGTCTTAAGCCAGCTTACTCTGCAAAAAAGGTCGCAGTTTTATGAATGGGTTTTGAACTCTGTGCATGACGGAAAAATTGATCATCACCTAACTTTCTTTTCGGACGAATTATGGTTCAACCTTAGTGGATACGTTACTTCACAGAATCACCGTTATTGGAATTTTGAAAAACCTAACGTAATACACGAGGTATCCCAGCTTGATCAAAAAATAGCAGTGTGGCTCGCTATTAGCAGTGGGAGAATAATGAGCCCAATTTTTTTCGAGTACACAATTAACAGCGAGAGATATGTGGAAAACATTTTGCGGCCTTTCTGTGGTCAATTAACTGAGAGAGGACGTGCGTTCGCTATCTTTCAGCAGGGCTCTCTGACGGCAGATGTAGCCAACTTCTCACTACAGGAAATTCATGACGTGTTTGAAGATAGAGTTATCACTAACAATATGCGGCCTCTGACTCTTCAAGCTTGTGGCAGAATAGGTGAAGCGTGGTAATGTGCAGACATGTTGAATGACGGTACAGAGTGTGGCACGTACGGTTTTTTGATTCGTTTTGTATATTTGTTTTTGTGTAAAATAAAGGACAACTGAATAATCCGCAGATTTGATGACAATGTATGTATGTATATTCGATAACCGAGCTGTCATAACACGGGTCTAGTATGGTGTTTTAGTGAGAACGTCTGGCTGCACTGTTAGTAAATATAGCGTACATCCACGAGCAGCATGGCCGCTCTGCGTTTTTCGGCAGAGAGCGCTTATGGCGCCATCTAACTGCAAATCATTGCGCACGCGTGATTTACGCGCCTGCGCATTCTTCGCATGTCATTTCTAAATACAGGGGCGTCGACGTGGGGATTCCGTCAGTCGTACCTAGCCATCGCCAAGGTTCAACCACATGAAGATGTCGGACAGTTGCTCCGAGGAAATGTTGCAGAATTTGCACTACGTCATCCGGCGACAAACCCGTGAAGACAACATATGACCTCCTCATTCCCCTCTTTAATCCGCTGCGACTTTTTTTATCTCTGGGAAGAAATACGGTAGAAAGTGAGCAAATCAATTCCACACACTTTAGATGAACATACACTATCATCCGTCAATTACTTCCATTTCTCAGAGTGAAGTGCAGTGTAATGAGCATTTTTTTACGCAGGTGTCAGAAATGCTTGAATAATGAAGTAAGGCAGTTTCAGCATCTTGCTTAATATAGGTGAATAATTTACTTCTACTTTTAAGTGTTTGTGTTACGGATGTTAGAAATAACTGAAGCGACAAACTGTACTGTATTTGCTGCTGACCTCTTGACACCCGCATCTGTCCTCACTGACCGGTCGCATGGGGCTAAAGTGAATGCGCTAACAATTGATCACAATTTTTTTTAGTTTGGGGGAATGGTACAAGTAAAAAAACTAGATCTGCTGACAAAAAATGTTCAAATGTGTGTGAAATCTTATGGGACTTAACTGCTAAGGTCATCAGTCCCTAAGCTTACACACTACTTAACCTAAATTATTCTAAGGACAAACACACACACCCATGCCCGAGGGAGGACTCGAACCTCCGCCGGGACCAGCCGCACAGTCTATGACTGAAGCGCCTTAGACCACTCGGCTGCTGACACAGGACCAGAATGCATGGAAGAGAATAGAGGAAATACTTCAAGGCAGGATGCATCCCGCTTTTAAAGTGGAATAATAAAAACATATGTATTCTCATTTCTCTGTTAGTACTGAACAATCGCACGTGTTTTGTATAAGAGCTACTGTAATTGCCATACAACGATTAAGAAACAAGATACCATATAAAGCAACCTCAAATCAGAAAATAATGAAAGTACACCTAGATCTGGTATCAAACCGCCGGAATGGAGTATTCTAACTGAAAACTCTACCTTCTGCACTAACTTACCGGCGTATTGACTGAAGACACTTCTCACGCATATAGTTACGGTGTTGCCAAATTGCATTTCTTTGACGTGCTTTTTGTACCGAATGTATGTATGGGACGAAATTATATTACAGACGTTTTTGTAATGTTGGTGTTTAAGGAATTGTACTGCGGCGTCCGAGCTTGCAAATTTTATTTCACCATTTATATGCTACATACAGGGTGACAATGATCGAACTATATGAAATAAAATCGTCGTAACTTCTGAACAGTTTGCGCTAGGACAGCCAAACTGCATGGTTGGCCGTTGCGCTTGATGGTATTAGTATGCACCTTGTTGTTGGTTTAACGATGAAGTCCACATTCATTTCGATGGGGTGGTCAATAACAAAAATTGGCGCATCTTGTGGATTGAGAATCCGTATTTCGCGATCAAGAAGTCTCTTCACCCTCATCGAATGACTGTGTGGTGTGCAACGTCCAGTCACGGAATAATCGGTGGATATTCCTTGATGGCACAGTGAATACCGAACGATATCTGAAGGTTTTTGAAGATTATTTCATCCCCATTATCCAAAACGACCCTCATTTCGACAAGATGTGGTTCATGCAAGACCCCATAGAAGCAGGAGAGTGTTTGATGTCCTGGAGGAGCACCTTGGGGACTGCATTCTGGCTCTAGGGTACCTAGAGGCCAATTGCACGGGCCTCGGATGACCACCATATTCTGCAGATCTGAACACATGAGACTCCTTTCTGTGGGGGGGGGGGGTATATTAAAGACAAGGTGTACAGCAATAACCCAAAAAACCATTGCTGAGCTGAAAACAGCCATTCAATAGATCATAGACAGCATCGAGGTTCCAATACTTCAGCGGGTCATGCAAAATTTCGCCATTCGTCTGCGCCACATCATCGCCATTGATGGCAGGCATATCCAACGTCTAATAACCTAAATCTGAATATCTGTATTGACGCTTACACGTTGAATAAAGGGAGTTCACGCCGTTGTTTGTAACTAATTTACGTTTTTCTTTCATACAGTTCAATAACTATCACCCTGTATGCGTCGCAATGCTTTATTAAGAACACCATTAAACACACTTAAACACCCATGTAACCAGTATGTAGCTTGTGATTGTGGATTTGTTTTGATTTCTAGAGGCTGCTGCCATGGCTGGTTATAATGGTGACTGTTTCACACGAGATGGCGTATGTCTCAACACAAAGCCTCTCTGGAATGGCAAGGGAGGTGTCCAGTGTGCATGCCCCAGATGGAGTCCATTTTCCCAACACCTATCTTGACCAGCAGTTTCCATGGCTGGTTGATAGAAGTAAAATTCAGCAGGATGCACAACTCCTCCAAGAGGCTCAGTACAATTTCGAGTCAGCTCCTGTGAAACGAGAGGCAGCTCCTCAGTATAACTGCCACCAGGACTCACAGGCGAGAGTTGTCTGCCACCAGGTAGTTGCAGGTCTCGAACACTCATATGGCCAGCAAGCGATTCGGCAAAGGCTATTTGTAGATGTGCAAGAAGAAGGTGTCCACCAGGAGAATAATCACAAGAGAGTAGTGCGCCAAGATGATGCAAACCGCCAGAATGGAGACCAACAAGACGGACACCAGGAGGATCCACCCCAGTCAAATGTGGCACAACAACAAGACCCACCTCAGTCAAATGGGGCACAACAAGACCAACCCCAGTCAAATGGGGCCCAGCAGCAGGATCCACCCCAGCAACAGCAGGCGGACCTTCCCCTTTGTCCAGAGGACAGCAGCTGCTCCTGTGAGACTGTAAGTGGGGTCGTGAGGGTCGACTGCTCCAGCTCTGGGCTGGACCAGCTGCCAGCCGGGCTGCACCCCAACACCACGCGGCTCTCACTGTCTGGAAACAGCCTACAGCAGTTTGGCAACGACTCACTGGCAGGTCTCCACAGGTACGCATTTCATCTTTCACTCTGCTTCTCAGCCTATGATATTTTTGAGCTTGCTTTATAGATTAAAACTGAGAATCAGACAACAGTTTGAACCTCCACCCTTGCGAACTGGGTATATTTTTTATGTTATGCTGTTGAGACCAAAGACACTGCTGTGCTTGATTATATTGTTCCTTACAATAGGCCTATTTTGGCGTAATTGCCATCCTCCAGTAATTGGGGAAAAGTACAATATTTCAAATTTTTCGGTAGATAATTTAGCCTATTATATAATTATGGTTTGTTAAGTACATCAGATGCTCTTGATATACGTATAATAACGATGTCTCAGTTGCAGCCACACTATTTTATAAGTTTGCTCCTTCCATGCTGTTTGAGCTATGGTAGATGTTAAATCTCTTAATCAAGTGAAACAATGGTTCCAGAGACCTTCTCAGGTGTCAAACATCTGTGATGTACATACGCAGACTCAAGTGACGAGATTATGCCGGCCGTTGTGGCTGAGCGGTTCTAGGCGCTTCAGTCTGGAACCGCGTGACTGCTACGGTCGCAGGTTCGAATCGTGCTTTGGGCATGGATGTGTGTGATGTCCTTAGGTTAGTTAGGTTTAAGTAGTTCTAAGTTCTAGGGGACTGATGACCTCAGATGTTAAGTCCCATAGCGCTCAGAGCCATTTGAACCGTTTGAAAATTGATAGCAAACCCAGGATTCGAACGTGGGTCTCCTGCTCACTAGACAGACGCGCTAACCACTACACAACCCTGGCAAAGTTGTTTTATACAACAGCATGTCTCCCTCCTCGACTCAGATTCCGGTTCACCCATCTGCCCACTTGGTATTCCCCCTAAACTGTAATAGCATTGTAGAGGCTCTCCAACTGTATTGCAATAGCTGCAGTCTGCATATAACATCATAGATGTTTGAGGCTTGATAAGGTCTCTGGAACCATAGTTTCATTTGATTAACGCAGCAATGCCTGGGTTTCAGGCAGGACCCTCTGTTTTGTTCGATGGTGAGATGCTATTCCAATACAGTTGGAGAGCCTCCGCATCCTAGTTCGAGTTTAGGGTAGCCCCTGCAGGGTTGTGTAGTTTTTAGGGTATCTGTCTAGTGAGCAGAAGACCTGGGTTACAATCCCTGCCTTGGTACAAATTTTCATTCATACCTTCAGTTTGCATATAAAAGACGTTAATTTTTTGTTGTAATAGTTATTTATGTAATTGTCGAATTATGAAAGTTTATTGCATAATGGTGTTGCGTGACAGCTATAGAGACAGTTGAGTCAGGGATGTTATATGGTTACCGGCAGCTTGCTTCTTTGGTATTATATAGTTATATGGTTGTTCTTATCATCTGCATTATGTTGCTTGTATGACTTGAATTTATGTTGTTCTGTGATCATATGTATTTTAATCCTATTGTTTTTATGGATCTGATTGCACCAGACAGCGTTGTGATGTGCGAGGATTGTAACAATTTTCTGATGAGTTTACGTAAATGGATGCTTTCTAGTGCTTACGTTTAATTTTGTGGTAACATGATCTCTGATACATTTGCAGATTTTGTTTTCCTACTAATTTGCTATTTGGAAGGATAATTTCAGTAAAATTTCCTATGCAATGTTTATGTTTCAAATGGATCTGTTCACTTAGAATTTCTTGAGGGTAATTTTATTTGTGTGAATACATTTCGATTTCTTCAAGAATACTCATTGGAGGTCCTTTTTGTGCAATATGTAAAACCTTTATGTTCTCTGCTGTATGTTGTTCTGTCATCAAGTGCTGGAAGAACTCAGCTATCAATATAGCTGCCACGAAACATATCAATATAGCTGCCACGAAACATCATTATGAAATATACTTTCATAATTCGACAATTACGTAAATAACTGTTCCAACAAAATATTTAATTTCAATATATCCATCGTGGATGAAGAACTGCGACTGTGGTTTACATTGGCCGTTTATCTGGTATAAACATGCAGTCAGTCAATTTTTTACGATTTATTCAACCATGAACGTGTTTTCGAGCCACTTCAGACTCATCATCAGAGGGAGGTGTTAGCAAGAACATTATGTTGTGGTCCGAGTGTAACTAGATACAGTGCTGATGCTGCTGGTGGAAATGACGGAAATTTATTAATCGGTGACGAAACTCTTACGAAACCGAAAGCTTTTATGTTTTAGGTACTTACAGTGCACTGATTTGTGGTATCCATGTCAGATCTCTTCCTGTTATATACATTATTAAGCTATTGCCAAAAATTTAATTGTAGCTCCAACAGCATTAAAGGAGCAAATTTATAAAGTAGTGTGACAGCAACTGAGACATCGATGTCATGTGGATATCAAGACTACCTGATGTACATTGCAAACATAATTCTACAACAAGTTAAATTACCTACTGAAAAATTTGAAATATTGTACGAAACTATGTTCTTTTCACAGATAACCTGAGGATGACAATCACACCGAAATAGCCCTTCTGTAATAAACAACATAATTAAGCAAAGCAGCGTCTTTTGTCTCACAACATAAGACAATAATGTCCTTGTGCGAGACATACGACACAGCGGGTTCAGATGAGTACAAACTGACAACATGTAGTTCAGAACTGCCAAACGCCAAGAAATAAATGACAGTAAAGACTCAAGCTGGTCTAATGGTGTATTATGGTGATACCCGGACGACAGGTTGTCGATTAACATTACTACCCTCCGCATCCAAACATCTAATTGTATGCTTTCTTTTGCTGGTAATTTTAGGAGGCAGACTACGACAGTTTCAACTGATAACAGTTAATGGCGGATCACAGGCTGTACGATTTGTAATTGAAATTTGTAATTGAATATTCCACGATACAACATTAATCTCTTCGCACTGAAACTTTGAGACCATAAGAATGCAGCACAAATAATAATTAAACTGAACTCGTTACTTCTGAACATGAACCTCTCAAGTTCCTGTTGTTCATAATAACAGGAGAACTCAGTGCGAATGCTTAGCTCGAATATACTGGGTCTCTCTAAATGAATATCGGGGTTTTAATGCTCTGTAGCATGTACACTCCTGGAAATGGAAAAAAGAACACATTGACACCGGTGTGTCAGACCCACCATACTTGCTCCGGACACTGCGAGAGGGCTGTACAAGCAATGATCACACGCACGGCACAGCGGACACACCAGGAACCGCGGTGTTGGCCGTCGAATGGCGCTAGCTGCGCAGCATTTGTGCACCGCCGCCATCAGTGTCAGCCAGTTTGCCGTGGCATACGGAGCTCCATCGCAGTCTTTAACAGTGGTAGCATTCCGCGGCAGCGTGGACGTGAACCGTATGTGCAGTTGACGGGCTTTGAGTGAGGGCGTATAGTGGGCATGCGGGAGGCCGGGTGGACGTACCGCCGAATTGCTCAACACGTGGGGCGTGAGGTCTCCACAGTACATCGATGTTGTCGCCAGTGGTCGGCGGAAGGTGCACGTGCCCGTCGACCTGGGACCGGACCGCAGCGACGCACGGATGCACGCCAAGACCGTAGGATCCTACGCAGTGCCGTAGGGGACCGCACCGCCACTTCCCAGCAAATTAGGGACACTGTTGCTCCTGGGGTATCGGCGAGGACCATTCGCAACCGTCTCCATGAAGCTGGGCTACGGTCCCGCACACCGTTAGGCCGTCTTCCGCTCACGCCCCAACATCGTGCAGCCCGCCTCCAGTGGTGTCGCGACAGGCGTGAATGGAGGGACGAATGGAGACGTGTCGTCTGCAGCGATGAGAGTCGCTTCTGCCTTGGTGCCAATGATGGTCGTATGCGTGTTTGGCGCCGTGCAGGTGAGCGCCACAATCAGGACTGCATACGACCGAGGCACACAGGGCCAACACCCGGCATCATGGTGTGGGGAGCGATCTCCTACACTGGCCGTACACCACTGGTGATCGTCGAGGGGACACTGAATAGTGCACGGTACATCCGAACCGTCATCGAACCCATCGTTCTACCATTCCTAGACCGGCAAGGGAACTTGCTGTTCCAACAGGACAGTGCACGTCCGCATGTATCCCGTGCCACCCAACGTGCTCTAGAAGGTGTAAGTCAACTACCCTGGCCAGCAAGATCTCCGGATCTGTCCCCCATTGAGCATGTTTGGGACTGGATGAAGCGTCGTCTCACGCGGTCTGCACGTCCAGCACGAACGCTGGTCCAACTGAGGCGCCAGGTGGAAATGGCATGGCAAGCCGTTCCACAGGACTACATCCAGCATCTCTACGATCGTCTCCATGGGAGAATAGCAGCCTGCATTGCTGCGAAAGGTGGATATACACTGTACTAGTGCCGACATTGTGCATGCTCTGTTGCCTGTGTCTATGTGCCTGTGGTTCTGTCAGTGTGATCATGTGATGTATCTGACCCCAGGAATGTGTCAATAAAGTTTCCCCTTCCTGGGACAATGAATTCACGGTGTTCTTATTTCAATTTCCAGGAGTGTATTACATTCAACTAAAAATTACGAACAATACATCAAATAACAGAGCAACCGAACAGTTTCTCTTACAAGTGTTCAATGCGAACACCATTTGTTACACATCGAGTCGGTAGGCGAGTTCTTGCAATAACCTGATCAGTGTGTCTCTGGAATAATTGTTGCAACAACTGCTTTAATCCTGTTTCTTACGTCGATTAGATCTGGTAACGGAGGTACATACACATTTTCGTTTATGAATCCCCAAAGGTAAAAATCACGTGGCGTCAGATAGGTTGGACGTGGAGGTCATGAGAATCAAGCTGTGTCATCTGGCCCTTTGTGGCCCGTCCAGCTACTGGGTGCAGTGTTGTTTAAGCAGTTGTGTCCTGAGTTAGGCCAGTGAGGTGGCGATCCATCTTGATACCAAATAAAGTTTTGTGGTTCAGCTTCTTCCACCTGTGAAAAGAGTCATATTTCTAGCGAATCAAGATAAAAAACACCAGTTACAGTTTCTTCACCGAAAAATAAAGGCCCATAAACTTTCCGCTGGGATATGGAACATAAAATATTCATCTTAGGAGAGTCACGCTGCAACTGTGACATCTCGTGGGGATTTTGTGAGCCCCTAGATGCGCACACTGTGTGTGTCCTCATTTTCGCTTAGGTGAAATGTCGACTCATCACTTACGACGACCCGATCTCGAAAAGCTTCACCGTCATCGTTGTGCTGCAACATTTCATTTGCAAAGTTGGAGTGTAAACCATACTCTGTAGGCTTAAGAGCTTGTAACAACTGCAAACGATAAGGACGTAGTTGTAAGCATCTTCTTAAAAGTTTCCACATAGATGTCAGTGGAATTGCTAATTCACTACTAGCCTTCCGAACTGATTTCTTGGGGCTACCCGTAAGAGACTTTCTCACTCATTCAACGCGTCTCTGGTCATCTATTCCTATTCCCTTCGCAAAGACTGCCGATGTCTTCAAATTGATGATACCATATACAGATGCTATTATTACTTGGACGATTACAGTGGAACTTCATACGGAACGCACGTTGCTCTGTAGCAACAGATTCAGTCCTTGCAAACTGTAAAACACAAAAAGCTTTCTTGTTCAGTAGTCGCCATATTTGCTACTAGCTCTTTCTAACGGAAGACACAGGGTGTTGTGCATGCATACAGGTATACAGACAAAACGGTCTCACTTGCTCATTCATTTGATGTATTATTTATAATTGTAAGTTGAATGTAATAAATGTTACAAAGCTTTGAAACTCCGACATTCATTTTGAAACACTCGGTAATATTTAAACACATAGTCTCACGCGAGTGCGGCCGACCAGTGTCAATTAGGACTGTTGATATTTTTAAAAATATCAGGGATCCGATTTATTGATGTTTAAAAAAGTACCATTATCAGCCCTCGACATATCGAAAAAAGGTATCAACATATTGACGGAAAAAACATCGACGTACCGGCCTACAGAAATATCGGCTGCACATTGTAAATATAATGGCAGTTTTAGAACTGTATGTTTATTTATTGATTTATTATTACATATTCTGTACATCAACAAGCTAGCAGCCTGCTTATCCCACTTAGAGCAAGGATTGGAAGGAAAACGATGCACGTTCACGCTTGGCGATAACCTTGCTAACCAGGGGTAACGGCATGTAAGTGGCACAATGTAAAGTGTCCGATGGGTCCGAGGTTCGGCTTCGTCACATATCGGATTTGTCCGGAGCACTTAGTGGCGATTTCCGTGTTCTTTCATTTCTAGAAACACCAAGTACCTAGGAGCTGTACTGTTAAAATTGTGTGGTGAACTTAAGGTTGCAGTTTCTGTTGGTAGCGCAAAGCGCCGATTGCGTCAGCATTTTCCCCACACACTTCTCCGCCAACCACAAAGACCAATCTTGTCATTCAGATTTTCGCTCATTATTTTCAGCAACTGTCTTTCAAGGATACCGATGTGAAGAAACAGCGCACTATTGGCGTTAAAAATTATTTTTAACGTATCTGGTGTGGTATTTATTCATATCGGAAATCTTGTTATTCCATTCACCCCACTCCCCCCAGTGCAACTGGACTTATTTTGTGCCACATATACTTCCTTTACATAGTCAAAGAGAAAGACTGGACGCGATGAAAGCTGAAAAAGTAGTAAAACTCATTCACACTCTGAAAGTAAAATTAAGTTCTACCACAATTTCAAATGAACAACTTCAAATATTTATCGAAAATTGCGAAAGAAATATAGTAAGAAAAAAATATCGGCACCGATAGTGCCATTTCGATATCGACATATCAGTGAAAAAATATCGCCGATTCGTATCATAATTTTTGAAGACGTATCGATATGTCAAGATATCAATATTTTATCAACAGCCCTAGTGCTAATACACACACACAACTGTGCTATACCAAGTGCGCACAGGACAACTACAATACCAATATTCAAAAAGCTTTGTCAGAGAGCAAATATTAATCTTAAATGCTGGGCACAGGAAACCCAGTGGTAGCTGCGTCAATATAATATATACTCTGCAGTAACGCTTCGTAATAATCTAACGAAAAATGTCAAAAATACACTTTAAGAAAAAAAAAACACGCATCAGGAATTATCCGAATGGAATGGAAATCGATGGAAGTGATATAGATGAAACACAACTAGCTCTTTACTCGTATGAAGTGTTGAGTGTTATTGACAAGGGATTTCAGATTGATTCAGTATTTCTGGATTTGACGCTGTACCACACAAGCGGCTTGTAGTGAAACTGCGTGCTTCTGGAACATCGTCTCATTTATGTGACTGGATTCGTGATTTCCTGTCAGAGAGATCACAGTTAGCAATAACTGACGGAAAGTTATCGAGTAAAACAGAAGTGATAGAATTGATATCTGGCGTTTGCAAGGTAGTGTTGTAGGCCCTTTGAGGTTTGTTATCTATTTGAACGATTTGGGAGACAATCTGAGCAAGTAAAGTCATCAGAAGATCAAAACAAATCGCAAAACGATTTAGAAAAGATATCTCAATGGTGCGAAAATTGGCAATTGTACATAATGTAGAATTGCCAATCCTACATAACGAAAAGTACGAGGTTATCCACATGAGTGCTAAAAGGAATTCGTTAAAATTCGGTTACACGATAAATCAGTCAAGTCTAAAGGCCGTAAATTCAACTAAAAACACTATGTGATCAAAAGTATCCGGACACCACAAAAACATAAGTTTTTCATATAAGGTGCATTGTGCTGCCACCTACTGCCAGGTACTCCATATCAGCGACCCCAGTAGTCATTCGACATCGTGAGGGGGCAGGGTGGAGCGCTCCACGGAATTCAGGGACTTCGAACGTGGTCAAGTGATCGGGTATCACTTGTGTCATACATCTGTACGTGAGATTTCCACACTCCTAAACTTCCATAAGTCCACTGTCTCCTATGTGACAGTGAAGTGGAAACGTGAAGGGACACGTACAGCACAATAGCGTACAGGCCGACCTCGTCTGTTGACTGACAGAGACCGCCGACAGTTGAAGAGGCTCGTAATGTGTAAAGGCAGACACCTATTCAGACAATCACAGAGGAATTTCAAACTGCATCAGGCTCTACTACAAGTACTATGACAGTTAGGCGAGAGGTGAGGAAACTTGGATTTCATGATCGAGCGGCTGCTCATAAGCCACACATCACGCCGGTAAATGGCAAACGACGCCTCCCTTGGTGTAAGGAGCGTAAACATTGGACGACTGAACAGTGGAGAAACGTTGTGTAGAGTGACGAATCACGATGCACAGTGTTGCGATCCGATGGCAGGGTGTGGGTATGGCGAATGCCCGGTGTACGTCATCTGCCAGCGTGTGTAGTGCCAACAGAGGTGGTGGTGTTACGGTGTAGCCGTATTTGTCCTGGAGGGGTCTTGCCACCCTTGTTGTTTTGCATGGCACTATCACAGCACAGGCCTACATTAATGTTTAAGCACCTTCTTGTTTCCCACTGTTGAAGAGCACATGTTCATAACGCACGGCCTGTGGCGTAGTGGTTTCACGAAAATAACTTCCCTGTAATGGACTAGCCTGTACAGAGTCCTGACCTGAATCTTATAGAACGCCTTTGGGATGTTTTGGAACGCCGACTTCGTGCCAGACCTCACCGATCGACATCGATACCTCTCCTCAGTGCAGCACTCCGTGAAGAATGGGATGCCACTCCCCAAGAAACCATCCAGCACCTGACTGAACGTATGCCTCCGAGAGAGGAGGCTGTCGTCAGGGCTAAGGGTGGGCCAACACCACACTGAATACCAGCATTTCGGATGGAGGGCGCTACAAACTTGTAAGTCATTTTCAGCAGGTGTCCGGACACTTTCGATTACATAGTGTACCTTGGAATTACAATTACGAACAACTTAAAGTGGAAGCAACACATAGAGAATCTTGTAGGGAAGGCTAACCAAAGACTGCGTTTTATTAGCAGGACACTTAGAAAATGTAACAGATCTACTAAGGAGACTGCCTACACTATGCTTGTCCATCCTCTTTTACAATACTGCTGCGCGGTGTGGGATCCTTACCACATAGTATTGACAGAGTACATTGAAAAAGTTTAGAGAAGGGCAGCACGTTTTATGTTATCGCGAAGTAGGGGAGAAAGTGCCACTGAAATGATACAGGATTTGGGATTAACATCATTAAATCAAAGGCGTTTTTCATTGCGGAGCAATCTTCTCACGAAATTCGAATCACTAACTTTGTCCTCCGAATGCGAAAATATTTTGTTAACGCCGACATACGTAGGGAGAAACGATCACCACGATAATATAAGGGAAATCAGAACTCGTACGGAAACATACAGGTGTTCGCTTTTCCGCGAGGTTTACGAAATTGGAATAATAGAGAATTGTGAAGGTGGTTCGATGAACTCTCTGCCAGACACTTAAATGTGATTTGTAGAGTATCCATGTAGATGCAGATGTACAGAGAAACAAATGCTTAAAATTTCAGAAAAACTGTGTGACTTATTCACGAAAAAGAGCTTCACAAATTGAGCAAGTGAATAACGCATTGGTCCACCTCTGACCCTTATGCAAGTAGTAATTCGGCTTGGTAATGATTTACAGAATCGTCGGATGTCCTCTTCAGGGATATCGTACCAAATTCTGTCCAACTGGCTCGTTAGATCGTCAAAAATCCCGAGCTGGTTGTAGGATCGTGCCTACAATGCTCCAAACGTTCTCGATTGGGGAGAGGTCATGCGACCTAGCCAGTCAAGGTAGGATCTAGCAAGCATGAAGACATGCAGTAGAAATTGTTGCCGTGTACAGGCGGGCATGATCTTGTGGAAATGTAGACTCAGGATGGCTTACCATGAAGAGCAACCAAACTGGGCATAGAATATGACGAAGTACTGCTGTTTTGTAAGGATGCCGCGAATGACCACCAAAGGGGTTTGTGACGTTCGCCTGCTTTATTTCTTCGTTGATGGTCCTCGGTGTCGACGTACTGTGTTGTGATACTGGCTGAAAAATGGAGGGTGGAATTTCAACACTGACTACTTTAAATGATGTAGCCGACAGGTGTGTTTCACAGTTCTTTACTTTCACTGTTCACAAACCCCCCAATAATACCCAGTTATAAGGCCAGTTAACTATTGGCAAATTTTGATAAGTCTCATTAATAGTTTGCAGGCATACGTCAGCATATTTCTACAATAGTTTACTGTTGAATAGCTATGAGCAGTAAAAACCGCACCACATAGTTCATAGTTTTTGAAGAATCATACGGTAAGTATTGATCAGACACTGTCATTGTTTTAACACACGGCCTATTTGTGTTACACTTTTTTCACTGTTAAGTTGATGCATTGTTGTTGATCTAACCAATACGGGTACCTCGTCTGAAACTCAGCCGTGAACTGATTGTCTCGAGACCAAAAATCGGGCCTTTATATATCATGACAATAATAGGCACTGAAACTATACATTGTTCGATTTTTAAGTTACAGAAATTACAATTAAATCATACTTCATTCAGTTAACTGAACATATAGAAAAATTCCGTCTTTTTAACAGTTTCTTCTACTACAAGGGTTAAGCCGTATTATTTGTTTAAATTATGAAATTAAGAGATATAGTTACGCAAAAAATATTTTTGACGAAACTGGTAATTACTATGGAATTAAGGACTGACTTTCCTAACATGTTTTCTAATAGAGCCAAATAAATACTTAAAGAATGCCAGTGTTTCGTCTTCCAAATGTTTATAGTTAGTACAGAATTTATATTTGTTTATAAGTCAACAATAGAATTTAAGTTACGAAACGGTTGCTGATTTCATCCTATAAGAAAAGATATTAACTAGGAATAGTCGAACTAAATTAGCAAATTTCCCCTTTTATGAAAATGCAGATTATACTCATGTATGTCAATGGTAATTAGTCAGACATGAAAAAATTAATTTTGAGGAGGCAGATGGCAAAACAAGAGGGGAGGTAAAAATAACCCAGCTTGCTTCATAACAGGTTCTACTACGAACAGAAATGACACTCCAGACCATCTCTCCTGATTGTTATACCGTCTGGCTGGCGACAGTCAGGTTGGTATCCCACCTCTCACCGGGGCGTCTCCAGACACACCTTCGGCCTGGAATCTCGTTGACTGGAGTATAATAGTCTTCAGTGATGAGTCCCGCTTCGATTTGCCCTGATGACCAACAAAGACGTGTGGAGACTCCAGACAGTGGTAGAATACCTACCTGAATGTCACTTGTGCACAGTTTTAGTTTTTACGAGCTGTGCCGTGTGGTCAAAAAAACAAAGAACTTTGTTTTTCGCTGACAGTTCGCCTTCCTAGAACACAGTGTAGTGGGAAGTCAGTCGCTGATATGGATCTCTGTGTCCGCCAAGAAGCGAAGCAGTTGCATTTTGTTCTGGAAATATTTTCTATCCTCGTAAAAGCGATGGGCTGATATTCCGGCACCACACCACGAGTGATGAACACCGCCCTGTCTAAAATGTTGTAAGAGGGCACCTCATTGGCAAATCTTAAAATAAAAAAAATCAGAGGAAAGGAAGTCATGGTGCCAGTTTCCGAGACATTGAGACAGGGAGATAAGCACACTGGGTTGAGTGGAAAAACAGAAGAAAGAGAGTGTAACACCCAATTGTATAAGAACTGTGTGCATGGGTATTAGATGGTTGGTTAACATTGTAAAACTTTTGCCAGGTGGTGAGTTAGTTATTTTGTTAACAACAGTATCACTGGCCAGATTTTTGCACAGCCTTTTCATTGGCACAAAGGATTGCGCGATCATTGTAGAGAGGCGAGACTTGTCTCCTCGCTGTGAAGCACTTCAGCCAGTTATTCCGAATAAAACACAACGTCTGGAAATCTTGAGAAGGAAACTTGGCCCTCAGAGGTGGAGAATAACTCTTCATTCGCAGATGTAGGGAAGAGACTTTGCCACAGTCGGCTCGTAATGTGTTGCAGAGAGTAGCAGATCACGGCAATCGCAACTTTTCACTCTATAAGGAATTGCAGCTTAGGCAAGTGGGGTTTGAGAGTTACCGATCGTTTGTAGACACGTTTTTGGGATCAGATTTGTTCCGAAAATCTTATATTTTTATTGAGTGACAGAGCGCTGAATTATGACCTGACCTGTGATGTTTTTGCATGTGATGGCTTTTCATTCTTCCGGCGGCATAAGGCAATCACTGTGTGCCCACCACGAATTTGTCTGTCCATTTACACTGAAGCGCCAAAGGAACTGCTACACGCATGCGTATTCAAATACAGAGATATGTAAACAGGCAGAATGCGGCGCTGCGGTCGGCAACGCCTATATAAGACTACAAGTGTCGGCGCTGTTTTCGATCGGTTACTGCTGTTACAATAGCGGGTTATCAAGATTTAAGTGAGTCTGAACGTGGTGTTGCAGTCGGCGCACGAGCGATGGGACGCAGCATCTCCGAGGTAGCGATGGGGATTTTCTCATACGGCCATTTCACGAGTGTAGCGTAAATATCAGGAATGCGGTGAAACATCAAATCTCCGACAAACAGGACCAACGACGACTGCAGAGAATCGTTCAACATGACAGAAGTGCAGTCCTTCCACAAATTGCTGCAGGTTTGAATTATGGGTCATCAACAAGTGTCAGCCTGATAACGATTCAACAAAACATAGTCGATATGGGCTTTCGGAGCCGAATGCCCATTCGTGTACCCTTGATTATCGCACAAGCTTTACGCCTCGCCTGGGCCCGTCAACACCGACGTAGACCTTTGACGACAGGAACCATGTTGCCTGGTCGGACGTGTACGGATAGACGTGTACGGGTACGGAGACAACCCCATGAATCCATGGATCCTGCGTATCACCAGGGGACTGTTCAGGCTGGTGTGGCTCTGTGATGGTGTGGGGCGTGTGCAGTTGGAGTGATATGGGACCCCTGATACGTCTAGACACGACTCTGATAGGTAACACGCACGTAAGCATCCTGTCTGATCACCTGCATCCATTCATCTCCATTGTGCATACGGATGGGCAATTCCAGCAGGGCAATGCGACACCCGACACGTCCAGAATTGCTACACAGTGGCTCCAGGAACGCTCTTCCGAGTTTAAACGCTTCCGCTGGCCACCAAACTCCCCAGACATGAACATTATTGAGCATATCTCGGGTGCCTTGCAACGTGCTGTTCATAAGAGATCTCCACCTCCTCGCACTCTTACGGATTTATGGACAGCCCTGCAGGATTCATGGTGCCAGCTCCCTCCAGCACTAGTTCAGATATTAGTCGACTTCATACCACGTCGTGTTGCGGCACTTCTGCGTACTCGTGGGGGCCCTACACGATATTAGGCAGGTGTACCAGTTTCTTTGGCTCTTCAATGTTGATATTAGATTAGAACTACGAGGAGTGTTCAATAAGCAACGCAACGATTTTTTTTTCTCGGGCAATTTAGGTTTGAAAAATGCGAAACTTGTTTTGGAACACCGTGCCATATTTCCGCTTCAGCCTATATGGTTTCTTGAAGTTCTGATAGGTGGTGGCGCTATATGTAGCCTTCAAAATGGAGTCTGTAACAGAGGCGCGTTCCAAGCAGAGAACCGTCGTCTTTGAGTTCCTTTTGGCGGAAAACTAGTGCATCGCAGATATTCATAGGCGCTTGCAGAATGTCGTCGGAGACCCAGAAGTGATAAAAAGCATGGTGAGTCATTGGGCGAGGAGTCTGTCATCATCGTAACAAAGTCGCACAAATCTTTCCGTCCTCTTGCGTGCCGGCCGATCGCATGCTCCTGTTCCTCCTGCAACGTTGGAACGTGCGGACACTCTCATTCTAGGTGATCGACGGATCACAATCAAACACGTCACTGCACAGCTGGAGGTCTCTCTTGACACAGTCGCCCACCAGTTGCGGTATTCAAAATTGTGTGCCCACTGTATTCCTCGCCGACTAACAGAAGACCATATAGAGCAACTAATGACCATCTGTGCGGAATTGCTTGTGCGTTACGAGGCTGATCGTGACTATTTTTTGTCGAGCATCGTCACAGATCACGAAGCGTGATTTCATCATTGCGAACCGGAAACTAAACGGCAATCCATGTGTAAGTAGGCTGTTTAGGTTTTTATGTTGGTAAAGTCATGTAGCGCTCTGTAGGAAAATCACTGACTGTGCTGTGTGCAGTCTGTGGCTGGTTTGCATTGTTGGAATATTTGCCATTGTAGTGTTGGGCAGTTGGATGTGAACAGCGCGTAGCGCTGCGCAGTTGGAGGTGAACCTCCAGCACTGGTGGATGTGGGGAGAGAGATGGCAGAGTTTTGAGAGCGGATGATCTGGACGTGTGTCCATCAGAGACAGTAAATTTGTAAGACTGGATGTCATGAACTGCTATATATATATACACTCCTGGAAATTGAAAAAAGAACACATTGACACAGTGTGTCAGACCCACCATACTTGCTCCGGACACTGCGAGAGGGCTGTACAAGCAATGATCACACGCACGGCACAGCGGACACACCAGGAACCGCGGTGTTGGCCGTCGAATGGCGCTAGCTGCCCAGCATTTGTGCACCGCCGCCGTCAGTGTCAGCCAGTTTGCCGTGGCATACGGAGCTCCATCGCAGTCTTTAACACTGGTAGCATGCCGCGACAGCGTGGACGTGAACCGTATGTGCAGTTGACGGACTTTGAGCGAGGGCGTATAGTGGGCATGCGGGAGGCCGGGTGGACGTACCGCCGAATTGCTCAACACGTGGGGCGTGAGGTCTCCACAGTACATCGATGTTGTCGCCAGTGGTCGGCGGAAGGTGCACGTGCCCGTCGACCTGGGACCGGACCGCAGCGACGCACGGATGCACGCCAAGACCGTAGGATCCTACGCAGTGCCGTAGGGGACCGCACCGCCACTTCCCAGCAAATTAGGGACACTGTTGCTCCTGAGGTATCGGCGAGGACCATTCGCAACCGTCTCCATGAAGCTGGGCTACGGTCCCGCACACCGTTAGGCCGTCTTCCGCTCACGCCCCAACATCGTGCAGCCCGCCTCCAGTGGGGTCGCGACAGGCGTGAATGGAGGGACAAATGGAGACGTGTCGTCTTCAGCGATGAGAGTCGCTTATGCCTTGGTGCCAATGATGGTCGTATGCGTGTTTGGCGCCGTGCAGGTGAGCGCCACAATCAGGACTGCATACGACCGAGGCACACAGGGCCAACACCCGGCATCATGGTGTGGGGAGCGATCTCCTACACTGGCCGTACACCACTGGTGATGGTCGAGGGGACACTGAATAGTGCACGGTACATCCAAAGCGTCATCGAACCCATCGTTCTACCATTCCTAGACCGGCAAGGGAACTTGCTGTTCCAACAGGACAATGCACGTCCGCATGTATCCCGTGCCACCCAACGTGCTCTAGAAGGTGTAAGTCAACTACCCTGGCCAGCAAGATCTCTGGATCTGTCCCCCATTGAGCATGTTTGGGACTGGATGAAGCGTCGTCTCACGCGGTCTGCACGTCCAGCACGAACGCTGGTCCAACTGAGGCGCCAGGTGGAAATGGCATGGCAAGCCGTTCCACAGGACTACATCCAGCATCTCTACGATCGTCTCCATGGGAGAATAGCAGCCTGCATTGCTGCGAAAGGTGGATATACACTGTACTAGTGCCGACATTGTGCATGCTCTGTTGCCTGTGTCTATGTGCCTGTGGTTCTGTCAGTGTGATCATGTGATGTATCTGACCCCAGGAATGTGTCAATAAAGTTTCCCCTTCCTGGGACAATGAATTCACGGTGTTCTTATTTCAATTTCCAGAAGTATATATATATATATATATATATATATATATATATATATATATATATATATATATTATGACTTTTGAACACTATTAAGGTAAACACATTGTTTGTTCTCTATCAAAATCTTTCATTTGCTAACTATGCCTATCAGTAGTTAGTGCCTTCAGTAGTTAGAATCCTTTATTTAGCTGGCAGTATTGGCACTCGCTGTATTGCAGTAGTTCGAGTAACAAAGATTTTTGTGAGGTAAGTGATTCATGAAAGGTATAGGTTATTCTTAGTCAGGGCAATTGTTTTGTAGAGATAATTGAAAGTCAGATTGCGTTGCGCTAAAAATATTCTGTGTCAGTTTAGTGCTGATCAGAATAAGTAAAGAGCGAAATGTTTGAGTACATTCAGTTCTGCTCAGCTGTTTGAAAATCAAATAATGTAACAGGTTTATCAGCAAAGTATTTCATTAATTTTTCTAAGGGAACGTTTCATATACATATGACGTTAGCAAACGAAAGATTTTGGTGCAGAACAAACAATGTATTTACCTTAATAGTGTTCAAAAGTCATAATATATATATCAGCTCATCACATCCAGTTTTACGAATTTACTGTCTCTGATGAACACACGTCCAGATCATCCCCTCTCAAAACTCCGCCATCTCTCTCCCCACATCCACCACTGCTGGCGGCTCACCTCCAACTGCGCAGCGCTACGCGCTGTTCACATCCAACTGCCCAACATTACAGTAGCAAATATTCCAAAAATGCAAATCAGCCACAGACTGCACACAGCACAGTCAACGATTTTCATACAGAGCGCTACATGACGTTACCAACATAAAAACCTAAACAGCCTGTAACAACTCTAACGTTATCCTACTGCATATGTAATAAATTTTTTTCTTCTGAATTTCGATAAATTAGTATAATCGATATTCTGGTTTCCTTTCTTTTTTGTTTCATGACATTATGTTGAAGAAGCTATAAACAATTTTCGATGTAAATTTTAATATTTATGTTCAATTTCAAGTAAAGTTGTAATTGAAGGGAAGTGAAACTAATGTTGAAACTACTGTAAGATGTGAAAGTTGTAATTGTATGCCTGGTCCATACGTAGGCAATGTATTAGGATATGTGGAATGCAAAACCTTTGGTGAATACCCTGTCTGTAGGGGAGCTGTAAAAGGTGGAGGTAGGCGAGCGCGGGAAAATGCACACGGGCGCGGTACGGCACAACGGGCTCAGCAGTAGTAGTCGGAGTTGGGCATCGATGAGAAACACGTGCTGGATCGAAGAGGTTCTCCTGGAAAAAGTGGTTTCGTTGAGCCTCGGATACACTGTTTCCGACGCCTATACAGAATGGCAATATTCCACAGGCACTAAATGGAAAAGTATTGCGACGCTATGAAAAGTGAAGTGCCAATATTTCATGAGCCATTGCTGTAATTGCATATGTGCTTTGTGCCTCGCCATCTCGCCGCCTGCCGACCGCCTCATCGATACGAACAGGTTGAAACTTTTAGTATTGTATTCGTGTGGACCAGTGTTACTTTTGCTACATACTGTTCAATAACAACTTAAATTTTACCAGAACTGTCCTATCAATTAATTATCCTCACAACTAACCTAGACAGGGTCCTTTCCACATGTTGTGCAATCCGAGTGTCCCAAGATGAAGATTTAAAGTTTATGTTAATAATAATTACCTGCAGACCTATCAATGTTAGAATGATGTTTAAAGAACTTTGTTATTAATGAATACTGGACGAATAATATAGGTATGACAAAGTTGGAAGATAATGTTGAAATTGGTTTAGTAATGAAGTTTATTTAAATTGAGACCAAAAATAACGGTAGTTAAATGAGCAGGAAATAAGACAAAAAGAGTGGTAAATCATATATTGGAAATCTTGAATGCTTAATGCTCTCAATAATCAAACTTTCACTACAGTGATCATAACAGTTTCAGGGTGCCCCCCCCTTTTTTCTTTTCTATTCATTGGAAATTCTGAAGTGTATTGAACTGAATTGACCAGCAAAGTTAAAGTCAATATAAAACCTAAATTTATCAGTGTTTTCCCTTTCTTAAAATTGACATTGTATGTGTGTTTCAAAAGTGCTATTTCTAGGGTTACCCATGCCCGATTTCAGTTGGATCAATAGACAAAACGCAGGTTGTAGTAAACATTATAGTGTATTGATGTGTATTTATGGTGTGTCCATATTAGTACAGAAAGTGAGATTCTTAGTTCAGTAGATTTTTCTGGTTCTAAAATTTACCATATAATGCAGTTTTACTACGTGTTGTTATGCTTGGACGTACTTCCTCTTGTACAGGGAACAAACTCAGTTAATGCCTAATTAGGCTGGCGACCGTATTATTAACAATTGGTAGCATCTGCTGTGTATGTTTTTTGTCCGTCCTAACGTGCAGTTACACTTTGGACTTGCTTGACGTATCCTTGTTGTTACTGAGTGGGTGTAAGTCTGATTTTGCCTCCATTCAGGTACACGCGGTCATCATATTTACTAAAATCCTTTCTTATAAGGTGAAGCCCATCAACTTATCATAGTACAGGCTTTAAAGAGTTAACGTGCGCCCGAGTGTAGGCGTTACAAGTGGCGACCGTGACAGGACAGAATGATCAGCTTAAAACATACGTTGCCGAGCAGCTCAAAACACAGAATAATCAGCTCAAAACACATGTTGACGAGCAGCTCAAAACACAGAATGATCAGCTTAAAAGACACGTTGATGAGCAGCTTAAAACTCAAAGTAATCAGCTCAAAACCCAGAATGATCAGCTTAAAACACACGTTGGTCAGCTTAAAGCACAGGTCGTAGAAGAAGGAATTAAAATTAGTAAACAAATAGAACAGGTAGAACAAGTGGGTAGTTTAAGCTCTGTAGTAAATACTATGAAATTTGAAATTGACACAATTAACAAAAATATGGATACTATGCAGGGGGAAATTGACAACATTAACAGTAGGTTTGATGTTGAAATTCTCAGCATCCAAGAGAAAGTAGAGCCTCTGGTTGAAACCAAAGTAGACGAAAAGGTTTTCGGTCTTAAAACTGAGATCGTAAACGAATGTCAACACGGAATATCACAATTGAAAAAGGCAGTTTCAGACACTGAAAGAGAATTAGGCGAAAAAGTTGCCGGATGTGTACAAAACTGTGAACAAAATTCAAGGCAAAATTTTCGATCTTGAGAATAAAATCAAAGATAGGCCTGGTGTCGTGTGTAATGGCACACCACTTACGAAGCTATTGGAAGATGAGGAATGCTTCGATCCCGCCAAGAAACATAACGGATGGCATCCGTTAGATTTCATCAAAAATTGCGAGAGAATATTTCCTGAACACTTGTCTGATCAGGAAAAGATAAACGTAGTAATAAGCGCCTTAGCAGGTGACGCTAAGCGCTGGGGAATTAATTTGAATACCGAACGAATGACGTTCGAAGAATTTAAGCAAAAGTTTACGTAAGAATATTGGTCCAAACAAAAACAGGATCATTTGTGGCGCGAGTTTCTCATGGCCAAACTTCATGATAACAGGGGCAGGAATTCGTTGAAAGATTTCTGCGAGTATTGGTACCGGAAGTTGACGCATTTAAGAGGGAGAAGATCCGATTCTGAAATAATATGGGAGCTATATAAAAAGCTTCCAGAAGATTCAAAGAGATATGTGGGAAGCAGGGAAGCAATCATCGTAGCTTCCAAACATTTCTCGAAAGTGTCGAAGACGAAGACCACTGGCGCGAAAGTCGTGCCAATTATCAAAATTTTAGTAACAGAAATAGTCGTAATAATGACGAAAGAAATGACGGCGATGGATTTCGCGTCAATATGATACAAAGAGGAAGAGGTAGAGGAAGAGGAAGTTATATAGGACGCGGTAGAGGGTACACCGCACAAAATAATAACGATGCGGGAAACTGATTTCCGCGAACGTTGCGGGCCAAACGGAAGCGGACAGTACATACCGGCCCCGATTTAAGAAAAGTTACCGAACTGACAGTAATGTTATAAGACAGGTTAGAGACAGGTATGGAACGACGCAACGTGTCGTTGCGGGCCAAGCGCCAGGTGCGAGCGCTAGTGAGTCATCTGCGCCGCGCAGAGTGCTAAATGTTAACAGGCGAGTGAAGCATCAGAGGGCAACGGCCCAGCCTAGCAGAACAGCTGTTCAGAGAGAAGCTGCTAGCAATGCGGCAGCATTAGATACGAACACTGCCGTAAGAACTGGTGCATACATTACGAGAGGTAATTCCGTGGCGAAGGAAATAGTAGATGAAACTGTGGATACACAGAGAGGTGCGATTAGCAGTGTTAGCAATAAAGTAAATGGCGAGAAAGAACTAGCAGAAGTAACTAATTGGTGTGTGCAGATCGACGATCCATACAAGGGCCTCAAGCAATGTGAGTGGGAAGATTTTAAGAAGGAGTATGAGGCAAGGAGGTTAATTAGTGAAAAGGGAGATAATAGGGACGTCGATAAGGTGACGTGGCCCAAATTGGAAGAGGAGAGATTAAATAGCGCCTCGCAAAGTATGCGTGCTGCCGATGGGACAATGATTAAAGATAGGAAGGAATTGGAGGATGAAATCCTAAGCATTGACGAGGAAGTAACTTCTGTTAACGATCCGCCAACAGTACGAGCTGCTACCGAAAGGCACCTTGAGGAAGAGGCAGGTAATTACCTGAAAGTAATTGAAGTCCACGAGGATTACACTAAATATGAAGTAACAGTAGATGTGAGTAAAACTGATAATGAGAACGTTTTGTCAAAAGAAGATATTGAGTTAAAATCAAAACCTGACGAAAATGCAGAAGAAGAACTTAGTGCCTGTCTCAGAAAAGCTTTTATATTAGAACCTGAAAGCGATCCAGAATGGTCGGATTCTGATAGTTCAGATGACGAATATTTCGGTACTAGTGAAAATAATGGAAATACAGTTAATTGCGATATTGTATATATTGATGACAAAGTTTCAAAACAAAATCCAGATGTTGAGACTGAACAAAGAAAGAAGGAACCACCTGACGACTCAGTGTTTATTTTGCAAAGAGTTCAAGTAATTAATGACTTTGAACTCCCGGAACCAAAGAAACCGCCAGATATAGGTGGGGTGAATGTTAAAAGCATATCTTGGGACGATGTTATCGTCGACCCGGATTTGCTTAGGGAAGAACACAACAATGAAAAACATTCGACGATGAAAAAAACTGTCATACCAGTTGAAATTTATAATGTGAAATTGCAGGTACTTCTTGATACTGGATCTCAGATAAGCGCAATCTCCCAGTCGTTTTTCGAACACATTTGTGATGAGCCTGGAATAGTAATTATGTCAGTGACGGGTATAAAAATTGTTGGTGCTACTGGCAAGACTAGCAAGCCGGTAAAGAACCAGATTTTGGTTGAATTTAGTATAAAAGGACAAAAGTTTGAACACGATTTTTTGGTTGTGCCAGGCTTGAGTACTGAAATGATTCTGGGAATAGATTGGTTAGATAAAGAAAAGGTTATTATTGATTGTAGCCAGGAAGTGATCAAAATTAATAGTGCATCTAGGAATTTAGAATTAAAATTTGAGGAATATGGGAAGGTGTTCGATTCAGAAATTGATTCTTTATTGTTGGAGATCGACCAAGGGAATGATGGTTTGACAAACAAGTATGAGGTGTACCATGTCCAGAGGTTAATAAATGAGAGTGACAAGCAGGGGCATAATTTTAAAGAAATTGTGGAATATTTGAAGGAGATATCTCCCGAACAGAAAACAGAATTGCTTGATATTTTAGAAAGTAACAGCACCGTATTTTCGGACAAACCTGGCTTAGTTAAGAACTTTGAATGCCAGATTGAGACAATAGAGCATAAACCTTTCTTTGTAAGACCGTTTTCGGTACCCATATCAAAGAGGCAGGCTGTGCAAGTGGAAACAGATAAAATGATAGAATTCGGTGTTATCGAACGGAGTAACAGCGAATATAATAGTCCCCTTATCACCGTGAACAAAAGGGATGGGGGAGTAAGAATAGTAATTGACGCCAGGACTTTGAACAAAATTGTAAAAAAGGAAATAGACAGACCTGAAAATCTGGACGAAATGCTCCAAAAATTTTATAACGTGAAGTATTTAACCAGTCTGGACATGACCGCCGGATACTGGCAAATTCCTTTGAGCAAAGAATCCCGTAAATATACCGCTTTTGTATTTGCCGGGAAATGCTATCAGTATAAAGTAGTACCATTTGGGCTTAGCACTTCGGTGGCAGTATTTATTAGGGCACTGGATTTTGTATTAGGGAGAGAATTGAGTTCCCGGCTAACCATTTATGTAGATGATTTACTGATTGCTACAGAAGAATGGCAAGAGCATTGCGAATTATTGCAGAAAGTTTTTGTTGCTCTACAAACAGGTGGCATGACGCTTAAGTGGAAGAAATGTGAATTTGTGAAGTCGGAAATAAAGTTTCTGGGGCACATTATTACTACGACCGGTATTGGCAAGGACCCGGAAAAGTTAAGTGCTATAGCAGAGTGTCCAGCTCCTAGAAATAGAAAACAGTTGAAAGCCTTTTTGGGTTTATGTGGGTTCTATAGAAAATTCGTCGAGGGGCAAGTTTTTAATAGTCCTCATTTGAATAATCTACTTAAGAAAAATAGTGCTTTCTGTGGACTGAAGGGTGCACGAGAGATTTTGAAAATTTAAAAAGTGAACTTTTGAATGACAAAATTTTGCATCACCCCATACTGTCAAAACCTTTCCATATGAGTACTGACAGCAGTGCTTATGGAATTGGTATAGAAGTTTTCCAAGAAATCTGTGGTGGCAAAGAAGTCGAACACAGGACTATCCCGTTTGCAAGTAGAACTCTAACAAAATACGAGAGAAACTACACTATATCGGAAAAGGAAGCTTTAGCCATTATATGGGTGTTAAAGAAATTCAGAAATTATCTGTGGGGCCATAAGCTCATCAAACATACTGACCACAAAGCTTTAACTTTTCTTAAGGATTGTCGTTTACTTAATGGCAGGCTAACTCGTTGGGCTTTGTACCTGCAACAATTTGATTATGAGATTTGCTATGTTAAGGGTACTGAGAATTATGTGGCAGATGCTTTATCTCGATTGCCTAATGGTATGAGTGAAGTGCCCAATGAAAATGGTGAAGAGGGTACTTTTCAGATAAGGTATATGAAAGAGGTTTCAGGAAAAAGGAAAATTGAACAAATATGTAAAAATATGAGATACCATCAGAATGAGGATCCGACATGGAAATATGTGAAAGTAAATTTTGACAGTGTGCAGTATCCTCAAATTAAAAAGTATTACAAAATCTTTAAAGACATTTTATATAGAAGGAAAGATTTAGCCACTGAGGAATGGAGAGTATGTTGGCCACACCAGTTCGATACCGAGGTCATAGACTATTTTCATTTAGCATTGGGACATAGTGGTGCAAAGAAATGTTTAGATAAATTGAATAATGTAGTAGTGATTGCTGGTAGTGTCAGTAAGAAGGTAAAGGAACGAATTCAGTCATGTGATGTCTGTCAAAGGGCCAAAGTACCAAACAGAACTAATAGAGGTCCAATGCAAAGTACATTACCTGAAGACACCCTAGAATTATTATCAGTAGATTTATATGGTCCCCTCCCAAAGACTTCGGGAAATTGTGCATATATTTTAGTAATTTTGGAAGTATTCTCAAAGTTTGTGAAATTATACCCCTTGAAAAGAGCAACAGCAAAAGCTGTATTTAGTAGGATGATCGAATACTTCAGAGCCATTGGGAAACCCAAAGCAGTACTATCTGAAAATGGACCCCAGTTCATATCCAAAATTTGGAAAGAAGGAATGGAGCGAAATGGTGTGGAGGTTAAATATATATCAGCTTATCATCCTGCTAGCAACCCGGTTGAAAGGTACATGCGAGAAATCGGAAATTGTGTAGAACTTACTGCAGTCATAACCATAGGGCCTGGGGCATGTTTATATCGGACTTTGAGAATGTCTTGAACACCTTACATCATGAATCTACTGGGTTCCCACCGGAAGAAATTTTGTTAGGCAGCAGAAGTAAAAGTTTAATTGAGAAAAAACTAGAGTTTCTGCCTTGTACAAGCTTGGGGTTGAGTCAAAAGAAAGAATTAGTCAGAAAAAGGGCAAAGCAAATAGCTGAATCTAGATCTAAAAGACATGATAAAAATCTGAAAGTGTCAAAATTTAAAACTGGAGATCATGTTCTTTTAAAAACCCACGAAAAATCTAGTGAACTGAACCATGAAATTTCCAAATTTAAATATATTTATAATGGACCGTATGTAATACAGAACATTCCACACGATAATGCTTACTACCTGATCTACCCAAAATCCAAAAGACCTTTAGGTGTAAGAAAGGTTGTGGACCTGAAACTGTATGTTCCTAGAAGTGAGTGAACTAAGTACAATCAGAAAACAATTTACAGTAAATATGCCATATATTATGCTGAAGCTAATTTATGCCAAATGTAACAAACCTTTGTAACATAGGTAGACCAATATCAGTGTACTAATGTAATTATGTGAGTTTCAGATTACCAATTGTACTATAAATGTAATGAGGTATGGAGAAAAAGGGCTGAAAAGAAAGGATAAATGCTGTCAGCCAGATAAAAGATGAGACTGTCAAAAATGAAAGTGGGCAGTGTATGAGTCATAATATAATGGACTGCCAAACACCAAAGAGGGCAGATAAATAGTCAAAGGAGAATTGTAAGTGTGATACAGGAGATGTGACAATATGAGGTGAAAAGGACTGCCCAAATCTGAATAATAGGCAGCAAATGTGTGTACTAATTTTCAAAATATTATTGTGTGTTTTTTTTAGTAAATAAGGAAATGGACTGCCATTCAATGCAAGCAGCAACAAATTGTTTTATAGTGTATATAGACATTTCTATTTGATTTTGTAAATAAGTGTTTGTGTTCCAAATTTGGTTTTTATTTATCTGAGAAATTGAACAATGATGAGTAGTTTGCTACTTAAATAATGTTGTGATAGGAGGTTGGACTGTGCCAAAGGCACTTAAGCAAACGATAGGTAAATGTTCTTGATATGTTAAAAAATTATAGACTTATGTAAAGTGAGTGGAAGGAAGTTTGTGGTATAAAATTTTTTGATGGGACAATCACACCAAGATTCAGAACCACTGTATAAATATAAAGTTCAGTGTTCCCATCAAATTTACACTTAGTGAAATTTAATGGAAACAGGGGCATGTGTAACAACACTAACGTTATCCTACTGTATATGTAATAAATTTTTTTTCTTCTGAATTTCGATAAATTAGTATAATCGATATTCTGGTTTCCTTTCTTTTTTGTTTCATGACATTATGTTGAAGAAGCTATAAACAATTTTCGATGTGTATGTTTCTCGTCCATTCTAACGTGTATTTGCACTTTGGACTTGCTTGACGTATCCTTGTTGTTACTGAGTGGGTGAAAGTCTGATTTTGCCTCCATTCAGGTACACGCGGTCAACATATTTACTAAAATCCTTTCTTATAAGGTGAAGCCCGTCAACTTATCATAATACAGGCTTTAAAGAGTTAACGTGCGCCCGAGCGTAGGCGTTACAAGCCTACTTACACATGGAGTGGCGCGACACACCTCTCCTCCAAAGAAAATGTTCAAAGCCACACCCTTAGCCGGTGAAGTCAGGGCGACGATCCTTTGGGCCTGTGAAGGCGTTATTCTGTTTGATGTTCTAGCTCATGGTGCAAAGATCAACTTTGAAGTGTACTGTGCTGCCCTCAGGAAATTGAAGAAACGACCTCAGCATGTTCATCGCCACAAAAATGGAAACGATCTTCTTCTCCATGACAGGTCTGTGCACCCGAGAGGAGCTGACAAAACTTAACTGGACTTTTCTTCCTCAACCACCCTACAGCCCGGATATCTCATCTTCTGACTTCAATCTGTTTGGTCCAACAAAGGATGCATACCACAGACGGAGCGAGGTGGCGCAGTAGTTAGCACACTGGATTCGCATTCGGGAGGACGACGGTTCAATCCCGCATCCGGCCATCCTGATTTAGGTTTTCCGTGATTTCCCTATATCGCTCCAGGCAAATGCAGGGATGGTTCCTTTGAAAGGGCACTGCCGACTTCCTTCCCCATCCTTCCCTAATCCGATGAGACCGATGACCTAGCTGTTTGGTCTCTTCCCCCAGACAACCAACCCAACCAACCAACCATTCCACGGGAATCAGTACGTGGATGATGGGGAGGTTACTGATGCAGCAAGGCGTTGGCTCCGGCCCTCCCAGTAAGGTGGCGTTAGGCCATCGCACTGAACTGAGATTATGTTGAAAATTAGGGTTTTGTAGCCAAAAGCGTGGGGAATAATGTGGTGTATTGCAATCCTGAATAAAACCAACATGATTTCAGAAAAAAATATGTTGTATTACTTGTTAGACGTCCCTCATTTTTCAGGTTAGTAGTTGTCAGTTTTCCTGTTCTCTGTATTTCTCAATCTCAGACGGATCCTGTGATTAATTGTTATTCATGTACGAGTTAGCGGAGTACTTTATAATAAACTGGGGTTAATTTAGACCATTATCTCGTTTAATAGTTAGATGATCCCCATTTATTCTCTGTTGTGAACTGCAACACCCATGTCTCGTTTGCTAGGCCCATCCTTTTACTACCACTAATCCACTGTGCTATAAATTTTATTAGCGCATATGAGCCCGTGTGAAGTGATCGGACAGTCGGTCGGTCCAGCCAATGGTGATCGTTTTTTGTCAGTAGTTCAGTTGACGCCTTACAAACTCTACAGCACAATGTTACGTCACGGACGCCCTCATGTGTTTCTTCTGATGCGACAGTACCGTAATGCCGTTTTTCCACAGGACAACGCTCGTCCACACATTGCACATGCCTCTTTGAAGTGCCTGCGTGTGGCTGAGATACTCCCGTGGCCAGCAGGATCCCCGTATCTGCATTCAATAGAACATGTGTGAGACCACATCAGACATCAACTTTGTCCCAATGGTAGTATCCATTATATCAAGGGCTATTTACAGCAGAGAGACTGAAATATGCCATTGTCAAACAGATAGACAGGAGCGATATCAATGATTACCGACCTGTTTCACTGCTGATATTTTCCATAAATTTTGAGAAGATGGTTTGTTGTATAATGGTATCTCACCTGAGCAACAATTATACCTTGAGCAAATCGCTGTTTAGATTTCAGATGAGTTGCTTTACTGAGAATACCATTTACGTGTTCACTCACCAGATTTTACAAGCAGCAAATAATAAAAACCAGTTAGTATTTTCTGTGACCTATCTAAGGCACTTGACTTTGTGAATCATGGTATTCTTATAGATAAATGGAAGTTTTGTGGAACTGATGGTGTAGCCAACAAGTGGATAATATCGTATCTTACCAAAGAATGCAGAGAGTTGTACTTCGTAATTCAACCGATGCAGTCTTGGGACGTTATTGTGATTGGGGAGAAATCCCCAAGGCTCGATCTTAGGCTCACTATTGTTCCTCATACATGTAAACGATTTTCTGCCTAGTATACAACAGGCAGAATTAGTTCTTTTTTCAGATGATACTAGTATTGTAATCAGTCAAAGCATAGTTACAGAAAACAATCTCCTTAAAAGTATCAACGACTGGTTATCTGAGAATGGTTTGACCCGCTATTTAAAAAAAGTAAAATAAAATGAAAAACAAAAAGTGGTGGAAACTTTAAAATTCTTAGGGATCCGTATGATGAGAATTAAACTGGAAAAGCAGATTTTGGAACCCCTAAAACAACTTAGTTCAGCCAATTTGCTCTTAGAATCATTGCAAATCTTGAGGAGAGACGAATCACTAAACTGACATATTTGGCACATTTTCGTTCAGTAATTTCATACAGAATAACGCTCTGCGGAAACTCATCTTTAAGAAAAGGAGTCTTCATTGCTCACAGACGTGCTGTAAGACTAATATGTGGTGCTTGCCCACAGTCACCTTGCAGACATCTGTTTAAGGAGTTGCCCATTCTGAGTACTGCTTCACAGTACATTTATTCCCTCATGAAGTTTGTTGTAAATAATCCATCGCAGTTCAAAAGGGACAGCGATATACACAATTACAATACAAGAAGGAAAAATGACATTCATTACAGGGCATTGGGATTGTCTAGCACAAAAAGGAGCACGCAAGTTGCAGATAAAATTTTTTAAAACTTACCCAGTGATATAATATACCCAACGAACAGCAAAGTGCAGTTTCAAAACAAGCTGAAAAGGTTTCTCCTTGACAACCCCTTCCATTCCATAGAAGAATTTCTCTTATTGTAATGTGTAAAATTTGGGGGCGGGGGGGGGGGGGTAGGAATTAGTAACTCACATCAGTGTATTAAAAAAAAAGTTATAAATGTTCAACATATTACGATAATTACAAATTAATTTGCGATGTGCTTGTAAAATGACGCGTTCCACATCATTACGATTTATCGTGCAAAACCATCCATGGAACATGAAACTAACAAACAGTTGTGGACCAGTTTGCCCCAGGCTTTATGAAACCATTACCAATCATACCAAGGCTTGCATCCAGACCACAGGGGGGCTTAGCGCCATAGTGACAAATGGGCAAATACTGCCGTGTTCTTTGCAAATACCACTTGATATTGTGATTCCTCCACTAACCCGTCAAGTTTTTTTTCCGTTTCCTCCTCCACTTCTTGTTGCTTCACTTTTTCTAACAGGCAGCGCATATTCAGTGTTAAAATACTTCTCTTTTTCAGAAACACCCTTCTTGCTATAACCATTCTGCATTTTACATGCTCTCTACTTCGGCCATCGTCTGTTATTACGACAATCGTTCCGAAAGCAATGTCTCCTATTTTTATTCATGGAAACTACAGGAGCTAGAGGTGGTATAAAAGAAAATCATTCGATTAGGCACGCCTATATTCCTGAAACTAGTAGACATATACAATGAATCTTGTTTTTTGATGAATGAGAAACTTAAAAAAAATTTTCCATACATTTTCACAGGTATTCAATATGCTCCCTCGAGATGCACGGCATATGTCAATGCGGAATTCAAATAGTTCCCACAATGGAGCAAGCATGTCTTCAATTACAGCTTCCAGAGCTGCTGTTATGTGGTGTCTCAGTTCATTCATGTTTTGGTAATGGAGGCTCATACACTGAGACTTTTATAAAACCCCACAAGAAATAAGCACACACGGTCAGGTCCGATGACCTTGGAGGCCAGTAATATAAGCATTTCGTCCAGTGCGACCGATGGATCGTTCAGTAAGTCCTTGATTTAAAAATTCCCGCACTTTCAGATGCCAGTGTGGCGTTGCCCCAATCTTTTCGTAAATGAAGTCGTTCGAACCAGTCTCCAACCATGGGAAAAGAAAGTTCTCAAGCATATCGAGATATGTGCTTCCTTTAACAATGTCCTCGGCAAAGAGAAATGGACCATACACAAGACACATTAAATTTTGAAGAGTCCCTCTCATGTTGTACAACTTCATATGGTTGTTCCGTACCCCATACTTTCACATTATGACGGTTTACCTTTCCATTTAAATGGAATGTTGCCTCGTCACTAAACACTAAACGTGGAAGAAAACTGTCATCCTCCAGCTTACCAAGAACGAAATTACAGAACTCCACAGGTTGCTGTCTGTCACCTTCACGAAGGGCTTGCAGTAGCTGAATTTTATATGGTTTCACGTGTAAACGTCGACAGAACACACCCCAGACGGATATCGGGGGCATGTTGAGCTGTCGAGCTGCACGGCGAACGGATTTCTGCGGACTCCTTGTGAAACTATGGCGGATGCGTTCGACGTCAGTGCCAGACACTCGGGAAAAATCCGCCGATTTTCCTTCACACAAAAAACCTGTTTCTCGGAATTGTTCATGCTACCGTCTAATGCTCGATGCTGTAGGAGGATCCACACCATACCTAGTACGAAAGTCACGCTGAATAGTCATTAGTGACCCGCACTGCGCAAAACTTAGAACACAGAACGCTTTTGGTTGTCCCGACACCATTTTTAATAGACCTGAAGTGGGCACAACTACTGCTACCTGGTGGGAACCACGTAAAACACGTGAGCTTGCTCTTTCCAACCGTATGTCCTTCACACACGTATCTCAAATAACATAATAATTGTGATTATTTTAAATCGGATGATTTTTTTTATATACCCTGTATATAAATCATAACAGTACAGCTAAATAGAGCAATATTTCAGCTACAGACTGTCATTTTTCCACATAGCCAGCACCATTCGTTATGCACTTTTGCCAACGATGAACCAGAGCCTGCATGCTGCGCTTCTAAAAGTCGGAACCAGCTATGGCTAACCACTTCCTTACAGCTTTGACAACAGCATCTGAGTATTGAAAATGTTCGCTGCATAGTCTATCTTTCAGAGACCCAAAGAGTTGGAAATCTGAAGGCACTAAGCCTGGACTGTACGGTGGATGTGGTAAGACAGTCCAGCCCAATTCTGCAACCAATTGCGTGGTCGCTGAACTGGTGCAGGGCCTAGCGTTATCGTGTTGCAGGTGAAAGCTGGTCTTCTTCTCTGGCCTTACCCTGGAAATTCGGTCTTTCAGCTTAGTCAGTGTCGTCTTGTAGCGTGCTGAATTGATAGTTTCTCCACGCTCCAGGACATCCAAAAGAACCACGGGCTGGATACCCCAGAAGACTGTGCACATCAATTTGCCTGCAGACGGCTGTGCTTGAATTTCTTCTTTGGCTGATAATTCACATGTTACAATTACGTGGACTGTCTTTTGGATTCCGGCACGTGGTAGTGACACCACGTCTCATTTCCGATGACGATGCTATTTAGAAAATTGTCACCTTCAGCTTCATGTTTGTCCAGCAGGTGCTGACTAATTTCCATTCAATGAGTTTCTTGATCTTCGGCAAGCATCCGCAGGGCCCATCTCGTACAGATTTTGCGATAACCGAAATGTTCCAACATTATTTCCACGGCATTACAGCCGACATTCGGCCTAGCACACAATTCTCTGGTCGCTATCAGCCGATCAGCACGAATGCACTGATCAAGACCCTCTTCATTGCGAGGGATGACAGCTGTGCAGGGTCGACTGGGTTGTGATTTGTCATGCGCACCCTTTTCACCACCTCGAAAATTCCGTACCCATCGCCTCACTTTGCTCACGCCTATTGTCTCCATACATCTTTACAAGCGTAATGGATTTCAATCGGCGCAGTTTTTTTAGCAGTGTTTTATGCGCACGTCCATATTAGACTCCATTTTGGAACAGTTCTCTGCTGGCGCCAACTAATGCAGAACAACGAAACCACCAGCAAATGAAAGAGGAAGGTTTAAGCATTAACACTACACCAGTAACATCTGGCTCGGACATCCAAAATGTGCACACAAAAAGAATAGGAGGCATTACTTTCGGAACGACCATCCAAACAAAATTCATCTACTACTTTCACTGTCTCATGTCCTAACCTAAGTCCCTCACCATCAGCTCATTAAATTCGACTACATGGTATTGACCTTGTTTTATTTTGTTGACGTTCATCTTTCAAACTGTTTTCAAGACATACCTACTTCCTCCAACTGCTCTTCAGAGTCCTTTTACCGTCTCTGACAAAATTGCATTGTCATTAGAAAAGCACTAAGTTTTAATTTCACCTCCCTGAACATTAAATCCCCGTGATTTTACGTACACGAAAATGGAACAACGATAAAAATTATGACTACGAAGATGAAGGCTCTCTTTCTTCGGTGATGAAATGTGACCACACCTTTTGAAACACGGTGAAGAAACCTGTGGCTCCACAAGGAAGCAGGAAGACGCAGCATCGTAAGCAGCCTGGCGGAGACACATCCTTTTACCACCAGCAGAAGCTTCACTCTCTGAGTCAGTTCCTTGCAGCGACTTCCGCACGAACTAAGACGGAAAAAATCACAAAAAACTGGCAATAACTTGAGAGAAAAGTAACGCAACTGACACGAAGGTTGAGCAGATTGTCTTTTTTGTACTTTTCAGAAGCATCAATGCACAGAAACACGAAGAAGAAAAAAAGAATATAATGAAACTAATTGGTGGCTGTAAAGGCCCCTGTAATCGATCAAACGTGCTTGACAAAATCGCTCATATCCAAACACGGATTTACCAAGCAAGCTTGTACACGTTCAAACAACGTTTGTCAATTTAACCACACTTTGAAACAGACGCAATTAGTGTTCGCGTGTATTTTGAGCGTAGTGAGTGCGGCCACAAATGCAGACAAAGCAGTCCTGTCATTGACTTTGGCACTGTGTAAAGAAGAAGATGAAGAAGAGGAAGAAGAAGAAGATTCTGGCGCAGGGAATGGCTTAAAGTAAGAGTTTACCCATGAAAATATGCTAAAGGAAATATTACTTTCGGAATCCGATTATTACATCGACTTTCTTCGAAACGACAATGAAACTTTTTAAATCTTATTAAGTCCTACCTAAAAGAGCAAACTTGCCTGTCAAGATTGCTCTTGTCTAGCCACAGATGTTTCAAACAAGCTCGTACGCGTTCTAAGGAGGTCGTCAATTTAACCTTGCTTTTGAAGCAGACACTTTTAGTGTATGCTCTATTTTGGAAATAGTGGGAATGGCGTCAAACGCAGATAAAACATTTCTAACATTTCCTCTGGCTCTGTGTTTAAAGAAGAAGAGGAAGAAAATAAAGACACTGGTCCAGGGTACGGTTTAAAATGAGAAATACGCAACAAGAAACCTGTTAATGAAAAACTCAGAACCTAATGGTTACACCAACTTTCTGCGGAGGGACAGTGAAACGTTTAATAACTTACTTACTGTTACTTCATCCTCTCTTGGTCGTCTAAAGACAGGTCATTAAAATACCGCAACGTGAGAACATATCGACCGTGGAAGAACCAAAGAACTTCGATTTCTTTTATTTCATTACATTACGCTTGTATGTCGCTGTTTGCGTAAAATATTGATTTTATTCATAACCTCTCCATGCTTAATACATGGCTGAGAAAGATGACGTACATCTACCTTTTTGGTAATTGCCAGTGCTATTTTGTTTTTATACTTCATCATAGATTTCATAGTAGTGGAAACTCACGATGTAATGCGGTAAATCATAATAAAATTATTTTTCAGTTAACATATTCGGCGAAACGTCGACACGAACAACTTCCGCCATCTTTTCAAACTTTCTCTCAATCAAAATTTCTCTCAAACACGTCAAACACCATCTCTGCTTGACACACACGTCAAACTGCACCGTACACGGTCAAGTATTAGGCAAGCATAGTTAAGTTTGACAAAATGTTTGATCGTTTACGGGGGCCTTAAGATCCACCTGTTATGCAAAGCACTGTTCTTTTTCATACAGATCTAAACACGTTTCAACACATTTATGCCATCGGCACTTGCTTTACTTTATAGAAATCTGTGAATGTGAACATGTTTTAAGCGGTAACTACTCTAAGCCTAAAAACACTCGTTGTTTGCTTTTGCCATTTCCCCACTTTTTCATTGTAGGGTTATACAGAGCCCTTTGCACATTATATGGTATTGGTAGCTTGCCATCTGCGAGTTTATATCTAAACGTAATGTTGTTGTGTAAAAATATTTCGCACCTGTGTCTGCGATAACTTATATTTAGCTTTGGCAAATCCTTTTGCGTGTGATTTATTGAGAACAACACACCAGTACTACATTCCGTCTGTAAATAACATTATTCTATTTGCCAAAACACAGTTTAAGAGTTGTTGTTGGATGTTCAACCCCAGTTGGCGTTCACTTGTTCTCAAATGAGATTGGCGCCAAAGATACACACACACACACACACACACACACACACACACACACACACACACACACACATACATATGCACAGAAAGAGAGAGAGAGAGAGAGAGAGAGAGAAGGAGACCGTAAACAAAACTCAAAAGTTGGCAGCAAACTCACGCGAGAATAAGCGAACGCCAACTCGAACTGGACACACAACAGTAACACCGCTTACACTGTGTTTTGGCGTAAGTGAAGTGTTATTTGAAAACAGAGCGCTAAAAATGTGTTTAGTACTTCTGTGTGGTTCTGAATAACTCATGGGAGCGCAGATGAAAAAGGATTTGCCAAAGCTATACGTAAGTTGCAGCAGATCTAGGCATGAAATATCTTCAACATTCAGTTACGTTTAGATACAAGCTGATATGTTAACTCGCCATCCAAATTCGCATTAACATCTTTTGGTTGCACGTGACAAGCTTCCAGTAACAGGTACTGCACAATGGGTCCTTCATAAACCTATAATGTAATATTAAGGTCATGACAACAACAACAAAATTTGTAGATTAATTATCACTTATAACAAGTGCACATTTTACAGATTTGAATAAAGAAAACCCACTGATGGTGGCGCAAAGGTGCTGACACAAGTTTGGGTCTATATGGTAAAATAGTGTTTTATACAACAGACAGACGTTATGTCCAGTAATTTCAACTGCAGGCACAACTAGCACAAGAGTATAAAACCCAAATGATGAGTATAATGAAACAAGTAACTTAAAGTCAACAGTTCTGGATTTAAATACAGTGCATGAAAGATTCCACAATGGGAGGCGAGAAGATAGCAACCTCTAGGGTATTTGGAGCCGCTTGAAGTAGATCTTCCTCAGTCTAGTATATGGGAAAAGCTGGCAGCGCAGCGAGGGAATTAAGAGGGAGTTGAATCAGTCTTGGATCCAACAGTCGCACGTCTATTGGCGTCTGTCTCGAGTTCTTTGGCCAACGTTCGTCTGATGATTTTACTAACATTTCGCCAGGACGAGTGGCTGGAATTTTCAAAGCTTCACCCTCCAAGTTCACCATCGGGAGAAGCTTCGACAATGCTAGCCACTCGTGCTGGCGATACGTCAGTAAAATCATCAGACGAACGTCGGCCGAAGAACCCGAGGCAAAAGCCAATAGGTAGTTTGTCAACAAGTGGCCACGAAAGCCTTAACAATTTTGTAGTCACACAGGATGTTCGTGTGACAAATCGCGCATGCTCAAAAGTGAACGTATGAATGTGTGTTGGGTCTTTCCCACATGTGTCTGTCGAATTTTTATTTGCAGCGAGAAGGATCACACGAGCTCCAACTTGAGTTTGTTAGATCGTTGTTTACTCCTACTATAAAGTAACAGGTGTTCATTCACCATTCAATCACTGCTTTCCTCAGTTGCTACTTCAATTACACTTTATGACATGGATAAGAAAAAATTCTGTTTTTTTTCCAACTGAATCTTTTATTTTTGTCTAGTACATATGTTATTCCTATTCGTGTTAGACGTCATTACTGGTCTGTAACACAAACAAAATTATTTAATTTTTCATCTTTTGATAGGAGATCTGTAGTGATTCTTGGCAGTCTATACAAAATATTTATTTACTGCCACGCAGTTCTTACGCAGAATTCTGACTACACGTATCACAAAGGCCTTTGCTAATCCTTAACAAATTACAGTTCACTGGGTCGTGCGCGATGTCATTATTCCGAAACGCTGTGTGTTAATTTCTTGCTATTACTGACAATTCTATATAAGAACTGACGTTCAGCTTTGTATGTTTAGTCTTAATTTAGAGCGTACTCACAGAAATACTTCAAAACTATTCAAGTAGACTTATTTCAAAGAGCTTATAATTACGTAACTTTAGTTAATAACTTACTGTAATTAACACATATTTATTTCTATGTCTAAGTAATTCATATACGATTTTAAATAGTAATTAATTGCGTTCTTCTTTTTTAAAACTGGATTTAAGAAGTACCTGTTGACACGTTTTTATGTAACCACTGAAATAGTTGAGTAAAAAATACTTCCAAGTTATTTCATATTACGTAAAATCAAACACATTTCTATAACACGAAACAATTTAAATATGTAGGAGTAAATGTTTCAATAAAAGTTTATTAGTGGACTCGAAACTTTTATACACGTTGCTTTGGAATTTTGAATATCAAGTCTTCTATAAAATAAAAGTTACCTACACCACAGAAACCAGTGAAACATACATTAACGGCTCAATAAAAAGTATTTCGAAAACATAGTCTTTGAATTAATTTCGATAGATACTAAGCAGCTGTTGTCTGGAATTGCGAAAAGGGTAAAATGTTGTATTTATTTACTCTTGCAGTAATACCAGCGGTTGCTCCACTTTGTTACGTTTCAGTGTGCCAACATGGAATAGTGCCTCGATCGACAGTTGGCTGTAGTGAAAGCTCCTCATATGCACCTAGTGTTCATACAAATCCTGCCTATGATTTCTTCGTGTGCGATTTCGTCACGTCTTCCCATCTGCAATGAACGCCATTCTCTTAAAGGGCCACACTGGTCGCTTCGGAACATTGTAGCTGCTGCAGACTGATACCAAGCAGTCACGTGATCCTCCACGAAATGCGTAAAGCATGCCAGAGAAGTCAGTTGTATGGAACCGGTGTTATAAGATCGGTCGACGTGGGGATGTCACCGAATAGCAGAAAGCAGTTACCGTATTACTACATGCCCGTGAATACACCGTCAATGAAGTTGCCGGATATGTTTGTAAACATGCACTGCCCAACGTGTCTACGAGGAATCCTGTAGGGCTCGCACGGGGCAACTTGCTCCTGCGCAGAAACGCATCTCGTTCTGGAAATTTGTGGTAAGGCCTTATGGGACCAAACAGCTGAGGTCATCGGTCTCTAAGCTAACCTACTACTTAATCTAACTTAAACTAACTTACGCTAAGGACGACACACACACTCATGCCCGAGGGAGGACTCGAACCTCCGACGGGGGGAGCCGCGCGGGCCGTGAAAAGGCGCCCTTAAGACCACATGGCTACCCCGCGCGGCATTTTCGTTCTCAGAGCTAGGACCTCTATTCAGTTGTCTGTCACCCACTGAGCCGCGTGCTTCACCTCTTCTGAACAAAACACACTCTTCCCGCTTTGTGGGTACACTGCAGGAACGGAGGCATGTGCACTCTGGCTGCACTACAAACTTTCCCAAATGATTTTAAAGAAGGTATTCATTCTATCACATCGCATAGTGTCATTTGTCAGTTTCATGATGAACCACGTCTCATTTCGCTAATGGCCATAGTTATTGTGATATTTCTATGTTAAATAAGGTATTGCGCGAAATTCGAACAGTTTGCAATGAAAAATTGAGTTCGCAGTGATTTTGCGTTTGATGGACGTAAGGTCATCCACGGCTGCATACGAACTGTAGAAAACATATTGAATTATTCTTTAAACATGAGATCTATATGTTTCGTCAGTCTCAAGAGGATAGATTGTATGTAGTACAGTCACATCTGAAAGTGTGAACAAATAACAGAGAGAAAGTGAAATATTCGTGACATCACTCGCATCCCATTAGCGGTTCGAGATGTCAAAACCAGTTTTCGGCAGTTGGTAGAATGCAAAGTGGGGCGTATTTTGTCTTATAGTTAACTTGAGGAACTTTCTTATCTACTGAAATATACGAGTAACTACTTCAATTAAATAATTTAATTATTTTAAGCGCCATTGATGTCTGCTGAAATGAGAACTAGTATTCGTATGTAATATCATAAGCGAAGGTATTAAGAAAGCAATAGGAATTCCACTGTTAAATGGAGAGGAGAGAGCAGATAGGTGGAAAAAGAACATTGAAGGCCGCTATGAGCGGAAGTTATTGCCTCATTACGTGGTAGACGAAGAAACAGCAGCCGACAAGGATGAGATTGGCGATACAGTATTAGAATTAGAATTTAACAGAGCTTTCGACGACTTGAGATCGAATAATGCAGAAGAAATAGATAACATTCCAACAGAATTTCTAAAGTAATTAGGGGAATTCGCAACAAAATGACTATTAACGTCGGTGTCTAGAACGTATGAGATCCCTAGCGATGTACCATCAGACTTTTGGAAAAACGTCATCCACACAATTCCGAAGATAGCAAGAGCAGACAAGTTTTAGAATTATCGCACAATCAGCCTAACGGCTCATGTATCCAAGTTGCAGACAATAATAATATACAGAAGAATGTAACAAAAATTGAAGAGCACTGAGATGACGGTACTTTGGCTTTAGGAAAGGTAAATGCACCAGAGGTGGTGCAGATGGTGCGGTTTGTAATGGAAGCAAGACTGAAGAAAAATCAAGACACATTCATGGGATTTGTTGACCTGGAAAAAGCGTTCGACAATATAAAATGGTGCAAAATGTTCGAAATTTTAAGAAAAATAAGGGTAAGCCACAGGAAAAGACACACGGTATACAATATGTACAAGGACCAAGAGGGAACAATAAGACTGGAAGCCAAAACCGAAGTACTCGCATTGAAAAGGGTGTAAGACAGGAATGTAGTCTGTCCTCAACTGTTCAATCTATACATCGAAGAAGCAATGACAGAATTAAACAAGAGTAGAATTAAAACTGGAGGTGAAAGGATATGAGTGATAAGATTCGCTGATGATAGTGCTATCCTCAGTGAAAATGAAGAAGAATTGCAAGATCTAGTGACTGGAATGAAGAGTCTGACGAGTATAGAATATGGATTGAGAAGTAATTTAAGAAAGACTAAAGTAATGAGAAGTGGCAAAAATGACAACAGCAAGAAACTTTCCATCAGGATTGGTTAAAATGGCTCTAAGCACTATGGCACTTAACATCTGAGGTCATCAGTCCCCTAGACTTAGAACTACTTAAACCTAACTAAGGACATCACACACATCCACGCCCGAGGCAGGATTCGAACCTGCGACCGGAGCAGCAGCGCGGTTCCGAACTGAAGTGCCTAGAACCGCCCGGCCACAACGGCCGGCGACTTCAGGATTGGTGATAACGAAGTAGAAGAAGTTAAAGAATTCTGCTACCTAGGCAGCAAAATAACCCATGATGGACGGGACAAGGAGGACATGAAACTGGACTAGCATTGCCAAAAAGGACATTCCTGGCCAATAGAATTTGCTAGTATCAAATATAGGCCTTAATTTGAGGAAGAAATTTCTGAGAATGTACGTTTGGAGCACAGCATTGTATGGTAGTGAAACATGGACTGTGGGAAAACCAGAACAGAAGAGAATCGAAGTATTGGGAAGTTGTGCTACAGAAGAATGTTGAACATTAGGTGGACTTATAAGGTAAGGGATGAGGAGATTTTGCACAGAATTTGAAGAGGAAAGGAAAAACGCTGACAAGAAGAAGGGACAGGATGATGGGACATCTGTTAAGATGTCAGGGAATGACTTCCATGATACTAGAGAGAGCTGTAGAGGAAGACATGGAGTCGGAAACACCCAGAAAAATACTGTGGACATAGGTTGCAGCTGCTACTCTGAGATGAAATGATTGGCACAGGAGAGGAATTCGTGGTGGCCGCATAAAATTAGTCATCAGTCAGATGAATTTAAAAAAGTGAAGGAATCATACTTTTATTTTTATACCGATTGTGAAGTTTTCATATACTAATTTCTTACCCGTAGACTGTATACCGCTTCAGGATTCTGTTGCAACTATAATTGCGTTAGCATGTTAGTGAGCTGTTTTTCGACAAAAGAAGTTAATTTTAATGTGAAAAGAAAAGAAAGCAAAAAAGTTGAACCAAACAGGAGAAAATACATCGCTGCTTCTGCTGCAATTTTAGCGTAATTTTTAGCGCCTTTTCTTATTAATACTAAACGGTATATTTGTCAAATTGTTGGTCGTTCTGGCACAAGCTGTTAATTCGATCGTTTGCAGAACCGCTAGCTATAGCCTAGAGGTCCTGCGAGATGGGCGTTTATGTGAAGGTCTCAGCTGTTGGAACTACTCCTTCCCTGCCGCGCTGCACCATTAGGGATGGCGGTTATCGCTCAAACAACCGGTTGTCGGTTATATCCTTTTGTTTCTCAACGTCAGTTCAACCCGACTACTAAAACTGCTCAAAATAACCAGCTTCTGAAGTAACCGTTTCTTTTAAAACTGCTCAAAATAACCAGCTTCTGAAGTAACTGATTTTCGGGTTTTTATTCCTCCTGTAATACACGCAGAAATCGAACAAAGATTGAAATGTTTATACTCCCTCAGTTTTCAGATACAGATAATCAAAACATTAAATTAAATAGGCAAGGACAAGAAAACTCCACCCATCCACCATTCGCTGTCTCTCTCTCTTTTTTTTTTTTTTTTTTTTTTTTTTAATCGATAAGTCATTCACTACTGCAGAAAATTCCTAGTGTTCTCCTAATGATTCCAGTTTTTTAGAATTCTCTTCAAAAATCATGTTGTAAAGAGGGATCACACCACTATTTCAGCATTACGAATATCAGTGGTTAAGGGTGAAAACTGAGGTTGAAGAACGCTGTTTTTCGTCGTAATTTGTCTGTTTTCAAGCATTCGAGTAGATAAAGGCATATTATGTAGATTCAGGCAGCTGACCAGCTACTTTCTGTTTTTGCCGTAAACTATGTATAATTTTGTTTAAGTTATAATGTCGCAAGTTTGTTTTGGCTGCACCCCTTTTTAATCTTTTAAAGCAAACGGAGCGTCATACTTCATTGATACAGCTCTTCATAAAATACTTCTAGACTGGGAATGTGCCATTCTGTAATGCATCTGACTTGCAAAGATGGCAGTGAGAACCGTAAAACTAGATGGGGCAAGCCTTACATACAGCATGTGCATGTGTGACATCTAATAGACCACATCACTTGGTGACAGATTCATTATTGTCTGAACAATCCTGTACCACTTCTTATGCCATGTGTTTGTTGCTCGTTTCTGTCAGCATTGTTATTAAAAAAGCACTGATCGCTTTTCCCACTCTCTATAATAACGGAATATTTCAAAGCAATAGAAATTTTACGAATAAAAATTACACGTATTTTAAATAAGGTTTACAGCAGTTGCCAGAAAAATGTAGACACTCTTTGATAGTTAAAATCTTTGGAACAAAATGATATATCGTCGCAATTTTGTGCGGTAGCGTAGTCCATTGATGTGAGATTTAACATCTGAACTCCATTTTTTTTTAAAGTCTCTTCGGGTTTGCTGCCGGATCCTAAAATCAACTTGACTCGATATTTCGGCGATCCAACTGGTCGCCATCATCAGGAAAATGCTGCTTCTGCTGATGAGTCCCGCTGAGAACTGACGCCAGGTTGCAAATCGACGTCCTATACAGGCCACCGTTCAGTACACGGCGCATGCGCCGCCCATCACAGTTTCTGCCTTCCAAGACAGGGAGATGGCGCCGCCCTTTCAAGGCCGCACCGAAGAAAGTTCAGTTTTGATGCGAGATAATACAGGATTCCATGTCTTGCTAAGAGGAAACCCATTGTCTCTGTTCGTTAAATTATCAGCCAACCTAGTTTCAATCGCCTCTTTATAGACACTGTTCCAAAAACCGGAAATGTTGGCAATGGGTTTCCTCTTTACTTACCAGTCGCTAGTTGCCACCATCCGACACAAATGGTGTGTGTTTTGAATACATTGATTCACCGAGCCCACGTTAGCTCTGACACCGATAGTTTGCAAACGGAACAGGAGCACCTGTAGACTGTATTTCTGAAGAATGGGTATTCGTCCATCAAGTGGAGAGAGCGGTGCAGACGTGTAAACGATGGAACAAAGAAGAGGAAGAGGCCTTTAAAACGACTCCCTATTTACCATATATTGGTAATATTTCAGTGCAAATAGGCAGAATACTAAGAAAATATAAAGTGAAAGCAATCTTTCGCCCCTCCTGCAAAAATTTCATCGCTGTTGGGATCTGTCAAAGACGATCTAGAGCTGCACAAGGCAGGTGTTTACAGGATTCCGTGTGGATGCGGCTAATCTTATATAGGACAAATGACGCGTACTGTGCAAGATCGCATTGTAGAACATCAGCGACATACTCGCCTTCTTCAGCCTTGTAAGTCTGCCATCGCCGAACACTGTATTTCCACCGGTCATGCCATGAATTACAATGAGACAAAAATTGTGGCCCATACGTCTAACTTTTGGAGTTCTATTATTAATGAACCCGTGGGAATACCGCTGTCTGGCAATGAGTCTCTTATTAATCGTGACGGCGGTTTCCAATTGTATTCGGCATGGAATCCAAGCGTCGAAAAACTTCGTGTCCTCCGTAGCCGGCGTAGTTCTGTGATGCAACCGCGGGAAGAAATCGAATTCATATCGATGCGGCGAGTTATCGCCACGGAGGGCGCGCGGCGCAGCAGAATCGGACGCTCTCAAGTAGCGCACGCGCAGCGCCAAATGAATTCACCACGCATGTGCCGGAGAGGCCTTAAATACCAGAGCTCAGGGAGTTTTCGCCAGTATCACCTGAAGGACTCTAAGCCGAAATATTATGGTAGGAAGTTGCAAACATCCGGCAGTTCGCCAGAAATTTTGTGGAACAGCGTAGTCCATTGTTCTCGCAACAGATCTTGGAGCGCGTTTTCCAGCAAATGACAGTGCAGCAATGAATGAAGTAATTTGAGCAACGCAGGGCCATATTAAAGAGGTACTGAAAGTAGAAAAAGGTGACGGAAGTACAACGGCAATGGTGTAAGGCTAGGCGCAAATTGAGACGCGTATAGCACGTGTGACGTGACACGACACCACAGCGCGACACGCACGTGCCGCACGAGTCCAGCGCATATTACGACGCGTACGCCATACGACCCTCCGAGCTGACAGAATCGAACGCGCGCGCAACCTGTTACCTTTCTCAAACGATTTTACAGAAACTATCCACTGAAAATATATGATTTTTGCCTTACTTGTAGCGCTACATGTCAGCTTCGTGACGAAGTGCCCATCACCTCGCTAATGACCATTCTTATTGTGATGTGCACATTTTAGTAAGACACTGCGCAAAACTCAAAAAGTTTGCAACGAAAATTAAGGGTCGCTATGATTTTGCGTTTGGTGCATATTACATGATACGTTGCTGCATATGAAATTTAGCTAACATGCTGAATTTATGTTTAGACTTAGGAGGAGGTCTCTATCTGCCTCCGATCTCGAGAAAATAGATTCCACGTAGCGCGCTCACTTCCGATCTCACCCCGGCGAGAATAAAATACTCGCAACATCTCTCATATCTCCTAAACCGCTCGAGACATCGAAACGAAAGTTTGGCGAATGATAGCACACTAGGTGGAGAGTGTTTTGCTAATTCTTAAACACACGGAACTTTCTTACCTATGGTGATATATCAGTACTTATACTTCCCTTTTTATTTATTTCACTCCAGTGACTGTAAGTTTTTAAGAGTTATCGACAGCTAGCGAAACAAGGGCTTCCTAGTATGAAAATAAACATGAAATTTCTTCTTTTATGTTACTGCAAACCGACACTATGTGGTTTTTCGTAAGCTATTGAGCTCTGTGGTTGCCAATTACTTGTTTAATGAGGCACTCTGTTTTGGAATTCTGACTCAATAGCTGCTGTGAGATGAGTTTGGCAAATTACACTCTGACAAAGGAAGTACAATTAAACCAGTCACCAAGAGAAATATGGCCGTTGCTCACAAACGGTGATGCTTCTTCGAATGAGAAAAGGTTAACAACTCACACAAAAAATAGATTGCCAATTCCGTTGGAATTTTGGTGGAATCCCCGTAACCCATCGTATTTTTAACACTGAGCGACTGGAATGGAAACTTACCAAAGGATTTTATTCCTTCTCTTGATCTGAGCAGTATTAAAATAATGACGAGCGTTCCTTCAGGCGGAATGATAGGCACAAGCCAGATACTGGTTACTCACCTACGGCTTGCCAAATTGACAACGTGTGATCGCGAATAAAATAGTTGTTCTTGAGAAAAATAAACAGTTGATCTGTCGCACAACACAATGGTCAGTGTATTGTGAGCAGCGGATGATGATGCGCGCGACAGGAACGCACAAGCTAGCCATGTGTGCCTCGTAAGCTGGAGTTCGAAAAACATTGTCATGAAAGTAGATCTGCCTTTGTCAGCAGCACATTTCAACAAATTAAATATATCTAATCATAACACTCTTTTAGGATATTCCTACTTTCGTAATAATACCGACCATTTTCTTCATTTGTGTAGCCTGTTGTATAATTAGTTTATTAATGCTGATAATGTGCATGCAACAATTGAAATGCTTTTTCTCATCACGGCGAACCAATTAAAACATTGTTATTTGTGACTGCTTTTCGACTGTTTCTAGCTTTCAGTGGAAATGTGATGTTCACATGCATGTAGTACAGTGTGTCGTATTAAATTATTACATCCATATCAGAGTAACCACAGTGAGACTTCTATACTTAAGGTCTTGCACGCTTTTTACCAGGAGCACAAAGGGATCACATCTGTGGAGATTATCCCTTCCTAAATTTTCGTAACAGATCGTAGTGATACCCCAGCATACTAGGCAGCGAGAAGATAACCTTGTTTTATTTTCCTACCTTGAATCTTAATCACATGATTTTATAATATTCCTTGCTCCATTATTCACTACTCTCTGTCCCTTCTTGCGATCTGAAAACATCGCGGAGGCATATGATACAATTCCAGCGGCCAATGGCTCATCAGTTACTGAAGTGTGCATTTTTCTTGACAGAAGAAAAACAAAACGAAACTATACCGATATAAATAACAGAAAAGTATAATGTACTAACGAAGGAAGCTGGAGCGTTTAAATGACGAAAAATGAAACACTACCCAAAGGCAATGAAATTTAGTACACAGTAAGGCAAAATTTATCGTATGGGCAATACTACCACTGCTGATATGCGCCGTTCCGATGTGACCATATGGCCGGGCTACTTTTCCGCTCCCCGCCTCAAATTTCCCACGGTGCTAGCGAGGCACGGGCGACGCGCGGCGCGAGAAACTGTGCCTCAAAATGAGTCCGGAACTCAGCCACCAACACGCACTACAATTTATAGTGGTCGGTATCAATTTGAAGCCGACGGCACTGTTCAGGAGGTGCATAAGAAAAGTTCTGGCCGACCAAAAACATCAACAAGTCAGGCGCTGCTGTATTGCAACATTTTGCTAGTTACCTTAAAAGTCTGTGAAGCAGCATGTATGTGAAAGCGGGATAAGTCGATCGAGCGTACATCGAGTTCTGAAGGCTGTAAAGTGGAAAGGAGACATTCCAAAATCGCTGCACGCTATGATCAAGGACGACCCAGATTGAAGGATGGAGTTCTGTGTGTGGTTTGAAGGCACACCTCGTAAGGATGAACGGTTTGCAGGAATGGTTATCTGGTCTAACGAGGCGCAATTCAAACGGAATGTACTGGTTGTATCAAAAAGAATCATGCGATTTGGCACGTCTATATTTTACGAAACTAATAAACATATAGAATGAATTTTAGTTTTTGATTAACGGAAGACTCAAAAATATTTTTTCATACCTTTTCATAGTTGTTCAGTATGCCTCCCTTGAGATGCACGGCATATGTTAATACAGTATTCAAATTGTTCCTACAATGCAGCGAGCATGTCTTTGAGTTACAGCTTCCACAGCTGTTAAGTGATGTCTCGGTTCATTCACTCTTGTTGGTAACGGGGGCACATAAACAGTCTTTTATATAACCCTCCACAAGAAATAATCACAAACAGTCAGGTCCGATGACCTTGAAGGCCAGTAATGTAAGGCTGAATCACCTGGTCCAGTCCTATGGATCCATTGTTCTGTTATCTTTTGAATTAAAAATTCCCGCGCTTCCATATGCCAGTGTGGCGGTGCCTCATCATGTTGGTAAATGAAGTCAAAATGGTCCAAATGGCTCTGAGCACTATGCGACTTAACTTCTGAGGTCATCAGCCCCCTAGAACTTAGAACTACTTAAACCTAACTAACGTAAGGACATCACGCACATCCATGACCGAGTCAGGATTCTAAACTGCGGCCGTAGCGGTCGCGCGGTTCCAGATTGTAGCGCCTAGAAGCTCACGGCCACCCCGGCCGGCGTAAATGAAGTCGTTCGAATCAGTCTCCAACTGAGGGAAAAGAAAAGTTCTTAAGCATTCTCCATGTCTGCTTCCTGTAACAGTTTCCTCGGCAAAGAAAAGTGGACCTTACATCTTTTTCTCGTGGAACTGCACAAAACACATTAAATTTAGGAGATTCCCTCTCATGTTGTACAAGTTCATGTGGTTGTTACGTACCCCATACTCTCACATTATGACGGCTCACCTTGCCATTTAAATGGATTGTTGCCTCGTCACTAAAGAGCGTGTAAAAAACTGTCACCCTTCATCTTGCCAAGAACGAAATAACAGGACTCCACAAGTTGTTTGTCACTTTCACGAAAAGGTTGCAGTAGCTGAATTTTGTATGGTTTCATGTGTAAACGTAGACGCAACACACGCCAGACGGATATCGGGGGCGTGAAGGGCTGTCGTGCTGCACGGCGAACGGATTTCTGGGGTCTCCTTGTGAAACTATGGCGGATGCGTTCGACGTCAGTGCCAGACACTCGGGAAAAATCCGCCGATTTTCCTTCACACAAACAACCTGTTTCTCGGAATTGTTCATGCTACCGTCTAATGCTCGATGCTGTAGGAGGATCCACACCATACTTAGTACGAAAGTCACGCTGAAGAGTTATTACTGACCTGCACCGCGCAACACGCTTTCTGTCCCGACACCATTTTTACTAGAACTGAAGTGCGCACACACTGCTGCTACCTAGTGGGAACCGTGTGAAACTCGAGAGTTTGCTCTTTCTAACAATACGTTGTTCATGTACATATGTCAAATAACATAACGGTTATGATTTTTCTTTAATCGGATGATTTTTTTATACATCCTGTACTGCAAACCGCCACTATTGCGATTACTGGGCTCCTGAAAATCCTCACGTTCACGTGGACAGACATTTTATTCTACTGGGTGTTAATGTGCGGTGTAGTCTTTCTTAGTGCAGTCGATTGCCCTACTTTCCTTTGAAGGTACCACAAATGGTGAGGTGTATCTTCATACGCTGCAAGTAGCGATTTTACCTGCCATTCGAGAGTTATTTGGAAATGGAAGATTTTACCTACAACAAGAAAGCGCTCCGGCTCACTATCACAGCGATGTCAGAGGTTATTTGGATGAAAATCTACCAGGACGATGGATGGATCGAAGAGGAGCTGTTGAGTACCCACCGCCGTCTCCAGACCTCACACCTCTTGACTTCTACCTACGGGGGACTCTGAAAAATGAAGTTTATCAACAGAAGCCAGCCACATTGAACGAGTTACGAGAAACCATCGATGCGTCCTGTAAGGTCACCAGCAACACTGACAGCCATAGTTCGATCAACAGTTCAGCAGCATCGACGTCGTTTGGCTGCTAATGGGGGTCACTTTGAACACGCAAAATAAGAATTGTATCGGTATGACATTTTGTTCCATTAATATTGACTGTCAAAGAGTGCCTACATTTTCTGGACCCCTCTGTATTTATAAACCAAAAATTTTAGCATTGCTACGGTCGCTATATGATATTTTTACCAGATTATTAATAAAAAAATACAAAAGCACCTGTTATAACGGAGGCCAAATAAATACCGAAAAATAACTGCTATTGAGAACTAAGATACTGGTATTGCTCTTAACAGATCGGTTTTTCCCATCGCAATGTTCCGTCGGAATGGGAGCTTGTACGACTGCCATTGCCCAGAGCACTGTATAGTACAACCTCAACAATCTGCCATTTTAAATCCCACGTTGAAGGTGCTCGTTTAAACTCTATGGAACACTTTTCAATATGCTATTAAGGCCATCAAATGTACATTCCTTGCGCTGGTAATATTACACCGTTGTAAATAGAAATATTAAAAAAGGTAGGAAGATTTTTCTATTTAGCAAAAGTGACAAAAAGCAGATTTCAGAGTACCTGATGGCTCAACACAAAAGTTTTGTTTTAAGTACAGATAGTGTTGAGGATCAGTGGACAAAGTTCAAAACCATCGTACAATATGCGTTAGATGAGTATGTACCAAGCGAGATCGTTATGAGATGGAAAAGAGCCACCGTGGTACAACAACCGAGTTAGAAAACTGCTGCGGAAGCAAAGGGAACTTCACAGCAAACATAAACATAGCCAACGCCTTGCAGACAAACAAAAATTACGCGAAGCGAAATGTAATGTGAGGAGGGCCATGCGAGAGGCGTTCAATGAATTCGAAAGTAAAATTCTATGTACTGATTTGACAGAAAATCCTAAGAAATTTTGGTCTTATGTCAAAGCGGTAGGTCGTTCAAAACAAAATGTCCAGACACTGTGACCAAAATGGTACTGAAACAGAGGATGACAAACTAAAGGCCGAAATACTAAATGTCTTTTTCCAAAGGTGCTTCACAGAAGAAGACTGCACTGTAGTTCCTTCTCTAGATTGTCGCACAGATGACAAAATGGTAGATATCGAAATAGACGACAGAGCGATAGAGAAACAATTAAAATCGCTCAAAAGAGGAAAGGCCGCTGGACCTGATGGGATACCAGTTCGATTTTACACAGAGTACGCGAAGGAACTTGTCCCCTTTCTTGCAGCGGTGTACCGTAGGTCTCTAGAAGAGCGTAGCGTTCCAAAGGATTGGAAAAGTGCACAGGTCATCCCCGTTTTCAAGAAGGGACGTCAAACAGATGTGCAGAACTATAGACCTATATCTCTAACGTCGATCAGTTGTAGAATTTTGGAACACGTATTAAGTTCGAGTACAATGAGTTTTCTGGAGACTAGAAATCTACTCTGTAGGAATCAGCATGGGTTTCGAAAAAGACGATCGTGTGAAACCCAGCTCGCGCTAATCGTGCGCGAGACTCAGAGGGCCATAGACACGGGTTCCCAGGTAGATGCCGTGTTTCTTGACTTCCGCAAGGCGTTCGATACAGTTCCCCACAGTCGTTTAATGAACAAAGTAAGAGCATATGGACTATCAGATCAATTGTGTGATTGGATTGAAGAGTTCCTAGATAACAGAACGCAGCATGTCATTCTCAATGGAGAGAAGTCTTCCGAAGTAAGAGTGATTTCAGGTGTGCCGCAGGGGAGTGTCGTAGGACCGTTGCTATTCACAATATACATAAATGACCTTGTGGATGACATCGGAAGTTCACCGAGGCTTTTTGCGGATGATGCTGTGGTATATCGAGAGGTTTTAACAATGGAAAATTGTACTGAAATGCAGGAGGATCTGCAGCGATTGACGCATGGTGCAGGGAATGGCAATTCAATCTCAATGTAGACCAGTGTAATGTGATGCGAATGCATAGAAAGAAAGATCCCATATCATTTAGCTACAATACAGCAGGTCAGCAACTGGAAGCAGTTAATTCCATAAATTATCTGGGAGTACGTATTAGGAGTGATTTAAAATGGAATGATCATATAAAGTTGATCGTCGGTAAAGCAGATGCCAGACTGAGATTCAGTGGAAGAATCCTAAGGAAATGCAATCCGAAAACAAAGAAAGTAGGTTACAGTACGCTTGTTCGCCCACTGCTTGAATACTGCTCAGCAGTGTGGGATCCGTAGCAGATAGGGTTGATAGAAGAGATAGAGAATATCCAACGGAGAGCAGCGCGCTTCGTTACAGGATCGTTTAGTAATCGCGAAAGCGTTACGGAGATGATAGATAAACTCCAGTGGAAGACTGCAGGAGAGACGTTCAGTAGCTCGGTACGGGCTTTTGTTGAAGTTTCGAGAACATCGAGAAAATCAGAGAGATTAGAGCCCACACAGAGGCATACCTACAATCCTTTCCACGAACAATACGAGACTGGAATAGAAGGGAGAACCGATAGAGGTACTCAAGGTACCCTCCGCCAGACACCGTCAGGTGGCTTGCGGAGTATGGATGTAGATGTAGATGTAGATGTATTGGTTTACATCTGACGTTAAGAGGCAAGCAAATTAAAGTAGGTGATTTCGACGAGTATTTCGAGATGTGATACGTTCACTTACGTTCCATGTAAGTCATACGTTGCTGTTCTAAAAATTTACCAAATACTAGTAGCGTATTTTCTCGTTTATCTACTTAAGTTTATGGTAAGTAGGAGCTGCATTCGTAACCAATTACGGAACAATGTTAAAGTGGAACACCACAGGCATAGAAATTTAACGTCAGCACAACAGAGAATTGCGTGAGTACTCAAAGTATATTACTGAGCCCAATTTTATAGGCTATTTCAAAAGCTGTAAAAGAAACCTGTTAGAAGTTATTTAAAAAGTAAACGAAGTCCGCAGAAAGATTAAAATAAACACATTTCTTACTTATATCAATTCATTATCACTGCTCTGTAAGCACATCTATTTGTAAAACAAAGAAAAAAAGCTTTTTTCTTACTTACGTTATACAAGTAGTTACTCTATTTCGGTGTCCAATATTTGCGCCTTGAATTTGCAAGCAACCTTTACTCTGATCTATACCTTAAGGAAACCGATAAAACTTATAGCGACAATTTTTACTATTATTTGAGCAGTTTGGAACTGAACACCCAACCATTTGACGCTGTGTAACAATAAAATTAAACAAAATTAGCTGATTCACTTTCGTACGCCACGCGACGCATACATTATTTGGATTGGGATTCAAAATGGCGGATTGTTCAGCTTGGTATATCCAGTGCTTTAACACTGTCCCACCCCCACCGTGAGCGCCGTCTGCGCAGTATATATCACGGCGTCAAAAGAGCGGTCGTAAAAAGGTCCTAACAATCGGGGACCGGAAACGAGTTATCACGCCTTGTCAATGACAGTCGCATTCAAACCCTTGTGGGACTGCTGTCACTGAATGCCAAGTGCGCCTCAGGCAGCTGCCGCGCGAATTTTGCGAAGAGAACTGCACCCAGTGGCCATTTGGAGTGGGGTACCTCGCGAAAGGCCTCTCCTCAAAGTGACACGTAACCACACATGTCTCTGTGAGCCAAACAATAAAGAAACTACACAGTAGCTAACTAGAGGCGTGTAATCCTACCAGTCACGATTTTCCCTCTTTTCAAACGATGTAAGCTATTAAAAGCTTCAAAGACTCAACGAAGCATTTAAAACGCTGTTTGCGGAGGGTTGACTTAGCCCGGAAGTGGTTCTGTCATTTCTTACGGTTTTTTTTTTTTTTTTTTTTTTTATATATATATATATATACAGTGACTTGAGTTCACACTTTTAGTTTACCGTGAACACGCACCAGGATAGCTACGGCCAACATTCTCGGCATCCAAGTGTTGCCCTTTGTTTCAGACCTTCATGGTGATTATGCCGGATACAGTCCCGTCCTCCGACGTGTCAATAGCCGCGTTCACAGGGCGGCGAGCATCAATAATGTTGAGGGTGTTTCACACGGTGTTGTTAGCGTGATGTCTGGTGGGAGCGACTTAAGTTTTATCCAGTGTGTTTGCTCAGAAGAGACACTGCCGTATCCTCAGTTGCACTAAATAGCTGCTGCTCGTCTACTATTGTCAGCCTAATATTTACTTGATCACAATGATATTTTTCAAAGACAATCTCTTTATAGTCACCCTCTTTACAGTACTCTACAACTTCCGATGGAATATTTAGTGGTCTAAGTTTTACACAATTAAAACAATGGCACCTGAGTCTGGCATTTGCGTATTAAATAAAAGGAACCACAATACCCTGAATTGCCCTTGAGTGCGGCATATGCATCTGAACTGCTATATAAAGACAACGTTATTACCAGAAATGTCGAAAGGTTCTTGACCGATTTACTTCATATTTTCACTTGATGCTCCAATAAACATTCGAACGGACATAGGATGCATCTTTGAATCGTTGTCAGAAAAAGTCTCGAAGAATGCTTGAGCAGTTTACTTCAGTTTTTTACACGATACTTTAAATATTCAGACGGACATGGCTGTATATTTTTTAAACAACAATGTACAGGTTTTTAGTTAAACCCGACTGGGAGAAAGAAAACTCTGTGCTGTGTTGTAGTATGGTGACGATATGTTGTTTTTTTTTGTTTTTTTTTTTGTCGCAGTCAGTTTTAACTACTACATCACGGCATTTAAACCGTTAGAAAAATGGTTTCTCCCACATGCATTACCTCTCTTTATATATGTGTAGGTAGTGGGGAGCGGTGGGGCGTGTCGTAGAGTATTGCGTTGTACAGTTTTCTGCAGGACTACAACAAAACCAGTTACTTATTATTAACATAACATGAGGTCTTATTTAATGACTGCTTTTCCCGGCTAATGATCGTTATTTTGTTAAAGAAATCTCCACTTGGGAACGTGTAGCAATGTTGTCTGTCAAGCAGTGTAAATGGTACTAATTTCATGCACAAAAGTGATCACATACAACCAGCAAACAAGCTAAATGCATGATAAGTAATCTCAACTACACAAGAGTAATGATTTTTAGCAATCTTCAGTGCTGCTGCATAATGATCTCATTACTAGTTGCAGATCGTCTATCGAATTTACCGCTACTGTTATTCGAGGTAGCAACCCTTTTCTTTAAGCAAACTGAACAGTTTTGTCACACAATACCACACGCACACAACACTAATGTATTGTTTCCTGTCAAAATATTTCATAAAAGTTATTACGAAATAACCAGACCTCATACATCAGGAGAGACCAATTTTTGTCGCGTAAGATGCTGTTTGCATAGACATAGATTCACTATATTTAAATATTATTCACAATCTAAGTGCAATTGATATGAAAGGACGGGGCGTGAGTCGCGCTTGGGTAGCTCCGTTGGTAGAGCACCTGCACGCGAAAGGCAAAGGTCGCGACTTCGAGTCTCGGTCCGGCACACAGTTTTAATCTGCCAGGAAGTTTCATATCAGCGCACGCTGCGCTGCAGAGTGAAAATCTCATTCTAAGTGGAATTTATTACCTCTGAGTGGGTTCTGGCCCACCAATACACAATTATTATCGCAATAATGACCATAAAGATTTATGTCTGTTTAAAAATTCAATTTAAAACAGCCACTGCAATATTTGACTAAGATGGCGGCTAACATAAGATAGTCACTTATCGATTCTCCTTCAAGCACTTTTTTACTAATAACAAATAATATGTATTAAATCTTTTTTTACGTTTACTATATGTATTAACATTTAAAAGTATTTCTCAGTGTTAATCGCTTATTATTCAGCATTTACCAATAAACCGCGCTAGAGATCAATAGCACTAATGGCTGCGCTCCATTGTAGCTGATCAAAAAACTTAACATTAATATAGGATGAGAATCACAGTGAAATAAAAGTCCAAACAAAGTAGATTCATTTCAGTGACACAGAACTCTATTTTTCAAATATTACTTAACAACATAACACAGTTTGTTACAGACCTCTGTGCTACGAGACATCAGTCACATCCTATCAGTACAACAGTTAGAACAAGAAGAAGAATTGCTCTAGAAGAATCATAGATAACAAAAGACTGAGATTTTCATGGGTATTGTCTGAGACATAGTTTCTTACAGGATATTAAATTATGTCATTGACAATAACTATTTTTTATTTTAGTATTGATGAAGTCCTTTTTATTAATATTAGGAGAATATTCATTCGCATTCCACACTCGACGCTGTCACGAATGTGATTCTGAATAAAATATAGGCGTGGATATTACAGCGGGTGTGGTAATTACGACGATAAATAATCACTCGCACTCCCGTCACTTACTATGAATACTTTTATTCTCGCAGCGTACCCACAATGCGTGAAGCATACAGCGAGTACTACAAAGAACTGATCTGGCAAAGATACAGTCGGTCTTGCTGCGGTAGGGCAGGATTGTCATTTGGGTGTAGAGCCAGTTGTTCTATGTCCCCACATATATACTGTCTTTTTCTTCGCATTCGGTTTTAACAGAAAAAAGAAAAGAAATATTCATGGCTTATTGGCTTGTTGTTATTGTGATCTTCAGTCCTGAGACTGGTCTGATGCAGCTCCTCATGCTACTCTATCCTGTGCAAGCTTCTTCATCTCCCAGTACGTACTGCAACCTACAACCTTCTGAATCTGCTTAGTGTATTCATCTCTTGGTCTCCCTCTACGATTTTTGCTCTCCACGCCTCCCTCCAATACTAAATTGGTGCCTACCGTGGTGGCCGAGCGGTTCTAGGCGCTTAAGTCCAGAGCCGCGCGACTGCTATGGTCGCAGGTTCGAATCCTGCCTCGGGCATGGATGTGTTTGATGTCCTTAGGTTAGTTAGGTTTACGTAGTTCTAAGTTCTGTGGGACTGATGACCTCCGATGTTAAGTCCCATAGCGCTCAGAGCCATTTCAACCATTTGAACTAAACTGGTGATCCCTTGATGCCTCAGAACATATCCTACCAACCGATCCCTTCTTCTAGTCAAGTTGTGCCACAAACTCCTCTTCTCCCCAATTCTATTCAATACATCCTCATTAGTTATGTGATCTACCCACCTAATCTTCAGCATTCTTCTGTAGAACCACATTTCGAAAGCTTCTATGCTCTTCTTGTCTAAACTATTTATCGTCCATGTTTCACTTCCACAAATGGCTACACTACATACAAATACTTTCAGAAACGACTTCCTTACTCTTAAATCTATACTCGATGTTAACAAATTTCTCTTCCACAGAAACGCTTTCCTTGCCATTTCCAGTCTACATTTTATATCCTGTCTACTTCGACCATCCTCATTTATTTTGCTCCCCAAATCGCAAAACTCCTTTACTACCATAAGTGTCTCATTTCCTAATCTAATTCCCTCAGCATCACCTGATTTAATTCGACTACATTTCACTATCCTCGGTTTACTCTTGTTGATGTTCATCTTGTATCCTCCTTTCAAGACACTGTCCATTCCGTCCAACTGCTCTTCCCGGTCCTTTGCTGTGTCTGACAGAATTACAATGTCATCGGCAAACCTCAAAGTTTTGATTTCTTCTCCAGGGATTTTAATTCCTACTCCAGATTTTTCTTTTGTTTCCTTTGCTGCTTGTTCAGTATACAGATTGAATAACATCGGGGAGAGGCTACAACCCTGTCTCACTCCCTTCCCAACCACTGCTTCCCTTTCATATCCCTCAACTCTTATAACTGCCATCTGGTTTTTGTACAAATTGTAAATAGCCTTCCGCTCCCTCTATTTTACCCCTGCCACCTTCAGAATTTGAAAGAGAGTATTCCAGTCAACATTGTCAAAAGCTTTCTCTAAGTCTCCAAGTGCTAGAAACGTAGGTCTGACCTTCCTTAATCTATCTTCTAAGATAAGTCGTAGGGTCTGTATTGCGCCACGTGTTCCAATATTTCTACGAAAGCCAAACTGATTTTCCCCGAGGTTGGCTTCTACCAGTTTTTCCATTCGTCTGTAAAGCATTTGCGTTAGTATTTTGCAGCCGTGACTTAGTATGCTGGTAGTTATGTAATTTTCACATCTGTCAACACCTGCTTTCTTTGGGACTGGAATAATTATATTCTTCTTGAAGTATGAGGGTGTTTTGCCTGTCTCATACATCTTGCTCACCAGATGGTAGACTTTTGTGAGGACTGGCTCTCCCAAGGCTGTCAGTAGTTCTAATTGAATGTTGTCTACTGCCGGGGCCTTGTTTCGACTTAGATCTTTCAGTGCTCTGTTGAACTCATCACACAGTATCATATCTCCTATTCGATCTTCATCTACATCCTCTTCCATTACCATAATATTGTCCTCAAGTACATAGCCCTTGTATAGACCGTCTATATACTCCTTACACCTTTCTGCTTTCCCTTCTTTGCTTAGAACTGGGTTTCCATCTGAGCTCTTGATATTCATACAAATGGTTCTCTTTTTTCCAAAGGTCTCTTTAATTTTCCTGTAGGTAGTATCTATCTTACCCCCAGTGAGACCATCCTCTACATCCTTACATTTGTCCTCAAGCCATGTCTGCTTAGCCATTTTGCACTTTCTGTCGATCTCATTTTTGTGACGTTTGTATTCCTTTTGCCTGCTTCATTTACTGCATTTTTATATTTTCTCCTTTCATCAATCAAATTCAATATTTCTTCTGTTACCCAAGGATTTCTACTAGCCCTCGCCTTTTTACCTACTTGATCCTCTGCTGCCTTCACTATTTCAGCTCTGAAAGCTACCCATTCTTCTTTTACTGTAATTCTTTCCCCCAGTCCTTTCAATTTTTCCCTTATGCTCTCCCCGAAACTCTGTAGAACCTCTGGTTTAATCAGTTTATCTAGGTCCCATCTCCTTAAATTCCCGCCTTTTTGTAGTTTCTTCAGTTTTAATCTACAGTTCATAACAAATAGATTGTTGTCAGAGTCCACATCTGCACTGGAACTGTCTTACAATAGAAAACCTGGTTCCTAAATCTCTGTCTTACCATTATATAATCTATCTGATACCTTCTAGTATCTCCAGGCATCTTCCATGTATACAATCTTCTTTCATGATTCTTGAACCAACTGTTAGTTATGAATGAGTTATGCTCTGTGCAAAATTCTACCAGGTGGCTTCCTCTTTCATTTCTTACCCCCAATCCATATTCATCTACTACGTTTCCTTCTCTTCCTTTCCCTACTATCGAATTCCAGTCACACATGACTATTAAATTTTCGTCTCCCTTCACTATCTGAATAATTTCTTTTATTTCATCATACATTTCTTCAGTTAACATATATTGCAGGACACTTAAAATGTTGTCAAACTCAAAGTTGCCCATGAATTAAGAAAGATATTGGTTCCCCACGAAATGTCAGATTAAGATCACCATCTTGTAACAGATAATCGTGGGAGCACATAATATTTAGTAAAAACAGTGTTATTTTGGTAAATAAAAGATGAGCATATGCCTCTAAAACGTAATGATTGTGAAATCATTGTATTTACACGGAAATTAGGAAGAAAGTTCGGGTGGCAATCACTAAAACAAAGGCATTTTTCCATGCTCTTTTCAGGAAATTTCAGTCACAAGCTTTCCACTCAGAATGCGAAAATCTTTTCTTGACGCCAACGTACACAGAGGTAACTGATCATCGTAATAAAATAAGACGAATCATAGCTCGCGCGAAAATATGTAAGTGTTCGTTTTTGCCGCGCGCTGTTCCAGAGTGGCCTTGTAACAGTCTGCAGGAGCTTCGACGAACCCTCTGCAAAGCACTTAAGTCTGGACTGCAGACTATCGTACAGATGTAGATGATGGGCGAATGTGTTGTTACGAGCCACCACAGACTTCAGTATGAAATCAAATGCTAGTCAGAACAAATGATTGTGCTCAAGTTTAAGTCACGGACCATGCTTGGGGAATGAGGTACGTGTGTGACTTGTCACCGGCTCATTTTGTCACTAATATTAAGACGTGCCAATATTATCCATGATGGGCCTGTACGTTGCTCTCCAAGATGGTCTGATCTCAATGGTCTGGTAGAAATAGTTTTCCTGATGAGGGCAACCGCAGCTGAAGAAATCCGTGTTCCAGGAGTAAACCGCTATCAGCTGTTTCGCGATATCAAACCCCTTCTTCAGGCGTACATGTTGTTTTGGTCTTCAGTCCTGAGACTGGTTTGATGCAGCTCTCCGTGCTACTCTGTTCTGTGCAAGCCTCCTCATTTCCGAGCAACTACTGCAACCTACATCCTTCTGAATCTGCTTAGTGTATTCATCTCTTGGTCTCCCTCTCAGATTTTTGCCATCCACGCTTTCCTCCAGTACTAAACAGGCGATCCGTTGAGGCCTCAGAATGTGTCCTACCAACTCATCCCTTCTTCTAGTCAAGCTGTATCTCCTCATCTAATCTTAGCATTCTTCTGTAGCACCATATTTTGAAAGCTTCTATTCTCGTCTTGTCTAAACTATTTATCGTCCATGTTTCACTTCCATACATTGCTACGCTCCATACAAATACTTTCAGAAAGGACTTCCTGACACTTCAATCTATAGTCGATGTTAACAAATTTCTCTTCTTTAGAAATGCTTTCCTTGCCATAGCCAATCTACATTTTATATCCTCTCTTCTTCGACCATCATCAGTTATTTTGCTCCCCCAATATCAAAACTCATCCACTACTTTAAGTGTCTAATTTCTAATCTAAGTCCCTCCGCGTCACCTGATTTGATTCGACTACATTTCACTATCCTCGTTTTACTCTTGTTGATGTTCGTTTTGTATCCTCCTTTCAAGACATTATCCATTCCGTTCAGCTGCTCTTCCCGGTCATTTGCTGTCTCTGACAGAATTACAATCTCATCGGCAAATATCAAAGTTTTGATTTCTTCTCTACTGATTTTAATTCCTACTCCAAATTTTTCTTTTGTTTCCTTTACTGCTTGTTCATTATTATTATTATTTATTTTATGGCCTTCATTGGACCACTGTAGTCAAAAATACAAAGTTCTAAACAAGTTGTTACAAATGGATACAATTTGGTTCGGCAATAACTTAATATATTTAGGTAATATAATTATTAGAGGCTATTCTTATATGAAATGTGTTTTGCTCTTCTGTCTGCCCAATATTTCTTCATTCTTTCAGATATTTTCTTTCTTTCTTCATCTGAGACAACTCTTCCTGTACTCCTTTTATTGGTTTTCATTTGTAGTCTGGTTTGCGGGTCTTGCAGTATTCTGGTTTTCTCTGTCTTGTTTTTTAGGTCATCTACTGTAATTTGAAGTTCTTTTATATCGTCCTTAATTTCTGTGATCCATTTAATGTCGCTCTTGCTATTCCACAATTTTTGTATTATTTTTTTTTACTAATTCTGTTTTCTGGAGTACTCATCAGATGTCCAAAGAATGAGATGCGTTTCTTCCTGATTGTGCTCAGGACTGGTTCTATTTTCTTATATACTGTTTCATTTGATGCTATTCTCCAATGTCCATTTATTTTATACTGTTTATTTATACATGTCCTAATTATTCTTCTTTCTATTTTTAGTATTCTGTCAATTTCTGCTGTATTACTTGTTTTGAAGATAGTTTCAGCTGCATACGTTATTTCTGGTTGTGTAACTGTTTTATAGTGTTTTAATTTTGCATCTATAGATAGGCTTTTTTTGTTGTATGTAGTTTTGGTAATGTAATTTGCATAGTTCAGTTTTTTTATTCTATTTTGCCATGATGGCTTCTCATTTAGATTGTATGTTATTATTTCGCCTAAATACTTAAATTTATCAACAATTTTGATTTCCTGTTCTCCTATTGTAATTTTGTTTGCAAGTGGTGGATCAGTTAGCATAATCTCCGTTTTTTCCAATGATATTCTAAGGCCTACTTTCTCTGCTATTTCTTGTAGTGATTTCACTTGTTGCCTGGCTTCTTGAACGGTGTTGGCTAGGAGAGCAAGATCATCAGCGAATCCCAAGCAGTTTAAGCTAATATCATCTTTTGCACTTCCAATTCTTATCCTCTTTGGATTGTCCTTGTACCATTCTCTCATTATGTATTCCAGTGCACAGTTGAAAAGTAATGGTGACAGGCAGTCACTTTGTCTTAAGCCTGTTTTTATGAGGAATGGTTCCGAAATTTCTCCTCTAAACTTCACTTTTTATTTGGTGTTGGTTAGAGTGAGTTGTATTATTTTAATTAATTTTGGATGGAGTCCTAGATTTCTTAAAATTTCTAATACTGAAGGTCTGTGGAGACAGTCTTATGCCTTCTTAAAATCTACAAATGTTATTGCCAGAGGTTTGTTCGGTTTCTTGTAGTATGCCATAATCAATTTTAAACTAATTATCTGCTCTGCACAGCTTCTCCATGGTCTGAAACCTCCCTGATATTCCCCTAACTCCTGTTCTAATTGCTCCTTGATTCTTTCATATAGGATCTTGGATAGAATTTTATATGTGCAGTCTAGGAGAGAGATTCCTCTGTAGTTATCTGGGTTGCTCTTATCTCCCTTTTTGTGTAGTGGGTGGATGATAGCTGTGGTCCAATGTTCGGGAAATTGTTCTGTTGCCCAAATTTTTGTTAGAGCCATGTGTAAGGAGGTCTTGACTGTGTCACTTGCGTATTTTCACATTTCAACAAAAACCTGATCTTCTCCACATGCCTTATAATTTTTTTGTTCATTATACAGATTGAATAACATTGGGGATAGGCTACAACACTGTCTCACTCCCTTCTCAATCACTGCTTCCCTTTCGTGCCCCTCGACTCTTATAACGGCCATATAGTTTCTGTACAATTTGTAAATAGACTTTTCCTCCCTGTATTTTACCCCTGCCACCTTCAGAATTTGAAAGAGAGTATTCCAGTCAACATTGTCAAAAGCTTTCTCTAAGACTACTTTCGCAAAAAGTAGGCAAAAAGCTAAGGACGAAAAAGATAAAGCCAGCGTTCTTTATTCCACAGGATCTTGGCCAAAGACTTGTACACAGGGACAGGGTAGTCTTTGAAAAGTACGGCGCTGATGGTGTCTATTGCATCAGCTGCGGCAAATTCAGTAAGGTATGCGGGGCAGGCTAGCAGAGGGATTGTTACTAAGGTCCGAGAACACCAAAGTGTGAGGAATTCGAAGTCTACTTCAAATAACCACATCAGTGCTTCTGGTCACTCCATAACAAGTGTAGTTAATAATTTAAACGTCTTACACAGAGATGTAAAGGGGCAGACCTTAACATTCTAGAACAGGTTGAAATTACGCAGAGTTTAAAGCTATATCCCAAACCGCCCTTAATAATCAATTCGAGATAAGGTTGTAACCTCCCAATAGATAAATTATCTCCGTAACCTCACAATAATAATGTGGCTAACCTCTCAAAAAAATTGTGACTCATATATAATCTTTCAATAATTAAGTGACTGTGAACCTAAACTGGTAAATATGGACGTCAGCAATACTGCGTCATGGCCCTGAAAGGTCATTCTGAATAAACTGAAAATTCTTACCTCAATTAAGTCGCCAGATAACGCGTATATATCTGCTCCTATAAGAAATTTTTCTGGCACAGTCCAGTGCGATGCTAGCCACTAGATTGTGTTATTTATGAATAACCATTGATTTTATCTGCGATAATTGGCATGAGAAATTAGTAAAAACTTGAAATTCAGATGAATTACTGTCAAAAGTTATCTTTATAAGAAAGATTATTATTGAAAAATTATTGAAAATTATTTACATGTGACTTTGACGTAACAATAATACAAAATGACTTGTTGCAAATTACGTATTCAAGCGGCAATAAATATTAATATATTTTTTTTGCTTTTACCTTATACTACATCGCTCAGGCACCGCCATGGCTCTCCATGACCGGCCCTGGTAATTCCATACAGGACACAAGCACTCTCTGTGAGCTATACAACTAGACAACTACTCTCTAAGAGCGACCTGACCCACCCGCCCGACTGCGAACTACTACTACAACTACTACTGCCGACATTGCTCTTCGGTCTGCGATTCTATTGTAGCATACATATCGCAGGCAGCGCGTGAGCAATCCATTGAAGTTACATTTGCTCGAGTGCGCTAGCAATAAACTCCTTAGTCATGGACCTCTTACAAGGCATTACGATATACTATTTAACTTTGTTATAGTTTTTCGACTGTTTGGCTATTGATCCAGGGCTTGTTGTTATATGCTCTTGCGTCTGGTCTATTTGGTTTTATCAGTTTTATATGGTGAAGTATTTTATAGTTGCATGATAGTTTTGTGTTATGGGGGCCTCAGTCATTCCCATGATATCTGAACACGTGCGAAAATGTTTGTACCTATCACGCTGTGTGTGTTTGGTGGCGCTAGTGTCCACTGCAGCGACACAGGCGAACACATTAACTGGCAGTGTGGTCCTGCACAGCTAGGCGGTTGGGGCTGTTCGCCACTTGCTAGTATGAAGTTACCACGCTTTTAACATGCCAGTTTTTCAATTGGCGAATTTGATCTATGGGGCCTGCTTGTTGCGGGTAATAGTATTTTATTTTCGGAAGGCTGAGTCCTCCCTCTTCCCCATACCATGGGCTCAGTGTTTTACTGGCATATGTACTACTGCAAATTGGTAGTAATTTAACGAGATGGGATCTGGATAAACTGAAATAAACAGAGGTTGTAGAGAGTTTCACAGAGGGCATTAGGGAACGACTGACAACAATAGGGGAAAGAAATACAGTAGAAGAAGAATGGGTAAATTTGAGAGATGAAGTAGTGAAGGCAGCAGAGGATCAAGTAGGTAAAAAGGCGAGGGCTAGTAGAAATCCTTGGGTAACAGAAGAGGTATTGAATTTAATTAATGAAAGGAGGAAATATAAAAATGCAGTGAAAGACGGAGGCGAAAAGGAATACAAACGCTTCAAAAATGAGATTGACAGGAAGTGCAAAATCGGTAAGCAGGGATGGCTAGAGGACAAATGCAACGATGCAGAGGAATATATCACTTGGAGTGACATAGATACTGTCTACAGAAAATTTAAAGAGACATTAGGAGAATATCAAGAGTATGGTATCCTATAGTAACCAGTCAACTCGTCTACCCCCTCGGTCATCCTCCATCCTTGATCTCTTTGCTTTTATGGTGAAATATTTCGTAGAGGGCGTCCGGTAAGTAGGGACGACTATTAAAGTGCTATAGAACATACAAAATTTATTGAAAATATAAAGTTTTTTTTTACAAGTACTTTAAGTAACTTCTCTCATTTTTGTGTGTGTGGGTGGGGGGGTGGGTAGGACGGGGGGGGGTGATCATCAGTCTTCTGACTGGTTTGATACGGCCCACCACAAATTCCTCTCCTGTGCCAACTTTTCATCTGTGAGCAGCAGCTACAACCTACATTCTCATGCAGTTTTTACCCTCTACAGCTCCCTCTAGTACCGTGGAAGTCATTCCCTCATGTCTTAACAGATGTCCTATTACCCTGTCCATTCTCCTTATCAGTGTTTTCCACATACTCCCTACCACTCGGATTCTACGCATGTTGTTGTTGTGGTCTTCAGTCCTGAGACTGGTTTGATGCAGCTCTCCATGCTACTCCATCGTGTGCAAGCTTCTTCATCTCCCAGTACCTACTGCAACCTACATCCTTCTGAATCTGCGTAGTGTATTCATCTCTTGGTCTCCCTCAACGATTTTTACCCTCCACGCTGTCCTCCAATACTAAGTTGGTGATCCCTTGATGCCTCGGAACATGTCCTACCAACCGACATCTTCTTCTAGTCAAGTTGTGCCACAAACTTGTCTTCTCCCCAATTCTGTTCAGTACCTCCTCATTAGTTGTGTGATCTATCCATCTAATCATCAGCATTCTTATGTAGCACCACATTTCGAAAGCTTCTAGTCTCTTCTTGTCTAAACTATTTATCGTCCATGTCTCACTTCCATACATGGCTACACTTCATACAAATACTTTCAGAAAGTACTTCCTGACACTTCAATCTATATTCGATGTTAACAAATTTCTCTTCTTCAGAAAAGCTTTCCTTGCCATTGCCAGTCTACATTTTATATCCTCCCTACTTCGACCATTATCAGTTATTTTGCTCCCCAAATAGCAAAACTCCTTTACTACTCTAAGTGCCTCATTTCCTAATCTAATTCCCTCAGCATCACCCCACTTAATTCGACTACATTCCATTATCCTCGTTTTGCTTTTGTTGATGTTCATCTTATATCCTCTTTTCAAGATACTGTCCATTCCGTTCAACTGCTCTTCCAAGTCCTTTGCTGTCTCTGACAGAATTACAATGTCATTGGCAAACCTAAAAGTTTTTATTTCTTCTCCATAGATTTTAATTCCTACTCCGAATTTTTCTTTTGTTGCCTTCACTGCTTGCTCAGTATACAGATTGAATAACATTGGCTACAGGCTACAATCCTGTCTCACTCCCTTTATGAAACGTCCCCTTAGAACAATTATATAAAGGACTGTGCTTAACCTGACACACAATATTTTTTAGCGCAACGCAATCTGACTTTCAAAAATCCCTACAAAAGAATGGTCCTGACTAACATTAACCTATAGCTTTCACAAATCACTTACCTCACAAAAATCTTCGTTACTCGAACTACTGCAATACGGCGAGCGCCACTACTGCCAGCTAAATAAAAGATTCAAACTACTGAAGGCACTAACTACTGATAGGCATAGTTAGCAAATGAAAGATTTTAATAGAGAACAAACAATGTATTTACCTTAATAGTCATCAAAAGTCATATTATATACAGCAGCTCATGACATCCATTTTTACAAATTTCAAAACTCCGCCATTTCTCTCCCCACATCCACCACTGCTGGCGGCTCACCTCCAACTGCGCAACACTACGCGCTGTTCACGTCCAGCTGCCGCTGCCGAACACTACAATGGCAGTCAACAATGCAAACTAGCCACAGACTGCACACAGCACAGACAGTGATTTTCATACAGAGCGCTACGTAACGTTGCCAATAAAAAAACATAAACAGCCTACTTACATAGCCCCCATGCTCCCCACAAAAAATTTTACAAATTTTTTTGGGCAGTGGCCAATAATGATTTGATAAAATTTTTCATAATTACAATAACAAAGAAATCAAATGCACACACTTATCGATACAATGCTGGTCAAAAGCTAAAATTTTCTCACAGACCATAAAGACAGTGCTGATCATTCATCATAATAGTAATTACAGTTTTTTTTCACAAAGTCTTATTAGTAAAAGAAATTGCACACAGAAGTAGTGGATTTCCATGCAGTTTTAAAGAAGTACTGTTGTGCTTCCAACGGAAAGACAGTGCTGACTCTTGACATGCAGACAGGTAATGGGCCACAACAGAGCAAACCCACAGCAGAGTCATTCGACATTTTGAAGAAGATTGGTAGGTAGGTCATCACAGAGCAGACCCACTGTACTCCTGGTAGAGAGTATGGTATTGGTGGGCCACCAGAGGTGCAGACGCACTGCAGTCTTTGCAGAAATTGTGGACAGGCCCACTATAGTCCTGGTAGAGATTGTGGTATTGGTGGGCCACCAGAGGTGCAGACCCACTGTAGTCCTTGTAGAAATAATGGTATTGGTGAGTCATCATAGGTGAAGACCCACTGTAGTCCTTGTAGAGATGGCTAGCAGCCATTCGTTGCGACTGTGCAGGTGCACAATCACTGTTGAAGAGTCTTGCGGATAATAGAGCAAGTCCATAACCACCACTTGTGCACTCACAAAGTTTTTGGAATTGTGCTTAGAACCAGCAATGCTGTTATCCAGTCCCTTGCTGAATTATTAACACACATGTAAACACTAAGAGCCCCAACTTCTCACATATTGTCCATATACTATGAGCAACAGAAACGTGTGCAGTGAAATGTCACTTACAAGTTACTTAATTTGATGAACTGGTGTCAATTACAATTTTATAACATAAGAATACAATAACAAAGGTACAAAATACATCATTAAAACATAACAATACAGATAACATTTGTAGTACAGGCTTTACAACAGAATAGAAATAAACATATACATCAGTGTTACAGGATTTATGACATAAGTAAATACATAAAAGATCAGAATAAATTTTGAAGCATCAACTTCACACATTAGCAACAAAACAAAACAGAATACATAATGTCTAAACATCTTTACAAAGAAAATAACATATTATTAATGCAAAGTATATTTGAGGATAACAGTATTCCCCATCATAGTTCATGTAGCTGAGTATTAGAAAAATTCTACAACATAAGTCTTATCAGATAAACATATAAAGACAGGAAGAACATAAATACACAAGGGTACACAAACACATAGTGGGATAACACAAAGGGAAAGGACAGGGTTTGTTTTACTGCAGTATTTTGCATGGAGATCTCCCGTCGTTCATCATTATTCTCAGAAAGTCCTATCCATACCTGCTTTGTGTATTCTATTCATATTTCTTTCAAAGTAATTATTTCTCAGTGTACAATACTCATTTTGGCCCAAATCTTTTTCATAAAACTTCGCAATGCATTCTTTTCCTATTCTCCATAGTCAGTTTCTTATATAGTCTACCCCCTCTTAAGCTAACTTAAATCTACTGAGCTCAGATCCTAAACTAAGGGACGAGGCAATGCAGCAGCACAAAACAAATAACACAAACATCAAGGACAAAAATTTTAAATAGGCAAAGCAATTGCAGTACTACAACTAATATAAGGCACTGTGCAGGAAACTAGATAAATAAATTAGTAGTAAAACTGGCTTAACAGCGTAATACAACGTCAAATTCAGTAACACTATGCCTGGCAAACAGCAGTAATTTATACCTAAGCATGACATATCTCAAGCAGAAAAAATATTACACTAAAGACAACAATGCAGACAAGGGAAATGCATATTCACATCCTAATGTCTATGTAATTAAAGTGGTGCACCACAACTTATTCTGCAAAAGAAATTACCAAGTACTTGAAAAGAAAATTATATATGCAGTTACTTTTATTAGTCCCTTCTTATTTTTCTTTCCATTCCAAGAGCTCCTTTATCGAAGAATGTGGGCCATAAAATAATTATTTAATAGATCTGTTGACAGAAAGTGTTCACATTAGCAAATGCATCGAAGTTTATTTTATAAAACTAACACTGCAACACAGCTGGAAACCAGATATTAAATGAAATAAGCATTTACGCAAACCAAAACATAAAAATATCATTCAGTAGTCATGTGACATTTCATAAGTTAGTAGGAATTCTCTCAACTCTCGTAGAAAGACGCTTATCATAATCAGGTGTGCAGATGTAAGTATCTTTACAAATAATGAGGGTGTCGCATTTGCAATGTTTTCTCTAAAGGAATGTCAACGGCGAGGATAATGGCCTCCCCTTTTTTTTCACCTAATGGCTTTCTTTTGTCAGACGACTACCTCTCAGCTGGGCGCCCAAAACGCATTACGTGCAGGTGGTCACTCAACTTTCTTACGGAAATATTTACGACAGCAGTTTCTGCTACAGTGACAGTCTCATATAAAAATATTTCAAAGGTCAAGAATTTGCGTTGCAAATGTGTAGAAACAAAATCTTATGAATATAACAGTGTCCAAAAAATTTTTGCCGGCATTGTGATACATTCACGCATTTACACACATTTCATAACTCTTAAAGTACGATTCTTGGTTTCCAACATCCTTTTTCATAAGTCAAGAGTCCCTACCCACTATTCATTACTCCTTACCTTATTACACATATACGTATTCATCGACACTCTTCAATATTTCATCATTATAAATATGAAGCATAATCAAATAACTCATATAGCCTCAGCCTATTAATCATAAACATACCTCAGCCGCATAATACACATCGTCGTCGTAATAATAACATCATAACACCTCAGTCAGCTCTCAAAATCGTCGTAGCTTCCTCCAATAATTTCAAAACCTAAAAAAATTCTCTGCTCATGTCAAAAGTGTCATCTGCCTCAAACGTACTTTAAAAATCGTGATCCCATACCAAATATATCATTCAAAGCTCTCATAGTATCACAATGGTTCCGAAAAAAATATGAAGAGTTCACAAAGTACAGACAAAATACAATTTCGTAAGTGTGAAGTTATCCAACGGTGTAATTGCGTAAACATGTGTCACTGATGTAATAAAAAAGTTTGTCTCTCTCAGTTAAATGATCAGATACTGTGTAATTCTGTGTTGGAGAAATATGGTACCGATGTGTAAAGTTGTATAAGCAAATACCATATTAGCTAGGGCTCCTTGTGCTTGCCACACACATGGTACACAAAGTAAGCGTGTACCCCCCTGAGGATTAATGTAATTATACCCTCAGGTGTTACAGATTACAGCAATGGAATGACATGTATCACAGAAAACTTTCTTTGTATTTCAAAAATCTTGAAAAATAAATGGTTTAAGTACAAAATTAAGCACTCAAATGCGTGTCCTGTAGCGCTAAATGTGCATCTTGTTGTAAGATAATCTCTGTGGAAGTGTCGTAGTTATTTTCCTCCGAAAGCTAAGTTCTGCAGAAGCCAATGTACTTACCTCATGAAAAACAAAAGTGAAATGCTGTGCGTATAGATATCTTAGTTATTACGCTTATTGTTGTGATGAAGAACGTACTGTGCTGTAACGTATTGTTGTGCTACGAAAGAGGCTGTCTCATTGTAGCTATATGACAAAAGTCACTACTAAAACATGTTTTACATTCCAGAATAATTCAGAAAAACTGTACAGATATGAAACAGAAACACCGCAAAAGCTACATTGTAAATTGTCACTCATTAATAGTGTCGTGATATAATCGTGTAGCTGTCACATAAACCAACCACTGTGTCATCTGGCATTTCACAGAAAGCACCTCAAATCCAGAATCCACTCTCAAGCAAACCAAAATGTTGCATGAAAATCTCATTAGCAGTACCAGTATATGTCCTAAGTATGTAAGCCTGATAGTCGTTACGTAATCGTCCAACTAACAAGCAAGAATGTACAAATACAACACTGTGTCGTCTGTTCACTATAACAATGCATTCGTAATTTCCGTTGAAATAAGTTCTCTTGGTTCTTGACTGGATATTTAACTTTAAAACATAGTTGCATGTTAACAGTTTCTAAGATTGAAAAAGAGTACTAGTAACATGAAGTGAAAAATTTTATAGCAAAGACTAAGTTAAAAAGCAGATTATCTCCCAAATAATGGTTTTACATGTGAAATGTGGTGTAGTCCTTTGCTCTTCCTAGTATGCAGAGTTTCAACTTTAATGCAATTATCATGTGGTATACGTTGGTAAAGAATATTGGAATTTTGCTCAAGGTTAGCGTCTATGTTATTTTTCTCCGAGCCAGCCGGCGCACGCGGCTGCCTCGGCTGCCTCCGGTGCGAATCATTGTCTGTTCCTTTGTTGGCGCGCGTCGTTACTGGGATTAGGAGACCTAACTTCTACAAATTCGCCTTGCCGAGAGGGCTCTGCTCTGTTTAAATCCCGCCAGTTCTGATGAAATTCAGGTCTGTCGTTATGTCGGTAGTTCCTGTACTTTCTTTCTTGTCGGTTAAGTGGTGGAGAAATTCTCCCTGAATCGTAACTGCGCGCTGGACCGTTGCGTCTGAAGTTATTCTGTCTCTCGTGATAATAATTGTTCTGGTTGCCAAATTGTCTGTTTCTATGAGTGTCTCTGTCATATTCATTACTATGGAAATGCGATCTCTCTCTGTAACTATTACTCTGCCAGTGGTTGTTATACAGGTGATGTCTCTTTTGGTCACGATTTACGTTGTAAGAATAGAATTGTCGTGTCCAGTTATTGTTTCTGTCATCACGGAATTGTGACGGATGTGACCTGTAGTGATTGTTTTCCTGTTTTCGCATCCCGCGACTGTCTGTGTCAATTTCTAATTCTTGTAACAGTCCCTGAAAAGCTTCAATGTCATCTTTGCAACGTCCTGCTAAAATAATATGTCGTAAATGTTCAGGCAGTTTGATTAAGCAAATGCGGATGAGTTCTGAGGGACTGTATGGGTTTGACAGGTACTGATTCTTGTGCAACATGTCTTCAAAATATTTCACAAGACTGGAAAATTCAGATTGTTCGAAATGTTTCATCATTATGATGCCATGTTTTACTCGGTCTTGTGTGGCTTGAGACCAATATGCTGAGAGGAAGGCATGGTAAAACTCTCCTTCACTGTGGCAATCGTGAATGACCGATCGCATTCTTACAGCTGGTTCATTCTCTAAGTAGCCACACATAAATTCTAACCTGTGCTCCAATGACCAGTTAGTAGGGAAACAATGATAGAATTGATGGAGCCATGCTTGTGGATGAATGTCGTTGGCAGAATTCTTAAACGTTTTGAGTTTACGTGTAGTAATGAACAGCTTATAGTCAAAATCATCGTGTCGGCGAGTAGCATATCGGTCATTGTTACGTCGTGTCGGCGGTTCCATCTCAAAATTCGGTGTACCTTGCCAATTCCTATCATAATTACCGAAATGCCCTGTGTTATTATTTTGTGGCTTTTCCGTATTTCTATGTCCCTCTTCCCGTATTGGGGCGCGAGTGTCTTCTGAAATACGTAATTCTTGTATTACCTGTGTCAACTGATCTTGTACTTCCCAGATTTCTCTTTTGTACTGTGTATTGATTTGGAACACGTGAGGCAATACTGACCTTACGACTTATCTTGGAAGAAAGATTAAGAAAAGGCAAACCTACGTTTCTAGCATTTGTAGACTTAGAGAAAGCTTTTGACAATGTTGACTGGAATACTCTCTTTCAAATTCTGAAGGTGGCAGGGGTAAAATACAGGGAGCGAAAGGCTATTTACAATTTGTACAGAAACCAGATGGCAGTTATAAGAGTCGAGGGGCATGAAAGGGAAGCAGTGGTTGGGAAAGGAGTGAGACAGGGTTGTAGCCTCTCCCCGATGTTATTCAATCTGTATGTTAAGCAAACAGTAAAGGAAACAAAAAAAAATTCGGAGTAGGTATTAAAATTCATGGAGAAGAAGTAAAAACTTTGAGGTTCGCCGATGACATTGTAATTCTGTCAGAGACAGCAAAGGACTTGCAAGAGCAGTTGAACGGAATGGACAGTGTCTTGAAAGGAGGATATAAGATGAACATCAACGAAAGCAAAACGAGGGTAATGGAATGTAGTCAAATTAAGTCGGGTGATGCTGAGGGAATTAGATTAGGAAATGAGACACTTAAAGTAGTAAAGGAGTTTTGCTATTTAAGGAGTAAAATAACCGATGATGGTCGAAGTAGAGAGGATATAAAATGTAGACTGGCAATGGCAAGGAAAGCGTTTCTCAAGAAGAGAAATTTCTTAACATCGAATATAGATTTAGGTGTCAGGAAGTCGTTTCTGAAAGTATTTGTATGGAGTGTAGCCATGTATGGAAGTGAGACATGGACGATAACTAGTTTGGACAAGAAGAGAATAGAAGCTTTCGAAATGTGGTGCTACAGAAGAATGCTGAAGATAAGGTGGGTAGATCACGTAACTAATGAGGAGGTATTGAATAGGATTGGGGAGAAGAGAAGTTTGTGGCACAACTTGACTAGAAGAAGGGATCGATTGGTAGGACATGTTCTGAGGCATCGAGGGATCACAAATTTAGCATTGGAGGGCAGCGTGGAGGGTAAAAATCGTAGAGGGAGACCAAGAGATCAATACACTAAGCAGATTCAGAAGGATGTAGGTTGCAGTAGGTACTGGGAGATGAAGAAGCTTGCACAGGATAGAGTAGCATGGAGAGCTGCATCAAATCAGTCTCAGGACTGAAGACCACAACAACAGCAACATTGATTTGATTTTGATTTTGTTTGAATTTTCTTATTTGTTCATACTCTTCTGTGTCAGTGAAGGCTACGGGTCTTGTGTCATTCAGATCATCATCTACCTTTGTAGATAAGTTAGTGACCTGATCCGAAAGTTCGGCTACTTTCTCCGATAGTGTACTTATTTCCTCCATGTGTCTTTCTGAACCAATTTTCAGGGTATCTACTGTGTCCTTTAAATTTTCCTGAGTTTTTGCAAGTTGCGTAACCGAATCGGTAGATGTAACTGAGTCAAATTTAGCTTGCAAGGTCTCATGATTTTCATGAACAATAGTTTGCAGTTCTTTTATGGCTGCTTCGTGATTCTGTAATGCATTTTCATGACGTGAAAAAATAGGTTGGAAATGCTCACAAATTTGTGTTTTTACGTCATTACAGATTTTTTGACATTTCGATTCGATGTTATGTAACTCAGTAGTTAAATCTTCACGTGTTTGTTCAAGTGTGGTGTCTAACTTTTGAAGATTTTGTTCCACTGTGTCTAACTTTTTAAGATTTTGTTCCACTGTGTCTAACTGTTGCTGTGTTTGTCTCTGGTATTGTTCCATTGTGTCTAACTTTTGAAGCTTTTCCTGTGTTTGTCTCTGATTTTGTTCCATTGTGTCTAACTTTTGAAGCTTTTGCTGTGTTTGTCTCTGATTTTGTTCCATTGTGTCTAACTTTTGAAGATTTTGTACCATTTGTTGCATTAATTGTAATAACAATGCATTAGTGTCTGGAATCTGTTCCACTACGCTTTTCGGCAGTGCATTTGCACCAGCAAGATTCACATTTTGACAAGCAGAAAATGTGTTTTGACTCATTTGAGAAAACGGTGAGGACCCAAAACCTAAGTCTACAGTATTTGCAATATTGTGTTCTGTCATTTCGGATTCCTGAGGGGAGCTGTTGCCGACCGATCGATCGATAATGCTTCCCTGTTGACTAATTGTTTCACTGTCTACACCATTGTTTACAGCCCGCTCCATTTCCCTATGTACAATTACCAAATTACTACTTTCAACATTAGTTAATTCATTACTCGGTGGCGCTAACACACTGCTTTCGTCTTCACTGTCATTTCTCAATTTACTTTGGAGCCTAGTATTACGTTTTTCACACGCCATTATTGTCACAATATTTCACACGACAACACAAAAAAAACACAATTTGAAGAGCAAAAATAAGAGAACACATTAACATAGAACTGAAAATAATATCTAGTTAATTGCAAGCGCAGCTGCGAAATACTTGGTGCAAATCTACATGCATGCCACAACTGTTTTACTGTGCAACAATGAAAAACCACAACTACCAAGGAAATTCTCTCTATAATTACGCACTAGCAATAAACAAAAGCTACACTAAATACACAAACTACAAGAAAAAATCAGAAGATTCCAGGTTCGAATCCTGGCAGGGTCGCCATATGTAACGTCACCTTAGAACAATTATATAAAGGACTGTGCTTAACCTGACACACAATATTTTTTAGCGCAACGCAATCTGACTTTCAAAAATCCCTACAAAAGAATGGCCCTGACTAACATTAACCTATAGCTTTCACAAATCACTTACCTCACAAAAATCTTCGTTACTCGAACTACTGCAATACGGCGAGCGCCACTACTGCCAGCTAAATAAAAGATTCAAACTACTGAAGGCACTAACTACTGTTAGGCATAGTTAGCAAATGAAAGATTTTAATAGAGAACAAACGATGTATTTACCTTAATAGTCATCAAAAGTCATAATATATACAGCAGCTCATGACATCCATTTTTACAAATTTCAAAACTCCGCCATTTCTCTCCCCACATCCACCACTGCTGGCGGCTCACCTCCAACTGCGCAACGCTACGCGCTGTTCACGTCCAGCTGCCGCTGCCGAACACTACAATGGCAGTCAACAATGCAAACTAGCCACAGACTGCACACAGCACAGCCAGTGATTTTCATACAGAGCGCTACGTAACGTTGCCAATAAAAAAACATAAACAGCCTACTTACACCTTCCCAACCACTGCTTCCCTTTCATGTCCCTCGACTCTTATAACTGCTATCTGGTTTCTGTGCAAATTGTAAATAGCCTTTCGTTCCCTGTATTTGACCCCTGCCACCTTCAGAATTTGAAAGAGAGTATTACCTCCTCAGTCGTTATCTTACCAGTCCAACCAACTTTCAGCATTCATCTGTAGCACCACATCTCAAATTCTTCGATTGTCGTCTGTTCCGTTTTTCGTACAGTCCATGTTTCACTACCCTACAATGCTGTATTCCAGACGTACATTATCAGAAATGTCTTCCTCAAATTAAGGCCCATGTTTGATACTAGTAGACTTGGCCAGGAATGCCCTTTTTGACAGTGCTAGTCTGTTTTTGATGTCCTCCTTGCTCCGTCCATCACTGGTTATTTTACTGCCTATGTAGCAGTATTTCTTACCTTCATCTACTTCGTGACCATCAATCCTGATGTTAAGTTTCTCGCTGTTGTCATTTCTGCTGCTTCTCATTACTTGCGTCTTTCCTCGATTTACTCTCAGTCCATATTCTGTACTCATTACATTGTTTATTCCATTCAGCAGATCATGTAGTTCTTCACTTTCACTCAGGATAGCAACGTCATCAGCGAATCGTGTCAATGATATGCTTACACCTTGAATTTTAATTCCACTCCTGAACATGTCTTTTATTTCCATGACTGCTTCTTCGATGTACAGATTGAACAGTAGGGGCGAAAGAGTACATCCCTGTCTTACACCCTTTTTAATCCGAGCACTCCAGTCTTGATCGTGCACACATTATTCCCTCACGGCTCTTGTACGTATTGTACACTCCTGGAAATTGAAATAAGAACACCGTGAATTCATTGTCCCAGGAAGGGGAAACTTTATTGACACATTCCTGGGGTCAGATACATCACATGATCACACTGACAGAACCACAGGCACATAGACACAGGCAACAGAGGATGCATAATGTCGGCACTAGTACAGTGTATATCCACCTTTCGCAGCAATGCAGGCTGCTATTCTCCCATGGAGACGATCGTAGAGATGCTGGATGTAGTCCTGTGGAACGGCTTGCCATGCCATTTCCACGTGGCGCCTCAGTTGGACCAGCGTTCGTGCCGGACGTGCAGACCGCGTGAGACGACGCTTCATCCAGTCCCAAACATGCTCAATGGGGGACAGATCCGGAGATCTTGCTGGCCAGGGTAGTTGACTTACACCTTCTAGAGCACGTTGGGTGGCACGGGATACATGCGGACGTGCATTGTCCTGTTGGAACAGCAAGTTCCCTTGCCGGTCTAGGAATGGTAGAACGATGGGTTCGATGACGGTTTGGATGTACCGTGCACTATTCAGTGTCCCCTCGACGATCACCAGTGGTGTACGGCCAGTGTAGGAGATCGCTCCCCACACCATGATGCCGGGTGTTGACCCTGTGTGCCTCGGTCGTATGCAGTCCTGATTGTGGCGCTCACCTGCACGGCGCCAAACACGCATACGACCATCATTGGCACCAAGGCAGAAGCGACTCTCATCGCTGAAGACGACACGTCTCCATTCGTCCCTCCATTCACGCCTGTCGCGACACCACTGGAGGCGGGCTGCACGATGTTGGGGCGTGAGCGGAAGACGGCCTAACGGTGTGCGGGACCGTAGCCCAGCTTCATGGAGACGGTTGCGAATGGTCCTCGCCGATACCCCAGGAGCAACAGTGTCCCTAATTTGCTGGGAAGTGGCGGTGCGGTCCCCTACGGCACTGCGTAGGATCCTACGGTCTTGGCGTGCATCCGTGCGTCGCTGCGGTCCGGTCCCAGGTCGACGGGCACGTGCACCTTCCGCCGACCACTGGCGACAACATCAATGTACTGTGGAGACCTCACGCCCCACGTGTTGAGCAATTCGGCGGTACGTCCACCCGGCCTCCCGCATGCCCACTATACGCCCTCGCTCAAAGTCCGTCAACTGCACATACGGTTCACGTCCACGCTGTCGCGGCATGCTACCAGTGTTAAAGACTGCGATGGAGCTCCGTATGCCACGGCAAACTGGCTGACACTGACGGCGGTGGTGCACAAATGCTGCGCAGCTAGCGCCATTCGACGGCCAACACCGCGGTTCCTGGTGTGTCCGCTGTGCCGTGCGTGTGATCATTGCTTGTACAGCCCTCTCGCAGTGTCCGGAGCAAGTATGGTGGGTCTGACACACCGGTGTCAATGTGTTCTTTTTTCCATTTCCAGGAGTGTATATTATTATTCTTCTCTCCCTATAGCTTACCCCTATTTAGTCTTGCTTCCATTATCAACATCAGAATTGCCTCCATCGTGCCTTTACCTTTTCTAAAGCCAAACTGATCGTCATCTCTCATTTATGTATGAAACATTCTATACTTTTTACTACCACCCAAGGCCGCGCAGCAATGAGCAATGCGTTCATTGAATTTTTCGATGACGCGCTCACAAACATCTGGTGGTATGGCGTTAATAACCGTTTTAATTTCATCCGTCAATTGGAGTATTGTTTTTGGTTTGTTCAAGTAAATTTTTGATTTCACAAATCCCCACCAAAAAAAAAGTCACAAGGCGTAAGATCGCATGATCTGGAATTCCTGGTTGCCACGCAAGGGAACTTATCATTCAGCAGAGCAATCGTTTCGCGGGATGTGTGACATGTCGCACCATCTTGTTGAAACCAGAAATCGTAATTTTTATCAATAAAAGGGAAAAGCCAATCAGAGTGCACGTTTCGGTAACGGTGGCCTCGTCATTTTCAGGTTAAGTACGGGCCGATCACTCCTCCTTCCCAGCACTCACACCACACAGTCGTGTGTTGTGGACGCCTCATCGATGGATTTTTGTTACCACAAATTCTTTAGTTCTGCTTATTGACGTGCCTACTGAGGTACAAGTGCGCCTCGTCTGAAAAAATAGTTCTTTTTGCAAAGTCCTCGTTAAGCGCTTGTCGAGCCGAGGCCCATTAAACAAATCGATGTCTCTCCCCATGATCTTGAGGCTTCAGCTTTTGTGTAAGTTGATTCTTGTACGCATGCATTTTCAGATCTTTTGAAAGGATTTCATGCAGTGAACTTGGTGATAAATTCAATTGTTGCGCTCGTCGGCGAACCGTTTTCTTGCGTTCAAACAGAACGCCGTCGCCCCGTTTTCTTCTTTGAAACAGAGCCCGTGGTTTCAAACTTCGGATCAACTTCCGGACTGATGGTTCGATTGGAGCAGCATTACGACCGATTGCCTCACGCAATTCACGAACGGTCACCGTGTGACATCCACTGTTTTTGTAATAACTTTCTATCACTTCGATACGTTGCTCAGTTCTCACCTATTTCGTGACGAAAATAAACAAGAAACAACAATGGTCACCACACGAAAGCTGTCACGCTAGGATTGCAGATAACAAACATGAAAAAACCACAGCTGCCAATTGTCATTTTACAAAATGGCGCAAAATTCAAATGCGTCCTTAATTCTCAGGCACCCGACAGTTTATTTGGTGTGTTGTGTGACAGGGGCCTCAGTCATTCCCATGATATCTGGATACGAGCAAAAACGTTTGTAGCTTTTGTGCTATGTGTGTGGAGCGTTAATGCCCTCCTCCATGGCAGACATGAACACGTTCACCAGCAGTGTGGCCCCGTACGACGTAGCTATTGCAGCGTTGTCCAACGCTTCCTAGTATGAAGTTAATGCGCTTTTGGCATGTTAGTGTTTCGGCTGGAGAATTTGATCTATGACGCTCTGCTTGTTGCGAGTAACACCATTTTACACAACTGGCCATTAAAATTGCTACACCAAGAACAAATGCAGATGATAAACGGGTACTCATTTCACAAATATATTATACTAGAACTGACATGTGATTACATTTTCACGCAATTTGGATGCATAGATCCTGAGAAATCAGTACCCAGAACAACCACCTCTGGCGGTAATAACGGCCATGATACGTTTGGGTATTGAGTCAAACAGAGCTTGGATGGCGTGTACAGGTACAGCTGCCCATGCAGCTTCAACACGATACCACAGTTCATCAAGAGTAGTGACTGGCATATTGTGACGAGCCAGTTGCTCGGCCACCATTGACCAGACGTTTTCAATTGGTGAGAGATCTGGAGAATGTGCTGGCCAGGGCAGCCGTCGAACATTTTCTGTATCCAGAAAGGACCGTACAAGACCCGCAACATGCGGTCGTGCATTATCCTGCTGAAATGTAGGATTTTGCAGGGATCGAATGAAGGGTATAGCCACGGATCGTAACACATCTGAAATTTAACGTCCACTGTTCAAAGTCAATGTGAACAAGAGGTGACCGATACGTGTAACCAATGGCACCCCGTACCATCACGCAGGGTGATACGCCAGTATGGCGATGACGAATACACGCTTCCAATGTGCGTTCACTGCGATGTCGCCAAACACGGATGCGACCATCACGATGCTGTAAACAGAATCTGGATTCATCCGAAAAAATGACGTTTTCCCATTCGTGCACCCAGGTTCGTCGTTGATTACACCATCGCAGACGCTCCTGTCTCTGATTCAGCGTCAAGGGTAACTGCAGCCATGGTCTCCGAGCTGATAGTCCATGCTGCTATAAACGTCGTCGAACTGTTCGTGCAGATGGTTGTTGTCTTGCAAACGTCCTCATCTGTTGACTCAGGGATCGAGACGTGGCTGCACGATCCGTTACAGCCATGCGGATGAGATGTCTGTCATCTCGAGTGATACGAGGCCGTTGGGATCCAGCACGGAGTTCCGCATTACCCTCCTGAACCCACCGATTCCATAGTCTGCTAACAGTCATTGGATCTCGACCAACGCGAGCAGCAATGCCGCGATATGATAAACCGCAATCACGATAGGGTACAATCCAACCTTTATCGAAGTCGGAAACGTGATGGTACGCATTTCTCCTCCTTACACGAGGCATCACAACAACGTTTCACCGGGCAACGCCGGTCAATTGCTGTTTGTGTATGAGAAATCGGTTGGAAACTTTCCTCATGTCAGCGCGTTGTAGGTGTCGCCACCGGCGCCAATCTTGTGTGAATGCTCTGAAAAGCTAATCATTTACATATCAAAGCATCTTCTTCCTGTCGGTTAAATTTCGCGTCTGTAGCACGTCATCTTCGTGGTGTAGCAATTTTAATGGCCAGTAGTGTATTTTGTGAAGTTTGAGTCTCGCCTCTTCTGATATAATGGGCTCAACGCTGTACTACCGTACGTACACCTTAAGAAGTGGTTCGACTTCGCGAAATCAGGCGTGCTTCTGTAAATAAAAGTTCATATACAGCTGAAAGCAGTTTATTTCTAGGACATCAATCAACTGGACTTTTTTCTTTGGGGTCATCTCAAAACTGAAGTGTAACGCATTGATATCGCGTGGTGATGACTTGCTAAGAAATCTAATGCTGTTATTTTACCGAGTTGTGTGACCTAAAGTTGAAAAATAAATAAAAAATTCGGCTTCTGATGTTATTAAACTGAACTCCGTCCGAACAGGCCTTGAAGGCCCAAAAGTACCAACTGGCCGCCGGACCGTCCTCGTCCCACAGGCGTCACTGGATGCAGATGTAGAGGGGCACGTGGTCAGCACCCGGCTGTATGTCACCTGACGAGACCGGAGCCGCTACTTCTCAATCATGTAGCTCCTCAGTTTGACTCACAAGGGCTGAGAGCACCCCCCTTGCCAACAGCGCTCGGCAGACCGGGTAGTCCCCCATCCAAGTGCTAGTCCAGCCCGACACCGGTTAACTCCGGTGATCTGGCAGGAACCGCTGTTACCACTGGGCAAGGCCTTTGGCCGTTCATGGTATTGGCGAGAAAAAAGTCTTATACACGGTATGACAGAAGGTACCCTCCGCTACGCGCTCATTAGTGATTTCTAAAGAACATTCCGAGGTGTAAGCGCCGCGAACAGGCTGTGTGGTAAGGTTACGGACTGCTCTGGCTCACCACCTCCCTGCTGTCATGGATGGAGCCGTGCTGTTCATTTGAAAACTGCCTGCCCTTTCCTTTACAGGGTCATGCAGCTGTACCTGGACAAGAACAACATCAGCGACGTTCACGAGGACGCTTTTTCTGGGATGCCGAATCTGCGCGTCGTCGATTTCTCCAACAACCGGCTGTCAACTCTTCCGTCCAGTGTCTTCACGTAAGTCCAGTTTCATGTACTTCTTGAAGCTAGCTATTTACAGACTTGTCATATGCATAGTATCGGCATCAAACAAGACACTTATAAGCGACACACAATAAATTAAACGAATGCTTTCCACTGATTGTTTCAAAACTGGAAACAATAATCGTACCTTTGGCAGGCCTACGAAATACATATTCATTCAAAAGTTTCAAGCTTCATTTACAAGTTTACTAGAAGTCTTCAAAAAATGGCTCTGAGGACTATGGGACTTAACAGATGTGGTCATCAGTCCCCGAGAACGTAGAACTACTTAAACCTAACTAACCTAAGGACATCACACACATCCATGCCCGAGGCAGGATTCGAACCTGCAACCGTAGCAGTCGCGCGGTTCTGGACTGCGCGCCTAGACTAGAAGTCTTCCTGGAGGTTTCTTTCTGGTGGTATTGAAATTCTCAAACCTTGGAAATTCCGTGTGACACTACACTGAGATGACAAAAGCCATGGGTATTGTATTGTATGTTAACCGGGGGCCTAGAAACGACGGAGAGGGTCCGTCCCCACCGCAGCCGCAGTTGTCCACGACCCCACGGCGACTACCGCAGTCCACATCACCCTTCCGCCGCCCCACACCGAACCACTCTTTCAAGGTTATTGTACGTTTCGGCCCCCGGTGGAAACCCCTCCTCCTCCCCCCCCCCCCCCCCCAGGGAACGTCTCACACCAAACGTGTGTAACCCCTATGTTTGCGTGGTAGAGTGGTAGAGTAACGGTGGTGTACGCGTACGTGGATAACTTGTCCTATGGGATTCACGTCTTGGTGGTGAAATAATTCCTTCAAATTGTCCAGAATATGCTTCAAATCAATCACGAAAAACTGTAGCCAGATGACATGAAAAATTGTCATCCATAAAAATTCCATCGTTGTTTGAGAACATGAAGTCCATGAATGGCTGGAGATCGTCTCCAAGTAGCCAAATATAACCATTCCGGCCAATTGTCGGTTCAATTGGACCAGAGGACCCAGTCCATTCCATGAAGCACAGCCCACACCATTATGGAGCCACCACCAGCTTTGACATCTTGGGACCATGGCTTCGTGAGGTCTGCGCCCCACTCGAACTCCACCATCACCTCTTACCAACTGAAGCCGGGACTCATCTGACCAGATCACGATTTTCCAGTCTAGGGTCCAACTGATATGGTCATGAGCCCAGGAGAGGCGCTGCAGGTGGTGTCGTCCTGTTGACAAAGGCTCTCGCGTCGGTCTGTTAACGCCAAATTTCGCCACACTGTCCTAACGCATTAGTTCGTCGAACGTCCAACGTTTGTCTCAGCTGTTATTTGACGCAGTGTTGCTTGTCTGTTTCTACTAATACTCTACACGAACGCCTTTTCTCTCGGTCGTGAAGTGAAGTCTTTCGGCCACTGCGTAGTCCGTGGTCAGAGATAAATGCTCGGAATTTGGTGATGTCGGCACCGTTTTGACACTGGTGATCTAGGAGTACTGAATTTCCTAACGACTTGAGATCGTGCTCCCAGAATCACGTCCGAACCTTTTCCCATAATCACCTGAGTACAAGCAACAGCTCCACCAATGCACTGCCCTTTTATACCTTGTGTACGTCATACTACCGCCATCTGTGGACGTGCATATTGCTGTCCCACGACTTTTGTCATCTCCGTGTAGTGACCGTTACTTTATAAGACATATAAAAGAACCTGTGGTAAAACCAATTCCCAATTCCAGCCGAGCCGTGCTTCAAGAAGACTATCTGTCATACTACGGAGATGTTGTTCAGCGAGATACCACAGTGACTAATACACTGTATTCATACACTATCTTATCAAAAGTATCTGGACACATGTTGGTGGACAATAATATGGGCTGTTTCCACCTGTCGTCCTTATGCCGGCTTCAACTCTGTGGAGAAATGGCTGCCCTTTCTTTCCTGACAGCTGAAGCCAGAGGAGGTCGTATTGCTGGATGCTGCAATCTGGAGCAAAGTCGACGCTGAAACTCATCCCAAAGATGTTCCATTGGGATCAGGTAGGGACTCTGAGCAAGGCAGACCGTTTCAAGAATGTTACTAACCACAACCCATTGCTTCATAGACGCTGCTTTATGACAGACTGCCTTGTCGTTAAATAACCCTCTTAAATCCCACAGAAAATATCTGGAGCTGCTAGAAACAGTGGGTGCCGCGTAGGAGTCAATATCCCTGCAGTCTGGCAGCTCTACAGGATCTACTCGTTAATGAGTGGCTTCAGCTGGACGTGACATACCTGAAGAAACCTGTCTCTGTAAGGCGTTCAAAGTCTGTGAAAGTACGTATTTATGCAGCCATGGAACCCCAGTGTGGTCTCCTATAGACTGAGGTCTGGGTAGTGCGTGGTGCCTGTTGAGCCCGTGGTGCTGGATGGTCAGACAGTGTGATGGCCTTTTGCAGGTCCAACGGGAAGCTGCAGAAGCTGGACCTGAGTAGGAACCCAATCCACCTGACTGGGGGCCGGATGCTGGACTCTGCCTCCCTGTACTGGCTCAACCTGTCGTGGTGTGGCATCTCCAGCCTACCGGAGGACTCTTTCAAGGGCATTCCGCAGATGGTCATGCTCGACCTCTCCGAGAACCAACTGGTCGTACCAACAGCTCTGGTAAGTTGTCGCTATTTAACACAGTAACTGCTTTGTACTTATCGCAACACTTCGGTGCATGAGTGTCTGTACTCAGGAAAATGCATGAGAGGGAACCTATTAGACCACTACCTTAAAAACAATAAAAAAATGTTGGTATTAACGAAAATATTATCAAATTTTTAAGGTGTCGGTGAAACAGAATGAATAAGACAGCGTTTTTGTGATAATGTGACATTTGACTTACAATATTATTGTAAATAACGATATAACTTTCCTGCGATTGAATAACTTTCAATTTCACTGGTCCATACCAGAAGATTTGCTCATAAAAAATAGCACTCTTCATAAATATATTTTTTGTGCATTTGTAGAACGCTTGACCACTTCTGTCTTATCGGTGGAGTACATGAAGCATCGTCTTTTTGGTGATCTTAGTTTCCGCCATCTTCGTTAGCCGGCGAACCGTGAGTGGCTTTCAGAACTTCCACTTATCCATATCAGAAAAATTCTCCTTTTATCAGATCTGTGAAAATAAACACAGGGCATTTTTTGCTCCTACATCTAATACGTTTGTCCATAAGACAAAATACTATCTTCATGTCTCTTTAAAGTGTGTGTACGTATCATCTGACTCAGAGCACCAACTCCTGATTTCCAGTCGTTATACGATAAAACATTCTCTCAATTGTTTTTATGTTCTTCATCTACAGTGTTACTGTGCTGCAGGGATACTAGCAATATCACACTTTTTTGCCTCATTACGTATAAGTGTCAAATGGTCTTTCAAACCACAATGATGAAGATAAAACTTGTATCGAAGTGGAAGCCATCTTTTCTAGTGGTATTTCCTTTTTATTTTGTTATACTACCTCTTAACTTAGCAAAAGAATTCTGATGGCATTGTGTAGCCATATTCTTCTCGTTGGTAATAGTTCCATTATGACCGATAAGGGAAACTATATGATCTGTATCATCTAATTCTTCACTAACTTCGCTTGTTTTTGTGATGTAGCAATCATCTGTGAGCGGTATATATATATATATATATATATATATATATATATATATATATATATATATATATATAGACATGGTCATTTGCACAAGGTGGTTCATGTTTTTAAATATTTTAGTTATGACAGACCTTTTATAATGTGTTGTTTCTTATCCATATGTCAACTTGGCGTGAGGTTCAACTTAAAATGAACACATTCCACAACAAAAAGATTTTTTAAGACCTGAAAATGACATCAAAGTCTGTCGAAATCTTTTGTTTTAAATAAAGAAATATTTATGCGGTCTTGGCTTTAGAGTGTTTTTAGCAAGTAAACCAGATCGCTCCTTCTGTCTTCTCAAAATGATACAATTCAGTCATGCAGTAGAATAAATTTCCTCATTTCCGTCTATGATCACAAAATTGTTTCAATCAGCAATGATAATCTTCAAATCTGTCGCAAACCATGGGAAAAAACACAAATAAAACTAGTGAACTTCCTACATCTTAAAACACTAAAATAAGCCACAGTGAAAAATATTACTGAATTACATGCGGAAAGCGTGCGCTTTAAATATGATAAGTCACACCTGTTTTGAAAACATGTCCTAATATAATGCACCCATAGTGGCATCGTCATAAGATAAACACAAATTCAATGTAGCATCATCGCATATCTTCAGATTATGGTTTATACTAGGCCACAGTGTATGTTTGTGTTGTAAGCCCGTTAGATGTTTCTATTGTAGACATACACATATTCGTCACTTATGTAAGTCTACAATATAGAATAAAAATAAGAATACAGTAGGTAAAGTCTAAAGTGGGCTTATCGGGTGTGTCAGTTATTACTATAATAAAATACAAGAAATTTAAATCACGACTGAAGGTGGATCGTTAAAAAGGAAATAGTTAAGTGACAATAATTCTGATACACTCTTGTGGCGAATTTTAGATAAAAATATAATGACATACATTAGAACAAGCTTACAGAGCTAATAGAATACTATAAAAATAATAAGATAAATACCGAAAGAAGCCAAATGGACGAAACAATAGATTGTAGTAAGTAATCACCGCCCTCTGTTGGCGTGGCCGCCATAGAGCGGCATAGGAACTTAGCCGCTAGAGGGTCCCTCGTACCCTGCGACACGCCGTTCCGAGAAAACAAAGATGAAACACACCGAGCGAGGTGGCGCAGTGGTTAGACACTGGACTCGCATTCGGGAGGACGACGGTTCAATCCCGCGTCCGGTCATCCTGATTTAGGTTCTCCGTGATTTCCTTAAATCGCTCCAGGCAATTGCCGGGATGGTTCTTTTCACAGGGCACGGCCGACTTCCTTCCCCGTCCTTCCTAATCCGATGAGACCGATGACCTCGCTGTCTGGTCTCCTTCCCCGAAACAACCAACCAACCAAAGATGAAACAACGTACCAGTCAATTAATAAGATTATCTAGTAAATGAAATATATTATATACACATGTTTTGCAGCAGATCTGAAGATTGTCATTGCCGATAGGAACCGGTAGACTAAGGACCTAACAATTTTGTATTCATAGACAGAAATAAAGAAATTTATTCTACACGTTCTGGAACACAGTTCTATCCGTGACCATGTCGCAGCTTGTCCAACTGTAGCATCAGGTAATACAGACAAAGGTTCAAGAGATCGCCTGACACTGTCAAAGTCTTGTAAAATCGCCTAAGGTAGGTAAAGCTTCATAACATTGTCCAACATCGCCAAAGTTACGTAACATCACGTATCACAGACAAAGCCTGTTGCCATCATTTAAAATACCCCAAGCGTAATGGCTACGCTTAACACAGCCAACGTCTTGTTACATTGCTTAAGGTAGCCAAAGGCTCGTAATATTGTTTAACATAGCAAAGCTTGCATATCTCTGCCTGAGGTAGCCAAAACGTCCTAACTTGTGTAATGCAGCCAACGTCTTGTAAAGTTATTAAAGGTCGCCATAGCTTCGTAACATCGCTCACTCAAAGTCTCATAACATATCTTATGGTAACAAAAGCCTTGGAATACTTCTTAAGATCACCAAAGCTTTGTCGTTACTGTTAAGATATCAGAGCTTCATAACATCGTTTAAAGTGGCGAAAGCCTCGAAACATCACCTCATGTATCCAAAGTCTTAGAAAATTACTTCAAATAGCTGAAGTTTGGTAAGCTGTTTAACATAAATAATGTATTGTAGCACTGCGTAAGATAGCTATCTCGTAACATTTGTTAAGATTGCCAAAGCTTCGTCGATGCTCTTAAGATAGCTAAGGCTTTGTAAAATTCTCTAACACACCTGAAGCCTCTTAACATCAATTAACATAGCCAAAGCTACATAACACCACTTAACACAGCTAAAGCCTCAATAACGATTAAGATAATCAAAGCATGATAACAAACTTTGCCGGTTTGAGCTGAGTTTCAAATCCTGTCTATCCTGTGAAGATGTGACCTAACCCATGCATTGAAGACCAGAACTTGACTGGTTTTCTAGGTTTGAATTTTTGGCATGATTTTAATGGTGATTTTGGAAACCAACATTCCTTACTTGGAATTTTCACATTCTGGATTTTTCAGATACTTTCAAAAAATTATTTGAATGCATAGTACCTGTTCCTTCAAAAGAATAGACACCATACAGATCCCGCAGCCGTGAAAAATTATATGTAAATTGAAGGGGGATCACTGCTATTAGCCGCAGTAGGGCATCAAGAGGAATCAGCGGCGACGAGCGAAAATGTGTAGCAGAACGGCATTCGGATCTGGGACCCCCTGCTTACTAGGCAGGTGCGGTAACCACTGCGCCATCCAGGACACAGCGTCATTGCAACTGCACGGACTATCTCGGCATGCCTCAAGGCAGGTCCACACTGCCACCGAGCGCCACGTATCCACTCTCCCTGTTCGCTACCTAAAAGATTCCCACAGGAGATCGGGCGTATTTAGGGATTCGCACTGGAGAAAGTTGACTATTGCCGAACCAGGCATATCAATTATTTGAATAGATGGTGTCTCTTCCTTCGAAAGAATAGACACCACGCAGATCCCACTACTGTGAAACACTATATGTACACTACTGGGTATTAAAATTGCTACACCACGAAGGTGACGTGCTACAGACGCGAACTTTAACCGACAGGAAGAAGATACTGTGATAGGCAAACGATTAGCTTTTCAGAGCATTCACACAAGGTTGGCGCCGGTGGCGACACCTACAACGAGCTGACATGAGGAAAGTTTCCAACCGATTTCTCATACACAAACAGCAGTTAACCGGCGTTGCCTGGTCAAACGTTGTTGTGATGCGTCGAGTGAGGAGGAGAAATGCGTACCATCACGTTTCCGACTTTCATAAAGGTCGGATTGTAGCCTATCGCGATTGCGGTTTATCGTATCGCGACATTGCTGCTCGCGTTGGTCGAGATCCAATGACTGTTACCAGAATATGGAATCGGTGGGTTCAGGAGGGTAATACGGAGCGCCGTGCTGGATCCCAACGGCCTCGTATCACTAGCAGTCGAGATGACAGGCATCTTATCCGCATGGCTGTAACGGATCGCACAGCCACGTCTCGATCCCCGAGTCAACAGAAGCGGACGTTTGCAAGACAACAACCATCTACACGAACAGTTCGACGACGTTTGCAGCAGCGTGGACTGTCAGTTCGGAGACCATGGCTGCGGTTATCCTCGACGCTGCATCACGGACAGGAGCGCCTGCGATAGTATACTCAAAGACGAACCTGGATGCACGAATGGGAAAACGTCATTTTTTCGGATGAATTCAGGTACTGTTTACAGCATCATGATGGTCGCATCCGTGTTTGGCGACATCGCAGTGAACGCACATTGGAAGCGTGTATTCGTCATCGCCATACTGGCGTATCACCCTGCGTGATGGTATGGGGTGCCATTTTTTACACGTCTCGGTCATCTCTTGTTCGCATTGACGGCACTCTGAACAGTGGTAGTTACATTTCAGACGTGTTAGGACCCGTGGCTCTACCCTTCATTCGATCCCTGCGAAACCCTACATTTCAGCAGGATAATGCACGACCACATGTTGCAGGTCCTGTACGGGCCTTTCTGGATACAGAAAATGTTCGACTGCTGCCCTGGCCAGCACGTTCTCCAGATCTCTCACCAATTGAAAACGTCTGGTCAATAGTGGCCGAGCAACTGGCTCGTCACAATATGCCAGTCACTACTCTTGATGAACTGTGGTACCGTGTTGAAGCTGCATGGGCAACTGTACCTGTACACGCCATCCAAGCTCTGTTTGACTCAATGCCCATGCGTATCAAGGCCGTTATTACGGCCAGAGGTGGTTGTTCTGGGTACTGACTTCTCAGTATCTATACACCCAAATTGCATGCAAATGTAATCACATGTCAGTTCTAGTATAATATATTTGTGAAATGAATACCCGTTTATCATCTGCATTTCTTCTTGGTGTAGCAATTTTAATGGCCAGTAGTGTAAATTGAAGGAGGATGACTGCTATCAGCTGCAGAGGACCGATTATTCTGTGACTGGACATTGCAAACCACACTGTCACCCGTTGAAGGTGAAGAGAGTTCTCGATCACGAAATACGAAATTTGTCCCCCAGATGCACCAATTTTGCTTATCGACGAACCCACCCAAATGAAAGTGGGCTTCGTCGCTAAACCATGCATGCACATACTAATTCCCATCACGCCCCGCGGCCAACCGTGCAGTTTGAACGCCCTAACGGAAACCGTTCAGAAGTTATGGCGATTTTAGTTCATATAGCTCAATAACTAAGCAGGGATGACTAGAGGACAAATGTAAGAATGTAGAGGCTTATTTCACGAGGGGTAAGATAGATAATGCCTACAGTAAAATTAAAGAGACCTTTGGAGAAAAGAGAACCGCTTGCATGAATATCAAGAGCTCAGATGGAAACCCAGTTCTAAGCAAAGAAGGGAAAGCAGAAAGGTGGAAGGAGTATATAGAGGGTCTATACAGGGGCGATGTTCTTGGGGACAATATCGTGGAAAATGGAAGGGGATGTATATGAAGATGAAATGGGAGATATGATACTGCGTGAAGAGTTTGACAGAGCACTGAAAGGCCTAAGTCGAAACAAGGGCCCGGGAGTAGACAACGTTCCATTAGAACTACTGACAGCCTTGGGAGAGCCAGTCCTGACAAAACTGTACCATCTGGTGATCAGGATGTATGAGACAGGTGAAATTCCCTCAGACTTCGAGAGGAATATAATAATTCCAATCCCAAAGAAAGCAGGTGTTGACGGAGGCAAAAATTACCGAACTATCAGTTTAATAAGTCACAGCTGCAAAATACTAACGCGAATTCTTTACAGACGAATGGAAAAACTGATAAAAGCCGACCTCGGGGAAGATTAGTTTGGATTCCGTAGAAATGTTGGAACACATGAGGCAATACTGACCCTACGACTTATCTTAGAAGAAAGATTAAGGAAAGGCAAACCTACGTTTCTAGCTTTTGTAGACTTAGAGAAAGCTTTTGACAATGTTGACTGGAATACTCTCTTTCAAATTCTGAAGGTGGCAGGGGTAAAATACAGGGAGCGAAAGGCTATTTACAATTTGTATAGAAAACAGATGGCAGTTATAAGAGTCGAGGGACATGAAAGAGAATCAGTGGTTGGGAAGAGAGTAAGACAGGGTTGTAGCTTCTCCCCGATGTTATTCAATCTGTATATTGAGCAAGCAGTAAAGGAAACAAAAGAAAAATTCGGAGTAGGTATTAAAATTCATGGAGAAGAAGTAAAAACTTTGAGGTTCGCCGATGACATTGTAATTCTGTCAGAGACAGCCAAGGACTTGGAAGAGCAGTTGAACGGAATGGACAGTGTCTTGAAAGGAGGATATAAGATGAACATCAACAAAAGCAAAACGAGGATAATGGAATGTAGTCAAATTAAGTCGGGTGATGCTGAGGGAATTAGATTAGGAAATGAGACACTTAAAGTAGTAAAGGAGTTTAGCTATTTGGGGAGCAAAATAACTGATGATGGTCGAAGTAGAGAGGATATAAAATGTGGACTGGAAATGGCAAGGAAAGCGTTTCTGAAGAAGATAAATTTGTTAACATCGAGTATAGATTTAAGTGTCAGGAAGTCGTTTTTGAAAGTATTTGTATGGAGTGTAGCCATGTATGGAAGTGAAACGTAGACGATAAATAGTTTAGACACAAAGAGAATAGAAGCTTTCGAAATGTGCTACAGCAGAATGCTGAAGATTGGTAGATCACATAACTAATGAGGAGGTATTGAATAGAATTGGGGAGAAGAGGAGTTTGTGGCACAACTTGACTAGAAGAAGGGATCGGTTGGTGGGACATGTTCTGAGGCATCAAGGAATCACCAATTTAGTATTGGAGGGCAGCGTGGAGGGTAAAAATCGTAGAGGGAGACCAAGAGATGAGTACAGTAAGCAGATTCAGAAGGATGTAGGGTGCAGTAGGTACTGGAAGATGAAGAAGCTTGCACAGGATAGAGTAGCAAGGAGAGCTGCATCAAACCAGTCTCAGGACTGAAGACCACAGCAACAACAAGTTCAATAACTGTCACCGTGGCAGTTTCTACAGAACTCTCCAATCGCGAGTCCTACTCTCACGTGGCAAATTTCGTTAAATCGAATCAAATACCAACTGCCCTCAAGGTCCAGTTTAGGCCTGCTCGTGCCCCGAGTGTGACGTGCGGTTCGGTGGGCAGGCCCTGGAGACGCTGAGCGGGCTGCGGCGGCTGCCGCTGGTGGGGAACCCCGTGTCGTGCTGCGAGGTGGGCGAGCTGCGCGCCTGGGTGGAGATGCGGCGCGTGTCGGTGATCCGCAGGGAGCTGTCGGTGGGGCCGCTGCCCACCTGCGCACAGCCCGAGGGCCTGCGCGGCCGCCCGTGGACCGCCGCCGCCGGACACGACGCGTGCGTTCAGCGGCTGGACGTGGCCGCCGTCGTGGGCTGCGTGCTGCTGGCGCTGCTGCTGCTCGCCCTCACCGTCGCCGCCGCGCTGCTGCTGCTCAGGAGGCGCCGCAGGGCCGCGCGCCGCCGACGCACACAGAGCGCGCTCAGGTGAGCCCACCTCTGTGTTGTCGCCTGTGGTCAGCAATGCGTGCTGCCCGAAAGTCGCTCTGACACTATATGTGGGGCAGCGGCGCCTCTGTTACGAGAGCCTGAAAACTATTTCTGCGATCAGCCAGAAAACGGTGGAGGACATACTTACCGTAGTTTCCACTCTGCAAGTCCACATTCTTGTCCAGCCCACTGACAGAAATATTTCTATTCTCTATTGCATGAGTGAACCGTGGATTTACTTTCAAAATCTTTTCTTAGAGAATTTACTTTATTTACTAGCGATTCATCAAGAACAATAACACATTTAATCACAATATGTGAGCGTGGAAGTAGTTGCCAGTGGGTAACTGATGAAAACAAATTTCATTCAACAAATGGAAATTTTATCCCTATAAACCTTTTCCCTTTTAAAAAAATTAAAAATTATAATCAGAAAGCCCCCTCTAAATATCAAGTTACAATTTATTCAGAGGCAGAAATAGCAAGTATGAGCTTTCGGGCTGAGAACCTTGCCGCTCCCTTTTAACACGGCCGTAGTCACGACCGCTCACAACAACCTGTGAAAGACTACACTGGTGCAAATCTGCAACACACCAAATTACTTTAAAGTAAAAATTTTAACAACTCACACAAACACAGAAAGTATGCACCCCGTAGGAGGGATGGAAATGGTACAAAACATTCACATTAAAAAAAATTTCTTGCCACCGAAAGTGCAACTTATTTTTAAAAGAAAACGCTTACGGTGGAAGGGTGGCAACTTTATATACTAAAATGACCATTTAAATAAAAACCCATGAAATGCAGTCTTACATAAAATGTACAAACGTGCTCTACGTTACACATATACCGCCTCTCAAGATGATAGACAAGATAAAAAACATACACTCCTGGAAATTGAAATAAGAACACCGTGAATTCATTGTCCCAGGAAGGGGAAACTTTATTGACACATTCCTGGGGTCAGATACATCACATGATCACACTGACAGAACCACAGGCACATAGACACAGGCAACAGAGGATGCATAATGTCGGCACTAGTACAGTGTATATCCACCTTTCGCAGCAATGCAGGCTGCTATTCTCCCATGGAGACGATCGTAGAGATGCTGGATGTAGTCCTGTGGAACGGCTTGCCATGCCATTTCCACGTGGCGCCTCAGTTGGACCAGCGTTCGTGCCGGACGTGCAGACCGCGTGAGACGACGCTTCATCCAGTCCCAAACATGCTCAATGGGGGACAGATCCGGAGATCTTGCTGGCCAGGGTAGTTGACTTACACCTTCTAGAGCACGTTGGGTGGCACGGGATACATGCGGACGTGCATTGTCCTGTTGGAACAGCAAGTTCCCTTGCCGGTCTAGGAATGGTAGAACGATGGGTTCGATGACGGTTTGGATGTACCGTGCACTATTCAGTGTCCCCTCGACGATCACCAGTGGTGTACGGCCAGTGTAGGAGATCGCTCCCCACACCATGATGCCGGGTGTTGACCCTGTGTGCCTCGGTCGTATGCAGTCCTGATTGTGGCGCTCACCTGCACGGCGCCAAACACGCATACGACCATCATTGGCACCAAGGCAGAAGCGACTCTCATCGCTGAAGACGACACGTCTCCATTCGTCCCTCCATTCACGCCTGTCGCGACACCACTGGAGGCGGGCTGCACGATGTTGGGGCGTGAGCGGAAGACGGCCTAACGGTGTGCGGGACCGTAGCCCAGCTTCATGGAGACGGTTGCGAATGGTCCTCGCCGATACCCCAGGAGCAACAGTGTCCCTAATTTGCTGGGAAGTGGCGGTGCGGTCCCCTACGGCACTGCGTAGGATCCTACGGTCTTGGCGTGCATCCGTGCGTCGCTGCGGTCCGGTCCCAGGTCGACGGGCACGTGCACCTTCCGCCGACCACTGGCGACAACATCAATGTACTGTGGAGACCTCACGCCCCACGTGTTGAGCAATTCGGCGGTACGTCCACCCGGCCTCCCGCATGCCCACTATACGCCCTCGCTCAAAGTCCGTCAACTGCACATACGGTTCACGTCCACGCTGTCGCGGCATGCTACCAGTGTTAAAGACTGCGATGGAGCTCCGTATGCCACGGCAAACTGGCTGACACTGACGGCGGTGGTGCACAAATGCTGCGCAGCTAGCGCCATTCGACGGCCAACACCGCGGTTCCTGGTGTGTCCGCTGTGCCGTGCGTGTGATCATTGCTTGTACAGCCCTCTCGCAGTGTCCGGAGCAAGTATGGTGGGTCTGACACACCGGTGTCAATGTGTTCTTTTTTCCATTTCCAGGAGTGTATTTCAGGAATTTGGCCTTTACACCTTAAGCAATAAATTCGTTAACACCGAATCCGACAAACATGGCAGAGGCAGCTATTAACATAGGACACATTGATAGGGAGATTACTGAACAACCCGAACCGCAGATTGCTCTAACCTGCCCCTACTCCACAAGGCAAAAACGGACCACTCAATTCATAAATAACCACCTCCCCGCGGGTGGGCAAACGAAGAAGAATGGTGGGACGACCCCAAAACAAAGCGGCTGGTGACCTCACCAAGAAAACAAGTAGAATTTAACAATTAAATGAAACAACATATCTCCAGTCACTTAACTTCTAATAAACTGCGATTTCTGGCGAAGACATGGCGCAGCACCCCCAACGCTCCGCCAAACCGTTCGTTGCCAGCCGCTTCAACGGACGCAGGAAGGAGCGCCGATCTCCCATCTCACGGCGTCGCAGCTCCCACCGGCCAGACCGATGTCGTGGTTTGACTGCTGTTGCTCTCGCGTCGACCGCGAAGCCACTACCCCTTTCTATACGGCGCGGCCCACTGGACTCACGTGGGGACCACACATGTGCCGACGCTCAAGATGGACAAGTCATCTTGTGTCTCAGTGCGCGACCGACCAACCGATCGATCCAACCGCCAATGACCGTTGCCCGAGCAACTCGAGCAGACTGGCGGCCCAACGCGCAGACTCAGATGCAGGAACTCAGCCCCGACCGGGCGACCACTAGCTGAGTTCTCTTACCGGCGGAGTGGCAAGACTCTCATTTGACGGCCTTAAAGTTTGATCCAAACTACAGACATACTAGCACTCCGACGACAGACAGACACTAACTGCCGCACAAATGCAAACGAGAGACAGACCAGCAACTGGTAACGTGAGACTGACCCAGCCTCACTCCGACTGACCAACTGACCAGACTCTCCGCCTAGCGAGCTCATAGCGCCCCTTAAATGCTCGTGAGCAGGCTACCTTTCCCCTTTTCCACCAGAGGGAGACACGAAAGCAGCGATTGCCACAGCGGCGCCAGCACCAGAAAACGGCGGGCGACTGCTTCACACTACGCCCTACGGCGCGCTCTTCAAAACAGCAAATTTTACCACGGCTCAATCAGCGGGATCAGGAACTATGATTATAAATGAAGATTTTGAGTTTTAATTGATAGATATATTTGATCAACTTCCACACGCACAACGTAGTAAAATTCCTGAGGATAATACTAATAATTAGATAGAAGGAAAAGTAGTAAGTGGATATGGAATGAGGGTAAGGAATGGAAGAATAATTAGATAGAAGGAAAAGTAGTAAGTGGATATGGAATGAGGGTAAGGAATGAAAGAGGAAGCCGCCTGGTAGAATTTTGCACTTAATCATAGCTAACACTTCCAGAATGAGATTTTCACTCTGCAGCGGAGTGTGCACTGATATGAAACTTCCTGACAGATTAAAACTGGGACCTTTGCCTTTCGCGGGCAAAAGATGATAGAGCACTTGCTCGCGAAAGGCAAAGGTCCCGAGTCCGAGTCTCCATCCGGCACACAGTTTTAATCTGTCACGAAGTTTCATATCAACGTACACTCCGCTGCAGAGTGAAAATCTCAGTCTAGAAACATCCCCTAGGCTGTGGCTAAGTTATGTCTCCGCAATATCCTTTCTTCCAGGAGTGCTAGTTCGGCAAGGTTTGCAGAAGAGCTTCTGTGAAGTTTGGAAGGTAGGAGACAAGGTACTGGCAGAACTGAAGCTGTGAGGACGGGTCATGGGTCGTGCTTGGGTAGCTCAGTTGGTAGAGCACTTGCCCGCGGAAGGCAACTTCGAGCCTTGGTCCGGCACACAGTTGTAATCATTCAGGAAGTTTCATAGCTAACACTTGCTTTAAGAATCGTGAAAGAAGCTTGTATACCTGGAAGAGGCCTGGATACACTGGAAGGTTTCAGATAGATTATATAATGGTAAGACAGAGATTTAGGAACCAGGTTTTAAATTGCAAGATATTTCCAGGGGCAGATATGGACTCTGACCACTATTTATTGGTTACGAACTGTAGACTTAAACTGAGAAAACTGCAAAAAGGTGGGAATTTCAGGAGATGGGACCTGGATAAACTGAAAGAACCAGAGGTTGTAGAGTGTTTAAGAGAGAACTTTAGGGAACGATTCACAAGAACTGGGGAAAGAAATTCAGTAGAAGTAGAACGGGTAGCTTTGAGAGACAAAATAGTGAAGGCAGCAAAGGGTCAAGTAGGTAAAAAGACGAGGGCTAGTAGAAGTCCTTGGGTAATAAAAGAGAGATGGAATTTAATGGATGAAAGGAGAAAATATAAAAATGCAGTAAATGAAGCAAGCGAAAGGGAACACAAACGTCTCAAAAATGAGATCGACAGGAAGTGCAAAATGGCTAAGCAGGGATCACTAGCGGACAAATGTAAGGATGTAGAGGCTGGTCTCACTGGGGGTACGATAGATACTGCCTACAGGAAAATTAAAGAGACCTTTGGAGAAAAGAGAACCACTTGTATGAATATCAAGAGCTCAGATGGAAACCCAGTTCTAAGCAAAGAAGGGAAAGCAGAAAGGTGGAAGGAGTATGTAGAGGCTCTATACAAGGGCGATGTACTTGAGGACAATATTATGGTAATGGAAGAGTATGTAGATGAAGATGAAATAGGAGATATGATACTGCGTGATGAGTTCGACAGAGCACTGAAAGACCTAAGTCGAAACAAGGCCCCGGGAGAAGACAACATTTCATTAGAACTACTGACAGCCTTGGGAGAGCCAGTCCTGACAAAAGTCTACCATCTGGTGAGCAAGATGTATGAGACAGGCGAAATACCCTCACTCATACTTCAAGAAGAATATAATTATTCCAGTCCCAAAGAAAGCAGGTGTTGACAGATGTGAAAATTACATAACTACCAGCATACTAAGTCACGGCTGCAAAATACTAACGCAAATGCTTTACAGACGAATGGAAAAACTGGTAGAAGCCAACCTCGGGGAAAATCAGTTTGGCTTTCGTAGAAATATTGGAACACGTGGCGCAATACAGACCCTACGACTTATCTTAGAAGATAGATTAAGGAAGGTCAGACCTACGTTTCTAGCACTTGGAGACTTAGAGAAAGCTTTTGACAATGTTGACTGGAATACTCTCTTTCAAATTCTGAAGGTGGCAGGGGTAAAATAGAGGGAGTGAAAGGCTATTAACAATTTGTACAGAAACCAGATGGCAGTTATAAGAGTTGAGGGATATGAAAGGGAAGCAGTGGTTGGGAAGTGAGTGAGACAGGGTTGTAGCTATCCCCGATGTTATTCAATCTGTATATTGAGCAAGCAGTAAAGGAAACAAAAGAAAAATTCGGAGTAGGAATTAAAATCCATGGATAAGAAATAAAAACTTTGAGGTTTGTCGGTGACATTGTAATTCTGTCAGAGGCAGGAAAGGACTTGAAAGAGCAGTTGAACGGAATGGACAGTGTCTTGAAAGGAGGATATAATATGAACATCAACAAAAGCAAAACCAAGATAATGGAATGTAGTCAAATTAAATCAGGTCATGCTGAGGGAATTACAACAGAAAATGAGACACTTAAAGTACTAAATGAGTTTTGCTATTTATGGAGCAAAATAACTGATGATGGTCGAAATAGAGAGGATATAAAATGTAGACTGTCAATGGCAAGGAAAGCGTTTCTGAGGAAGAGAAATTTATTAACATCGAGTACAGACGTAAGTGTCAGCAAGTCTTTTCTAAAAGTATTTGTGTCGTGTGTACCCATGTATGGATGTGAAACATGGACGATAAATAGTTTAGACAAGGAGAGAATAGAAGCTTTGGGAATGTGGTGCTACAGAAGAATGCTGAATATTAGATGGGTAGATAACATAACTAATGATGAGGTACTGAAAAGAATTGGGAAGAAGAGGATTTTGTGGCACTACTTGACTAGAAGAAGGGATCGGTTGGTAGGACATGTTGTGAGGCATCAAGGGATCACCAATTTAGAATTGGAGGGCAGCGTGGAGGGTAAAAATCGCAGAGGGAGATCAAGAGATCAATACACTAAGCAGATTCAGAAGGATGTAGGTTGCAGTAGTTACTTGGAGATGTAGAAGCTTGCACAGGATAGAGGAACATGGAGAGCTGCATCAAACCAGTCTCTGAACTGAAGACCACAACAACAACATCCTACCTAAATACATTACTGGGTCCTAAATTTTTTATTTGTATTGCAAATACTGCAGCTTCTCTTGTTATTACTACAGGTGTGTTAGTGCTACTACTATTTCCACTATGGGCATTACTGAGTTTTAGTACCTTATACAACATGATTCTTTTATTACTGTGTTACTTGAGATTACTTTTATTTATATGCTACTTTATCTATACTTAAACTAATCTACACTACCTGCAGCGTTACAGGTGTGCCCCCCCCCCCCCCCCCCGAGCTAATCCCAGTGGGCATGCCCCTGGCACCGGGATGGCCCAATATGTGGGATCGCTGCAGTTCTATCCTAGTGGATTATCTTATCCTACATCTAACCTAATTCTTATTCCAACTGTCATATCTGGTGCGTCGCTGTGACCGAGCGGTTCTAGGCGCTTCAGTCTGGAACCGCGCGACCGCTACGGTCGCTGGTTCGAGTCCTGCCTCGGGCATGGCTGTGTGTGATGTCCTTAGGTTAGTTAGGTTAAGTAGTTCTAACAAGGGAACCTCCCCATCGCACCCCCCTCAGATTTAGTTATAAGTTGTCACAGTGAATAGGCCTTGAAAAACTGAACACAGATCAATCGAGAAAACAGGAAGAAGTTGTGAGGAACTACGAAAAAAATAAGCAAAATATACAAACTGAGTAGTCCATGCACAAGATAGACAACATCAAGGATAGTGCGAGCTCAGGAGCGCCGTCGTCCCGTGGTTAGCGTGAGCAGCTGCGGAACGAGAGTTTACCGTTGTGCGCATTCTTTTATCCTATGTTTTACTCATGGAAAGTATGTTCGTATGTGAGATTCCGGCCGGTTCTTCCTCCAATCATACGCTATCCTCCCACTTTTAATAACAGACTGGTTGCATAACTCGTCCAAATAAAATTTTTCATTTCGTGTTTCGAATACTTTGTAATAACAAACTTGTTGTATAACTCGTCCAAACAAAATTTTCCATTTCTTCTTTCGAATACTTTTTCGACTAAGTCTCACAGGGCCCCAAAGTCAGTGGGGAGATTCATCGTCTTGAGCTGTATCCTATCCACAGTGTCCATCACCGAGAAGGTGACGTCCCTGCCATACTCATAGCCGATACGCACCACATGCCTTATAGCTGTAGTGAGGACAGTCAGCTCCTCCAGGCGCGCTAATTGCACAGCGTGTTCTAGGTTTGGGAATACCTTAAAAGGGTCCACACCCAAACCTCTCTGGAAAGATGGGTCTATTGGCAAATTTGTACTACTCATAACGTTAACCTGCACTTGCTCTTTAGTGACTATATCATTGTGCCTTGTCATCAGAAGACTCCCTACCACAGTCCGCAGCTCGTGGTCGTGCGGTAGCGTTCTCGCTTCCCACGCCCGGGTTCCCGGGTTCGATTCCCGGCGGGGTCAGGGATTTTCTCTGTCTCGTGATGACTGGGTGTTGTGTGCTGTCCTTAGGTTAGTTAGGTTTAAGTAGTTCTAAGTTCTAGGGGACTGATGACCAAACCCTACCACAGGATGCCCTTTTGGTTGTTCATGATCTTCAGGCGACCTTAGCCCCGGCTTGAAGGAGAGGGAGCATCTTTCTGACCACCAGGGTCTGTTTGCATAGATACATCCTTCATTACCACTCTTTCACTCTGCGTCTTTGTAAGGTTTTGCATAAATTCCCTAAATCTGCTGGCTCTCAGTGCATCTCTCAACCTTTTGCTCCGGGACTTTCTTTTAGGCTTCCTGTCTTTGGGTGTAGCCTCAGCCATAATGAGTTCTGGCAATGAGCCTCTGCTCTAGGATCCTGTAGGTAGGGCAGTTTTTTCCGGTGGTGTTATAGGTTTTCTTCCCTCTTCGCATGCAGGGGGTGCATATCCCAGTTCTGTCGCAGTTTTTCCTTACATGGTCTTCAGCTCCACATCTGGAGGAAACCGGCTTCCGTTCGCAGTGCTTACGAATGTGGTCTAAGTCGCCACGATTGTGGCATCGGGGAACTACTAAGTAACCCCTCATATTGATGGCATGAAAGCCCATGTATATCCTGCCCATAGTGGTGAGCCTGCGCCAAATTTTCGCAGAGACCTCGGCAACGTGATGTACGACATCTCGTTCCCGGGGTCCAGTTCTAATACGCAGCTTAAACTCGTTTTTAAATGTTTCCAGGTTCATGTCCTCAAAATTTTGTTGACTGGTTGTCTCGTAAATGTCATTTTCTTTTAAAGTGAGAAGTACACCATAAAGAATTACCAAAGGGTTCCGCTTCTTGGATGGTTCACAGTATATTGCTTTGTTTAATTTTGAGTGATTTAAGATTTTATTCCGATCCTATTCCATGGCGACATCCTCTATAACTACATTTTTGTCACTGTTACTTTATTTATTTTAATTTTCTCTTTTTCAGGGTTTACGGTGGTTGTAAAAATCTCCTGCACCTTTTTAATTTCATAACCGGGCAAGGGTCTTAAGAAGACTGCCGTGTCCGGTCTTTTCGATACTTTGGCGATTGTTTCTTTTGCAGTCTGTGTCTTGGTGGCTGCTTGCGCGGCCACTCCAGCCCACGTTTTTATTGGTTGCTTACGCAGCCCCTCATTCTCTTTCTCTAATTTCTCCACCCGCCCCTCGAGCTTCGCAATAGCGATGTCCCAGGCGGCGGGTTAATTTTAGATTGCCAGGACTGCTGCCTGACTAATTTTCCCATGCTTAACACTAGAGTCCAGTATTTGATTAATTCTAGTGTGTCTTTCAAAAACAGTTTATTCATCCTGTCCCAGGCCCTCTTCTGAGGTAGGAACAGTGAGCATCGAAGACCTCGTAAAAGCACTCGTGTCACTCGCCTCTTGATCAGCCATTGTGAAGAGCAGACGAGTGAAAATTGCACCATTAAAAAAAAAATTCTTTATTTCCACAACAATACTAATTATACATATTAACCCACCTCCTAACATGATTAGTGGGACATAATTGATACATGAAATTGGGTTATAATGCAGCTTAATATTACAGTTATGTTAGTGAACTACAGTTTAAACTACTACAGTGTGTTAGTTTTCTACAACAATGGGAACTTTAATTTAACCTACTTGTTAATTATCTAACCTAGAATGACTACTAACTGCAGCGTCACAGGTGTGCCAGTAAAATACAAACCTACTTAGAATAGCCAGGCTCCACGAGCTAACCCCGAGGAGCATGCCCCTGGCACTGGGCTGGCCAAAGTTGGTATTCGCTGCAGTTTCCTAAATTAATGTCCTAAATCTAAGCCCTACAAAATACTAACTTAACCTACGTCATAATCGGTGCTTCAGTCATAATCGGTGGTATTGACCCCACTCCCCCTAGTCCCGTACGTGGCGGTTTCCAACTGATGGAAGTCGGCCATTCCACGTACAGGCGGTATGGGAATGGGATCTGGTCTCTATCGGTTGGTCTATGAATTGGTACCTATTCTTGGTCCCTCAGGTATTCTGTTAACACTTTCCGTGATACCTGATCTGCCAGAGCATTGAAAATGTGAAAAGTGTCTTCTTGTCTGAGTAGGTGGTATGTGTCATTGTTCGGAAGTCTGTCTCGGAGTGTTGTCGCGACATCATTGAAGAGAGGGCACTCGAAAACCACATGGTCGGGAGTTCCCTCTGCCACGCCACAGTCACACTCGGGGGTTGCCCTTTTCCCAAACTGACATAGATATGTCGGATAGGGTCCATGACCAGTGAGAAAGTGAATAAGTCCTCGTGTAGGTTCAAAGTATTTCATACCCCCACGCTCTTTTACGTCAGGTAAGAACTGGAAGGTTCTTCTCCCCGTTTCTTCTTCCTCCCAAGCCCTCTGCCAAAGTTCCTCCCCTCTGTTTCGTATTTCTCTCTTATCCTCCACCCTCACATCCATGATCTCTATTATTTTCTCCCTGTTCCCCTTTTTGGCCCAGTACCATGCCGCTTGCTCATGTATCTTGATATCTAGCGGGCAGAGCCCCATTATGACTAACAGAGCTCCCCCCAGTGATGTTCTGTAGGCCCCCACAGATCTCAGAATCATGCTTCTTTGCACTCTTCTCACTGTCATGGCGGGCACGACCCGCGTGAGCCTGTGCGCCCAGACTCCCAAGCCGTAACCCACTACTGAGGTTAGAATACTATTGTGATAAAGTTTTATGAGATGAGGAGGGAGATGAAATTTATTATGTCCAATGGAGATGAGATTGTTTAGAAGTTGGAGAGATCTCTGGGTTACGGTGTCTATGTGTTTCCCGAAGTTCCATCTCTCATCAATTATGACTCCCAAGTATCGCGTCTCCCGTCGCCGAAGAACTGGTGAGCCATCGATTCTAACAGTGGGATTCCTGATTAGCTGACCTTTTAGCAGTAAGTATATAGATTTACTCGGAGATATTTTCATCTTTGTCTTTTGGCACCACTGGTGCAGTTTCTCTATGGCCCTTTCGATCTTTGGTTCGATGTCTTCTCTGCTGCAACTGCCGACCAGCAGGAGGAGGTCATCTGCGTAGGCTATCACCTCTAGCACTTCTTCACTTTGCTGTAGTCTGTCTAGCAATGGTTCCATATGGATGTCCCAGAAAAGGGGTCCCAGAACAGAGCCTTCAGGACACCTTTTGGTAATTACTTTCCCAATTCTCTCGCTAGGGGATGATAGCCATACCTCCCGATCCTTACAATAGCTCCTCAGACATCCATATAGCGGCCCTGGACACTCATTCTCCCGCAGACAGGAGAAGAGCGAAGGCCATCACAGGTTGTCGAAGGCGCGACTGATATCCACCATGATGCCAACTACGTACTTATGCAGGGTTGAGCCACAGACCTCAGCCGCCAGAGCGATAGCATCAGATGGCGACCACCCCAGCCTGAAGCCGAACTGCCTGTCGCTCATCCCGCATAGCACCTGCTGAGCCGTCAATCTGTCAGCCAGCAGTTTTTCCAAAAGCTTCCCAAACAGGTCCAATAGGCAAATTGGCCTGTATGATTTGACTTCGGCCAGGTCTTTTTCTGGTCCCTTTTTTATTATGACCACGTTCACGGTTTTCCACCTCTTGGGGAACTTCCTTTGTCTGAGGCACTCGTTAAAGAGGTGAGTTAGCGGCGCGATTAACTGGGGTGCCAGAAATTGCACCACCTCAGCCTCAATGCCGTCTGGTCCTGGAGCTTTCCCTCTTTTCAGGGATCTTATTTGTGCAGCCACCTCCTCTCCCGAGAAGGGGTAGACTGCCGTGTCGTTGTTGTATTCTTCTAGGTCTGTATCTCGCAGTTGCTGCTGGCTTACGGTTTCTCCATCCACAATGTCGTCAGGCAGCAGGGACCGGAGAAGGACCTCTGCAGTCTCCTGCCAAGATTCCGTCATCCCGTCCCTCTGCCTGACTGTTGATAGCTCCAGGGGAGAGCGGATTTTTTCCCTCACTAATTTATAGGGGAGACCCCATGGGTCTAAGGCCAGCTGATTCAACACGTAGCTCTCCCAGCTACGCATTCTTACTTCGCGTAGTTCCTTCTGAAATCTCTGCTTGGCCTCCCTAAATTGCAACTGCCATCTTTGCCTTTCCAGACAGACGACACTGCGCTGGTAGTTCCTCCTTAGTCTCCTGACAGATTGACGTAATTCCTCTAATTCGGACGACCATGGTGACGGTGAGGCCGCCATGGCCTTCCTCCTGGTTGGTACAGCGGCCCTCACCGCTCTGTGTACTGCGCCCACCAGTTCCTCAGCCCTTTCGTCCACGTCTATGTCCTAATGTACGTCACCTTCCGGTAAGGCAAGAATGTCGCACTCCCTTGCTAGGCGTTCCCAATCTGCTTTGTTGTAATTGAATTGTACTTCCCACCCCATGATCCAGTGGCACTCCCTTTCACCTAGAGTGAAAGTTATTAAATTGCGCACGACTTTCCAGCTCTGTATGATATTTGCTGCGTTTGGAGATGTTAGGGTTACGTCTATGTTCGTGCCCTATCCTCCCGCTGCTGCGTAGGTAGGAGGATTGCCCGGCTTGTTGGCCACCACGAGCTGCGAAGCCATGATAAACTCTTCCACTTTGTCTCCGTTTGTATCTCTGGTGCCGGTGTACCACAGGGGGGGGGGAGGGGATTTTGCATTAATGTCAGCAGTTATGACTATCTTCCGTCCCCGCAACGACGTGGTAACTCTTGCCAGATGTTCTAAATGCTGCTCAATCTCGTCTCCATATTGGAAGTACGTGTTTATGAGAATAATTACTCCCGCTGGGGACTGAAGCTCCATGACGTTGCAGTGACTAGTTGTGAATTGTGAAAGCGTGGTGACCCTCAGAAGTTTATTTGTAACTGCTATCGCCGCTCTTGGGTCCTCCCCTCTGTTGACAATTTGCCATGTTGCGGCAGCAAAAGCTATTTTTCCAGCTTGGGAGTACGGCTCCTGTAGGCAGAGCACATCCAGTCTCCGCTCCTCCACCTCTTTACGGAGCTCCTGCAACACGAGTCGGCTATTGTGCGTGTTTAATTGTCCAATTGTTATTTCAGTCGTCGTGGGAAGTATGTGTGCATGTGGTCGTCTGGCCAGGTCTTACTCCAGTCGAAAGCAATTCGTCCGTTTGCCAGTACAGCCTGTTCGTAGATGTCCTTGAGGTCAAACTTCTCACCACGTCTCTCGAAGACTTTCTTCAGCATGTCCCGCAGGGCTCCGAAATCAGTGGGGAGATTCACCAACTTTAGCTGAATTTTGTCCACAGCCTCCATTACCGAGAAGGTTACCTTCCTACCCTCTTCATGTCCTACACGGACCACATATCGTAAGGCAGTGGCCAGGGTAATCGGCTCTTCCAGCCTAGCCAGTTGCATCGTGTACTCGATGTTGGGGTACACCCTTAGCGGGTCCACAGGTGGCAATCTGACTACTGGAGTGCTCTGTGTTGTGGACTTCAGACTTGTACTTGTGACTGCGTTTTCTTGAATAGGTTGGGTTTCTTTAAGTTGCTTTCCTGTTGGGATTGTTACAGTCATAGGATGCCCTTGCTGCTTCAGATGGACTGTCGGCTTCGTTCCCCGGCGTTGAGGGGCGGGATCTATGCCCATTACGGAGAGATCTGTCTGTATACTGCTGTCAATCATGTAGGGCTCTGTTTGGATGGCCTTGTCTAGTGATTCTGTCTTAGTGGCGCCCGAGAGAGCCATCAAGAAATTCTTAAATCTGGTTGCCCTTATAGCATCCCGTCTCCTCTTGCTCGGGGATTTGCACTTTGGCATCCTGTTTTGTGGGCTGTGATCAGCCATAATCGATTCGAAATCAATCGTTGCTCTAGCATCCGATATGTTGGGCAATTACGTCCCGTGGCTCCACATGACTTTTTTCCGCGGCTTTTGCAGGGAATGCAGACCGCTGCTGCTTTGAAGTCTTTGCGGTTGTGTCATTTGTGCCACACTTAGTACAAGCCGACTCCCTGGTAGAAAGCCTTAGAATGTGGTCCAGGTCACCACAGTTGTGGCAGCGAGGTACCACGATGTAATCCCTGACGTTGACCGAATGGAAGCCAACGTATTATCTGCCCATTGCCGTGATCTTTCTCCAGATTGGTGCCGTGACCTCGGCAACGTGATGAACAACATCACGCCCCCGCGGCCCCGTCTTGAATCTTAATTTGAAACTGTTTTTAAATTCTTCCTCATTTACGTCATCAAAGTTTTGCTCTCTTATTGTGTCTGTTAGTTCCTCATCGGTCATTATGGTGGGTACATTATAGAGGGTTACTAGGGGATTTCTCTTCTTTGGAGGTTCACACTTGACTACTGAATTTAATTTTTGTTTGTTCAGTAACTTATCTTTGTCCTCCTCTGATGCAACCTCCACAATTACCGAGTTTTTACTTGGTTTAATCCTCTTTATTCTGATTTTGTCTTTTGCTGGATTGATGGTTTTCGTAAATAACTCCTGAATTTTCTTCACACTGGTGTCTTGCCCAGGCAAAGTCCTGAGAAAGACCGCAGTGTCTGTTCTCTTGGCTACTTTGTCTATTGTCTCTTTAGTTGTGTTTGGCTTGGTTGGCGCTTGCGCAGCCACCGCCGCCCAGGTCTTGACCGGTTGGTTCCGCAATCTGCTGTTTTCCTTCTCTAACTCTTCCACCTGGCCTTCAAGTTTTGCATGAGCAATGGCCCATGCTGTGAGTTCATTTTTGATGATAGAGCCGCTTGGCTTATCTTGCCACTTTTCACATCTTGCTCTAAGAGCAGTGAAATTCTGGCGTGCCTCTGTGTCACTGTTTCACCCTCTGCCTGTCCCAGCTCGTCCTGGAGAGAGGGATCAGGCGCAGTAGAAGCGCGTTTCGACGCACACGAATCACTCGTTTCAATTGTCGCCATCATGAATAAACGAGTGATAAAAGGTGGGAGCCCGTCTCTTACCCCGGACCGGCTCCTCTGGCATGGCGGGGGGGACAAAAAGGCAGCTCGGCCACCGGCCTCGCCCCAAGGCCAAGGGCACTCTCGAACTGCAGGGTTCAGCGCGCTGTTGCCAGCGCACTGGTCCCCATCGGTGGCTCCGTCATCGTCGATTTCACCTGACGCTCCTCGGCAACTGCACCCCGCACTCCGGAGAGGTGGATGCACCTCTCGCCCTTCGCCGCTTACTAGCCTGAGCTTCCACCTGTCGGCCAAGGACCCACTCCTACTCAGGTGGTGCGTCGGTCACCCAGTCGTTCAGCGGTCTGGACCCATCTAACCTAGCCCAGGCGCTATCACCATCTCCTGGGTTTGGCAGAACACGCCCCGGTTACCCAGGGGCGCGGCGAAGCACCCTTGCCTAATCGCCCCGCGATCCCACGCCGACAAACGACGTCTCCGGCATGCAGAGCACCTGCTGGTCTGTGCCCTGCGAAACAGAGAGGGACTGATGTTCGGTCCCTCGACACAGCTCCCCCTGTGCCACGCACCCTTCGCTTTCGCATCGGGTTGGGTCGCAGCTCTCCCTTTTGTCGCAAGGCAGAATACCGAGCTTAACGTCTGGCACCACGGGAAGGCGGAAAGAGCCACTTGGGAAGGAGAGGCTATGAGAGACGCATCACTTCCCCTTGTGAGGACTGCCGCGGCACGCCCGACTACAAGCGATACGCCCCAGTGCGAGCCTCCGTGCCTTACGGCGCGCCGGCAACGGGCGGGCCCGCGCCGAACGCGCCGTCAAGCGACCGACCTCACACCATTTGCACGCGGTTCTGGTATCATACAGGTGGCACACTAACAGTTATTTCCGCGAAATTTAAGCGATCGAGGACAGTGTACAGTCCTCGCGAGTTCACTTCCTATTTGTACCGAAAACATGAGTTTAGTCGCAGTCTGGCTGTGACGTCATCCGAGGCAGCGCATACTCCGGCGTTTGACTGACGCGGACCTTACAGTAGCTGGGTGCGAAGACTGGCCTTTCAGCCCGTATTTATATACGGGCGCAGCGTACGGCCAGGGGCACATCTGCTGTTATTCGCTCTATGTCCACGGTAGCAGCGTCTAAACGGCCGCTTTCTCAGACCCATAATATTTTATAACACTGTTGTGTATTAATTTAGAAGCTTCGTAATTTTTTGTATGAATCGAATCAAGTTGGCTTTAATCCCAGAAAAAGATTTAGCTCGCCTGCATTTAAACTTTACCGTCTAGAATTTTTATTATGGAACAGTAGAACATGACCTCTGAACTAACTTTAAGAGACCTTGTATTGGTTATTATTCACATCAAAGGCTTGAAACTTGTTATAGCGTTATTATTTAATGAGTTTAACCACATGCTGTAATCAGAACTTTCTAGCATTAACATAACTCATACTTATGTACTATAAATACTGACGTTTTTGTTCCAAATTTGGTTTACAGTTTATTACTCGAAAACTATTAGAACGTGGCTCAATGGGGTCATGTAGTTACTATTTTTATGTTGAACTGAAGCTTCATACAAATTTTTGGTTTTCTAGCTTGATTATTTTGGCTCCACTTATTTTTCGTAAAATCGTGGATTCTGACTAAAATCTTGTTCCGATCAACTTGAAACTCGTACCAGTTAATTTTGACATACATTTGCACATTCTGACCAATTTTTGGCTTTCTAGCTTCATTATTTATCGCCACTTATTTTTCGTAAAACCATGTGTTTAGGGAAAGATATTCATCTGATCAGTCTGAGTTTGACAATTTGAACATTAATATACTAAAGCACATGCTGACTAAATTTGGAAAAGCAACTTTAACTTTTAATTTCATTCTTAATTATGGTGCAATACTTGTGTGCTACGCACAGACGCGTTGTGGTGACGTGGCGCTACTAGCAGTGAACTGGGGTAAGTCCCGACATACTCGCTCGCCTCTGTATTTCTCAAATGATGCAGCGCTTGTTTCGCCACAACTGCCAACCTCTCTCACAAGGAACCCCTCGAGTGCGAAGTAGCAAAAGCCCGATGATGTTTACGCCATTCGACCCACACATCCAGCCTCCCATGCCACCACAGTGTTGGCTGCCAGTGGCAACAGGGAGTTAGACTAGGAGGTATCCAATGGTGAGCACAGCATGGGGCTCCGGAGCGTAGTTGAACTGCTTCTACTCCGTTCATCATAAGAATAAACCTGACGAAAACAAACAGACGCGATGACTGGTCAGCAGCCGTAGCTCTCGTACACTGGTGTTGTTCCGCTCTTGGAAGTAGGTCCAAATTATGTATTAGATTCCTTATTACTATGCCACTGTAAGTGAAACTTTAAGACATTCTGATATCTAAACAGCCATCAACGTTTTTTCTTAGTCATACTTTAGCTGCGTAATTTTTATTTCAAAAATCGTGTACAGTTACAGTGTCTGTAACCGCTTCTTGTGCTCTGATTGTCCCGCTGCTCATACGTACCGCGAAAATGGGTGACGCTGCTTCCTGCTTCGCAGTGAAACGCGCGTGCGGAACACCATTAATGGCTACATACAAGTTGTTCTTAATGTTTTTCACAACATTACAGAGAAAAATCAGCTTTGACGTTTTTCAAGACACATGATGTATGAAATATATGAAAACATATCTAAATTATACACTACTGGCCATTAAAATTGCTACACCACGAAGATGACGTGCTACAGACGCGAAATTTAACCGTCAGGAAGAAGATGCTGTGATATGCAAATGATTAGCTTTTCAGAGCAGTCACACAAGGTTGACGCCGGTGGCGACGCATACAACGTGCTGACATGAGCACAGTTTCCATCCGATTTCTCATACACAAAAAGCAGTTGACCGGCGTCGCCTGGTGAAACGATGTTGTGATGCCTCGTGTAAAGAGGAGAAATGCGTACCATCACGTTTTCAACTTTGATTAAGGTCGGATTGTAGCCTATCGCGATTGAGGTTTATCGTATCGCGACATTGCTGCACGCGTTGGTTGAGATCCAATGACAGTTAGCAGAATATGGAATCGGTGGGTTCAGGAGGATAATACGGAACGCCGTGCTGGATCCCAACGGCCTCGTATCACTAGCAGTCGAGATGACAGGCATCTTATCCGCATGGCTGTAACGGATCGTGCAGCCACGTCTCGATCCCTGAGTCAACAGACGGGGACGTTTACAAGACAACAACCATCTGCACGAATAGTTTGACGACGTTTGCAGCAGCATGGACTATCAGCTCGAAGACCATAGCTGCATCACAGACAGGAGCGCCTGCAATGGTGTACTCAACGAGGAACCTGGGTGCACGAATGGCAAAACGTCATTTTTTTGGATGAATCCAGGTTCTGTTTACAGTATCATAATGGTCGCTTCCGTGTTTGGCGACATCGAGGTGAACGCACATTGGAAGCGTGTATTCGTCATCGCCATACTGGCGTATCACCCGGCGTGTGGTATGGGGTGCCATTGGTTACACGTCTCGGTCACCTCTTGTCCGCATTGACGGCACTTTGAACAGTGGACGTTACATTTCAGATGTGTTACGTCCCATGGCTCTACCCTTCATTCGATCCCTGGGAAACCCCACGTTTCAGCAGGATAATGAACGGCCGCATGTTGCAGGTCCTGTACGGGCCTTTCTGGATACAGAAAATGTTCGACTGCTGCCCTGGCCAGCACATTCTCCAGATCTCTCTCCAATTGAAAACGTGTGGACAATGGTGGCAGAGCAACTGGCTCGTCACAATACGCCAGTCACTACTCTTGATGAACTGTCGTATCGTGTTGAACCTGCATGTCAGTTCTAGTGTAATATATTTGTGCAATGAATACCCGTTTATCAGTTGCATTTCTTCTTGGTGTAGCAATTTTAATGGCCATTAGTGTAAATTATATTCCTAGCGTAATCGGTAACCTCGCAGGTTGGTAACCGAGTGGAGTGGTGAGCGGCGATCCGAAAACCATTGTAATCTACAGTTGGTTTTTGTTTGGTTTGAATACCTAAATTATTTAAATATGAAATGTATCAAATATCGATAATTAACTCCTACTTAACCATCATTTTTTCAAGAAAAAAGCAGGACTTCTAGTTTCTAATTACGTATCACATGCAGAATTCGGGTTTTCATTGCAAATACACAATCTTAATTATCGATATATTATAAAAGATTGGTAAAGACTGATGAAGTCAAGAAAACATTATACAATTAAATTTTCTCGAGAAAAATGAAAAATAAAACACTTTTTGTCTGAATATGCCCATTGTTTTATAGGACAGAAAAATGAAAAATAAAACTCCCTTTGTCTGAATATGCCCATTGTTTTATAGGACAGATGTGGTCTCATACGAGGCAGAGTGATAAGCGTCGTAGAAACACAGAAAACAGTAATTTTCACGGAATCGAGCTCACTGTACGAATGCTGTATTTTTACAGTAGTCACCTTAACACTGCAATCTGCACCTAGTAGAATCGATGTGGAGGCAAGTTAAGGGACATGTCACGGGAAATAACAAGGCTTTTAAGCTGCCAAACTTACTGGAACTAATGCACGAAGTTTTGTGGCGGGACACTGCCGAGCGATGACGAAATGAAGAACAGCACGTCATATAGCAGGAGGAAATATGGACTTTTTGTGGCTTGAGATTCTACTGCTGATCGTCTCTTTATCAACGTAGCAGCACTGACATGGAGCGCATGCCTCGGAGTCCGATATAGAAGTTCGGAGATTACCAGACGACTGACCGTTCCACCTTCTCTCAGCGGATGGTTCGTTGGTTTAAAGGGTGGAGGGGGTGGGGGGGGAGGGAAGGGACCAAACTACTTCGTCAACGGTCCCTCGTTCCTATACCTCGAGGGAAAGAATAAAACAAACAAGACTTACTTCACAAAACCTGGAGAAAACAAAACCCACAAGAACTACAGAACGGAAACAAACATTAAATCCCAGCAGAACGCTTTTCATGTAGAAAAATTATCCTTGTTGAAGTCAGGAATTTTCATCACTCTCATTTTTAATTACAGTACCATGTTAGCTACGATCGACAGCTTGTTATGTTTTTCAGCAGATCACCTAAGAAGCGTATCGCCTGAGTTTTGCCATTATTTTCTTCTGTTAAAAAATCAAATGACATTCAAGGCTACATTGTTCTGCGCTTGTCTCTTTTTACGTCTTTATTACAACTGTTCACATCACTGCAGGTTAGTTGGACCAGTTGGCTAGCCTGCACTTTCGAAGTTAAAATTGCGCCGGTAAAGCTGTCGTCCCTATTATCGCTGAGTCGATGTACGCGTAACGCACGGCATAAAACGTATCCTCATTATCGTACTTGACTGTACTCGGGACAGCTTGGCTTCCGCTCCACGTGAAACGAGATCCAATGAGGTTCCAGCAAACGCGGGAGAGTACATAGCTTAATGTTTACATGAAGTTTACTCTTATGATGAACGGTGTATAGTCAACGAATAACTTACAACAGTGCTACAGTGCTGCTGGTGTTAATACAGAACAGAGAAATGGGAACGATAAAGAAAGCAAACATTCCATTACATCTACAACAACAATTGCCGAAGTTGAAATTTTTTCAGAGAGGAACCTATGTGATAGACAGAGACACGGATTTAGAAGGGCCGTGTCCGCCCCGTTAACTGAGTGGTCAGCGTGACGGACTGCCGTCCTACGGGCCCGGGTTCGATTCCCGGCTGGGTGAGAGATTTTCTTCGTTCAGGGACTCGATGTTAGGCTATCTTCATTTCATCCCCACCCGATGCGCAGGTCGCCCAATGTGGCGTCGAATGTAGTAAGACCTGCACCAAGGCAGCCGCACCTGCCTCGCAAGGGGCCTCCCGGCCAATGACGCCAAACTCTCATTTCCATTTTCCAGAAGGGGAGTGGAGGGGACTGGTTGTACACTGAAAGCCGAGCACTACTTGTTACAAAAGTTTATTAATTTGCAGTAGCCCAACAACGTTTTTTATACCGTGCCCTACCATTTCATTTATTTTGCTAACGGCAAGTGTTAGTCTCTACCTTTATTTAAGGTCCAGCAATCATTAGTTAATCAGTTCCAACTTACACTGAAATGCTGGTACTCTAACATTCACTTACAAGAGCTTATGCCAAGACAATACTCCAAAAAATTTAAACTACGATATTAAAACAATTTTTTGAAACAACCTCCATTGAACAAGTTGAAATTAAAAACTTGCGTAAGCTGAAATTAAAAACAACTCAAGACATTACAGGAAGACAGTCCTTTTACAATAATCCCTAAACTAAAAATTCCAGGGGGCACTTGCCATTAAATTTCCACATGCTAATCAGTCTACCAAAAACATTTACGCGAGTACTTAATAAGAAATAATTTAATCAAAACTTACGCAGAAAATGATCAGCTTAAGTTCTTACGTGATCGTATACAGTTAATTAACAAAAGGAAATGCAATTTATAAAATTCAGTTTACCGAGAACAGTTACCAGCATATTAACCTGAGAGGTCTCCACTATTTCCGGTAATTGCTACACTGTGTCAATACAGACAATCCTCAAACAAGAAAAATTCCAGTGCGCTGTACAACCGTACGCAATGAAATGTTACAATAACAGAATAGAAAACCTTGTATCAAAGTACCATGTTCAGACTAACCTTACTTGAAATTACTTAACATCTACCCACCCCTTGACCCAATCGTGCCTTTGTACTATTCGTACCACACTTCTCAGGCCTGACTACCAGGACAACAGTCCCTCTTGACCAGTACAGCAGGTTACAGCTCGTGCCTTATTTCCACCAAACCAAATCAACATATTCGTTACCGGCACTGTTCATATTTCTCCCTCTCTTAAAAGATCAGCTTCACAACACAGTTCTACTAGGTTCTACAACAAGATCACTTCATCCGGTGAAACCGAAACCAGACCCCTCGTTTTCAGTGACCAAAAGTTTCAAAAGTTCCGAGCCATGTAACTCACCATTATTGTTGGACAGGGAACCACAAATCCCGTCTCCAGTGAAACGTATTAAAGGACAGTCGTTGCCCAAGGAGCTGGTACTAAACACAGTTACGTACTTGGAATATCATCCGCAACATATGAACAGATTTTGAATAAGTCCGCAGTAATATGACCGTTTAGTGCATAAGACAAACGACGGGTACTGAGTGAAGGACTTGTTACAAAAATCGGTGTTCGTGTGCGTTTCGAAGATGCTCGACACGATTTACAGGGTGTGCGTGATAGTGGCCTACTCTGTCATGCACATCAAATTACGGGCGACATAGATTACAGTAATTACAAGGGAAGCAGTGGATGGTTGCACAACTTTTAACAGTCCTACATAATTGTAAGACTCAGTTTTTACAGTTTCTAACACACAATTCAACAAAACCAGGCGTTTTGATTTCACAGAACGGGCATACGATTAGTGAAACTGAACAGTTCAAAATTCTAGATGTTAAGATAGATAGTAAGCTGTCGTGGAAAGCCCAAGTTCAGGATCTTGTTCAAAGACTTAATACTGCCATTTTTACTATTCGGACTGTATCAGAAGTGAGTGATCGTTCGACACGAATATTAATGTACTTTGCTTATTTTCATTCGCTTATGTCGTATGGTATTATATTTTGGGTTAACTCTTCCCATTCAAAAGGATATTTTTGGCTCAGAAATGGGAGGTTCGGGCAATAAGTGGGGTAAGTTCACGAACCTCTTGTCGACCCCTGTTCACGAGTCTGGGTATTTCGACATATATTTCTTACTGTCATTTCTTGTTAACAATATTAGCTTATTCCCAAGAATAAGCAGCTTTCATTCGGCAGAAATCAATCCTGCATTTGGATCGGACTTCCTTAACTCTTGTGCAAAAAGGTGTGCAGTATACTGCTGCATCCATTTTCAATAAGCTACCACTCAAATTCAAAAATCTTAGCAGTAATCCACGCTCTTTCAAATCGAAACTGAAGAGTTTCCTCCTTCTGTCGAGGAGTTCCTTGAAAAATTAAGCTGATTCTTATTGTATTGTTGATTGCGTTTGCTTAAACTTATGGGCTGACTTTTTTCGGGTTCATAAACAGTTATTTTTATCTGTTATTACATTTATGTTGTAATTTCATGTACTGACACGTTCCATGATCTTGGAGATTTGCTCCTCAATTTGGTCCTACGGAACTTGACGTGTAAATAAAAAATGGATAAATAAATGGAAGACGTAGGATAACGAAATTTCAAACACAGCGTCAACTCAACGATGCGCAGCAAACTGCACAAACTTATTCCATCCTTCAGTGAGGAACTTGTTTTCAACTCCGACCAACCGGTACTTGAAGAGGAAGTGCATATGAAAGGAAGCCTGGAAATGAGAAGTACCAAGACAGCTGTATCAAGATCAGCTAACATCAGTGGCTTGGCGCATTCATATACAATCATGCCGACTCTTAATCTGGAAGGTAAACTGGCTGGACAGTTATTGATTGTGCTGCCAGAACTTTGAGGAGCTCTCACCTGTGCGATTATTTCACATGCGCGTGATCTTGCAAAGGCAGTAGGGAATATTTACGTCACAGCAAGCAAAAGTGGGAAAGTGGGCGTAAGAGAACTGCTTGATTCCTGGTCCGCGTATGAAAACCATACTACTTGTGAGCAGATTTGCCCCCCCCCCTCCCCCATGAAAAGTCTGTGAGATTGCAGTTCATGCCACCTGGATCCACTGGACACATTAAGCCTCTGTATGTTTGTTTTTTCCGTAGCTATAAAACATTTTATCACACTATCTGCAGCTACCCCTTAAAGGATAGCCACTTTCACGATAAGCCTCATGACAGACTGTTACGCATTCAGTTGCATGTCATCACATTACATCAGTTCCCATCACCCCGCTACACCAACATGATTCTGTATGCACTCTTTAAGACCTCCATGAACGACCTGCACGGTTTGTAATTCCGATGGACTTCGCCTTCGGTCTTGATGGTGCCAAGTTTTGAGATCAATGTGGCCCCCATTTCTCATTCGGTGTTCATGGCGCAAGTTAATAGTTTTTTTGAAAATTTCTTGAATCTCGACAATATCCATTTTTGAAGCGTAATACATACTTCCCATAGAAGGTTGATCTCTGCATCTCATGGACACTCATTTTCTCTCGCCCTCCTGATGCACATCGTGATTCGTTAGCAGCTAATATGTTTCTTGTTATAACTGTTAACACAACACTTTCAAAGGAGCCTTACTAAATGGGTTCAAATGGCTCTGACCACTATGGGACTTAACATCTATGGTCATCAGTCCCCTAGAACTTAGAACTACTTAAACCTAACTAACCTAAGGACATCGCACAACACCCAGTCATCACGAGGCAGAGAAAATCCCTAACCCCGCCGGGGAGCCTTACTAAAGACTGACCTTGCGACCTCTCACACAAGCAGTTGTTTGCCACTGAAGGCTCGCAATCGACTGATCCTGTCACTGCACAATGGAAAACTTCTCCCGAGGCACAACTTGTGAGGTTACTGTGGCCCTCGCATTGCCATAATACGAAGGTGTTGGTGGAAGAAAGTATTAACCCAAAAGAGCATATTTTTGTTTAGCGTATGTTTCAATTCAAAGACAAGAACATAAATATATCTCCATCGCTACTGTATATATGGGGACACTGTTGTTGTTGTTGTTCTGGTCTTCAGTCCTGAGACTGGTTTGATGCAGCTCTCCATGCTACTCTATCCTGTACAAGCTGCTTCATCTCCCAGTACCTACTGCAACCTACATCCTTCTGAATCTGTTTAATGTATTCAGCTCTTGGTCTCCCTCTACGATTTTTACCCTCCACGCTGCCCTCCAATACTAAATTGGTGATCCCTTGATGCCTCAGAACATGTCATACCAACCTATCCCATGGGGACACTGTCATATCAACAATTGAGATTAAGACTGAATTTGCCCCAGATTGCAATTAAATGATCTTCGGTTTTATTTTAACACGTACTTGTTCGCAGGTTCATCTGAAGAGGAGGACAGAAGCCTGAAAATTGATTGCGTTAAAGTAAAAATGAAGGTCATTTAACTGCAGACTGGGGCAGAATCATTCTTAGTCTGAACATACATAGAATAATACAAATATACGAGGGTAAGTCAATTGCCGGCCAGAGTGGCCGAGCGGTTCTAGGCGCTACAGTCTGGAGCCGCGCGACCGCTACGGTCGCAGGTTCGAATCCTGCCTCGGGCATGGATGTGTGTGATGTCCTTAGGTTAGTTAGGTTTAAGTAGTTCTAAGTTCTAGGGGACTGATGACCTCAGAAGTTAAGTCCCATAGTGCTCAGAGCCATTTTCTTTTGGTAAGTCAATTATTATCCGCAAAGTAGTTATAAAATTTTATTGTAGTCAAAGAGGAAACTTACAAGAACATCATTCTTCTACATAGTCTCCTTGCGTTTCAACGCACTTGGTCCATCGTTGTACAAGCTTCCTGAAGGTTCTCGGTTGAGCTGCGAGCCAAGAATGCACCGCTTCTTTCACTGCTTCGTCCGATGCAAATCGACGGCCCCTTAATGCCTGTTTGAGTGGAACAAACAAGTGATAGACAAAAGGGGCAAGATCGGGATTGTATGAAGGATGATCTAGTACTTCAGATTTTAGTTTCTGGAGCGTTTCAGCAGTGCTGGCAATAGTATGCGGACGGGCATTGTCGTGCAACAACACAACAACTTTTGACAGCAATCCTCGGCGTTTGATTCGAATTACAGGCTTTAGCCTGGCAGTAAGCATCTCACTGTAATGTACACTGTTTATTGTTGTGCCCCTTTCCCCATAATGTTACAGTACTGGACCTTGTGCGTCCCAAAAAACCGTAAGCATCAGTTTTCTTGCGGACGGTTGGGCCTTGAACTTTTTCTTGCACGGCGAATTTGGATGTTTCCATTCCATACTCTGCCGTTCACTCTCCGGCTCGTAATGATGGATCCATGTTTCGTCACCAGTAATGATCCTGTCGAAGCAGTTGTCCCCTTCGTTACCACAGCGATCCAAATGTTTTAGCAGATGTCCAAGCGCGTTTGTTTATGCAACTGTGTGAGTTGTTTTGGGACCCATATTGCACAAACTTTATGGAACCAAATTCTGTTGTGGATGTTTTCGTAGGCAGAACCGTGGCTAATTTGTAGACGATGTGCCACTTCGTCAATAGTTAATCGTCTGTCTAAGAGAATCATTTCACGTGAACGCTCAATGATTTCTTCATTTGTGGCGTTAAACGGTCGTCCGGGTCCTTCATCGTGAGTAATACTTGTGCGACCATTTCGGAATTTTTCATCCATTCGTAGACACTCCGTTGTGGCAAAACACTGCTCCTGCACAGTACCGAAGTATTCGATGAATTTCGGTCCCTGATACGCCTTCCAACCACAAAAAACGGATCACTGAACGTTGCTCTTCTTTGGTGCAAATAGACAGCGGAGCAGCGATGATTAACAGCACGACAACGATAACGAAACTAACCCAGCTGCTTGAAAATTTCAAAGACATAAAAACAAATAAACAAATGGTGCGTCATCGACATAAAACGTCAGTACTACCAAAATAAACAAAAATATAACTAAATTTCGGATAATAATTGACTTACCCTCGTATATACCAGGCAACGCTCTCCACCTTGCTATCAGTATGTGGCATCTGCCCCAATCCCTGGTAGCTAAATGGTCAGCACGACGGAATGTCATATCTAACGGCCCGGGTTCGATTGCCGGCTGGGTCGGCGATTTTCTCCGCTCAGGGACTGGGTGTAGTGTTGTCCTTATCATCATCATTTCATACCCATCGACACAAGTCGCCGAAGTGGCTACATCTCGAAACACACGCACCAGGCGAACGATCTACCCGGCGGGAGGCCCTAGCCACACGGCATTTACATTTTACATCTTCCCCAATAGCTGAGTGGTCAGTGCGTTGGAATGCCATGCGAGTGGCCTGGATTCGATTCATGGCATGTCATAGATTTTCTCCACTTAGCGACTGGGTGTTGTGTTGTCTTCGTCATTTCATCCTCATCAACAAGCATTCGTCACTCGAAAGTTGCCCCTAATACTGTCTCTTTCCTTGGTGTAAGACATACACTAAAGCGCCAAAGAAACTGGTATAGCTATGCGTATTTAAACACAGAGATATAAAAGCAGGCAGAATACGGCGCTGCGGTCGGCGACGTCTATATGGCTGGTTATCAAGATTTAAGTGAGTCTGAACGTGGTACTACAGCCGACGCACGAGCGTTGGGTTCAAATGGCTCTGAGCACTATGGGACTTAACATCTGAGGTCATCAGTCCCCTAGAACTTAGAACTACTTAAACCTAACTAACCTAAGGACATCATACACATCCGTGCTCGAGGCAGGATTCGAACCTGCGACCGTAGCAGTCGCGCGGTTCCGGACTGAAGCGCCTAGAACCGCTCGGCCACCGCCACCGGCCGAGCAATAGCACGCAACAGCTTCGAGGTAGCGATGAAGTGGGGATTTTATCGTACAATCATTTTATGAGTGCACCGTGAATATCAGGAATCCGTTAACACATCAAATCTCCGACATCTATGCGGACGGAAAAAGATTCTGCAAGAACGGGACCAACGACGGCGGAAAAGAACAGTTCAACGTGACAGAAGTGCAACTCTTGCGCAAATTGCCGTAGATTTCAATTCTGGGCCACCAACAAGCGTCAGCGTACGAACCATCATCGATATGGGCTTTCGGAGCCGAAGGCCCACTCTTGTACCCGTGATGACTGCACGACATTGGAGGTGGTGGTTGTTGGGATGTTTAAGGGGGACTAAACAGCTAAGGTCATCAGTCCCCCATTCCAAAAGCAAGCGAGACAAAGTCGCAGAGCAGATAAAACCCCAAGGGGAAGGAGACTGCCCCCCCCCCCCCCCAGGTGCTAAAGAACACAAATTAGGCAACGAACACTACAGAAAAGAAGAGTACAGACGAACACCAGACAGAAAGAAATAGAAGAAAAGAAGATGGCCGGAGACTGGTTGACTGACCACGACAACAAAAAAGGGAAATAGTCAACCATCCGATGAGACACCAAAACAAATATGGAGAGACGCGAGGACAAAAGACACAGAAACGGAAAAGTGCAGGACCCCCCTAAATGGATCCATAAAAATGACTAGCACGGATAAAATGTAAAACATTGTCAGCCATGGAGGCATCGTCGCATAAAATCAAAGGCAAGGTGCCCGGGAGATTAAAAGACTGCCGAAGGGTGCGCAGTCGGGGACACTCCAATAAAACGTGGGCGACCGTCAGCCAGGACCCACACCGACACAGGGGGGGATCCTCCTGACGTAAAAGATGGCCGTGCGTCAGGTATGTATGGCCGATGCGGAGCTGACACAGGATGACAGAGTCCCTGCGAGAAGACCGCAGGGAGGAGCGCCACACATCGGTCGTCTCCTTGACAGCCCGCAGTTTATTCTGGGCTGTCATGCCATTCCACTCAACAGACCACACCCCAAGCACCTCACGGCGCAACACCAGCTGCAGGTCGCGAGCTGTGAGGCCGATCTCCAAAGCTGGGGCGTCGATCGCCCCTTTGACCAGCCTGTCAACACGTTCGTTCCCCGGGATGCCAACGTGACCTAGCGTCCAAACCAAGACCACCGAACGACCAGAGTGGGCAATGGCGGAAACAGACTCCTGAATAGAGGACACCAGAGGAGAAGAGGGATAGCAACGGTCGATGGCCTGAAGGCTGCTCAGGGAGTCACTGCAGATGACGACGGACCTACCTGAGCAGAAACGCATATGCTCAAGAGCGCGCAAGATGGCCACCAGCTCTGCAGTAAAAATACTGCAGCCAGCCGGCAAGGAGCGTTGCTCAACATGGGCAGCGTGAGCAAAAGCGTAGGCAGTGCGACCATCAACCAGGGAACCATCAGTGTAGACAGGCTCACAGCCCGGAAATGATTCGAGGAGCGCAAGAAAATGGCGACGGAGGGCCACAGGCGGAACCGAGTCCTTAGGTCCCTGTGCCAAATCCAGACGGACGGACGGCCGGGACAAACACCAGGGAGGCGTAGGTGTACGGACCTGGAAGGGAGGCAGAAGAGGGAACGACCCCAGTTCTGACAGCAGGGACTGGACACGGACAGCTACGGAAAGCCCAGACCTAGGTCGCCATTCGGGCAGATGGAGGACCATGGCAGGGAAAAGCAGGCGACGATTGGGATGGCCTGGCGAGCATAGTCGGCGAGCAGTCGATGGCGGTGAATCCGCAGTGGGGGAACCCCGGCCTCCACCAGTAGACTATCCACGGGGCTGGTGCGAAAAGCGCCAGTTGCAAGCCGAACCCCACAGTGGTGTATGGGGTCTAACAACTTCAACACTGAGGGTGATGCAGACCCATAGGCCGGGCTCCCATAATCAAGCCGGGACTGCACAAGGGCTCTGTACAATCGCAGCAGCGTGCAGCGACCTGCACCCCAAGACGTATGGCTAAGGCAGCGGAGGGCATTGAGGTGCCGCCAGCATTTTTGCTTCAGCTGAGTAATATGAGGAACCCATGTGAGCCGGGCATCAAACACGAGTCCCAAGAAGCGGCAAGTGTCCACCACTTCAAGCAGGTGGCCGCCGAGGTAAAGTTCAGGATGAGGGTGGACCGTCCGACGCCTGCAGAAGTGCATAACTCGAGTCTTGGCTGCAGAGAACTGAAAACCATGAGTCAGAGCCCATGATGCTGCCTTGCGAACGGCGACTTGCAGCCTGCGGTCGGCGACTCCCGTAGTCGTGGAGCTAAATGAGATGCAGAAGTCGTCGGCATACAAAGAAGGAGACACCGACGACCCCACTGCTGCAGCCAGACCATTAATGGCCACTAGAAATAAGGAGACGCTCAACACTGAGCCCTGCGGGACCCCATTTTCCTGTATATAAGATGAACTAGAGGTGGCATCGACTTGCACCCGGAAAGTGCGGCGCAATAAAAAGGTTGGAAGAAAAGCCGGGAGCCGACCACGAAGACCCCACTCATGCAACGTGGCGAGGATGTGATGCCGCCATGTGGTGTCATACGCCTTCCGCAGATCGAAAAATACAGCAACGAGATGCTGACGTCGGGCAAAGGCCGTACGGACTGCAGATTCCAGCCGCACCAAATTGTCCGTGGCAGACCGGCCCCGACGGAAGCCACCCTGGGATGGAGCGAGGAGACCGCGCGACTCAAGGACCCAACACAAACGCCGCCCCACCATACGTTCGAGCAATTTGGTGAGGGTAATGGGACGATAGCTGTCCACCGCCAGTGGGTCCGCACCGGGCTTCAAGATGGGGACAATAACACCCTCTCGCCATTGCGACGGGAACACGCCTTCGCTCCAAATGCGATTAAATATCGCGAGAATGTGTCTCTGGCAGTCCCTGGAGAGATGCTTCAGCATCTGCGCGTGGATGCAGTCTGGGCCTGGTGCTGTATCAGGGCAATCGGCGAGGGCAGCGAGGAATTCCCTCTCGCTGAAAGGAGCATTGTATGTTTCAGAACGACGCGTGTGGAATGAGAACGGCGTCCGCTCGGCACGCTCCTTTAGAGAGCGAAAGGCGGGGGGATAGGATGCAGTCGCAGAGCTCTGAGCAAAGTGCGCGGCAAGCCGTTCAGCAATGGCGGCAGCGTCCGTGCAGACAGCGCCGTCCAAGGAGAGCCCAGGGACACCCGTAGGGGTATGGTATCCGTAAATCCGCCGGATCAGGGACCACACGAGCGAGGGGGAGACATGGGAGCCCAAGGATGAGACATACCTCTCCCAGCACTCCTGCTTACGCCGTGCAATAAGACGACGGGCGAAGGCACGGAGCCTCTTAAAGGTGATGAGAGTCTCAAGAGACGGGTGCCGCCTATGACGCTGGAGAGCCCGCCGACGGTCGCGAATAGCCTCAGCAACCTCTGGCGACCACCAGGGTACAGCCCTCCTCCGAGGGTGGCCAGAAGAACGGGGGATGGCAGCCTCGGCCGCTGAAATGATGGACGTGGTTAAAATACGCACCACCTCGTCAATGTCACCCTGTGGGGGAGACTCAATGGTTGCAGCGGAAGTAAAAGCTGGCCAGTCAGCCCTGTGGAGAGCCCAGCAGGGCAAGCGCCCAGAAGAATGACACTGGGGCAGTGACAAATAGATGGGAAAATGGTCACTACCACACAGGTCAGGATGCACTCTCCAGTGGAGGGATGGGACAAGTCCAGGGCTGCAAATAGAGAGATCGATGGCCGAGAACGAGCCATGGGCCACACTGAAATGCGTGGGAGCACCGGTGTTCAAGAGGCTAAGGTCGAGCTGAGCCAACACATGCTCCATGGCCCGACCGCGGTCATCGGAGACAGTCCCACCCCATAGAGGGTTGTGGGCATTGAAATCGCCCAGCAGCAAAAAAGGTGGCGGCAGTTGGGCTATCAGAGCAGCCAGGACATGCTGCGCGACAGCACCATCAGGTGGAAGGTAAATACTGCAGACGGTAATAGCCTGTGGCGTCCACACCCGAACAGCGACAGCCTCTAAAGCTGTTTGTAGAGGTACAAACTCGCTGTGAAGAGAGTTAAGGACATATATGCAGACGCCACCAGACACCCTTTCATAAGCTGCCCGGTTCTTAAAATAACCCCGATAGCCACGGAGGGCGGGGGTTCGCATTGCTGGAAACCAAGTTTCCTGCAGAGCAATGCAAAGGAAAGGATGACGGCTGAGAAGTTGGCGGAGCTCAGCTAGATGGTGAAAGAAACCGCTGCAGTTCCACTGGAGGATGGTATTAGCCATGGATGGAAAAGGCGTGAAGGGATTGGGGAGGCAGATTACGCCTCCGGGGCCCCTGCTGCTACTGAGTCACCACCTGGACAACAGCTATCTATTGCATCCGAGGGACTGGCGAGATCCATGTCCTCAGTAGACGCCAGAATCTCCACCTCATCCTCAGACGCAGAGCTTGTAGGAAGCGGTGGAATGGGTGCCACCGCAATGTCGGTAGCCTTGGGGAGTTTCTTCTTCTTCTGCTTCTCGCACTGCGCCTTGGGTGGTTCAGGCTGGGAGGGCGTCACTGGGTCAGTCTCAGGGACAGACGATGACCGTGTGTCCCGACGACCAGGGACTGGCGGTTGTTTGAGCCACTTGTGGCTGTCGGCTTTGGAACCGGTCGGAACGTGCGAAGGGAGGTCCCCAAGGGACCCCTTCCTTACGAGAGTAGCCGAAGAAGTCTTACGCTTCTCCGGCTGGGAAGGGGGGACTGATGTCCCCGATGGTTGGGGGGGTGTTGCTCCTGAAGTAGATGGAGCAGGAGCAACAGGAGGTTTAGTGCCCCCCACCATCAAGGGGGCAGGTGTGGGACTTCGACTCTGAAAGCTGACTGGAGTGGATGGAATTGTACAAGGAGTGACAGTTGCAGCATAAGAAGCTGTCATGCGCACTGGATGAAGCCGATCATATTTCCGCTTCGCCTCAGTGTACGTCAGGCAGTCGAGAGTCTTGATTTCCATGATCTTCCGCTCCTTCTGCAGAATTGGACAGTCTGGCGAGCAAGGCGGATGGTGCGCACCACAGTTCACACAGATTGGAGGCGGCGCACAGGGATGATCAGGATGGGAAGCTCGACCGCAATCGCGACAGACGAGGTCGGAAGCACAGCGTGAAGACATGTGGCCGAACTTCCAACACTTGAAGCACCGCATCGGGGGAGGGATATACGGCTTGACATCACAACGGTACACCATCACCTTGACCTTCTCAGGTAACGTGTCACCCTCGAAGGCCAAGATGAAGGCACTGGTGGCAACTTGACGATCCCTCGGACCCCGGTGGACGCGCCGGACGAAATGGACACCTCGGCGCTCCAAGTTGGCGCGCAGCTCGTCATCGGACTGTAAAAGGAGATCGCGGTGAAAAATAATTCCCTGGATCATATTTAAGCTGTTATGTGGGGTGATAGTAACAGACACATCCCCCAACTTCGTACAAGCCAGCAAGGCTCGTGACTGGGCAGAGGATGCCGTTTTTATCAACACCGATCCAGACCGCATCTTGGACAAGCCCTCCACCTCCCCGAACTTGTCCTCTAAATGTTCGACAAAGAACTGATGCTTCACAGACACAAATGAGTCCCCGTCAGCTCTGGTACAGACGAGATACCGGGGCGAGTATCTTTCGCTCTCATTCACAGCCTTTCGTTCCTCCCATGGTGTGGCCAGGGAGGGGAACGATTTGGGGTCATACACATTAGCCTTAAAGTGAGCTTTGGAACGCTTAGAGACTGCTGACGGCTGGCCGCCAGCGAGAGATGATGTACCACGCTTCATTGCGGGTCATCCGCCCTGATGCCACCTACTCCGACCAAGGGCCCTCCCCACGGGCGCCACCCAGCCACAGCAAAGGCCACCTGGCAGGATGGCCATTGCCGGGAGTCCTGATGCCCCAGGGCGATGGGCATCTACTCCTTGGCATACGTGGGGAGTTAACGGCGCAGGCATCAGTAGAGCGATCCCTGTGTTGTCAGGGGGCTACAACCAAGAGGGTACATGGCGGCCCCACCACAACGGACTGGCTACCGTGCTGGATCTTAGGTGCAAAAATGGCCAAGGTCGTCGTCGCAGTTAAAAGAAACACTGCAGAGTGCAGCGTGGTAATCGCCCAAGAGATCGAAAACGAGCGGGACACCATTGCAACGACGAGAAAGACGGCTAAAGGTCTAATTGCACGACGGATACAATGCACCATGTAAGGCGCCCTTCCCCAAGTGGCTCGCTCTTCGGAATAATTTAGAAAGATTGGACTGTTGATGATTGGAAACATGTTGCCTGGTCGCACGAGTCTCGTTTCAAATTTTATCGAGCGGATGGACGTGTACGGGTATGGAGACACCTTCATGAATCCATGGACCCTGCAAGTTAGCAGGTCACTGTTGAATCTGGTGGAGGCTCTGTAATAGTGTGGTACGTGTACAGTTGGAGTGATATGGGAATCCTGATACGTCTAGATACGACTCTGACAGGTGACACATACGTAAGTATTCTGTCTGATCGCCTGCTCCCATTCACGTCCATTGTGCATTCCGATGGACTTGGGCAATTCCAGCAGGACAATGCGACACCTCACACATCCAGAATTGCTACAGAGTTGCTCCAGGAACACTCTTTTCAGTTTAAACACTTCCGCTGGCCACCAGACTCACTAGACAATGGCATTACTGAGCGAATCTGGGATGCCTTGCAACGAGCTTTTCAGAAGAGGTCTCTGCCCCCTTGTACTCTTATGGATTTGTGGACATTAGTCTAATATCCGTGCCACGTCCCGTTGCCAAACTTCTGCGTGCGGGGGAGGGGGGGGGCTAGACGATATTAGGCAGGTGTACCAGTTTCTTTGGCTCATCTACATCTACATATAAACTTCGCTAGCCACCAAGCGGTGTGTCTCGTAGGGTACTATTCGCGCCAAGGTCATATACCCCCCTGTGTTCCAGTCGCAGGTCGCGCGAGGGAAAAACGACTGTCTGAAGACCTTAGTACGAGCTCTACTTTCGCTTATCTTTGAATGGTGTTGAATGGTGATCTTTGCGTGATTTGAAAGTTGGTGGTAATAATATATGCTCTACATCCTCGGCAAAGATCGGATTTTGGAATTTTGTGAGTAGCCCCTTCCGCTTAGCGTGTCCTACTTCAAACTTTCTACGAGATTTGTGACGCTCTCTCGATGGGTAAATGTACCAGTCACGAATCTTGCGGCTCATTTAGGACCTTCTCAATCTCTTGAATCAGACCAACAGGTAAGGATCCCATACAGACAAACAATACTCTAAGACTCGACGAACTAACGTATGAAGGATTGCATTGCTTCAGGATTCCACCAATAAACCGCAATCTAGAGTTCGCCTCACCCGCTACTTGTGTAATCTGATCGTTCCATTTGAGATCATTTCGAATAGTCACACTCAGATACTTGACGGATGTTACCGCTTCCAAATACTGGGCATTTAATTTGTACTCGTACATTAGTAGGGATTTTCGCTTTATTATACGCAGTAGGTTACACTTATTAATATTGAGAGATAACTGCTAGTCATTACACTACACATTTATTTTCTGCAAATCCTCACCGATTTGTTCACAAGATTCGTGTGATACTACTTTGCTGTAGACTAGAACATCATCAGCCAACAGTCTAATGCCACTGTCAATACCGTCAACCAGATCGTTTAGGTAAATCGTAAAAAGCAGCGGACCTATTACGCTGCCCTGGGTCACACCTCGTGTTACGCTTGTTTCTATTGAAGTCTCCCCATTCAGGAGGACATACTGCTCTCTGTCAGAAAACTTTCTATCTAACGGCATATGTCACCGAATAGACCATAAGCGCGCACTTTTTGGAGCAAGCGACAGTGCGGAACTGAGTCGAACGCCTTTCGAAAGTCGAGGATTATGGAATCAACCTGGGAGCCGGTATCTAGAGCCTGTTATGCATCATGCACAAAGAGGGCCAGCTGTGTCTCGCACGACTGCTGTTTCCTAAAACCGCGCTGGTTTCTGCAGATGAGCTTCTCAGAGTCTAGAAAAGTCATTATGTCTGAACACAAAACTTGTCCCATGATTCCACAACAAATCGATGTCAGTGAAACCGGCCGGTAATTATGTGCATCCGATTTTCTACCCTGTTTATAGATTCCTATGACCTGAGCCTTCTTCCAGTCCCGTTGAAGTTCCCGCTGTTCCAATGATCTCGGAAGATGAGGGATAAGAATAGTGCTATATTTGTATCATAGTCAACAAAAAATCTTACGGGGATACCGTCTGGTCCTGATGCCTTCCTGGCGTCTAAGGATCTTAACTGTTGTGCAATCCCAGGTACACTAAACACTATGTCAGCCAGCCTTGCATTTGTTCGATAATTGAAAGGGGGAATTGTGCTGCAGTCCTCTACCGTAAACGAGATTTTGAAAGCTCGATTCACAATTTCGGCCTTCTGTTTATCATCATTCGTTATATTACCCGTACTGTCAGATATTGAGAAGATATTGAATTATTTGTAGCGTTCATAGATTTTGCTGACGACCAAATTTTTTGGGGTTATTTTTAGAATCTACAGATAAAATATTGCTTTCAAATTCTTTAAAAGAATCTTTCATTGTCCTTCTGACAGCTGCTTTCATTTCACATAATTTCTGTTGTCAGCGGGCCAGTGACTACGTTTAAAACAACTGTGCGATATTCCCTGCTTTCTCAGCAACTTCCTAATTTGTTTATGGAACCAAGGTGGATCCTTTCCCTCCCCTATATTTTTGCTAGGCACATATTTCTCTTGCACGTGGTACACAATACCTTTAAATTCCGACCAAAGATGCTCTATATGTGTCCCGCGGTGAATGTCTTGGAGCTGACTATGAAGGTATTCATTAATGACACTTTTATTTGCTTTCTCAAACAAGAAAACTCTACGCTGTTTCTTTGGTTTTTTTTTTCTTCAACTTCCACTGGCATAGAAGTCACAACGACATTATGGTCACTAGTACCTTCTTCTAGATTAACTTCCTCAAAAAGGTCAGATCTCTTTGTCGCCAAGATATCTATTATGTTCCCATCTCGAGTTGGTTTTCTAACCAATTGCTCAAGGCTGTATGTTGAGAGCGCTTCTGGAATAACTTCACACGAGTCTTTGCTTCTGCCCTCTGTGATAAACGTGTAATTTTCCCAATCAATGGATGGCAGATTAAAGTCTCCATCTATAACTAATGGATAATTTGGATATTTATTTCCTATGTACTCAAGACTTTCCCTGAAACATCCTGCGACGTTTCTTGCGCATGCTGGTGGTCTATAAAAACATCCTAATACAATGGTCACTCCTTCTATGACTGACAGCTTTATCCAGACTATTTCACAGTCCAGTGTAAATATCATTCATCTTTCATCATTTTAAAAATAAAGTGTTCCAAGAAAAGGCTTTCATTTTAGTTAGGTGCTAAACTTAATGATAATTTGGAGGACGGGGGGTGAAATTGGCTTTCACGGTTTGTTAATACCACCCAAGGGTGAATGACGGAAGGTTTGGACCAAAGGGATTTGAGGCACTTCATTCACTGTTTATTTTTTTACAACACACTTCTTAATTAATAACGTTGATAATACTTTTAAAAGGAAACAACACAACAGGCCTTGCAAATCGCCTATCTGCGTAAGTGAACTACTAAAAATAATCGTTAATATGTTTAGGAACACAATAAACTTCAACTCACAAATAGCATTCAGTTGTTTACTAATTAATTAAATGTCTGTTCAAGGCAATTTCACCATATAATCAACACAACTTAAAACCAGAATTCAATACACTTCCTTGCTATTCAATGTCTGCATAAGTTAATGGCCATACATAGTAACCTCTGAACAGCAATTCAATTGACTAAAAAAAAAAAAATAACACAACCACCTAAACATGTTTACAGAATTATGGGAAAGAAATGCATATAGACCTTCTGTTTAGCAAATGAACCATTTTCGGCCTGAGCCACCAACATAAGTCGTTCTCATTACCCACATAGAGCCACTCCGAGGTACTGGAAGCAAAACATAAGTCTTCCACGTGTACACCAAAGGCACGGTTCCCAGACTGCAAGTCGTAAGAAACCAGTCAACATGCTCCCGCCACTAAGTACAGGAAGGCGTCGGGCTAGTAAACAGCGCCCGCTGCGGTGGCGAAATTGATGAAATTAGCACCACCTGTGACGCAAAGGGCAAGCAACTCACCAACGTAATAAGGACATAAATTATTTGCATATACAACGTGTCCAAAAGAGCTGCCTATCCACTACTTCCAGCACCTCAGAGGACACCACTTAACACAGTGAATTCAGAGTCATCTAAACATACCGCGCAATCTGCGCAAAACCACATAAACTTCCTGCATGAGCGCACTACGCTTAAAATAAGGAGTATTAACTTAACACAACATACAACTTCTAAATCTCCGGTTGACTGGCCTGGACTCATGAAATGGATCTACCAACAGATCATCATGGCCAATAAACCATCTCCGCTCTCCACTTGCGAGGCACAAATAGGATATGTCCTGCAACACACTGATTAAAATATCTAAAACAGTGTTCGTTACAAGATTAACACCCAATGTCACAGGGAAACATTAATCAGAAACAGACATCGGTTCGTTACAATAAACGCACAAATTACGTGGCAGAAAAACACAACGAAGTCAGTGCCACACAAGAAGGTCAGTAATAGTAAGGCCCTTTATCGTTTTCCCATTCAGAGGGGCGTAAAACAATAACACTTAAGCAGAGAAGTATGAATGCATTTGAGCAATTCAGTGACTGACAACAACTAAGTTTTTAAATGCAGAACACAAGTCCTCACAGGATAAACGCGGCCTTACGCACTGGACTCCTAATAGTAAGGTCAAGCGTCCAAAGCACACTGCTCAATAAATACACCACAAGGGCAAGTATACTCAGTAATCGCCAGAACGATGAACACTGAGAACAAAATGCTGCTTATATCCAAACCAACTGTGCTCGCAATGGCATTACATCAGTCACAGAGCCATAGAGACGAGAATGTAGTCAATAGAAGCAAACGGTAAATCCATCATAAACAAGGAAGCAGCATGTTCCCGACAGCATCGGCGCCTCTACCCACCAAGTCCGCCGCAAACGCCCAAACACAATCAGGTAACGTGGCAAACTTTCCTCTTGCCACCACACACGGCGTCGGCAGACACGGCTTCACGCTCCGTGCACTAATGCCTATCTCACAGTTCTTCTTGCCCTCCAAAATCCAATTACTCGACTGTCACAGGTGCCTCGCCGACTTCCCCCACTAAGGGGCGCCACTTTTCTCTTTCCTCCGCAATACAGTGATAATATTATACGCGGTACATTCGATAGATCTACATCTACATCTACATCTACATCTACGCCCATACTCCGCAAGCCACCTGACGGTGTGTGGCGGAGGGCACCCTGAGTACCTCGATCGGTTTACCCTTCTATTCCAGTCTCGTATTGTTCGTGGAAAGAAGGATTGTCGGTATGCTTCTGTGTGGGCTCTAATCTCTCTGATTTTATCCTCATGGTCTCTTCGCGAGATATACGTAGGAGGAAGCAATATACTGCTTGACTCTTCGGTGAAGGTATGATCTCGAAACTTTAACAAAAGCCCGTACCGAGCTACTGAGCGTCTCTCCTGCAGTCTTCCACTGGAGTTTATCTATCATCTCCGTAACGCTTTCGCGATTACTAAATGATCCTGTAACGAAGCGCGCTGCTCTCCGTTGGATCCTCTCTATCTCTTCTATCAACCCTATCTGGTACGGATCTCACACTGCTGAGCAGTATTCAAGCAGTGGGCGAACAAGCGTACTGTAACCTACTTCCTTTGTTTTCGGATTGCATTTCCTTAGGATTCTTCCAATGAATCTCAGTCTGGCATCTGCTTTACCGACGATCAACTTTATATGATCATTCCATTTTAAATCACTCCTAATGTATTCCCAGATAATTTATGGAATTAACTGCTTCCAGTTGCTGACCTGCTATTTTGTGGCTAAATGATAAGGGATCTATCTTTCTATGTATTCGCAGCACATTACACTTGTCTACATTGAGATTGAATTGCCATTCCCTGCACCATGCGTCAATTCGCTGCAGATCCTCCTGCATTTCAGTACAATTTTCCATTGTTACAACCTCTCGATACACCACAGCATCAGCTTCAAAAAGCCTCAGTGAACTTCCGATGTCATCCACAAGGTCATTTATGTATATTATGAATAGCAACGGTCCTATCACACTCCCCTGCGGCACACCTGAAATCACTCTCACTTCGGAAGACTTCTCTCCATTGAGAATGGCATGCTGCGTTCTGTTATCTAGGAATTCTTCAATCCAATCACACAATTGGTCTGATAGTCCATATGCTCTTACTTTGTTCATCAAACGACTGTGGGGGAAAGTATCGAACGCCTTGCGGAAGTGCCGGCCGCGGTGGTCTAGCGGTTCTGGCGCTGCAGTCCGGAACCGCGGGACTGCTACGGTCGCAGGTTCGAATCCTGCCCCGGGCATGGGTGTGTGTGATGTCCTTAGGTTAGTTAGGTTTAAGTAGTTCTAAGTTCTAGGGGACTTCTGACCTAAGATGTTGAGTCCCATAGTGCTCAGAGCCATTTGAACCTTGCGGAAGTCAAGAAACACGGCATCTGCCTGGGTACCCGTGTCTATGGCCCTCTGAGTCTCGTGGACGAATAGCGCGAGCTGGGTTTCACACGACCGTCCATTTCGAAACCCATGCTGATTCCTACAGAGTAGATTTCTAGTCTCCAGGAAAGTCACTATACTCGAACATAATACGTGTTCCACGGCTCAGGGGAAGAGGAGGGGGGAGGGCAGCAGATGGCAGGAGGGGCAGGGTGGGGGTACTAGCTACTGTCTGACTGCACTCAGGGTAATGGTTCAAAAAAAGGTTCAAATGGCTCTGAGCACTATGGGACTTAACATCTGAGGTCGTCAGTCCCCTGGACTTAGAACTACTTAAACCTAACTAACCTAAGAACATCACACACATCCATGCCCGAGGCAGGATTAGAACATGCGACCGAAGCGTTCGCGCGGTTCCAGACTGAAGCGCCTAGAACTGCTCGGCCACCACGGCCGGCCAGGGGTAATGGTCTAAGAAAGGTTGGGAGTCACTCGTGTAGAGTGTTGAGGCTCCCGCGTTAGCCCTCGTGACGTTTTGGGTACCACTGTTGCAGGAGAGAGGAGAATCACTTGCGGCAGGACGACGCGGGAATGTACGAGCCGCCGCCCGTGGCGAACCCGAAGGAGGTGGGCTGGGCCGGGCCGCTGGCCTGGGAAAGGCGCAGGCCGTCCGGACCCCGGTACGTGGCCTCCTTCCGGTCGCCGCACCCGCCCACCGTCTACGACGACGCCGTCGGCGCCGGGCGCAAGGCGTCGGCCCGCCGCCGCGACGCACCCGAGTCGCCCACCTCGCCCACGTACGACGACGCCGTGGGCACCGGCCGCACGTCGCCACTGTACGAGTACATCCTGGGGTCAGACGGGCGACGGTCTCTGGGGGCGCCGACCAGCCCCGGCGAGAAGCCGCCCCACCACTCCTCCATACCGTCGGTGTTGGAGGGCTGCGACTTCTACGAGGACGCCTGAGGGTGGCGGCCGTGGTGGTGCACCCCTACTTGCTGCAGTAACTCTGTGAGGACTCTCTTCTCGGACCACATCAACTGGATACTTGGAATTACAAAGGGTGCCAAGTGCAAAGCGAGGTCCAGGAATCTGGCTGCAACAACAGCCGTGATCCTGACAGCTGCTGCGTCTGCTAGCCCTTCGTCAATGAACAGCAAGTAGTTCCTCACTGTCTGCGTCACAGTGACCGTTGTGGCACACCTCCACGGGGACGCCAGCCTACATTCGTGATAAATACATGAAAAAGTGTTGTCTATCACCACTCTTGCAAGGAATACGCCCAGTAGTGGTACCAGGGAAGATTTCGTTTCTCCCACCAGTGCCAATATAAGCTGGGCAACTCGTGCTCCACGTTCAATTAATATACATGAGATATCCAAAGTGTGGATCAAGATACGCTGGCACTGGTTTCACAATGAATAGTAAACTAAAGTCCTTTACCTCCACTTATGCAGCCACAATCCATACATCTGATCAGCCTTTCTTTCTCTGTTGCAACACTGGTATCTACTACTAGTGGTGCCCCGTGTTCTGATCCCACAGTTCACCAGGCACCTGCTATACTTTTTTTCCCCTTCTGTTCCAAAATTCTGACCTCAGTGTGTAGAGGACATGAGATTTGTCTCCACTGGCCATTTCCTGTAATAGCCAATATAGTCGCCACCCCAAGAGATGTCACTCCTCCAGTAGTAAGGTAGACCACAACACATCAGCCACAGCCGTCGGCCAGCTCTTGACCAAGAACATGGTTAATACCTTCAGAAGTTAGAGTCTTAACTCAAGTGTGGCACAGTGTGCACACAAGGAAAATCTTACCACAAAATTCTCTGTGTCAAAATGTACAAGCCATTATTTGTCAAAACAATCTGATAATGCATGTGTTGTGGCAACAATGTAGAATGGTGAGTCAGATACACTGCAATGTGTAAAGCTTGAGGGCAAACTGTGGAACACCTTGTACTTTATCCTTTTCACATTAATTTCACGACATTATTTTCCTTAAATGTATGTTTTTCCACTATTTCTCATCACTGGACTTTATCTAATAAATTAAAGATCTTTCTTTTCATGATAATTTTGTATAAAGCTCCATTTATTTGTTGACTTTTGTCAGAAAAAATTATTATTCGAAACATAAACAGTATTATGAAATTAAAATAAAGTGAGAGCAGATGGACAAATTTAATTTCTGCAAATTATAGGACAATCTAAGTTAAATCTTACTTCATGTGAGGATATGCTCATGTGTATTATCCAACAGTATGCTTTGTCTCTTGTATTGAACTACATGATTTCTGTGGTTTTCCAATGTCATTTTTGTATTTATCTTTATGGGATGGATTTATGTGCCTTTTAAAAGTAGTTTCACTGTGAAATACGAGATTGTCTGTCCTATGTTCCCATTGTAAAATTATCTAACTTTGTGTCATTATGTTGGAGGGGTTTTAAGACACGAACTTCCAATTTTCCATAATTAATAGAAGTACTTTTTTAGATATACTGAACTAAAACTATTGTGACAATTGTGTTATCAGTCATATTATGATATTTTTCTTAAACACTTAATTTTGTAACTAAATGAACATAAAAACTAAACAACGTAGGATGTTTTTATTATTCTAGCTCCACATGTGTTGAATCTTATTCTTGGCATGCAGTGAAATTTTCATATTTCCCCTTCCAGTACTTTTTGAGATAACGAGTGATTGGTGGCAAAAATGTAGGAATGAGACTGGAGGTTCAAAATTTTTTTAGTTACAGACTTTTATACATAATTATAGAACTGACTTTTTCATGCACTAGAATTTTCCTGTCCCATATTTTGTGTTCTCTTCAGTACCACAATCACCCAACGCTTGCCTTCTTTACTTTCTTGCTTTTTTGGTCATTTGCTAAGCAGCAAACTCTGCTTGTCGTACACGAAACCAGCATTCATTTCCCACAGTCCCCTAGCTGTGTTCTGCCCTAGTCTCTCCCCTAACTTCTCCTGAAGCTTCAGTCTTTTATAGTTCCCACCATTAAATGTTATTACAGCATCAGATACTGCTAACTTTAGAGTCATTAGGTCAACAAAATAATTTTAGACACACAGCGCCACGCACTGTTGTTCACTTAATATAAACTATAAAATTATATTATCACTTAATGATCTTTGAGGGGTCAAAACATATGGTAATAACTAGGTGCTAGCTCAACCTAATGCGCAAGACGTGATCGACAGTAAAAATGATATTTTCTTTTTTGAATGTTTTACTTGGCTGTGTGTGGATTTTCATTGTTATGCTGGAATAGACGCAAGTATTTACAAGACCAAGGTTTTCGAACTTTTTTTGAGGCTTTGAATAGTTATGAAGCGTGTTACAGTATTCTGCACTGGTTAGTGCGTTATATACTTAGCTATTTACTATGAACCCTGTGATATACCTTACTGTTTACTGTCTACCCACTCATATGCTCCACTGTTAAGTGTGCAACTTGTGACATGCTTCCCTTTGCTAACTATGCACCCTCTGATACATTTGTCTTTTTCTGTGTGTCCTGTGATGTTTTACTGTTTACTGTACACCCTGTGATATGCATCGCTGTTTACTGTACACCCACGGATACGCTTCATTGTTTATTCTTCCGCCCCCTAATATGCTTCGTTGTGATTCGCTGTCAAGAGAGCAATTTATGATACTTTCAATGACTGTCGTAGCAGAATATTGTCAAGTGATCTTTCACAGAACCCAGAGAAATTCTGGTCGTGTGTAAAGGCTGTTAGTGACCCTAAAGTTAGTGTCCAGTCCCTAGCGAATGAGACAGGAACTGAAACTGAGAGTAGCAAAGCAAAACATGAAATGCTTTACTCCGCTTTCAAATGTTCCTTTACAAAGAAAACCCACGATAATTGCTCCAATTTAATCTTCGTACCACAGAAAAGATGAATGAAATGAGTATTAGTGTCAATGGTGTTGACAAACAGCTGAAATCGTTACAACTGATCAAAGCTCCAGGCCCCGCTGGAATACTTCTCAGATTCCATACTGACTTCTCGACTGAGTTAGCCCCTCTTCTAACTATAATTTATCGTAGATCCCTCGAACAAGAAACCGTGCCAACTTCTTGGGAGGTATCTTCACCAGTATGACCTTCTCAATGTCAATCAGTGCGGATTTCGAAAACATCCAACATCTGAAACCCAACTCGAACTTTTCTCACGTGACATACTGAAAGATTTGGATCAAGGCAACCATGTAGATACAGTGTTTCCTGATTTCGGAAAAGCATTTGACTCAGTACCACATCTACGCTTGTTGTCAAAAGCACGATTATATGGAGTATCGAGTGAAATTTGTGACTGGATTGAGGACTTTGTAGTAGGGAGGACACAGCATGTTATCCTGGAAAGACACTCATCGTTGGATGTATAAGTAACTTTGGATGTGCCCCAGGTGAGGGTGTTGGGACCCTTGTTGTTCACATTGTACATTAATGACCTTGCAGACAATATTAATAGTAAACTCAGGGCTTTTGTAGATGGTTCAGTTATCTATAATGAAGTACTATCTGGAAGAAGCTGCATAAATATTCAGTCAGATCTTGATAAGATTTCAACGTGGTGGAGAGATTGGCAACTTGGTCTAAATGTTGAGAAAAGTAAAATTTTGCACTTCACGAAATGAAAAAACGTTGTATGACTATAATATCAAAGACTCACTGTTGGAATCGGCCTACTCATACATATTAGCTGGGTGTAAAACTTTGTTGGGATATGAAATGGAACGATCACATGGGTTCACTCGTGGTTAAAGCAGGTGGAAGACTTCTGGTTATTGGTAGAATACCGGGGAAGGCAACGAGTCTACGAAGGAGATTGCTTACAAATCAGTCGTGCGACCCATCCAAGAATTTTGCTCAAGTGTATCGGACCCTTACAAAATAGGACTAACAGGGGATGTTGAACGTATACAGATTAGGGCAGCACGAATGGGCACAGGTTTCTCTAGTCCTTGAGAGAGTGTAACAGAGATACTGAAGGAGCATGAACTGGAAGACTCTTGAAGACAGACGTAAACTATCCCGAAAAGCCTATTAATAATGTTGCAAGAGCCGCCTTTAAATGATTACTCTAGGAATATATTACAGTCATATGGTTCAAATGGCTCTGAGCACTATGGGACTTAACATCTGTGGTCATCAGTCCCCTAGAACTTAGAACTACTTAAACCTAACCAACCTAAGGACATCACACACATCCATGCCCGAGGCAGGATTCGAACCTGCGACCGTAGCAGTCGCGCGGTTCCAGACTGAGCGCCTAGAACCGCTAGACCACCGCGGCTGGCAGGACTTAACATCGGAGGTCATCAGTCCCCTAGAACTTAGAACTACTTAAACCTAACTAACCTAAGGACATCACACACATCCATGCCAGAGGCAGGATTCGAACCTGCGACCGTAGCAGTCACGCGGTTCTGGACTGAAGCGTCTAGAACCGCTAGGCCACATAGGCCGGCTTGTGATTGTGTACAAAACCTATCATAGCCTAATAATCATACACTGAGTTTTTACACGTATAGGGATTCTAAACATGTGGAATGCCACCGAGAAACATACATTTGGTATGTTTGACAAAGCACTTAACAAATTAAAGCCGCTACAGGCAAGCAACTTCTGCGTTGAAAGTAATGGTTTGAGACACTGTGCCTCAAAACTCAACGAAAGACTCTATAATTGTTATGGATAACGTACCGTATCATTCGGTTAAACAATTTAAAGCGTCTACAAAGACAACGAAGAAAAACGATTGCTGCCTAGAGAAACGTAATATACGATTTGACAGTATCTTGACAAGCGCAGGATTGTTAAAACTTGTGTCGCGACACAAGCCAAAGAACCCAGTTTACATGGCGGATAAAATAGCGGAAAAAATATCGGCGTATAGTGCTCAGATTGCCTCCTTATCATTGCCACTTCAACGTAATACAACTGAGCTGGGGAGGGGAGGGGGGCGTCCATATGTGACCGAGCGGTTTTAGGCGCTTCAGTCCGGAACCGCGCTGCTGCTGCGGTCACAGGTTCGAATCCTGCCTCGGGCATGGATGTGTGTGGTGTCGTTAGGTTAGTTAGGTTTAAGTAGTTCTAAGTCTAGGCAACTGATGACCTCAGATGTTAAGTCTCATAGCGTTTAGAGCCATTTGAACTGAGGTGGGCTCAGGTTAAACGTCATTTTTCTGCAGAAAATAAGTAATTACGTTGACCGAAGTGGAATGCCTTTTGATGGGGGCAGTTGTAAAAATGAAACCAGAAGAAAGGAGTGACACAGAAAGTATGGAACAATGAATGTGTGTTACGACAGTGCGTCAAAGACTTGTTAATATCCCTCACTACGAGCTGTCACCGGTAGTTCTGACTTTGAATTAAGCTGTGTCTTCCCATTGCCTGACTGGCATGTAGTATATAGTGGATACTGCACTTTAACGAACGTCTTACTTCCATTAAATCTTGTGTTTGTGACTTTATTTCGATCAATATCTTTTCCTTGTTGTGAGCCTATGTAATAACGTCCTTACGATAACTTTAGATTCATTTCGTTTTGTGTAGAAGTCAAGCTGTTATTTTACTGTGTAATAGGTTTTGCGATATGCAATGATAAGAAGGAAACCTTCCCGGACGCGAAAATTTCTTATGTTTCAATAACAAACGTAAAACCGGCCCTGATTGAAACTAAGAAAAGATTTTTACGCGCTTAGAGCTACCATTCAGAATTTTTACATTATTTTTGTAGAACTTCGTACTTGCTACGAGCCAGCTGGTGTGGCCGAGTGGCTCTAGCGCTTTAGTCTGGAACCGCGCGACCGCTACTGTCGCAGGTTCGAATCCTGCCTCGGGCATGAATGTGTGTGATGTCATTAGGTTAGTTAGGTTTAAGTAGTTCTAAGTTCTAGGGGACTGATGACCTCAGATGTCAAGTACTATAGTGCTCAGAGCCATTTGAACCATAAGAACTTTCTACGAGTTAAATATTGACACTGTTACACAAAAACGCCGTTTTCAGAAGCATATATAGGAAATGTAATACAGTTCGAAAATTTTAAGAGAATCGTTGCCGAGCGTGATGTTTTGGTAATCAACGAAAACAAAAGTACTTGTGTGAGAGCATTAGTTTTTGAGACCGGATGTGATAACTTTGAAACTGTTTACGGACGACAATATTTAATCTGTTTCAAACAAGATTTACGTAACTCTTTCCTTAACTAAAATTAGAGCGGATAATTGACATGCTGGAAGACACTATAGAAATCTACGTCGTATATGAATTTGAGATGTTTTTACTTGATTTTTGTGGAGGAAACAGTATTTAACGCTATTTTATATCGTCCAAGAAAGCGATGCTCTGTGACAGCTGCGTGCAGACGCGACAGCGTCGCTACTTCGGAGCTTAAACGTCAAGCGACAGGTGTGGTTGAGTCGGCGTTAAGTTGCTATGGGCTGGGAACTGCAGCTTCGCAGGTCTGTCTCTACCAATAACGTAATGCGATTTCGTAAACGTCTCTATGGCAATGGTTAGCGCTTCACAGTTGGAAGCTGCCAACAGGGCCACGAACTGTCAGGAATATTCTTGCACCGTCTCTACTGTACTTTAAATGAAATTACAGAGGTGGCTTGACAAGGGAAAATCGAAGGACTGCTCAGATGACTCTGACCACAGCACATTACTGGGTAGACGTAGAGTCGTAGCTGAGCTTCGCTGGAAGGTTTACAACAGAGAGTTAGCTGTACTATGACACTTGGAAAACAGAACTGTAACATACGTGGGGGCTACGAGGGGGGTCATTCCGGCGCTTCGTCACCAGCTGATGGAACGGCAAGGGAAATTGTCAACGAAACAACCACCCAGCATTTTTTTTCTCCTAGAACAAAAAGACGAACCATGTGCTACTTGTACACTCAGTAGTTTCCTTGCCCCTTTTTCTATAGTTACAGTTTTGTCACATGAATTCTGACCCAAGAGATCAAAGACAATCAGTATATGCTCCCTCTCTTTGAATATCCTACTGTGCACCAAAATCACAATAAAGACATTTCGTAGATTGACATTAATATAGAGAAACATGAAAATTAGCAATATTCATTAATAACACACGCACATACACTACGTGATCAAAAATATCCGGGCACCTGGCTGGAAACGAATTACAAGTTCGTGGCACCCTGCATCGGTAATGCTGGAATTCAGTATGGTGTTGGCCCACCCTTAGCTTTGATGGCAGCTTCCACTCACACAGACATACGTTGGATCAGGTGCTGGAAGGTTTCTTGGGGAATGGCAGCCCATTCTTCAGGGACTGCTGCACTGAGGAAAGGTGTCGATGTCGGTGGGTGAGACCTGACACGAAGTCGGCGTTCCAAAACATCCTAAAGGTGTTCTATAGGATTCAGGTCAGGACTCTGTGCAGGCCAGTCCAATACAGGGATATTACTGTCGTGTAACCACTCCGCCATAAGCCGTGCATTATGAACAGGTGCTCGCCCGTGTTGAAAGATGCAATCGCCCTCCTCGAATTACTCTTCAACTGTGGGAAGCGAGAAGGTGCTTGAAACAACAATGTAGGCTTGAGCTGTGATACTGCCACGCAAAACAATAAGTGGTGCAAGCCCCCTCCATGAAAAACACGACCACACCATAACACTACAGCCTCCGAATTTTACTGTTGACACTACACACGCTGGCAGATGACGTTCACCAGGCGTTCGCCATACCCACACCCTGCCATCAGACCGCCACATTGTATATCGTGATTCGTCACTCCACACAACATTTTTCCACAGTTCAATCGTCCAATGTTTACGCTTCTTACACCAAACGAGGCTTCGTTTCGCATTTATCGGCGTGATGTGTGGCTTATGAGCAGCCGCTAGACCATGAAATCCAAGTTTTCTCACCTCCCGCTAACTGTCATAGTACTTGCAGTGGATCCTGATGCAGTTTGGAATTCCTGTGTGATGGTCTGGATAGATGTCTGCCTATTACACATTACGACCCTCTTCAACTGTCGGCGGTCTCTGTCAGTCAACAGACGAGATCGGCCTGTACGCTTTTGTGCTGTACATATCCCTTCACGTTTCCACTTCACTATCACATCGCAAATAGTGGACCTATGGATGTTTAGGAGTGTGGAAATCCCACGTACAGACGTATGACACAAGTGATACCCAATCGCCTGACCAAGTTCGAAGTCGGTGAGTTCCGCGGAGCGCCCCATTCTGCTCTGTCACGATGTCTAATGGCCACTGAGGTCGCTGATATGGAGTACCTGGCAGTATGTGGCAGCACAACGCACCTAATATGAAAGACGTATGTTTTTGGCAGTGTCCGGATACTTTTGATCACTTAGTGTATGCAACCAGACAGGAGATAAGGTTCTACATTCTGTTCATAAAAAATAAAATAGGGCAGTTTCAAGATACCCAAAAGGCTGTACGGTATTTGTAAATATTCGGCAGTTTTATTTACACTTGTTAGAATGTATAGCGAAACTGCAATGAATTCCACACCAAGCTAAAAATATCAAACCGACTATGAAAGTGTTTTTGCACAATCATTCTCTCTCACAGACTTCTTGTGTTGTACTCTGACAAAGGTTCTATGACGGAAAGCACTCTAAGATCGTCCCACTAACAATGAGAAAATTATAATGAAGTACTTTTTGAATGACACGTATTTAACACCACACAGATAATTTCCATATTTTATGCTACCAGTAAGAATGAAAAAAGATTTTCTTTGGAATAGCATTAACTTCCAAAAAACAAATGAACGCAAACATTAAATTTGTTCTAAAAGGAAACAATAATCTTTTTTTATCATTATTTATTATTACATAGAGCAGATTAAACTAAACTTTGTAGCGTTGCTCTTGGGGGACGAAAATAAAAAGAATAGTTACTTGTTTTTTAATGTCGAAAAAGTAAATATTTTGGTGGGCCACTTGGCAACAGAATCAGGGATTGATTACACTATTATAATAACATACGTTGAGCATTAAATACCTGAATGACAGAAACATTATCATTTCTGTGCATTTTTATATTCGCGATGTAGTCATACCCGGATCAACACTAAGGGACCAGAAGACTTATGGACTTTAAATGAAATGCAACACTACACAATTAAAAAAAATTGGCTCAGAAATAATAGGAAAACGATAATGTTCCTTCTGCCTCATGCTGCGTTCGGCCCATCAGCGAGATCGTAATTTCTGGTGATGAACTAACACAAATTAATTATCAATTGATTGAATGAGGAGATGGAAATAATCAAGGTTAATTTGCTAAAATAAGCACACTTACATGTAACACACTTTTTTTTAATGCTATGTACCTTTTCATATTAAATTACAATAGATGACCATTGTGGTTAAATACTTTATACATAACAGTCAAAATGTCCTCTTGATGCTGTCTATTCGTAATCAGTTACCAGAAACTACATGCTTTCTGATTGAAAAAAGTAACATTTAGCATTTTTACTCAATATTTTCACATAGAATATAAAATACAGTTGCGGAACGCAGCAAGTCCGCGTCCGTCTCTCATGGAACACAAACAGTAAAAGGTGAGGCGCCAAAAGTCTCATTTGTCTTGAAACAACAGAATTTTTTTTACACCATTAATCGATACATGTACATAGAGATTTACTGGCACCGCGCAAGAACAGCAAAGATAAAGAATAATAGATTCTGTCGCTGCTATGCGATGGTTCATTTCTTTTACTTTACAATTGTTCGATAACTTTAGGCCATCAGGCGTTTACTATTGAGCGTATATTAATGTTTGTGAGGCGAAAATTACTAATATTACACTGCCTCCCATGAGGAGGGAAGGAATACCGAAGGTATTACTTTCATCCTCATGCCCATTGGAATATTTGTAATTTTCGGGTGTAACATACAGGTTATTAAAAGTTTCATTTCATATTCATGCCATAATAAAAGAATTAACGCTTCAATTTGTAATTACTGACGGTGGATCATTGTGAATTTGTTCTGTTTTTCTATCAGTGTTTGCATGGATTCAGTCTTTCTTGATGATTCTTAAAATTAAGGCTATAAGCACCGAAACTGCCTCACATCATTTCCTGTCCACTATCCAATTACGGATTCACAGGTAAGTGGTAGCTACCGCTGCAATTGCATGTGTGGAATGACACTGATTATTACACACTGCACACATCAATGAATTTTTCACACATATGGTGCAGTAGAATACTGCCACTGAAAATCGTCGAACTTTAAAACTTCACTTGCACTGTGGTGAGCGTCTGCGTGAACGGTGTATTAAAAGAAATTCTCGCTTCATAACATCAAACGGTGTTTACAAGTTGATTTACATACTAATATTTATAAGAGTTCATTTAAATCGAGAAATAATCTAATTGACGACTTTGAATCAGAACAATTGTTTCTTAATTAGTCTTTTTTTTATTTATGCCTACAGTCACAGGTAAGCTATTATAAGTCCTTTTTCTTTGATCAAATTCATTCCAATCTCCTTTACAAATTAATTTCATTCATAGTAATCTTTATCACGCATGCTTATTCATTTTGTAGGCCCAATACATTTTTCTAGTGCTCATCTTATTTAGTGACTTGTGAGGGGAGCTTCATTTATGTCAAAGTTTCTCTCGTATGTGCTTGTCTTTAAAGAAAGTTCGAGGAAATTTGAAAATAGCAATTCCGCCTCGGGATTTCGTGTAGAAATACAAACAGTCGAAAAAGAAAAATGGGCAAAGCGGGCCTACTCGCGGATCGTCGAGAGAGTTTAAATTACTCCTCAACCAGGTCGAAAATTTAATTTACATTACGCATTACAAAAGCAATTTGCGCGTCGCGAACCTACTCATTTTTATATGTAGTGCCTCACTTCCTAAGCACCCATGCATCTTTACAAGTTGATCCTGAGGAGTGGATAGGATCAAGGATCTTAAAGGATTTGCACTTAGGAAAGGGATTCAATATTCACAGAGAAAACAATAAATATTGCAGTGCGCACTTAAAATAAAATCTATCACTTCAAGCATTTATATCTACAGGGCTATTACAAATGATTGAAGCGATTTCATAAATTCACTGTAGCTCCATTCATTGACATATGATCGTGACACACTACAGATACGTAGAAAAACTCAAAAAGTTTTGTTCGGCTGAAGCCGCACTTCAGGTTTCTGCCGCCAGAGCGCTCGAGAGCGCAGTGAGACAAAATGGCGACAGGAGACGAGAAAGCGTATGTCGTGCTTGAAATGCACTCACATCAGTCAGTCATAACAGTGCAACGACACTTCAGGACGAAGTTCAACAAAGATCCACCAACTGCTAACTCCATTCGGCGATGGTATGCGCAGCTTAAAGCTTCTGGATGCCTCTGTAAGGGGAAATCAACGGGTCGGCCTGCAGTGAGCGAAGAAACGGTTGAACGCGTGCGGGCAAGTTTCACGCGTAGCTCGCGGAAGTCGACGAATAAAGCAAGCAGGGAGCTAAACGTACCACAGCCGACGGTTTGGAAAATCTTACGGAAAACGCTAAAGCAGAAGCCTTACTGTTTACAATTGCTACAAGCCCTGACACCCGATGACAAAGTCAAACGCTTTGAATTTTCGGCGCGGTCGCAGCAGCTCATGGAAGAGGATGCGTTCAGTGCGAAACTTGTTTTCAGTGATGAAGCAACATTTTTTCTTAATGGTGAAGTGAACAGAATCTTGGCGGTAGAGAAACCTCACGCATTCGTGCAGCAAATTCGCAATTCACCAGAAGTTAACGTGTTTTGTGCAATCTCACGGTTTAAAGTTTACGGCCCCTTTTTCTTCTGCGAAAAAAAACGTTACAGGACACGTGTATCTGGACATGCTGGAAAATTGGCTCATGCCACAACTGGAGACCGACAGCGCCGATTTCATCTTTCAACAGGATGGTGCTCCACTGCACTTCCATCATGATGTTCGGCATTTCTTAAACAGGAGATTGGAAAACCGATGGATCGGTCGTGGTGGAGATCATGATCAGCAATTCATGTCATGGCCTCCACCCTCTTCCGACTTAACCCCATGTGATTTCTTTCTGTGGGGTTATGTGAAAGATTCAGTGTTTAAACCTCCCCTACCAAGAAACGTGCCAGAACTGCGAGCTCGCATCAACGATGCTTTCGAACTCATTGATGGGGACATACTGCGCCGAGTGTGGGAGGAACTTGATTATCGGCTTGATGTCTGCCGAATCACTAAAGGGGCACATATCGAACATTTGTGAATGCCTAAAAAAACTTTTTGAGTTTTTGTATGTGTGTGCAAAGTATTGTGAAAATATCTCAAATATTAAAGTTATTGTAGAGCTGTGAAATCGCTTCAATCATTTGTAATAACCCTGTAATATGTATCTTGCTGCAGCTTGCTTACTACACTTTGCTCATTTCTTAGACTAAGTCAAGTTTATGCATTACGCATTTGGGTATTAATTATCATTTGTATATATAAGCCTCTCACTAGAGTGTTGTTGTTTGCTGCTGTCGCGACCTGTGAAGCTTGGGCGAGATTCTAATTCTATTTGCCGCTAGCTTGTGAATTTGCAGTATCGCTAATGCTCAATAGAACCGTGAAGTTGCCATAATAAACCATGTTACTGATATGTTCTTTTACTCAGCTTGTTTATAGTCTGGACTCATCTTACTTTGCGTTATATAATAAACTTCCTTTTTATTCGATCACGCTTTTACTTAAGATTAACGTCAGGCCTTTTTAGAACAATTGCACTGCGTTATCAATCTGTTCATGCTTAATCCTAGGTATCTGTTTACTTCAAAGAGATGTTATTTCATCGCTGGCACAGCACTGTGCTGGAACTTACAAGTTAAATCTACCGACTGTTTTGCGCTAACAGGTGGTGCCTTATTTACATCACATTTTAAAATAGGGAATAACATCATGGAATCGAATCTTTTCACATAACTTTCCTCTTTTGTCTGGACGTTTAAGTATTTCCTTTTAAAACAGGTCATTAATTTGTCCTCGATTAAATTTCACTTACTAATACTAAGCACATATAATCATCATTTTCATATTACTATTTAGCGAGAGAAGTGCATTATTCGCTCCTTCCTGCTCATTCTCAAATTACTATTTAGCGAGAGAAGTGCATTATTCGCTCCTTCCTCTTTCCTCATTGTGGTACCTCGGGGCTAATTAATACCTCTCGAGTACATCATTTTTCTTACATACTAACTTATAACTAAAATTGAAAATCGCCTCTAGGACATGTCCTCCTGTTTACATAAAGATTATTCATGTAAATACTTGTCTACAACTTATTCTGTATTTTATTTTCCAGACGCGTTGTTTTAATACATAAGGTTTCCTTTTAGCACCGGTTAACATCCGTAGTCAGTTCAGTTCCGTTCTTGATACTCATTGGTTAATCCTGATCTCCAATACCTTAGAATTTTCTTACAGCTTAAATTAACTTAATTCCTGGCGTTATAAAATTTTCTTAAATCATGATGGTGGAACAATCCTTTGATTTTATTCGTGGCAGGGTCAGATAACAAATAGCTACCAATCTGTGGTTTCCTCATTATCACAAAGGGACCTTCATAAATGTGCTGCCACTTACGATTCTTCTTTAACAACAGGGATGGTTTAAAGTGAGTCCTGACTAATACCTTTTCTCCTTCTTTGAAATCGATAACTCTGTTTACCATCTCATCAAATGCCTTTTTTCGGAGGTTAGCATACGTTGTCAATGATATGAGATAATCTTGCATCTAAGACTAGCCTTACGCTACCATCTGATTTTAGTACAGACTATAAAGGACTCGAATAAGGTGAATGAGATACTTCTATCACATTCCAGCGTAACATTTTCCTGATCTCGCACTTGACAGCTTCTCGTCTCGCATATGGAATGGAATAGCTTGTTCTACAGTAGGTTGAATGGGGCAGGACATCCATTCGATATTCAAAGCCTTTTATTAGTCCAGGTTTCTTAGAAAATACTTGAATGTAATCTGTTAACAAATTGTAAAGCTCATTCTTCTGTTGTTTGGATAATTCAGTGGACTCACTAGCTTTACCGTATAATTCATTCAGACCGGGAATTAGGTCTTTATACTCATCGTCATTAACACTTTCAGGATCTGTCACGTCTTCTGTCTGACTGTACTGTTGTCTTTTAGTCCATGGCCGTACTGCTATTTGAAGCACCCCAAAGTTTGTCTTCACCTTACTTCTTAACAAATTTACAGTTACTTGTTGCTGGCTCGCTACTAGAGTACAGATTCCACACTCGATGTCAATTTTAGCTTTCGTCTGCCTCAAGAATTTCATACTCAGGATACATGGCACTGATAGGTTTTTAACAATAAGAAAAATGCACGTTACTGAAATAGACTCTATCTGGATTTGAAGCTGAGTCTGGAGATTTACACGTTGTGTTAGTGGAGCAATTGCTCCCGATACGGTGCAACCTTGAATTGGAAGTGATAAAACTTTGCATACAGAGGATATTTGCTTAAATAAACATAAAGATAAGACATTTATATTAGCTCCTGTATCTACAATGGCTGTTACTGGTATGTTGGCAATTGATACTCTTATGGAAGCTTGAACTTGTTCGTCCCATACGTCATCATTGTCTTTCGTCTCAGTGTCTGCTACTAGATCATCCACTAAGTTTGTCTCTTTGTCATACCTAATTGCTTTAATTTCGTGTGGACTAAGGGACAGGGTGCCCCCATTCAAACCTGCAGCATCCTCTAGGTGGCTCAAAGGTGCTGCTTTTAATTTTCCGCTCGCCGCTTACTTTCCTGCTGATTTATATTTCTTAAAGTTTCTTCCGTCTGGAACTGGTGTTGGTTTTGTGGTACGAACTCGGTTGGAAATGGATCTTGTTGTCCTGGTGTATTCGCTTGCGCATAATAAATTTGCGTATTATGCGGGCGTTTAGGCTTCAGACTTCCCGAAGGTCCGTTCGCTTGTTGCGTGAAGTGTATATTTTGTGGCTGAAAGGTATTTTGCTGTTTCTTGTGTTGATTGTAACCGTTACTAAAAGGTGTACGTTGGTCTCCACCTTGATTACGCCATTTATTTCCTTTCCACTGACGATTTGAATCGTAAGACTGATCGTTTTGATAATTACCGTTGATCGGTTGCGTGTTTCCATATTGCTGGGGCTGTGTGTTATAATGTGCATTTTCGTGCTGAGGTGGTGACGAATTATATATTGGATTGTATCTCTGGCCGTTATTGTACTTATTTTTGTATTTGCTGTTGGAGTACGTAGTGTGTTTATTTTTGAAACCGTTGTGGGGTTGGTACTGGCTGTCGCTGTGACGCGCTTTCGCTCGGCCACCATTGTTGCCTGCGTATTCTGTATTGTGCTGGCCGCCTGCACTGAAGTGGGCGTTGCCAACATCAACTCTAGCGTCCTCGTAAATCAGATCTAACGAGTCTAACACAGATAGGAAAGTGTCCGTATCGTCCTCAGACACGTTGACTAACTTTTCTCTGATCGCAATCTGTAGCTTAGTTTTTAGAATCATAATAACGTCTTTGGCGGTGATCGGCGAATCTCAGAACTTGATTTTCGCTTAATACTTTTCAAAATATCTTCTCAAACTACCACGCTTACTGTTAAACACTTCGGCGTTGGAAACCTCTTTTCTCAGGCGCTGCTGCACACCAGAACTCCAGAATTTAGCTAAAAACATCTGTTCAAACTCTTTGTAACTTTTACAAGAGTCGACCATTTCGGTTCCCCATAAGGCAGCATCGTCTACGATAAATCCACTAACGAACTGAATTCGCTGGCGGTCACTCCAGCTGTTTTCCGTGATTTCCCTAAATCGTTTCAGGCAAATGCCGGGATGGTTCCTTTGAAAGGGCACGGCCGATTTCCTTCCCAATCCTTCACTAACCCGAGCTTGCGCTCCGTCTCTAATGACCTCGTTGTCGACGGGACGTTAAACACTAACCACCACCACCACTCCAGCTATTCGGGAAAATTCCCGAAAAATTTCGGAGGAACACTATAGGATGAATTTCTCTTTTCTGTGGGTGAAAGGTCGGAGAAACACGATGTTTGATCACGCTTTCCTCCTGCATCAAACTGACAAAAGTGGGTGGGCTGGTACTCTGGTTAAATTGTGCTTCTATAGAACTATGAGTTTGAGCGTTATCAAATGGTGAACGGTAATGCACCTGCTGTTGTTCATTACATCGTGGTGAATTATTCCACTCTCCTGACACGGAAGGTGGGGAATTTTCAACTTGACATTTTAGTGTACGAACGTCATCAACTATCTGTTGACGCCATTCAGGTAAATCTTGAGCTAACGTTCGTCTTATGTGGCCTAATTCTGACATGACCGTGTCTCCTGTTTTTCCAGGGGCTGCCTATATTTCAAAGGTCACGTTTTTGACAGTTTCCCTGAGTTCGTTCTTGACCTTGTTTTCTATGAATCCGTCTTTGTTTTTAGTCCACTCTTGGTAGTGATCAGACAATGCTTCAGCATGTGCCTTAACAGTATATCTGTTTGGAAAGATCATCAACAACATTCTCGATCGTGTCTACTGCGGTTTTAACTCCTTTGACCTCATCTGAGATTGCAGTATAATCTTCTTTTAAGGTCGCAGCTTGTTTTTGATATTCCATCACTTTTGAATTTATCTCTCCCTTGGCAGCTTCGATTTTCTTATCTAACCGTTTTGAAATATCCTCTATTTTTGACTCTACTTGTGTGTCAACTTCTAGCCTCATGGTCGTGATCTGACTACTGATTTGGCTTTGGACATTACCCAACAGGGTATTTAAATCAGCTGTTATGTCTGCCTTTAGTTCGGCCTTTACCGAATTTAACCGTGTATTTAGGTCATTTATCTCCGTTTGCAGATCTGTTTTTACTGAATTTATTTCTGTTTTTACTGAATTTATTTCCGTTTTTACTGAATTTATGTCTGCTTTTACTGAGTTGCACAGATTTGTAAGGACCTGATTTTTATTATGCCATCTTTCGGCCTTCTCTTTTTCTTCGCGGGCCTTTTCATCTAATCTTTCCTGTTTTTGGCTTTCGAACTTGCGTTCCATTATTGCTTCGATCATTGCAGCCAAGTCATTTTTTTCAAAAGCGGGAATAGTTTGCACACTAGGACCAGCTTCTAAAACTTCGGTCGAGGCTGCTTCTGCCTCCGCTCGTGTACCTATCGCGCGTGATCGTAATGGATAGTGAGGTCCATTCGCATCACTGCTGTCGTCTGCTTTTGTTTGTGTCCGCTGTTTACCGTCAGCTATGTTCATGAATTATTTGTCAAACGTCAAAATGCTACAGATATTGTTTGTCATTGCCGTCAGTCGTTTGTCTGTGACGTAGTGCTATGGTTTACTGGGACCTAAGACTTCGAACTAGTATCTATGGTCGAAGACCTAAGATGAAATTTTAACTCTGAGTAACAACTGACGTTCATGTACGCCAAGAAGACAAGATGGTTCATACTAATTACAAACAAATGAAATATCACACGTTTTACCAGTTTTGAGCGTAGTTATCCGCCATATCGTAATTTTTTTTAGGCACTGACAACAATGGTACTCTTTAACTGAATTTAACTACATAAGAATGGACTATGGACAAATTGAAATAAAGCTGTTTCAAGGCAAGGAAAGACAGGTTTACGTTCTGATCAACTCGAAAGACGCTACGTCACTACGAAAGCTTGGCTACTGCGTATAAAAATTTGACTTACTATTTTCTGTCTTGATGGTGATACGGCTGGATACTTGCGTTTTTTGGTAATTTCATCAATCGTTCTTCTGAATTAATTAAAAGGTTTTCCCACTTCTCTTTCTCGGTTGAATTGCATCCACATGAAAAAATGAAACAATTATTAGAACAAGCACTGAAAAATTTTAAAACATACATGAAATGATTTTTTGATCGAGTCCCTGTTCGGGCGCCAAGTGTAGCGTTATCATTTCTGTGCATTTTTATATTCGCGATGTAATCATACCCGGATCAACACTAAGGGACCAGAAGATTTATGGACTTTAAAAGAAATGCAACACTACACAATTAAAAAAAATTGGCTCAGAAATAATAGGAAAACGATAATGTTCCTTCTGCCTCATGCTGCGTTCGGCCCATCAGCGTGATCGTAATTTCTGGTGATGAACTAACACAAATTAATTATCAATTGATTGAATGAGGAGATGGAAATAATCAAGGTTAATTTGCTAAAATAAGCACACTTACATGTAACACACTTTTTTTAATGCTACGTACCTTTTCATATTAAATTACGATAGATGACCATTGTGGTTAAATACTTTATACATAACAGTCAAAATGTCCTCTTGATGCTGTCTGTTCGTAATCAGTTACCAGAAACTATATGCTTTCTGACTGAAAAAAGTAACATTTAGCATTTTTACTCAATATTTTCACATAGAATATAAAATACAGTTGCGGAACGCAGCAAGTCCGCGTCCGCATCTCATGGAATACAAACAGTAAAAGGTGAGGCGCCAAAAGCCTCATTTGTCTTGAAACAACACAATTCTTTTTTACACCATTAATCGATACATGTACATAGAGATTTACTGGCACCGCGCAAGAACGGCAAAGATAAAGAATAATAGATTCTGTCGCTGCTATGCGATGGTTCATTTCTTTTACTTTGCAATTGTTCGATAACTTTAGGCCATCAGGCGTTTACTATTGAGCGTATATTAATGTTTGTGAGGCGAAAATTACTAATATTACAACTTATGGGAACCAAACGAAAATTAAACTCAGCAGTATACTTTGATCCATTCTATGTAGTGATACATACTGACAAAAAATATGTATCGAATGAAACAACTTTACTATAACCATTCACTGTTTATTTGTACCCACAACGCGTTTCAAATGTTTAAACCTCCTTTATCAGAGGGATATATAAGTGTTAATACCAATATGACGGCTGCAAAATACTGACTCGAATTCTGTACAGACGAATGGAAAAACTGGTAGAAGTTCGACCTTGGAGAAGATTACTTTAGATTCTATAGAAATGTTGGAACACGTGAGGCAACACTGACCCTACGACTTATCTTAGAAGAAAGATTAAGGAAAGGCAAACCTACGTTTCTAACATTCGTAGACTCAGAGAAAGCTTTTGACAATGTTGACTGGAATAATCTCTTTCAAATTCTGAAGTTGGCAGGGGTCAAATACAGGGAGCGAAACTTTTACAGAAACCAGATGGCAGTTATAAGATTAAGGGCATGAAAGGGAAGCAGTGGTTGGGAAGGAAGTGAGGCAGGGTTGTAGGTTATCCTCAATGTTATTCAATCTATGTATTGAGCAAGCAGTAAAGGAAACAAAAGAAAAATTCTGAGTAGGAACTAAAATCCATGGAGAAGAAATAAAACCTCCGAGGTTTGCCGAAGACTTTGTAATTCTGTCAGAGACAGCGAACGAACTGGAAGAGCAATTGAAAGGAACGAACAGTGTCTTGAAAGGAGGATATAAGATGTACATCAACAAAAACAAAACGAGGATAATAGAACGTAGTCGAATTAAATCTGGTGATGCAGAGGGAATTACATTAGGAAATGAGACGCTTAAAGTAGTGGATGAGTTTTTGCTATGTGGGGAGCAAAATAGCTGATAATGGCCGAAGTAGAGACGTTTAAAATGTAGACTGGCAATGGAAAGGAAAGATTTTCTGAAGAACAGAAATTTGTTGACGTCGTGTATAGATTTAAGTGTCAGAAAGTCTAAAAAGTATATGTATAGAGTGTCGTTATCTATGGAAGTGAAACGTGGCCAATAATTAGTTCAGACAAGAAGAAAACAGAAGCTTTCGAAATGTGAAGCTGAAGATTAGATGGGTAGATCACGTAACTAATAGGGAGGTGCTGAATAGAATTGGGAAGAAGAGGGATTTGTGGCACAACTTGACTAGAAGAAGGGATCGGTTGGTAGGACATGTTCTGAGGTATCAAGGGATCACCAAGTTAATATTAGAGGGCAGGGTGGAGGGTAAAAATCATAGAGGGAGACCAAGAGATGAATACACTAAGCAGATTCAGAAGGATGTAGGGTGCAGTGGTTACTTGGAGATGAAAAGGCTTGCACAGGAATGAGCAACATGGAGAGCTACATCAAACCAGTCTCTGTACTGAAGACCACAACAACAACAATAATAAGTATACGACTTGCGTTTTGTGTTACGACTTCGGGGGAACCCGTAACAATATGTCCAGTGGTCACAGGCCAATTTCTCATAATACATCACATGTAAACTGTTCGTTTCCAGACACCATCTTTGTTTACAGAATGTGACGACAGAGAAAGGAGCCCATGACCACCGGGGACAGTGCTACAAGTTACCCCATAATACAACATAACACAACATGCGCATGTAGTATTAACACATATAAATCCACCTGAGGCAGGTTTAAACCTATGAAACGCGTTGTGAATACAAATAAACAGTGGCTGGTAACAGTAAAGTTGTTGTTTCAGTGGATATCAATAACAGTCACAGTCACAGTAAAACCTAACCTAAAGTGTTCGCATTTAAGGGGCTCCGGAAAGGCTCAAAATCATGAAAAGTTCAATTTTTACTTTTTTGCGTTCTCTGAATCTGTAGACTATTACCTTTTAATAGATATATAATTTATTCAATTCCGAAGACTACAACTATTTTTAAATTTTTTTTGAAATGTGTTCTACATGGGCGTGACCCACTGTGGCGCTGTTAAACTGCTGTCAAATGGTGTTATTATTAACGTCCGTGTTCATCAGGTACATTTTAGTGATGTGAGATAAAGTATGTGTTGTGGCTAACCTGTGATGGTTCAATATATATCGCTGGTGTGATTGTCGATTGTTTCATGTTTATTTACTCTGTCGTTAACTCGAAAATATTCATAATTAATTCTGTTTCTTGAGTCTCTGTTTTGTTGAAGTATAATAATGAGTAAAAGTAAAGTTGCTGTTGCGACTTTCAATGATGGCAACATTTTAGAAATATGGGAATGAAGATAGGTTCTAACATGGTACGAGCGATGCTTGCTTTAGACAAGGAACGCCTTCGGGCTGCAGACAGAGCTGTAAAGAGTCTAGAAATACTAGCAAGAGTAAACAGGAGGAAGAACAAGAGGAAGCTGGAGGAGGAGTTTGCAGAGGATGAAGATAATCCATCCTATGGACCTGGAATGCACTAAAAAGTTAATCCAATCTTTGTCGCTCGATTCCCAAAACTTTTATTTTCTCGTACTAATTACATGTTTTCTAAGGATCTTCCAAGCATATTTGTTTCAAACTTTCAGTACATGTTACACAGTACCTTCTGCATAATTTAACACAGCTTTTTTCCAAAAAACTGTATATTTTTGAATATATAAATAAAAAATTGCAAAAAAATGTTGTGAATTTTCATTACAATTGAAAAAAATCATCTTTAATAACTGAACTAAAATTTTGTAAAATCCCTGTGTTAAGTTGTAGCCCATATTCCAATAAATAATCTGTAAAAAGTTCAACTTCCTACCTCAAATACTTTGTGAGGAAAGATGTAATTTATAAGCGTTATTTTAACATTGCAAGTATAGGGCGTTCCGGAGCCCCTTAAAATAAAAAATGTTTTCTGTTCTTAAGAGAAAGTTATTTGTTTCCACTGTTTAATGTGCTGCGCTTTTTTAAATTGCTTTAATTTTTTCGATTTTTTCTAATTTCACAATTTTTATTGTTTTGTTAGCTGTCACCCTTTTTTTGTACTTGGAAGACCTACAATAGCTGCTTCCCATACGAATGAAATTCGGATGTAAGAACTGTAAGAAATGAGAAAGGCACAGCTTGAAAAAGGTAAGAACAGACAAGCAATGAAACTTACTGTAGAAAGTATCTGTGTACGAGAACAAAGCTCTCTGGAGTGCATGAGCATGTAAATTCGTGGTTACTCCGCGAAACAATGCGTGAATATGTCGTTTACGTTTAACACATAAGGGATTTCCAAATGAGACTGCTGTGCAATGTACTCATTGAATCTAGTTAGTTGGGGAGTGTGCTTAACTTTGAACACTTTTCACACTTCCGCCTGTAGCCAGCCCATCAACAGATGATTAATAAATTTTCCTATTCCATTTTCAAAAGATAGCATTTATTTTATGCGTGCTCTAGTCTTTTTCTAAAATTGTAGAAATTACTCTGGAAAAGTAAAAAAAAAATGTATATAGGTACAACATGGTCATCTGCCTAAGAACAAAAATTATATTGAAATTTAAAAGTTTTGGAATCGAGAAAATTTAGAAAGTATTGTGGTTAATACTCTATCTGTTACATTATTACCCCACTACACACCAACAATCAGTAAGTGAAATATATTTAAGTAGAAGTGATATCGAAAACCAGTTGAATCTCAAGTACATTCTTCAGTAGAAGCTATCGTAAACTAACTCAGATTTCCGTTTTCAAGGCTGGTAAAACTGTCAAGCCATTAAAGAACCTTATATGCAAGAAACTTTATACCCACAATTGCAGTATAATATTGTATAATTTATCTTCTTTGTTACCACGAAATTTATCAGACACAAGAAGTATTGTTCTTTGTTCTTGATGCTCAAATAATACAAAGAAACGTAAATTTTCTATTCAGATATTTTGGAATAAATGAATATAATATCCGTAAGTGCAGATCTGGTTTATTTATCGAAAGTCGAGCAAAGCTGTTATGTAGAGTTACACATTTTGTCAAAATAAACAAAGTTCAGACTGGTTTCAGCCACGATTAGTGCAAAAAAACAAGTCTGTTCATTCCCAATAGTGTAATTAAAATACGGAAAGAACTCTTGTTTCAGCTTATGGGAGCCTTTATATTTTATGAAGTAACAGCTTTTTCATGAGATGAGAAAACATTTTATTTTCCAAGCACATATCAAAAATTCACAAGAATAAACAACTCGTAACCAAGCCGACTACGGCAAAGATAAATATCTATCAGCTACAGCTTTCACCCGCTGTTTTTGGCGCAGTGGATAAATGACGTCGCCACATTAGCCCCCCTCCTTTTGAAACCGGGTGCACCAGGTATGTGGGGAAACTTGCACTTGATTTTTCTACCAGCTCTCGTGAAAACATCTGGTGCAGGCAATGGCTGCTCCTGTTCTGCGCTTGCTGCTTCGTTGTCCTCTTCTGAAACCGAGGGCTCGGCGAGACTATCTGCTGTTTCTTTGGCCTCCACGTTGGAGGGTGATTGTGCAGACCGAGGAAGGAGTGTACCCTCTTCGGTGTAAGCAGGCTTAAGCCGCTCAATTGAGACTGTCTCTTCTTTACCATCCTTATCGATTTTGAAGCTGTGGCTTCCTCTTGTGATTACCCTGTATGGTCCAGAGTAAGGCGAAACAAGCGGCGGGCGCACCGTATCATCCCTAAACCACACGTGGGACGTTGCTTGCAGGTCTTTATGTACAAACACTCTCAGGTCACCATGTCTGACAGGGTTAGTGGGTTTGATGTTTCTCATTCTATCGCTGAGTTGTCTCGCGAATTGCGTGCATAGCTCAGGGGCGAACGTCTGTGTAGATGCTGGAACGATAAATTCTCCAGGAACCCTCAATTGCTCGCCATAAACCAATTCTGCGGAAGAGCATTGTAAGTCTTCCTTCACGGCCGTTCTCAATCCGAGTAGGACCAGCGGTAGTGCTTCAGGCCATGACGTGGAACTACACATTAATGCAGCTTTGAGCGTGCGGTGTAGTCGTTCCACCATTCCATTACTAGACGGATGATAGCTTGTGGTGCGTAGGTGGTTGCACCCGCACAGTAGTAAAAGCTCACTGAAAAGTTGGCTTTCAAACTGCCTTCCGCGATCTGTTGTTATGTTTTGCGGAACGCCAAACATGGAGAACCATGAATGCAACAGTGCTTTTGCAACCGACTCCGCAGAAATGTCTTGTATTACAACTACTTCTGGCCACCTGGTAAAACGATCAATGATTGTGAGCAAATAGCGTTGTTCTGAAGAACATGGTAGCGGGCCCACAATGTCCACATGTATATGTGAAAATCTTGCAGATGGCGTCGGGAAGTCAGCAATAGGTGCAAAGACATGTCTGCCGATTTTATTACGCTGGCATGTTAGGCATGCACGCGCCCATGCACGACAATCTTTTTGTATTCCGGGCCACACTACTTTGGAGGCAACTAACTTGGCTGTAGCTCGTACTCCTGGATGTGATAGATTATGTAGTGCACTATAAATCTCGCGACGATATTGTTCTGGAATGTAAGGTCGCTCCTTTCCTTTTGCTACATCACACCAAATTCCGTCTGGAACATTTGGGACGGACACACGTCTGAGCTGCAGCGCAGTTCTCTGTTCCTCTATTAGACGGCGCAAGAAAGGATCTTCTCGTTGTTTAGACGCTAACTCGGTCCAACGAATTGAATTTAAACTGACACAATTCCTAGACAGGCAATCTGCGACCAGGTTGTCTTTTCCTGAAATGTGACGCACGTCAGTTGTGAACTGTGCAATGTACTCGACTTGCCTGCACTGACGTGGTGAATTGAGCTCTGTGTCTCGTTGAAATATAGCTACTAACGGCTTGTGATCGGTAAAAATTGCAAAGTGCCTCCCTTCGACAGACGTGCGAAAATGCTTAATGGCTAAGTAAATAGCAAGCAACTCACGGTCAATAGCACTCCATTTTTGCTGCTGTCGAGTCAGGTTTTTAGAGAAAAATGCCAGCGGCTGCCATCTGCCATCAACTTCTTGCTGTAGCGCTGCACCCACTGCTGTTTGGCTCGCATCAACCATGAGCGCTAAAGGAGCGCTCAATCTTGGATGTCCCAGTAGTGTTGCCCGAGAAAGACATTTCTTTAAGTCATGGAAAGCTGCTTCAGCATCTGGACTCCACGGAATTTTACGATTTCCTGTTGTATTTTTACCTGCAAGTAACGTTGTGAGTGGCTCTTGGGCGGCAGCTAAATTAGGTAAGTGACGTCTTTAATAGTTGAACATGCCTAAAAATCTGCGAAGTCCTTTGTAAGTTGTGGGAAGGGGCATCTGTTGTACTGCTTCAACCCGCTCAGGCAAAGGTGACAGGCCTGCTGCTGAAACCAAATATCCCAGGAACTTAACCTCGCGTTTTCCAAACGTGCACTCTGATTCGTTAATAATTATGATAATTATGCCATACTCTGTCAGACGTTCGACATGCTGATATACAGAACCAGAGAATACTAAAATGTCGTCCATATAACAAAATACAAATGGTAATTCTCGAAGCACCTCATGCATGAATCTTTGCCATGTTTGGGCAGCGTTTCTGAGGCCAAATGGCATAAAATTGTACTCAAACAAACCGAACGGTGTGATAACTGCTGTTTTTTTTAATGTCAGATGGAGCCATGGGAATCTGGGAAAATGCTTTGGTGCAATCAATCACACTAAATATTTTGGCATTGCTAATCGTACTGTTAAAATCAGTCACATTGGGTACTGGGTAGCGGTCGGGAATTGTGCGGGCATTGAGCGCCCTGTAGTCTCCACATACTCTCCATGAATTGTCTTTTTTACGGACCATGCGAATTGGAGATGCCCATGAACTATCAGACCTACTTACAATACCTGTTTTTAGAAGTCTGTCGAACTCAGCTCGCGCCTCGAGCGGCTTCTCTGGAGGCAGACGCCGCGGGCGGAAGGCAACGGGTTGACCTTGTGTCGTGCTGATGTGGTGTTGAGTATTGTGTCTGCATTTCCTGGTTGCGTTGACGGGTTCGGTAAATGCTGGAAAGTCTTGATGCAGTTTACGAAAAAGTGATTCCTCCGACAGTGCTCTGATATTGCCTACAGTATACGAATCGTTACGACTGTCGGGTGTCTTCTTGCGTGACGCACACGTGTGCGCCCCGCTTAGTTGCGGGTACGAAATCGTATCACAATATCGCGACGCGGATGACGCGGTAGAGGAGCCGGAAATCTTCGTGCGGAAAGACACGGGCACATCGCACTGCACTTGAACCGACGCGGAAGACGCAGTAGGCAATATCCCTTCTGTGGGAACTGTCACCAAACGACGGTTAACCAGGTCGGGCATAAGTCGGTAGTTGCGTAAAAAGTCCGCCCCAATTATAGGACTCGGCACATCAGCAACCACAAAAGTCCATTTTGGATGGAAGTTGGAATTCAGATGTAATGCCAACTGTTTCTTACCATAGGTAGATATTCTGGAATTGTTTGCCGCAGTCAGCACATGTTGCGTCGTTGTCGTGAGTATCTCACCTCTCTTTCTTGGATAAACACTGACTTCTGAACCTGTGTCAATCAGAAACTTCTCACCTGAAGAGAGGTCCAACACGAACAATCGGTGTGATTGGTTGACTGCAGATACCGTGGCGTTTTCACCTCTGTGAATCACGCTATGACTCGGGCGCCTATGTTGTTGTTGACGAACGTTAGCGCCCTTTAACGCCCGCCTTTTAAGTTTGGGTAGCTGCAGGGTTGAATAAATTGACGGACAGTGTTACCGAAGCGTCTGTGGTACCAGCACCATTGATCTGTCAAATCCTGTTGGATAGCATTTCTTCGTCTTTTCCAACTGCGACTTCGTAGCTGCTGGTGGTGTGAAGTTACTTGCACGTTGAGTTTTGCCACTTGTGCTGCCAGTTGCTGTATGGTGGGTTCGGTCGATGCGCACTGCTGTTGGGAAGTATTATTGCATGTTCCTGGCTCACTGACGTTAGATTCCATCACACTACACGTTCTTGGGCCTCTATCCTGGCTGTAGTTGAATTCGGAACACGCAGAAACTTCGGTTAAGATGTTTGCGATGGTGTCTGCCTTTTTTGCTAAGACTTGCAATGGTAAGTCTGTTTCTGCTGCAATGACGGCACGGATGTTGGCAGGAAGTTTACGAAGCCATATTAGACGTAAAGACTCTTCAGGTAGGAGTTCCGGGCCGGCTAATGTACGTAAGCCTTTGAGTACTTGTGACGGAGTCTTGTCGCCCAAATCTTCGTATGCGAAAATTTTTTGTAGTCGCAAATCTGGTGACAACGTATAATGCTGTATGAGAGCTTCCTTTAGCACAAAGTAAATTTGTTGCGACAAGGTTTCTTCTACTTGCTCTAGAACTTCTAAATTTAGATGTGAAACCACTATATTAAATTTGTCAATGTTGTTAGACACCCCACGCTGCCGAAATATGCATTCAGCCTGCTGCGTAAACCAAAGCTGGGGGCGCGTCGGCCAGAACGCGGAAAGCTTAACATTTCCGTGTCGCGCGCAGGTACTCCCCATCTTTTGCGTTAACATCTGTCGTTCCGTTTTGTGGCGAATCAAAGGGCGTGGACCGCGATTCGTGGTCGAACAGACTGTAGTCTTCAATCTTGATTCCACTGCCCCATGCTTTTGTCTCTGAATTCATTATTCTCGTCGGTATATATATTTTCTTTATGATTCTGCTACGATTTTTCGGGGTCACCACTATGGGAGCCTTTATATTTTATGAAGTAACAGCTTTTTCATGAGATGAGAAAACATTTTAGTTTCCACGCACAGATCAAAAACTCACAAGAATAAACAACTCGTAACCAAGCCGACTACGGCAAAGATGAAAATCTGTCAGCTACAGCTTTCACCCGCTGTTTTTGGCGCAGTGGATAAATGACGTCGCCACAAGCTTAATCAAGCCAAAACAGTCATTGTCGTAGATAATCTTGATAATTTACAGCAGGGGTCGTGAAGAATTCATCTCATGAGTGGTGACCTGAGTTGAATACCATTGCTCTCTTCCTTGGCTGACACTTCCCCCACCACCATGCCACACAGTCTCAGCGAGAAGTGGGAAAGAGTGCGAAACTACGACGCGCTGCATATAACTTGGTTTCCTATTTAACATTTCTCAATACGCAAATCACAAACAAATAAATTTTCAATATTATTTAATTATTTTTGGCGCTCTAAAGAAGTAAATATAATTTTTATCCAATACGAACTGTCGGCATACGGACAGACACAGACAGCTTCACACCTTTTTGGACTCAGGTGACTTATTTAGTTTCATAACCGAAAAAAGTCTTTTACGCACATATCTTAATCCAAAAATCGTAGCACTGTTGCCGTCTCATTATGGAGACGTGGAAACTCTGCCTGAGGAAAGCAATATAGACACCCTGGACAGTTTTAACGTAAAAGAATTTGTGTATAAAACGAGAATTACCTTGCAGATCAGTTAGTTACATCTGCACTTGTACAGGGGCGACCTCAACTGAAACGGCAACTGGTCTCGAAAAAAGTGAAAGGAGCAGTGACCTCAAAACGTTTAGAAGACAGTCCGTGTAATTCTTTCAAGGCCGCAATGAATTCTTCAAACCTTGCATTGTCTTTAACGCCACTGGGCTTGGGGAACTGGACTATGTTTGTCGGAATGTGTCCCTTTTACAACGCAATTTTCTTTTTAAATGCGTCCCATAAAGTCAGGAAGAATTTGTTTCTCACCTCTCAATGTCGTACTGTGGGCAGTGTGCATTCGAATATTCTTGAAACGTGGGATCTACAATCCATTCACCATGTTCTAATTTTCGATCTTGCATGGCTTTTTCCTTCATAAATTCAACAATAGCGAGTTTTAAATCGAAAAATCCTTCCAGGCCTGCTCCTAGACCTAACCAAAGTACTTTGCAGTAATATATTAAGTCTCCACACTCTTCGTTAAATTCATTTGAAAAGTGTTGTAACTGACAGTGGAATACAGCACGCGACTTCAAAAATTTTGGTATTCATACCAGTAATTTCTTTGTGTGCTGCATGCCAGCAAATTTAGCACTAAGTGCTTCTTGATGTACAGAACAAATAATTCCGTCTGTCGACAGTTGTAAATTTTTGCTCTTTCACTGTCAGCTAAATCTTTAAATTCTTTCTGCACGGCATTATAATGTCGTTTCACAGCAAATTTTCAGTACCTGTCTCTTATGCGACTCCATAATACATAGTGATAATTCTCATACCTCTCTACAGTCATTCCCATTCATTTTTAAAGGCTTGTGAAGACGGATAGCTAGACTGCCTCTTTTTGTGCAAACAGCCACTGGACTTGTGAGTGCCCTTCATACCTAGAATAAATAGCGAAGCGTAAACGGCGATGATACCACGATTCCGTCGAAATGAAGAGAGTTTTGCCGACCGGAAACTGCGACACCGCAGTACTAAACGAAATGTCACGCTGTACCGTGTACTTCCGAGAAGGACCGAGCAAAACCGAGATGGGCCGAAGCTCAGCCCACACGCGGTCCGCATACCTGGCTCGCATGAAGTCTGGTACACTGTAGCCAGCCTTGATTTGCAGCATTCAAGGTGACCTCGGATTTACGCAGGGAAGCTAAAACCAGCTGTAAAGTGGTTGCTGGCAAATAACTCATTACACAAAGATACACATGCATCATTTTCCGAAATAGCTGCTATATCAGAAAAAGTATAAAGAAAGTTAAATCATCAGCAGAAGGCATTATTGTAGCCTTGCTAAGGGCAATAATTCAGCGTAGATGAGAGTCCACAAGTTTCTACAGGTATGCCACATCCAGTTGAAGGCGCCCATTCGCGATGAGGTCCTGTACAGCCACCTAATTGCGGGGCTGTTGATTGCTACTGTAATGTAGCAAGTTATTAGGAGATGAGATTCGTTGCAGTAAGGCACGCAGCCGTTTGATACGGGGCTGCAGGATAGCTAAGTTTTTTTTTTTTTTTTCACTTTGCATAGAGTAACATTCAGTCGGTACGAAAATTCGTACCCTCTACGAATCTAAGTAATCCATATTAGTTATTATTCAATTTTGTTCAAATTTCGTACACATCCTTTTGTTATTAATGGGATGATGCTGTCAAAATTTCAGATTTTTATTTATTGCAGTTCCGGAGATAACGAAAATTACCTGAAAGTCCTAAAACCTACGCTTATGTTTTAAAACCTCAGTTAGAAACAATAACAAATTGGCTTTCATTATCAGTTGAAGCCATTACAAAGTTATCAGTGCATAAAAATCAATTAATAAGAATTTTCTTTTGCCGGCCAGAGTGACCGAGCGGTTCTACGCGCTACAGTGTGGAACCGCGCGACCGCTACGGTCGCAGGTTCGAATCCTGCCTCGGGCATGGATGTGTGTATTGTCTTTAGGTTAGTTAGGTTTAAGTAGTTCTAAGTTCTAGGGGACTGATGACCTCCGAAGTTAAGTCCCATAGTGCTCAGAGCCATTTTTGAATTTTCTTTTCAAAACTTTCGTTACTTTACGTAATACAAAAATAACTCAAAATTATTATTTGCTTATAATTTTTCTGTGTGAGTGCATGGGAATTATTGAGAGAGTGTATGTGGGACATATACTAAAACTTAATATGTCATATTATGTAAAACCTTGTACAAACGAACCGTGAGAAAGTTATGGTGCAGCCACAATTCAGATGATGTATGTCAGTGTAAGCTTGCTTTTGTATAAAAGCAGCCAGAATGGAAGTTAGAGGCGGAATAAGTTTATTTATCAATTTGGAGAATATTTTGAACTTCGCTTATTTTGATTAAATAATATACTAGAAATTGAAGTGTTAATGACATTAACTACTATCAGATTAGTGATTGGATAAGGCAAGTTTTACCACGAGAATGATCTGGAAGGAACATTCTGATTGGTCGTTTAGATCAACAGCCAATCAGAATTAAGCTGTTCCCGCGCGAAAATAGTGAGGTGGGCTGAGAGTAGAGGAACTCGAGATAGTCGCTTGCTAACCGGCCTACGGATAACACTATATTAGTTAGCTCCGTAAAAATAGTCTTTAAGATGAAGAACTAGTGAGTTCATTTCGGTTAGAACATGTCGTGACTGAAGCGACTGAAGTTACGAACATTTTAATGAAAGTTTGGTTCAAAAAAAAAAAATGGTTCAAATGGCTCTGAGCACTATGGGACTCAACTGCTGTGGTCATTAGTCCCCTAGAACTTAGAACTACTTAAACCTAACTAACCTAAGGACATCACACACACCCATGCCCGAGGCAGGATTCGAACCTGCGACCGTAGCAGCAGCGCGGCTCCGGACTGGAGCGCCTAGAACCGCACGGCCAACGCGGCCGGCGAAAGTTTGGTGTTTCTAAATTAAATAGTTGGAGATTTATGAGCGTGTGAACTTTCTGGTCGTACTAACAACTCCGTGTGGCATATTTCGTTTCGTGTACGGAATATTTTGGCGAGGACTTCTTACTAAGAAGACCACTGCAACGACCGAATGTTTAACTCGCGAAGAGTGGTGGGTCTGTGATGGTTAGATCGTGAAAATTAGTGGGGTCGCACTTGCAAAAATTCTGGCTGTTTTTCGAGTGAAACTATGTTGTACAGACAGTGAACTTTGAATGATAGAGTATTACCATGGTAAATACCGACTTGATAGCCATTTCATGTGTTTCCACATGTATAAAAAACAGATTCAATCTAATATTTAAATGCTTTCTGCAAGTAGATTGCATCCTCCGAACGCCCGACTTTTTAATATGAACTTTCAGGAACTGACTTTCAACTCGAGTTTCGCGGCGTCTGTCTGGTAGGTATTAGGTAGTGGTTTCATCGGCGCTGCTTTACACTGCCTAGCACGTATCTGCTACTACAGAGTGAAGGGACGTCGGAAGGAAGGAATATCGAGGTAGGTGGACTTTCGATAAGTGACAGAGAGAAGAAGACGACCGACCCCGCCCCGCTGTACTACGTTTTCATCCACTGTTCCAAATAGTCCCAGACGTTTTCTATGGGATTAAACAGGACGAATAAGTAGAGCAGTAGGAGTGCAAAAGTGTGCCTGGATATTCATCAAATCAGGAACATGTGTGTGCAGCCCTATAGGCTATGTCCAAATATGAACATAACAGCCCGTCTCTGCCATTTTGTCACGTCTCTACAGCGACCATGTTACTGCGCCGATTCCATACATCTGACTGGCACAAACATCAGTCCACTACCACTACTTACGACAGTGTGGAGGGTTACAAGGTTGGCAAGCGGGGTGCACTCAGCCCGTGAGAGACCAATTGAGGAGCTACTTGACTGAGAAGTAGCGACACTGGTAATGAAAACTGACAATGGGTGGGAGTGCGGTGTGTTGACGACATGCCTCTCCACACCCGCATCCGATAATGCATTAAAGCTAAGGATGACACGGCGGCCCGTCGCTACTGTTGGGCCTTCAAGGCCTGTTCGAACAGTTTCTTTTTTTAATCTGGAGGGTCACATGACTGCGTAGGACCATTCTGCACCCTGTACAGTGCTCCAATTGGACGAGTGTGCTTTTTTATGAAGGTGACAAATTATTTCTCGTTTGTTTCATTCCAATGTTTGTCCCAAGAATGTACACATAAAGTAACGACTTCAGTGGGCAGTAGAGAAGGCACTTTAGGTGGTGCAGGAACCACATGCATTGACAACAATTGCAGCAACCATCACCAACGTTGCCGCCACAGCTGTCATCATCTCGCTGTCACTTCCACCTCCACAGCTGCCTTCAAAAACCTCGTCACCCTGCTGTCCGTCAGAATGACGCCACCTCACCACTGCCTTCTCCAGCACTAGCGGACATACTATGCTCAGCATACCTCGTTCTAAGCTGCTCGATCCCATCCTCCTATGCAGTATTGCTGCCAGGTAACAAGCAGAAAATTGGGACTTACGAATTGGTGGTGGTTAAAAATCGGCGGGACCAGGAAATAAAAGTTCGGAGAAAATTTTGTACACTGGAATGACTTACTGTTCTGTTCTTGAAAAGCACCAATTATATTTCGGTAATGAAAACATTCGTCATGCTTCAGCAAAAGTGCGGCTAGTCAGTGGGCGAGAGGGGGGGGGGGGGGAGGGTTACATGGGGGCAGGATGAGTTGAAACACTCTTCAGAAAGCAGCAGCGTATTAATGGTACAACAATGGAACCCATGTGGCTGAGAGTGTTCGAAGCGTACAGTTTGAGCACACGCTGAGGCGATCCATTTAGTTGGGTGGTTCCGAACCTGGGATTTTATTCCCTGATGGGTAAAATGTCATTTCCTGAGCGGCAAAAACAAAAGGTTAGATTATTTCTAAAAATCATTACTATCGTCACTATATATAAAGCTGTAATGCTGATTACATAAGTTACGAATAATTACATTTTTCTCAGTACTAGCATTGACGCATAACACGATGTGGTCGACATTACAGCTTGTGAAAATAAAGTATGAACATCTTTCTCACATAGCTCACTCACTAAACACATACTTTGTACTTTGCATCATACATCTTTCAACACTCTCCTTGGATTAGCAAGACGAGAGACAGAACCTATTGGTCATAGGTCGTCTGAATTCGGCGAGGTCGCTGGGGGAGACACGGACGGCCGACGTATCTCGCTGTAGGTGTCTGAAAAACCCTTACCTGCGACTTTCAGATGATGATGTCTCCACTGCACAGCAGAAGCGCTAGTCGTGGATTCACTGTGCTCAGGATCTGGATGAATGGCTGTAACGGCGTAGAATTACGTGATGTCTGACAGGGTCGAATAATAGCGCTCAAGTTTTCTGAAGGGTCGCATTTTTAATGCTAGTAATTTCTTTTGTAGGGGTTTACAAGACACGTTTACATACTTATCATCTATCTGTGCTTTAAGTAAATTTAACCAGCCGCGGTGGCCGAGCGGTTCTATGCGCTTCAGTCCGGAACCGTGCGACTGCTACGGTCGCAGGTCCGAATTCTGCCTCGGGCATGGATGTGTGTGATGTCCTTAGGTTAGTTAGGTTTAAGTAGTTATAAGTTCTAGGGGACTAATGACCTCAGATGTTAAGTCCCATAGTGCTCAGAGCCATTTGAACCATTTTGAACTAAGTAAATTACACTCGCGTCTCCCGCCAAAACAATGGGAGTTACATATAGAAAATTCTGCACAGTGCCACAGTTTAAGTGATGAGGCATATTTTACCGTGATCCGCGGGATCTACACCCAACACACAACCGATTACCTCCAGCATCCCTTCCCGACTGCTGCTTTGTTATCCTGACACAGGGTAGGAAATGCTTCCTTGTGTTTTGGGCCAATCGGAGCCCTCCGTTTTGTTGACTATATATATGTTGCCTTCTGGGGTCGACCAATGGTGATCTGCTTACATGGCTCATGTAACGCTATGCTACCAGGGATGATATGCAGGACCTCTCTGTCCCTCCGTGTATTTACCCTCTCGCTCTCTCAATCCAGTGGCAACATGTTACCCAGCATTGTGTAGTCTTAGGTATTATTCATCGAGTATCCCCTGTTAACATAATCATTATAATCTGTGAGAGATATACATCACACACGATTAAATGCGTTATGAAACACTGTTACAAAGTACCCTCTACCACGCATCACCAGTAGGAACAGCGCTCTGCCTAAGGACATTGTTACAGAGGACGCTCTGAAACGCAACATTGGTACGAAGCATTTTCTGCTATGAAAAACTGGTAAGGAGCACCGCCTGACATGCAACATTGGTACAGAGAACCCTCTTCTACGCAAAATTTGTATGAAGCACCCTCTGCCACGTAAAACTGGTACAAAGTACTTTTTGCCACGTAATGTTGGTACCCAGTTGACAGCAGCGAGTTAATGTGTTTCAAAAGTGTTCTTCCATTCACCACTAGATGGAAGTGGCATCGTTTTCACACTGACGGGGAAATTTAATTCATCACCTTTCAGACTTTTTGCACAGAACCAGTCTACATATTAGGTAAAACCATATTAAAATCCATACAGTTGTTCCTGATTAGCTCCAATACACAGATAAAACTGCATTAGAGGACTTCAGTTTACATGTGCAAAGACAAGATAGAACAAAGACACAAGAAGAAGATATACAAAAATTTCCCTTAAACCAGTCTATACCCTCCTCCCCAGGGCCCCCCTTTTCCTCTCCTCTCCTTCTCCCAGAGCGGATTTCCCTCCTTAGCTGTTTTTCTCTCCCGTCCCTTCGCTCCCCAGCCCTCCTTCGGCGCGCCCCCCACCTCATCCCCCTTTCTCTCCCCTACTTCTCGCGGTTCTAGGCGCTTCAGTCTGGAACCGCGCGACCGCTACGGTCGCAGGTTCGAATCCTCCCTCTGGCATGGGTGTGTGTGATGTCCTTAGGTTAGTTAGGTTTAAGTAGTTCTAAGTTCTAGGGGACTGGTGACAGATGTTAAGTCCCATGGTGCTCTGAACCATTTGAACCAATACGTTGGAAACCGCAACGATCTAACATTATAGCGTGTTTTAAGTGCAGAACCTTGTAGCATTAGGAGTTCATGTGTTTATGTTCTCTCCCATCTATATCTTCTTGGTAATGACGCCAGACACTAAAGCAATACTTTATAACTGACAGCACAGTTGATTTACTAAAAATGCTGCAAACTCCGTCCGTCTGGAGCTCCATCAGGCATAAAAACTACCCGTTTCTTGTTCTTAAACGTCTGTTATATCATGACAACAGTTTCATATCTGCTATACACCGATAAGGGGTGCTAAGCTCCTCGACATATGCGTATCTGGAGAAATCTTGCGCTCTTGGACGGGTGCGGGACAGCAGTTACTGCCTCGGCTCGCACTGTTCCTACATGAAACGTGGAATGTCGCGGTTTACTTCTGGTCAGCTGCCGATTAAATCAGTAGCAGTGCCGCAATTAGCGTTTGTCAAAGACAGTGCGAGGAGATCTTTCGGTCTTTAACTTTATCCTAAGAATGTGAGAATACCCTGTGACTCCCATCCACATAGAGAAAGATGGTAAATTACGCACTATGATCGAAATGTTAGAGATATGTAGGTCGCTGTCTGGTATACTTTGGTGTACATGTTCGAGAATTAACAATGAATACGCGTGCTGCAGTCTTCTTTTTACATTCGCAATGGTACTGGCAAGTAGTGGAGGGACTGTTACCGATGATACAGAAACTGGGAAGCATGCTGCCGCGTCATTAGTCGGTGCTGTAATTACGGTAAAATTGCTAAAATTGATCTCACTATCAACTATGATGCTGTAAGTAGGCTGTTTAGGTTTTTATGTTGGTAACACCACGTCGCGGTCTGTATGAAAATCACTGACTGTGCTGTGTGCACTCTGAGGCTGGTTTGCATTGTTGTAATTTGCTACTGTAGTGTTGGGCAGTTGGCTGTCAACAGCGCGTAGCGTTGCGCAGTTGGAGGTGAGCCGCCAGCAGTGGTGGATGTGGGGAGAGAGATGGCGGAGTTTTGAGAGCGGATGATATGGACGTGTGTCCATCAGAGAGAGTAAATTTGTAATACTGGATATCACGAACTGATATATATATTATGACTTTTGAACACTATTAAGGTAAATACATTGTTTGTTCTCTATCAAAATCTTTCATTTGCTAACTATGCCTATCAGTAGTTAGTGCCTTCAGTAGTTAGAATCTTCTATTTAGCTGGCAGTAGTGGCGCTCGCTGTATTGCAGTAGTTCAAGTAACGAAGATTTTTGTGAGGTAAGTGATTCATGAAAGGTATGGTTATTGTTAGTCAGGGCCATTCTTTTGTAGGGATTTTTGAAAGTCAGATTGCGTTGCGCTAAAAATATTGTGTGTCAGTTTAGTGTTGATCAGAATAGGTAAAGAGCGAATTGTCTGCGTACCTTCAGTTCTGCTCAGCTGTTTGAAAATCAAATAATGTAAGAGGTTTATCAGCACAGTAACTCTTTAATTTTTCTAAGTTGACGTTTCAATGCTTATTATTCAAGTACACTGACGGTGCCTTTTCCATCCCATCCAACCACAAGTACAATGCTGATTACCACATAATGACTGACTGACATAGCTTGTCTGAAAAAAGAGTCCTGGTGGAGGGGGCTACACCTTCTGGGGGGTAGCTAACAGCGAAACAGTGATCGTGTACATGGCAGCAATATGTGGAGTCGATTGAAAGGAACACAGCGCGATCAGCTATCTCGTCACTGTAAATGATGAGTTTAGATGTAAAGGTCGTCAATCGCCTTCGGATGGCAGTTTGGAAATGCTCCACAACGCCTCAAAACTCTTCCAGTTTCCTTGTGTTGTGGCTGTCTTTTATTTGAATCATTCAGTGTGTGTGTGTGTGTGTGTGTGGCGGTGTGTGTGTGTGTGTGTTTTGTGGGAGCAGCAGCAACAATATGATTTACACTGTGCGATGTCTAGTTTTCTGTGAGAGCCAATGAATCAAAAGATGTTAATGTCAGTTTAGAACCTGACACAGACCTCGAAGTTGTGGCGGAAAAAACAAAATGTGTGGTAGTGTACAAAGCGTGTTACAGCAGAAAAAGCGGTATATCAAACAACAAAACAAGGACCCTCTCTTGCGACTGATAATCTGTAGGAGATGGTCCTCGTACAGAACAGGCAAAGAAATTTTACACTGGTCTATGCAAGCGACGTCGATCACTGGCCACCTGCTCCTGTTCGGGTCTAGAGCGAATTCGAAATTCTTGTTCATCCCAAAGGCGATCCATCGGTTTCAGGCCGGGATTTTGGGCTGGCCAGATCATTTCAGGAATGTTCTTGTCCACAAATAATTGCCTTAAAGATTCCCTGTTCATGACAGGTTGTATTGTCAGTCTGATATGGTCTATCATCGTCTCTGAATGGTCTTCTAATGTATGCAGTGTTGTAAATTGTGTTCATATCCCTCCGGATTTAGCAATTTCTTAAGTGCAATAAGGGGACTGCAGCCTAACCACGAAAGACGACACCATACTTTAACAATTATCAAGTTGATATGAAAATTAACGAAACTGATAAATTAATTCCCTCAACCACGCCCACCTCCACCACCAGATGACATCATGTGTTTTTCTCAGCCTGAACATGGGCCCCAGCCCCAACCCCCTCTCCTCCCCCATGTACCCTATTGGTGGAAATTTCGATTTTTGGTAGGAATTTCTTTGTCCTAGGGCAGTGCTGACGTCCCACCCCACCCCTCACCAACGAATTGGCGGTAAATTAAAATTGGCGGTGCCCTTTCTGGGATTCAAACCCTGGTCCTCCTGGATGGAAAGCCCAAGTGCACCCCCCTAACACACTTATACAACCAGAGGTGCCTGGAATTGATGGGAAATTAAAAATGGTAGTGCCATTTCTGGGACTCTAACCCTGGTTCTACTGGATGGAAAGCCCAAGTGCTCCCTCCAACACATGGAAACTGTCCAGATGCAGAAGAAAAGGTTAGGTTTAGTGTACTTTATTTATTTTGATCGAGAAAATTAAGTAAAGATAGGTCCTAATTACATAATTAATCATGAGGATTGGGCCTAATTACACAACTATATCTGTAGCGATACACAAGAAGTGCCTAAAATCGTAATACAGCTCAAAATCTGACGATACCATACAACTGGTGTTATCGTGCTGGGAAAAATTTCACAGTATCACTTGAAACTAGTGACAGACACAATCAAACTCTACTCTTCACCTACAAGCTGGCAGGTAAAAGGCAGGGTATAAGGTACTAGCTTTATTCTTTTTGGCTGGAAATATGTTGAACTGACGAGATGGTGGTGTTGGACATGTTGAACTGACGAGATGGTGGTGTTGGACAAACAGGAGTTAAAACTGTATTACCTGTAGGCATACAGTTGAGGACAGTATTTATCACTTTTTGATGTCAGAGTTTGCTACACTTGCCTGCTCAAAAACCACCTTGCAGCCCAGCTAACCAAAGCCTACATACTATCACAACTGATGGAAAAAATTCATCATAGTTCTAATTACACTCCGAAACTGTCATGAAAAGACCAGCACTCATAATGAATGGATCATAATGCAACACATGTACTGGGGAAAATCGTCCTCCTAAAATACTGCAGTAGTCAAACCTGCATTATCGATAGGCGTCCACAAACAGCCGAAAATCGAGGCCCTCTTGCTCATGCCTTCCCTCCCTCCCTCCCACTATCCACCTATGGGGGGACAGGCATTTTTAAATGGCCAGCTGCTCCACCGAGCATCTCGTAGTTTTTCTGCGGTCAACAGCCAACCCCACGTGGTCACTGGCCACACTTGGCCTTGATGCGGCGGCCTTAGCCAACACAAAACGGAAATTTAACAGCACCACCACACGCTCCTCTGCAGACCATTCCACATGGCGTTTTCAAAAGTCGGCTGCTTGCGAAACAGGAAGCCTTCCGCCTAAAGCGACCGCAACCTCAGACCACAGTGTCTTCAGTTCAAAGCACTCCGGCGAGCACATTGCTGGGTGGTCATTGTTATCGATACCGACGAAAGCTACACATACAATAGAGCGTGACTCCGGCATCCCTCAGAACAAAACCGTGGCAAATGAGGGCTATCAAGACCATGGGTTGTTTCTCTAAAGAGACAGCCACGACATCTTAGGGAACCCGTCCACCATGCTGTTCCGAGCGCTGGACCGTAACATTTGTATTTAACATCAATGTGACTCCTATAATGAAGCAACTGTCAGAAAATGAAAACACAATGGCGACGATAATAAATGTCCTCTTTCCAAGAAAGTAGGCACAGCCCATTTTCCTTTAGTTTTATGAGCAAAATCAGTATAGTTTTTACATTCAACTCGCATCTCATTATTTTGCGACATCCAGCGAAGTGCACCGCCACCGATCACAAGTGATCACCTGTGTATTATAAACATTTCACACACGTGAAATAACATCAGAGAATACAATCTTTCACACCATTAGCTCACATGTCGGAAAAAACACTATAATTTTAATTAATTTTGTGTTTATACTGGTTGCTGGTGAGGAGGAAAGTTAGTTATTAGTATTTTATTAATGATCTCATTCATATGCAGACATATCACAGTCATCACAGTCACTCAAGAAAGTTATAATTAAGCTTTCCTTGTTTAATCAGAATCGGACGATGACTCTCCTTGTCCGCAGTCTCGATGTTTGGAAGCGATCAGCAATCCTGTGTAAATAAAATTTCCTGGTTTTCTTGCGTTGCGTAGTCAGTTGGGAAACCTCAGATCAAGCGGAAAGTTTGCTTTGATAGAGTTTAATTATCCGATGAAATAATGGAGCTCTTGGATCTAATAATTGCAGGTTCGTTTCCAATTCATCGGAAGTTCCCTTCTGATTACCAACGAAACGACACAACTGTGCAAATTTCCAATTAGAGAATACATATACAATTAAATTCTTTACAGACCTTTTATGTAAATGCTCAGTATATATTCTCTTGATTAGCATACAATATATTTCCAATCTCTTTCTTCCAGTAATCTCGATAGCAAAATTACAATTATTCAATGCGGCTATGCGGCACAGAGAAGATCCTAGAAGTCGTCTCAACACACACCAGAGAGAATATTACAAAGAGTAATTATGCGCTCATGGAATAGTAATAGTACTGTACTACTTTTCGCATCCATTCTGCGAGTATATAGATGGTCAAGTAGGAAACGTAATTCACTCATAGAATTCTTCAGGGATAATTAATAGAATATAAAGAGATATTACAACACAATCATTTTACGTTCAACAACAAAAAGCTATAACTCAAGAGGACGTAGATGGTTTGTACACTATGGCAGGTTCCGTTTTACCATTATGATACAAATCGTGGGAGTCTGCTTTATAATGAAACCTCCTATAACAGTTTACCACACGTGCCTTCCGTTGCATCGAAACCATTTACATTTGACTTTTTTGATGCATAACGCACCTCTTCCAACATGTCTGCAAAGTTTCTGTCGTACAGCATCAGATTCTTGCGTTCTAGTTTTGTAAGCAATTTGATCATCACAACCTGTTTTACGCAACCTCGTCACATGTCAGAAAAAAACAGTATCATTTCTAGATTTCACAAGGAGCTATAATTCAAGTTGTGTCTGCTTTATAATTAGAGACTATGAAGTACGATATAACACATACTTTTTGAACATACAATCATGACGATAATAAAAGAAAAAAACGGTCATGAGTCCACGAGAATAGAGACAGCCGATTCCTAGTAGTTCAATGAGCAAAATCAGTGTAGTTTTAAGAGAACTATCTGCTTCAAAACTTTAACCAGTTATAGCACTCCTTGTAATAGTACCTCCTATAAGACTTTAACATGTTTCCCTCTCCCAATATATCAAAAAACAATTACCACCTGCGTGTTGTCATTGAGCATATTACATATACCATATTGCTTCATTGGAGCTGGAGGCCAGTGCTCAAAGTCCTTTGCGCAGATCTGCACAATATTTTGTTATCTGTACTGGAGGAAGACCATATCCAGCAAACTATTAACCATACGAGAGGGTTCCTGTATTGTTCCCACATAAGCAGTGTAAAAAAAAAGAAGAAAAAAACTTTCATTCTCCTTACAGCCATCGCAGTTTTCCACATCAAGTCCTTACCTGCCCTTACGACAGAACGTAGTAATGTTCTTTGCACATGTTGGAACACCCATATCCTTCTATCACTCATCCCCTACTACTACTACGTATAATACTTCACCAATACTTCAGCATAACTGAATGCCGGCGATATGAAACAACACTGAGCGAAAATCAGCGGGATATACCGCCACCTGTAGACAATTACAAGACATGGATTTGACGCTCACATTACAGCAGAAATTCTAGCTTGTTATTTAGTATATGACTATTATGGATTTACTGTGGAGTGACGGGATGCAGTGTATTAGCCATTTATTACAATGTTCTGCGAAATAATGGGAAACGACAAGGAAACAAAAAGAGTTCCATATATATTATTTTAGACGCTCTGAAGTGATTTCAGAGTTTCCTACTTGGATATTTATTGTTGAAGTTAGTAGCCTCTAATTTTTAGGAATGTCTTTCCTTCCCACCTTAACATATACTTAAGCGCCAAATAAACTGGTATAGGCATGCGTATTCAAGTGTAAACAGGCAAAATACGGCGCTGAGGTCGGCAACGCGTACATAAGACAAGTGTCTTGTGCAGCTGTTAGATCGGTTACTGCTGCTACAATGGCAGGTTATCAAGTTTTAAGTGAGTTTGAACGTAGTGTTACAGCCGTCGCACGAGCGATAGGACACATCATCTCCGAAGTAGAGAAGAAGTGGGGATTTCCCCATACGATCATTTCACAAGTGTACCATGAATATCAGGAACCCGGTAAAACTTCACATCTACGACATCGCTGCGGCCGGAGAAAGATCCTGCAAGAACAGGACCAACGACGACTGAAGATAAACTTTCAACGAGACAGAAGTGCAATCTTTCCGAAAATTGCTGCAGATTTCAGTGCTGGGTCATCAAAAAGTGCCAGAGTGCGAACCACTCAACGAACCATAATCGATATGGACTTTCGGAGCCGAAGGCCCATTCGTGTTCCCTTTATGACTGCACGACACAAGGCTTTACGCTTCACCTGGATCCGTCAACACCGACATTGGACTATTGATGTCTGGAATCAGGCTGCCTGGTCGGACAAGTATCGTTTCAAATTGTATCGAACGCATGGACGTGTACGGCTATGGAGACAACATCATGAATGCATGGAACCTGCATGTCAGCAGGGGACTGTTCAAGCTAGTGGAGGCTTTGTAATGGTGTGGACGTGTGCAGTTGGTGTGATATGGGACCTCTGATACGTCTAGATACGACTCTGACAGGTGACACGTACGTAAGCATCCTCTCTGATCACCTGCATCCATTCATGTCCATTATACATTCCGACAGACTTGGGCAATTCCAGCAGGACAATGAGACACCACTTACGTCCAGAATTGCTACAGAGTGGCTCGAGGAACACTCCTCTGAGTTTAAACACTTCTACTGACCATCAAACTTCCCTGACAAGAAATTATTGAACATATCTGGGAAGCCTTGCAACTTGCTGTTCGGAAGAGGTCTCCACCTCTTCGTACTCTTACGGATTTATGGACAGTCCTGCAGAATTCGTAGTGTCGATTCCGTCCAGCACTACACCAGACACTAGTCGAGTCCATGCCAAGTCGTGTTGCGGAACTTCTCCGTGCTTGCGGGGGCTCTACACGAGTGGATCTAGAAACTACGTCTTATACCGGAAAACCACAGAAGACGTACTTCCGTAATGATGTTTATAACCGCTGAAGAATGAAATCATGGTAAAACAATATCGCAGTAGCTGATTTTCCAAGACTAATCTTACATATTGCCAAATGCATTGAGGTCGACGGACATCATTTTGAGCATTTTTTTTTTTTTTGCGTTAATGTGGTATTTACAAGTAATCACGCTGTAACAGCATGCGTTCTCAGAAATGATAAGTTCACAAAGGTACATGTATCACATTGGAACAACCGAAATAAAATGTTCAAACGTACCTACGCTCTGTATTTTAATTTAAAAACCTACCTGTTACCAACAGTTCGTCTAAAAGTGTGAGCCACATGGTTGTGACTATTACAGCGCCATCTATCACAAAGCGAAAAAAGTGGCCCAACTAAAACATTCATGTTTCTTTACGTACTACACGAATATGTAATAAAAATGGGGGTTTCTATTTTAAAAAACGCAGTTGATATCCGTTTAACCTACGGCAGCGCCATCTATCGGGCCAACCATAGCGCCATCTGGTTCCCCCTTCAAGCTGGACGAGTTCCGTTCTTTGTAGTTTTTTCGTTTGATGCTTATTTCGTGAGATATTTGGCCCGGTCACTATCAATGGACCACCCTGTGTAATCTTGAATACTACACGCTACACGCAACATTACGACAGGCAGGCTAAATGTTTTGTAGCTAATAGTCTGTGTTTTTCCTTCACAAGACAAGAAATCTGTAGACGTGCTTTTCCGAAGGTCTTCAGAACAATAATATAACTGCAATAAGCACTGCGAACGTAAGATTCTAGAGGGAGCCGTGGCAAAAAAGGCGTAGCAGCTGATCAGCCAGTCACGTACGATTTCACCCCCCCCCCCTCTCTCTCTCTCTCTCTCTCTTTCTCTGAATACAGTGTGAACATAATAAAACCGACAAACTGCAGGGACTGATTCCTGACTGGAAATGAAGAAGAAAAGCCCTATGAACATGTGTCCGAAAATGGATGGTGTGCCTGCAACGACAACAAATTGTCTCAGAACACAGTACAGAGCTGCATCCCATCCAAGTCTCAGCAGATGTTCAGAGTAGCCTCCATGGGATTGCAGGTGATAGGGATAGTAGCCGTTGTGATGCAGAATACACATAATCGCACTTTGCCTTGCACCATGTTGGTGGGCTACTTGCCTGAAGCTTGTACTGGGGTTCGTCTCAATAACCTGTAGAACCCTGTCCTCCAAATCTGGTGTATGCATAGTCCGCCGCCTTCCAGCAGGTTCATCTGTATGAGAGGACCCATGAGTACACAATCACCCAAAAACTGCTTGAAATGTGAGACGTGGTTGGCATCCTTTGAGGATACTTGTTTGGTATAGCCGTGCTGCCTCTCGCCCGTTTCCATCTGTTTGGCAGTACGCGAAGACCGTCTCCGCCTGTTCACGACATAAATAGTAAACCATTCTGCTGCTTACAGTATGCTGCGTCAATCACATAGCCTGCAACACACGAGGAACATACGGCATGCGGTCAGAGGAACTCTCATTTGTCAGCGCTATCTATCGTGGCAATGATGCATTCCCGGACATATGTTCATAGGACCCATTTTCCTCAGTTTTCAGTCATGAATCCCTCCCTGCAGTTTGTCGGTTTTATTAACTTTCGCCCTGTAGAATACCGCAGTTTTCCTAAAGTTTTCAAAACCATAACCCAACTTCAGAAAGCACTGCGAACCACATTATAATAAGGAAGCTGAAGGTATTAAATAAATTCTAATTTCCTTCTAGACGGCTGCAAGTCATCAATGGTGTCTGTTCTTTCGGGCATGTCCGAAAGAACAGACACCATATCCATATAAGTGTATAGTTCTGGCAATACCGGCCATGACCTCCTTCTTCTGTGCAGAGGCACACATATTCCCCGAACTCTTACGGGACTTGGTAAGAATGTCGTCCACGAATAATGAGTGTGTTGGGGTGGGCCATTACGAATGTAGTGTGTGGACATACAAGGTGAGAATGTGGGTCTCGCGGGAGGCGTGCGCGAGATAGTCCCTGCAGTCGCACTATCCTCTGTGTCCTCAGTGGCTCAGCGTCTGCCATGTAAGCAGAAGGTCCCGGGTTCGAGTCCGAAAGAACAGACACCATTGATGACCTCCAGCCGTCTAGAAGGAAATTAGAATTGATTTAATACCTTCAGCTTTCTTATTAGAATGTGGTTCGCAGTGCTTTCTGAAGCTGGATTATGGTCCGAAAGAACAGACACCATATCCATGTAAGTATACATTCTAATAAATACAGTTATGACACACTCTGGTGCGCAAGTCGTCACCGTTTGACAGCTGGAGCGAAACTAGCGCTCCAAGCGGTGAGGAAGCAGTCATGCGTGTCGTATGGATGAAGTTTCTTTCTAATTATTTTATACTTCATTAACGAAATATCTGTTATATTTTTGCTTTCCATACGTTAGTAAATTACCAAGAGACAAGAAGAATCGTGAAATACATGTAAAAACTGCCGAACAACACCGGTTCATTGATATAAGCTACAAGTCATTCATGAAGAAATACTTTAGAATACGTCTGTTATTTGCAACTTACTTCGCGGAAAGCAAGAGAATATAAACCAGTTTCATGCATGAGGAGCATATATTTCTGTAATTGTCTGTTGATGTTATCACAGGCTCTTTCCATGGCACTTAAAAAATTTTTGTGGAATCCAGTAATTCGCCGTTTCTTATACGGTGTGTTCAAAAAGTCTCTTCGCAGTGCCGTATGATTGTTAGCCTCGCGTGCCGTATGCCGCAGTGAATATACCGAAATGAGTGAAATACAAGTTATTAATTTATTGAATATTCATTTTTACTTACAAACATTCACATTAAATGTTGGAAGTGTCCCCCCTGTTGTTGAATACACAATTCAATTCGTCTAACATGTTTCCAAACACAAGCTGTAACATTACTTCTATAACAGAAGCACTGAAAGTGCATATTGCAATTTTCAATTTATCGATGGATTTTGGATGGTTTTTATAGACAGTTGCTTTCGCTGCACCCCAGAAGAAAAATCAGGTGGTATTAGTTCAGGTGATCGTGGAGGCCAAAGTCCCTGTGAAATTACGCGATCACCAAAAACATCAGCAAGCAGTGGCATTGAAACGCGAGCTGTATGCGTGGTTACACCATCTTGTTGAAAATAACCGTTCAGTATTACACTTAACACAAGTTCTCCAATGAATGGGTACAGAATATCACTGCAGTATCGTTGTGGGTTTATTGTTTCGTTGGAAAGTATGGGACCCACAATCCGACGTCTAGAAACTGCAATCCAAACTCCTATTTTCACAGAATGATGTGGTTCCTCATGAATACGCAATGGATTTGCAATACTCCACGTACGAGAATTTTGTTAAGTTCATGTACCCGCATAAATGAAACCACGCCTCATCAGTGAAAAAAGTTTCATTAAGAATATCCCTTCCATTTTGTTGAACGAAATTTTTGAACCATTGACAATAATGCAGTCTTTTGCCATGATCAGTGTTTTTGAGTTCTTGCGCGACTGTCTCTTTGTATGGGGAAGGTTCTAATTTTTTCCTTACAGCTGAGTGGGCCGTTCCGACACTTAACATCGATTTCCTGGGCGAGTTTTCTTACTGACTTGTTCGGACTCATAGACATTTTATCGGAAATATCGAGTAGTTGATCCGCAGACAAAACGCTAGGACGACCACGTCTCGGTGCATCTATCAAACCGTACTTCGAAATTTGTTAATTAAATCTCGCACAGTATCGCGATGTGGGAGTGTTGTTTCCGGGAAACTGAATTAAATGTTTGATGAACTGAAACTGTATTTACCGCCAGCTTTGAACATTTGTTCGACCAAAAACACACGTTCTTCAATGGTAAACATTTTAACAGTGACAAAAAGGAAACGAACAAACAAAGGAACTAAACTTTAACGTTCACGTCAACACGTACGACACACACCAACGATACTACTGACGCTGCCTGAGATAAACGAAACAGTGGAATGTTGGGAGAGTCCACTTGAAGAGAAGTAACCCAGGCAGGTGAACAATCATACGGCAAACGCGGCTAACAATCATACGGCACTGCGGAGAGACTTTTTGAACACCCCGTACTTCACTCGATTTTCTAATACACGAGTATTTTCGTGAATTAACTTTTGCTTCAAAAGCGAATATGTCGAAGATTCTTGCCTTTTGTGGCCAAGCTTTATCAACTATTGTGGAATTGGTTTCTCCTCTGTTGGGAAACAATTTCATTGCTTTTGACGGTTTATTGTCACGCCTGTGAGGTTTTCTCTTAAGCTACAGTTGTGGTGGCTTATTTGATACGTTAAATAACGTGGGTATTACATTCCATATAGGTTTCCTACGCACCACTTCATTGATTTGGCCGAAAGTGTAGTGAACAAAACTTTACTTCGTTGGATGGATATACGACGTCTTTCTGTAAAATGTCAGATCTTCTAGTGTTTAATTAGTATTTTTTGTTATTAACGAAAAATGACATTATTCAGTAAATATATGTACGTTACAAGAGAATCGTAAATAAGCTATTCTGTAATTCACCATTTCGTATCTCTCAGGGTGCTTACGCAACTAATCAATCACAAATCTTGTGTAATTTTTTAGTTATTGTCGATTTTTATGCCATTACCTACACTCCCTATTGTAAAACCTGTGTTACAAGTGAATACAAATGTTAGTACCTGATTCACCCGATGTGTTCAGAAGTGTTGCTTGCTGGCCACTTGGGGTGCTGCTATCGCTGGTGGTAACAAAAACGAGTGTCGTGACTGTTAGACTGTGTTGCGAACTTACGATTCGAGAGAGACTTGTGAAAAAACAAATGGCGTAGCAGCTGATCAGCCAATCTCGTGAGATTTCGCCAGTAGCCCATCCTCCCCCCCCCCCCTCTCTCTCTCTCTCTCTCTCTCTCTCTTTGTATATACACTACTGACCATTAAAATTGCTACACCAAGAAGAAACATTTTCTGTATCCAGAAAGCCCCGTACAGGACCTGCAACATGCGGTCGTACATTATCCTGCTGAAATGTAAGGTTTCGCAGGGATCGAATGAAGGGTAGAGCCACGGGACGTAACGCATCTGAAATGTAACGTCCACTGTTCAAAGTGCCGTCAATGCGAACAAGAGGTGACCGAGACGTGTAACCAATGGCACCCCATACCATCACGCCGGGTGATACGCCAGTATGGCGATGACGAATACACGCTTCCAATGTGCGATCACCGCGATGTCGCCAAACACGGATGCTACCATCATGATGCTTTACACAGAACCTGGATTCATCCGAAAAAATGACGTATTGCCATTCGTGCACCCAGGTTCGTCGTTGAGTACACCATCACGGGCGCTCCTGTCTGTGATGCTGCGTCTAGGGTAACCGCAGCGATGGTCTCCGAGCTGATAGTCCATGCTGCTGCAAACGTCGTCGAACTGTCCGTGCAGATGGTTATTGTCTTGCAAACGTCCCCATCTGTTGACTCAGGGATCGAGACGTGGCTGCACGATCCTTTACAGCCATGCGAGTAAGATTCCTGTCATCTCCACTGATAGTGATACGAGGCCGTTGGGATCCAGCACGGCGTTCCGTATTATCCTCCTGAACCCACCGATTCCATATTCTGCTAACAGTCATTGGACCTCGACCAACGCGAGCAGCAATGTCGCGATACGATAAACCGCAATCGCGATAGGCTACAATCCGACCTTTATCAAAGTCGGAAACGTGATGGTACGCATCTCTCCTCCTCACAAGAGGCATCACAACAACGTTTCACCAGGCAACGCCGGTCAACTGCTGTTTGTGTATGAGAAATCGCTTGGAAACCTTCCTCATGTCAGCACGTTGTAGGTGTCGCCACCGGCGCCAACCTTGTGTGAATGCTCTGAAAAGGTAATCATTTGTATATCACAGCATCTTCTTCCTGTCGGTTAAATTTCGCGTCTGTAGCACGTCATCTTCCTGGTGTAGCAATTTTAATGGCCAGTAGTGTAGGTTCTCTGGTCGCAAGGAGGAGGAGGTGCTCTCCAACGTCGCATTTGTGAAATACGCCACTGGTCCGTGTTACACAGTGGTCCAGCTCTCCCAGAGTTTCCCTATTATTTTAGTACCTCTGATCTGTGAATGTGTGCGGTGACTGCCTATGGTACGTTTGTGGGGTGTCGATTCATTTAGCTACGACCACGTTTCATTTAAGGAGGCTGATAAATGGGCCCTATCTTTAGAAGAAGGGGAGGGACGTCGGCACAGCGCTGTGACAAGTACGAAGTGTCGGATCGTGCTGGCGGACGCGGTGAGTCGATGGGGCCACAGCTCAGGGGTGGCGGTCACGTAGTCGCCATCAGCCATCAGCGCCAACGAGACCCAATTGGCGCAATGAGAGAGGGAGATCGCCGCGGCGGCTCTCCCCCACGCCCACACACTTCACCTCACTCTGCGCCGAATCGCCGCCCGGGCCGCACACTCGCTCCGCCTGATCGACGCCTACACGAGAGGGAAAATAAAAGGACAAGCCGGTGAGTACCGCCGGGGCCCGAACACGGCTGTAGCTGGCGCCTCGGTATTGATTGCCGCTGAGCGGCGCCTTCAACTGCTTGTCGTAAGATGACTCGAGTAGCATCTGTCGCGAGATCTTCGTGCTGTCCTCAACTTAAGCCGGGTTCACACAGGCAACTAAAGTATCGCCACTGCTAATGGCGAACTGCAGTTGCTTTGTAGTTGCATGTGTGAACACCTAGTTTTCGGTGGCGCCATTTAAGAAGCGCAACTTTTGTCACGCCACAAAAATTTGAACTTGGTTCTACTTTGTTGCGCAATTTTGCCTTTTCCACAATCGAATAACGTCATTCGATTGCTACCTCGCGGCTGGATTCAAATCTTTCTAGTGCGTATTCGTTCGTAGATAGTGCTTTTGTTTGCGCGTTTGCTATTAATATGTCGAAAAAGTGGTCAACAGCGACAATTATGAGATTCTTGGAGGTGTATCAGGAACGAGAATGCCTTCGGAACCACAAAAGCGAATCATACAAAGACAGAAATTTGAGAGATGCTGCATTAATTGAAATAGTAAACAGTATGCGTGAATATGTATCTGGAATTGATGTAGCTACAACAAAATTAAAAATTCGAAGAATTCGAAATGCTTACATGAATGAACATAAAAAAGCACTGAAATCACTTAAGAGTGGTGCGTCTGCATACGGTATTTATAAACCCAACCTTGCTTGGTTTGAAGCAGCAGACCGGTTCTTAAAACATGTAGTCGCGACAAGGGAGACGAGAAACACTTTGGTAAGTAATATTTTACATTTATTATGTTTCCAAAACATCTTATTTAGTAATATGTACAGCTGTTTAATCAGCTGAGACAGGTGACGCCATTTTGCTAACTGCGCAATTACGAAGAATTTGTGGCGTCCTGTGTGAACGGTAGCTCACAGCGCCACTCCAGAATGACTTGTGGCGATACTTTCGTTGCGTGTGTGAACCCGGCTTTACTCCAAATACTGTTGCTACCAGTCGCGGTTTGTGCGCCGATTCTGGCGTCACAGACCAGGAGTAACTACGGATCAGTAGCATCAGGACGTCAGATGGTTAATTTGTCCGACATAGCTCACGTAAATAACAGTGATAAAAGTTTGGGTGGATGGTGGTTTGCAGTTACCATCTGCTTGATAAATGACGATTTTTTTTCAATAATTTTAAGCTAGGTATACACGTGAGAGTTTTTCACGCTCATAGAGTTTGCGAGTAAAGGCGCGCTTACATTGAGTTCAGAACATGTTTTTGTCCGGAACATTGTGTGCAATTTGTTCCCTCAACATGTTGGCAACATTGTTCGTTGTTCGCATTCCCGTTTACACTAGCGACCAACATTTCTACGTATTCGCATAGTCTGCTGCGGTGAACTGATAGGTTACTTTGTGTATTCACATCAAGAGATACGCTATGTCAAGAGAAGAGGAAGAATTAATGACATTTGGTGATGCATTGATAATACTTAACGAAATGAACAGACGAAGATAACGACGTAGTCGTCGTTGGTGGACCAAAACATACTATAGAAGACGTGGCGGGAATGACATGCTTTGTGAGCTGAATTTGGAAGACGGTTCTGGCTTTTGTAACTTCACTAGGATGTCGCCGTCAGATTTTAAAATGCTGTTGAATATTATAGAACCACTTGTTTCAAAGAAAGACACAAATTTCAGAAAAGCAATCCCTGTATACCAAAGACTTGCTGTTACTCTTCGTTTTCTGGTATCAGGAGACTCCTATCAAAGCCAGCCATATCTCAAATAGTTCCAAATATTTCCAAATCATCCATGAAACGTAGATATTTAAATCCAAACCACTTCGTTTCGTAAAGTGTGTCAGTACCACATCCAGATTTTTTAGTTTCCTCTATTTTTCTTTTCTCTCGTCGGTTCCCAGATAAGAGCCATTTAATTTTTTTGTCCACGTCACTGCACCACCAGCAACTTTTTGCAATGAATGATGCCGGCCGGAGTGGCCGTGCGGTTCTAGGCGCTACAGTCTGGAACCGAGCGACCGCTACAGTCGCAGGTTCGAATCCTGCGTCGGGCATGGATGTGTGTGATGTCCTTAGGTTAGTTAGGTTCAATTAGTTCTAAGTTCTAGGCGACTGATGACCTCAGAAGTTAAGTCGCATAGTGCTGAGAGCCATTTTTTTGTAATGAATGATGTTTGATTTTAATATTTTTGTAACCTGCGCAACGTACATTCCACAGGCACTCCTCTGCCTCATAGAGCGATATCAACTGGAAAATTTTGTCTTGTGACCACTCCATTTCAAATAAAAATGAAGGGACATAAAATAAACGCAACACTACACTCCAGCAAAACAAACACCAAAACACTCACTCAGAGCAAACGAACACTAGCGCTGCGTAGCGGAATTTAGTGGAAGCAGGCCACGGATAATGTTTCTTTGATCTCTACCGACGCAGCCGTGGAACACTGGTTTTATGTTGCGAACATGTTGCCAACATGTTGCGAAAATCGGTAGTCTATTACTAGCCACGAACAATGTTGCGAATAGTGCCTCGTGTGGTAGCGGCGCGCTCTAATGCGCCTTTTCACGCGGCTCCCCCTCGTCGGCTGTTCGAGTCCTCCCTCGGGCATGGGTGTGTGTGTCGTCCTTAGAGTAAGTTAGTTTAAGTTAGGTTAAGTAGTGTGTAAGCCTAGGGACCGGTGACCACAGCAGTTTGGTCCCATAAGACCTTACCACAGATTTCCAGAATTTTCCAGCAAGATCTCAAGAGAGTCGCACTCCGCGAGTTTAGACTTCTCGTGTAGATAGTCGCCTCCATCTCTCGATACCTATAAAAAAAAATAAAAAAAAATAAACTACACCGGCATTGTCGGGAGAGCAGAGTGTACTCGGAGGGTGCAGAATGGCCACACTGCGTCCCAGATTTGTGCCGTATTCCACATTTTGTACACTTCCACACCCTGGTAATATACTTGGCCGCAGTCATGTTCACTTTAAATAAAAGCTCCCACTAAAGGGCGTGTTTTGAGCCATAATATGTAGCTATATCATGTTTCTGAGGGAAAAAAATCGCCCGTTTTACCTCCCAAACGAACAATGCCAGCAGTTAGCCTGTTCCGAAAGTTCCAGATTAAATAATGTTACGCGGTAAGTAACATATAAACACTTCTCAGACATATTACACAGAATTAACAAACGAAAATAAAAAAATTGTCGCTGAATATACTCGATCTCGCGTTATAATACGACAATGTGAAAGAGAGACTGGCGCGCTACGCACTGTCACATCGACTGTGTAACACGCTGCTCTAACAATGTGTACCGCCATTGCCGGGATACGCACTGTGAAGTGAATGTCAGCGATGAAGAAAGAGGCCAATAATGGACTCCGGGCGATGTTTCGCATTTAATTATTTTGTACGAGGACGGGCCAGCGTTATGGAATGTACAATTACTCAGGTACAGGAACAGAGGTAAGAGCAAAGTTTGCTGGCCGAAATGGCTACAGTTTTTAACGCCTCCACAGAAAAAATTTACCAGAATATGCACACTTTAATGAATCAGGTATATTAATTTTATAACTTAAGTTAATTAACATACAGAAACAAGTGAAATTATCTTTGAAAGCAATCGTTTTGGAACTTGGAAAACTGCCATTTAATTCAGGTAACACAGTTGTATCTACAATTTTATGTGACATGGTGTTTATTGATTATATTATTGTTCTGGGTGTTGAAAAGCAGACCTTCAGGAACTGACGAGCGATTCCTTAAATCAATACACGTGAAAAAGTTCAAATAATTGTATGTCCAGAAATTCTTCATATATCCACCCTATTTGGCATTTGAGCGCCTATGCGTATCAATATAAAATTGCTGTAATGTTATTTCATTGCAGTTGTTACTTCGCCAAATATTAATAAGAGTAAACGACTGATGCTAGAAATATTAGTGTCACTAGCAGTTTGTCTTTAATAATAATGGATTTGCGCATAATAATATCTAGACTGGTAATTTTAGGCCAAATTAAAAACTACTTCTTTCTCCGTCGCTGTCATTCTTGTACAGTTTCGATATTGTTATGGATTTTACATCACAAGCTCTGCAATGAGATTCTTGTATGCTCCCAAGACGAAAAAGGTAGTTTACGTTACTCCCTTGCCACTGAAAGTTGAAATGTGCAGCTACAGCCTGACGCTCTTCGATCGCAATCTCTTCCTTCAAGCACAGAACTACGACAGAAATATCTCGCGGAAAGTGTAGCTCTCAGCTCTCATACCCTGCTGCTTCTGACATCTGCTCTTGCAAGGCTCTCAGCAAAGAAGTATCAACAGTAGATGTCAGAGAAAATTCGTCCCTAGTGTAAACAGTTCTGTGAATACTACCTCACAGTACCAAACTATCTGAGAGCAAAAAACTCTAACTCTCTAAGCTGTGTACAAATTATTTACTACTCGATCGGGTTTCGGTGCTAGCCTATCATCTGGATCCTTAGCACTGGGATTCACGTGACAGTTGTTTGCTCTCAGTCAGTTCGGTACTCACAGACTGTACTCGCAGACTTGTTTGTGCTAGGGGCACATTTTCGCTGATAGCTGCTGTTTGATAGTTGCTAGTACTTCTTGTAAGTGTCTGAGAGTCTTGCGAGAGCAGATGTCGGAAGCGTTAACACGTAGCAGGATGAGAGTGTCTGGTAGAACTGACAATCACTCTCAGCGAAATTTTTCTGTCGTAGCTCTGCGTAAGCAAGATGTCGCGATGGAAGAGCGTTGGGACACTGTTGTACTTTTAATACTTCTAGTGGCAAAGAAAAAAAACGTAAAGGGCCGTGTTCCTGGTGGATAAGAGAGTGAATTAGGCAGCGGGATGATTTTGGAGCATGCAAGAATCTCATTATACAGCTTGTGATGGAAGATCCACAACAATATCGAAATGTTACGAGAATGACAGCGATGGAGATGGAAGAAATACTCGTTGTAAATGGACACAAAATTGCCAAACAAGACACTATTATGAGTAAATCCATTATTTTTGAAGACATACTGCTTGTAGGACTAACGTTTCTAGTTTCAGGTACGTTAATTCTCTTTGATATTTGGTAAGGTAACAATTACGATGAAACATTATTATACCAGATTTCATCATGATACCCATACCGCTTCAAAAGCCAGTGCGGATGTCTGATAAATAAAGTATTTCCGGACATATATTTATTTCAATGTTAGGAACCACTTGCAAATTCCTGAAGGTCTGTTCTTCAGCATCCAATATAATAATATAATCAATAAATACGTCATAAAATTATAGATACAGCTACATTACTTGAAGTTAAATGGCAATTTTTCGAGTTCCATACCAGGTACTTCACTCGTTTCTCCATGTTAATTAATCTATGTTACAAAACTACTTTGCCTGGTTCCTTAAATTGTGAATATTCTGGTAAAGGTCTTCTGCGGAGCTGTTAAAAGCTACATCTACATCGTTACTCTGCAAATCACATTTGAGTGCCTGACAGGGAGATCATAGAACCACCTTTACAATTCTCTATTATTCCAATCTCGTATAGTGCTCGGAAAGATCGAACACGTATATCTTTCCGTAAGAGCTCTGATTTCCCTTATGTTATCGTGGTGATCGTTTCTCCCTATACAGGTCGGCGTCAACAAAATATTTTCGCATTCCGAGGAGAACGTTTGTAATTGGAATTTCGTGAGAAGATCCCTCCGCAACCAAAAACGCCTTTGTTTTAATGATTTCCATCCCAAATCCTGTATCATGTCATTGACACTCTATCCCATATTTCACGATAATACAAAACGTGCTGCCCTTCTTTCAGCTTTTTCGATGTACTCCGTCAATCACACCTGGTAAGAATCCCACACCGCAGTATTATAAAAGCAGTATTATAAAAGAGGACGGACAAGAGTAATGTAGGCTGTCACCTTAGTAGACCTGTTAAATTTTCTAAGTGTCCTGCCAATAAAACGCAGTCTTTGGTTAGCCTTCTCCACATTTCCTATGTGTCCCTTCCAATTTAAGTTCTTCGTAATTGTAATTCCTAGGTATTTAGTTGAATTTATGGCCTTTAGATTTGACTGATTTATCGTGTAACCGAAGTTTAACGTTCATTTTAGCACTCCTGTGGACGACCTCACACTTTCCGTTGTTTAGGGTAAACTGCCAGTTGTCGCACCATACAGATATCTTTTCTAAATCGTTTTGCAATTTGTTTTGATCTTCTGACGACTTAACTAGTCGATAAACGTCACCTTCGACTGCAAACAAAGACGGCTGCCCAGATTCTCTCCCAAATCGTTTATATAGATAAGGAACAGCGAAGGGCCTGTAACAGTACCCTGGGGAATACCAGAAATCACTTCTGTTTTACTCGATGACTTTCCGTCAGTTACTACGAACTGTGACCTCTCTGACAGGAAATCACGATTCCAGTCACATAACTGAGACGATATTCCATAAGCTCGCAGTTGCTGTAGCCATTTCAGCCACCAAACGTAGCTTCTTATCTCTGTTCCTGTTGTCCAGTAACAGTACAATTCACAACGCTGGCTTTTCCTCGTAGAAACTAATTAAATGCGGACCTTCTTCCCGTTTCCACTTCTTGGCCGCTTTCTTCATCACTTTTTTTTTCTTTTTGCCAAGTCGTCACCGACTTCCGTAACATTCACTTCAACATGCGTAGGGATCGCGACAGTAGTTTCAAGTTTCAACTGTCCCGACAATTCCGGTACACGTTTACAGAACAGCTGCTTGCACTGTCTGTGTCGCAATGGGTGATGCGTTATTCTTTCGTTCAAAGTAAGTTCGAATCTCCTCGGCGACAATTTTTTTTTCTGTGTGATATGTTTATGATGATTTTACAGGTTCTTTCTTGCGTTGTATTGTTTAAGTCTAGAACTTGCGAAACAGGCTAACTGCTCGTGCTGTTCGTTTAGGATGTGAAGCGGTCAGAAAGATGCCACGGCCACAAATTATGGCTAAAACACGCAGTTTCATAAGTACTTTCATTTACTGTTTGCGTAAGTACGGCAAAATATATTATTTAGGTGTGGTAGCGTAAAAACTGTTAAATGCGGCGCGAATCCTGGACGCAATATGGCCTCTCTGCACTCACAGGGCACTCTCTTCTCTCCCGACGATGCCGGTTTAGTTTTTCTTGTCTGAGAGCTACGGCGACCAGCTCTCGAGAGATAGAGGTTGCCGTCTAGACGAGAGTTCTAAATTCACAGAAAGCGACTATCTGAGGTCTTCCCCGCTCTATGACACTGCGGGAGAGCTGACTCTCGGCGGTGTTTACACGGCATTTAGCTACATCTACATATATATACTCCGCTAGCCACCAAGCGGTGTGTGGCGGAGGGCACAATAAGCACCAAAGTCGTATTCCCCCCCTCCCCTCTGTTCCACTCGCGGATCGCGCGAGGGAAAAATCACCATCTGAACGCCTCAGTACGAGCTCTAATTTCCCTTATCTCTGAATGGTGATCATTGCGCGATTTGAAAGTTGGTGGTAATAATATATGCTCTACATCCTCGGTGAAGATCGGATTTCGGAATTTAGTGAGCAGCCCCTTCCGTTTAGCGCGCTGTCTATCTGCAAGTGTGTCCCACTTCAAACTTTCTATGAGATTTGTAACGCTCTCGCGATGGCTAAATGTACCAGTCACGAATCTTGCCGCTCTTCTTTGGACCTTCTCAATGTCTTGAATCAGACTCAACTGGTAAGGGTCCCATACAGACGAACAGTACTCTAAGACTGGACGAACTAACGTGTTGTAAGCTATTTCCTTTGTTGAAGGACTGCATCCCTTCAGGATTCTACCAATAAACCGCAATCTAGAGTTTGAGATCATTTCGAATAGTCACACCCAGATACTTGACGGATATTACCGCTTACAAAGACTGGGCATTTATTTTGTACTCTTACATTAATGGGGATTTTCGCCTTGTCATACGCAGTAGGTTACACTTATCAATATTGAGAGATGACTGCCAGTCATTACACCACGCATTTATTTTCTGCAAATCCTCATTGATTTGTTCACGACTTTCGTGTGATACTACTTTCCTGTAGACTAGAGCATCATCGGCAAACAGTCTAATGCCGCTGTCAATACCATCAACCAGATCGTTTATGTAAATCGTAAAAAGCAGCGGACCTATTACGCTGCCCTCGGGCACACCGGAAGTTACGCTTGTTTCTGTTGAAGTCACCCCGTTCAGGACGACATACTGCTACCTGCCTATTAGAAAACTTTCTATCCAACCGCATATGTCATAGGATAGACCGTAAGCGCGTACTTTTTTGGAGCAAGCGACAGTGCGGAACTGAGTCGAACGCCTTTCGAAAGTCGATAAATATGGCATCAACCTGGGATCCGGTATCTAGAGTCTGTTGTATATCATGCACAAAGAGGGCCAGCTGTGTCTCACATGACCGCTGTTTCCTAAAACCGTGCTGGTTTCTGCAGATGAGCTTCTCAGAGTCTCAACACAAAATGTGTTCCATGATTCTACAACAAATCGATGTCAGTGAAATTGGCAGGTAATTATGTGCATGCGATTTTCTACCCTTTTTATAGATTCCTATGACCTGGGCCTTCTTCCAGTCCCGTGGAACTTTCCGCTGTTCCAATGATTTATTACTCGCAAAAGCTCTCTGAGAGTGCAAAACTCACACGTGTATGCCTAGCTTACACTCGTACTAATAATATCCAAGTGAGCTTCACATGTATTGACTAGGAGCTGCCAGCGTGATGCTTGTCAAGAGGTAAACTTTAAAAATAACTCTAAACCAAAAGGGAAAAAAACGATGCATCATGAAATAGTTAACCGAATGGGCCGGAAATCTAGATGTGAAGTACATGTACAGACAAACAAATGATTACCATTTCAGAAAAACTGGATGATTTATTCAAGAGAAACAGCTCCATAAATTGATCGAGCCAGTAACGCGGAGGTCCACATCTGGCCCTTGTGCAAGCAGTTATTCGTCTCCGCATTGATTGATAGAGTTGTTTTGACGGATGTCCTGCTATATTCTGTCCAATTGGCGCGTTAGATCGTCAGAATCTCGACATGGTTGAAGGGCTTTGCCCATAAAGCTGTAAACGTTCTCAGTTGGGGAGAAATCAGACGGCCTTGTCTAACGAGGCCTGGTTTGGCAAGCACGAAAACAAACAGTAGAAACTTCTGCCGTGTGCGGGCGGGCATTATCTTGCTGGAATGTAAGCCAAGTAAGGGATGCCATGAAGGGCAACAAAATGGGGCGTAGAATATCGTCGACGTACCGCTGTGCTGTAAGGGTGCGGCGGATGAGAATCAAAGGGATCTTGCTATGAAAAAAGTTGTCACCCCAGACCAGCACACTTGGTTTTTGGGCCGTATGCTGGGCAACAATCGTGTTGGTATCCCGCCACTGTCCGAAGCGCCTCCAGACGTGTCTTCGGCCTGGAATCTCACGGGATAGAGTAGAACTGTCTTCAGTGATGAGTTTCGCTTCCAACTGAGTCCCGACGACGTGTCTGGAGATGCTCCGGACATCGGTGGGTTACCAACCATACTGTCGCCGGCCATACTGCCCGACAAGCAGGAGTGAAGGTCTGGGGTGGCTTTTTTTTTCCACAGCAGGACCTCTTTGGTTGTCATCCGCGGTACCCTTACAGCACAGCGGTACGTCGAAGATATTCTACGCCCCATTTTGTTGCCCTTCATATATATAAAATCGTAATAATGAATGGTAATTAAATACCGTTCCAATAAAGTGGGATTTGTATAATTACTATTTATAAACGCTTGTCAGATACTGAAAAATTTTAGGAAATGTGTGTTTGTTACGAGGGTCACTCCAGAAGAAATGCACACTATTTTTTTAATCCAGCTTTTATTCTACGTGGTTGAAAGTTTTACAGTGTGTAGATACATCCTTTAGGAACAATATTTTCTTTCTCCACATAATTTCCATCCCTCTCAACTGCCATACGCCATCTTGGAACCAGGGCCTGTATACCAGCACGGTAAAATTCTGGACCAACCTGTTGGAGCCACTGTTTGGCAGCGGGCACAAGGGAGTCATCATCTTCAAACCTTGTTCCACGAAGAGAGTCTTTCAGTTTCACAAAGAGATGTTAGTGACGTGGAGCCAGGTCAGGACTGTAAGGCGCGTGTTTCAGTGTTGTCCATCCGAGTTTTGACTGACAGTAGCCGTGCATTGTCGTGCAACAGCAAAACATCCTGCTTTTGCCGATGTGGTCGAACACGACTCAGTCGAGCTTGAAGTTTCTTCAGTGTCGTCACATACGCATCAGAATTTGTGGTGGTTCCACTTGGCATGATGTCCACAAGCAAGCGTCCTTCGGAATCGAAAAACACTTTCGCAGCAGAAGGTGTGGTTTTGAATTTTTTTTCTTGGGTGAATTTGCATGATGCCACTCCATTGATTGCCTTTTTGTCTCTGGTGGAAAATGATGAAGCCATGTTTCATCACCTGTCACAATTCTTCCAAGAAATTCATCTGCACCATTCTCGTACTGTTCCAAAAGTTCACTGCATACCGTTTTTCTTGTTTCTTTGTGAGCCAGTCAACATCCTGTGAACCCACCTGGCACAAACCTTTTTTAACGCCAACACTTTCAATATTCTGCAAACACTTCCTTCCCCTATCCCAACGTAGTGTGACAATTCGTTCACTGTGATGCGTCTGTCAGCAGTCACCAATTCGTCAACTCTCTGCACATTGTCTGGAGTGTGTGCAGTACGAGGCCTGCCGCTGCGAGGACAATCCTCAATACTGCCATGCCCGCTTTCATCACGTAACCAGCTTGCCCACCGACTGACTGTACTGCGATCGAGAGCATCATCTCCATACACCTTTTTCAACCTCTTGTGGATGTTTCCCACTGTCTCGTTTTCACAGCACAGGAGTTCTATGATAGCACGTTGCTTCTGACGAACGCCAAGTGTAGCAGCCATCTTGAAGACATGCTGCGAAGTCGCCACTCACGGGAACAGGTTGAACTAAGTGTGAAAACAAGGAAGAAGGATGTATCTACACACTGTAAAACTTTCATACATACAGAATGAAAACTGCATTTTTACAAAAATAGTGTGCATTTCCTGTGGAGTGACCCTCGTATATTAAGTTATTAATTAAAATTATGATAGTGTAAACTGTATGAATTATACCTATTTTCATATTTTTTAAGTATTACTATAAAGACTATGATCCAACTCTGTCTAATTTACGATCCGTGCGCTTCAGGAAAGGCATTAAAACGTCGGACAAATCTTATAAAAATAATTTGGTCTGCGGAATTGGGACAGGATCCGAGAATACAATTTTAAATGGGATCAGTATCGTCTGTAAAATAATAGTAAACCTGTTCTTGTTTATTCTTTTTCCAAGACTCGCACAATAACGTTTGAATATGCCACATTAATCTTTTAACACTTAAAAAATTAATCTGATTCAGTTACTATAAATTGCTTAAGTTTAGTGCTACATTTCGGTGCAGTAATAGACAATTTCCGCGCGCTCCTCTTTTATGTCGGAATCGAACTGCCTCCACTAAAAATGGACACATATGATCTTCCCCTACGGAATGAAAAACATTAGAAAGTAGGCAGAGACTACTTTTGATCCTTATCTTTGACTTTACATTGTTTCACATTGAGGTTACTCATTGAATTACTATTTTAACATTTTATTAAAAATTTTCGACATAATTTTTGCCTATGACGGAAGGCTGATGTTACAGACTTTCTCACTTAAACTATATGGAGAACCATAAAGCAAGGCAGGGTGGGAGCCGTTATACAGTACTGTTACGAGAGCCACAATTTAAAATTTTTGGCACTACTGAGAATTGATAGCAGTATTGTTTTAATACCATTTGTTGTTAAAAAATTGCAGCTTAGATAACGGGCAAATTGTTTCGTTGAAGTGAGGATTTAAAGAAACAGTCTTATAATGAAATTCAAGTTTCACGGTAAGGTTTTCGTTGAACGACTTTTGACGATTTTCGTAAAGCCCCAACTGAACAACAATGCCACGAATCGTTTCGTTCAATTTTGGTAATCAGTCACCTTTAGAAAAGACTGTTTAGAATTTGTTTCCGCAGTTTCTTTTGGTCGGTGAATATCGAGAAGGTCCACCAGAATCTATTGCTAAGCCGAGAAACGTTGATGTGCAAATTATTGAAAAGCGTAGCCATGTGACATACTTACTATTCGATAGACGCAATCATAGTCATACATTCGATTCTGCATGAATAATTAGCTGTAAAAAGATCTGTTCCCGATGAAATCAGCACAAAAATATCCTCGTATGTGCTGGTTTAAGGAAATGTTAAAAAAAGTCGACCGAAGAAACGTGTAATCAGTATACTACGTACTAAGTGTGTTGCCACCCTTGCTGTTCATATTGTATACTAATGACCTTGCGGACAATATTAATGATGAGATTAGATTTTTGCAGATCGTGCAGTTATCTGTAATGAAGTGCTCTCTGGAAGAAACTGCGTAAATATTCAGTCCGATCTCGATAAGGTTTCAGAGCGGCAAAAAAAAACTGGAAATCTGCTTGTTGTTCTTGTGGTCTTGAGTCCTGAGACTGGCTTGATGCAGCTCTCCGTGCTACTCTATCCTGTGCAAGCTTCTTCATCTCCCAGTATCCACTGCAGCCTACATCCTTCTGAATCTGCTTAGTGTATTCATCTCTTGGCCTCCCTCTACGATTTTTACCCTCCACGCTGCCCTCCAATACTAAATTGGTGATCCCTCGATGTCTCAGAACATGTCCTACCAACCGATCGCTTCTTTTAGTCAAGTTGTGCCACAGGCTCCTCTTCTCCCCAATTCTATTCAGTGCCTCCTCATTAGTTATGTGATCTACCCATCTAATCTTCAGCATTCTTCTGTAGCACCACATTTCGAAAGCTTCTATTTTCTTCTTGTCTAAACTATTTATCGTCCACGTTTCACTTCCATACATGGCTACACTCCATACAAATACTTTCAGAAACGACTTCCTGACATTTAAATCTATACTCGATGTTAACAAATTTTTCCTGTTCAGAAACGCTTTCCTTGCCATTGCCAGTCTACATTTTATATCCTCTCTCCTTCGACCATCATCAGTTATTTGGCTCCACAAATAGCAAAACTCCTTTACTACTATAAGTGTCTCATTTCCTAATCTAATTCCCTCAGCATCACCCGACTTAATTCGACTACATTCCATTCTCCTCGTTTTGCTTTTGTTGATGTTCATCTTATACCCTCCTTTCAGGACACTGTCCATTCCGTTCAACTGCTCTTCCAAGTCCTTTGCTGTCTCTTACAGAATTACAATGTCATCGGCGAACCTCAAAGTTTTTATTTCTTCTCCATGAATTTTAATACCTACTCCGAATTTTTCTTTTGTTTCCTTTACTGCTTGCTCAATATACAGATTGAATAACATCGGGGAGAGGCTGCTAATCTGTCTTACTCCTTTCCCAACCACTGCTTCCCTTTCATGCCCCTCGACTCTTATAATTGCCATCTGGTTTCTGTACAAACTGTAAATAGCCTTTCGCTCCCTGTATTTTACCCCTGCCACCTTCAGAATTTGAAAGAGAGTATTCCAGTTAACATTGTCAAAAGCTTTCTCTAAGTCTACAAATGCTAGAAACGTGGGTTTGCCTTTTCTTAATCTTTCTTCTAAGATAATTCGTAAGGTCAGTATTGCCTCACGTGTTCCAACATTTCTACGGAATCCAAACTGATCTTCCCCGAGGTCGGCTTCCATTTGTTTTTCCATTCATCTGTAAAGAATTCGCGTTAGTATTTTGCAGCCGTGACTTATTAAACTGATAGTTCGGTAATTTTCACATTTGTCAACACCTGCTTTCTTTGTGATTGGAATTATTATATTCTTCTTGAAGTCTGAGGGTATTTCGCCTGTCTCATACATCTTGCTCCCCAGATGGTAGAGTTTTCTCAGGACTGGCTCTCCCAAGGCTGTCAGTAGTTCTAATGGAATGTTGTCTACTCCGGGGGCCTTGTTTCGACTCAGGTCTTTCAGTGCTCTGTCAAACTCTTCACGCAGTATCATATCTCCCATTTCATCTTCATCTACATCTTCTTCCATTTCCATAATATTGTTCTCAACTACATCTCTCTTCACTATTTCATTCCTCAAAGCTACCCGTTCTTCTTCTACTGTATTTCTTTCCCCCGTTCCTGTCAATTGTTCCCTTATGCTCTCCCCGAAACTCTGTACAACCTCTGGTTCTTTCAGTTTATCCAGGTCCCATCTCCTTAAATTCCCACCTTTTTGCAGTTTCTTCAGTTTTAATCTACAGTTCATAACCAATAGATTGTGGTCAGAGTCACATCTGCCCCTGGAAATGTCTTACAGTTTAAAACCTGGTTCCTAAATCTCTGTCTTACCATTATATAATCTATCTGATCTAGTATCTCCAGGGTTCTTCCATGTATACAGCCTTCTTTCATGATTCTTGAACCAAGTGTTAAGTATGATTAAATTATGCTCTGCGCAAAATTCTACCAGGCGGCTTCCTCTTTATTTTCTTAGCCTCAATCCATATTCACCTACTATATTTCCTTCATTCCCTTTTCCTACTCTTGAAATCCAGTCACCCATGACTATTATATTTTCGTCTCCCTTCACTACCTGAATAATTTCTTTTATCTCATCATACATTTCATCAATTTCTTCGTCATCTGCAGAGCTAGTTGGCATATAAACTTGTACTACTGTAGTAGGCGTGGGCTTCGTATCTATCTTGGCCACAATAATGCGTTCACTATGCTGTTTGTAGTAGCTTACCCGTATTCCTATGTTTTTATTCATTATTAAACCTACTCCTGCATTACCCCTATTTGATTTTGTATTTATAACTCGGTATTCACCTGACCAAAAGTCTTGTGCCACCTGCCACCGAACTTCACTAATTCCCACTATATCTAACTTTAACCTATCCATTTCCCTTTTTAAATTTTCGAACCTACCTGCCCAATTAAGGGATCTGACATTCCACGCTCCGATCCGTAGAACGCTGGTCTTCTTTCTCCTAATAACGACGTCCTCCTGAGTAGTCCCCGCCCGGGGATACGAATGGACTATTTTACCTCCGGAATATTTTACCCAAGAGAACGCCATCATCATTTAATCATACAGTAAAGCTGCATGCCCTCGGGAAAAATTACGGCTGTAGTTTCCCCTTGCTTTGAGCCGTTCGCAGTACCAGCACAGCAAGGCCATTTTGGTTACTGTTACAAGGCCAGATCAGTCAATCATCCAGACTGTTGCCCCTGCAACTACTGAAAAGGCTGCTGCCCCTCTTCAGGAACCACACGTTTGTCTGGCCTCTCAAAAGATACTCCTTCGTTGTGATTGCATCTACGGTACGGCCATCTGTATCGTTGAGGCACGCAAGCCTCCCCACCAACGGCAACGTCCCATGGTTCATAGGGGGGGGGGGGGCGTAAACTTGCTTAGGTTAAGAAATTTAAAACTGTGCACTTTTCAAAACGAGAAACAATAGTATCCTATTACTTTAATATCAGCGAGTCAGTGTTAGAATCGTACAACTCACACAAACAGCTGGGTGTACAGTGTCACAGAGATACTGTGTGCACTGTAAATGTACATTACAGATTTTTTGACATCTCCGGAAATGCCATTTTCGACTTTGTTATGTTGATTTGAAAATGGGTCTTGTCCCGAAACTAGTCATCGAATGAAAAAGAAAATATTTGCGACGTGAATTGGTTTATCGTTCTATTGATTAACCGAAGTTGCTGACCCGAGCTACTCCAGCATGCTGGAAGTTCATGAGATGGAATGAACACATAGGCTCAGTCGTGTATAAAGCAAGTGATAGACTTCGGGTTATTGATAGAATACTGGAGAAGTGCAATCAGTCCACAAAGGAGATTGCTTACGAGTCACTCGTGCGACCGGTTCTTTAATACTGCTCAAATGTGTGGGACCCATACTAAATAGGATTGACAGGCGATGTTGAACGTATACAGAGACAGCACGAACGGTCACAAGTTGGTTTGATCCGTGGGAGAGTGTCACAGATATACTGAAGGAAATGAACTGGAAGACTTGCAGATAGACGTAAACTATTCGGAGAAAGTCAGTTATCAAAGTTTCACGAACTGACTTTAAATGATAACTCTTGGAATACACTACAGTGCCCTACACATAGGGATTGTGAGGATAAGATAGGAACAACTACTGCATGCAAAGAGGCATCCAAACAATCATTCTTCCCGCGCTCCATACGTGAGTGGAACGGGTACAGTGGGACGTACCGTCTACCATGCACCCCATGGTGATTTGCAGAGTATAGATGTGGAAGAGGGAACGAAACTTGAATGTATTCTAACGAACCGGAAACTAACTAGCAATAACGGTTTGCGTCTTCCAAGATGACCCGGAACCAACAAAAGTCGTTTTTCGCGAAGCACTTCCAAGAAAATGGTCGATTGTTTTTTCGGTTGCTCTCTTTTTTCGGTTGCTCTCGACACGTCCCAACTATTACTGTGGATGATCGAGAAACAGTTATTGCTGAATGTAACATGCCAATTTCTTTGCAACAAGTTATACATTAAATCAGGAAAAATAACATAAAACTGTTCATTGCTCATATAATTCCATATATCACTTACTATCGAAATGTTCGTAGATGTACAGAAAGTAAAAATGCTACGTTGAACTAACTATTCTAGTACCGTATCATCAACGTTTATATATTTTCACAAGGGCAGAAACATTATATTAGTCGATAAATTTTACTTATCTTGCTGTTGGTGAATCGCTTTCTGGGTGTCGGTTCCTGTTTATGCTTTCCAGTTAATAGGTCCACTGTATTTTGTTTCAGTAAAAATTGCTGCTCCTTGACGTCATCAGTATTTATTCATAAATTCTTGACACTTTCTACACCACTTGTTAAGTAAATCCATTGTGTAACATTTCAACACAAAGAACTTGGTAGTTACATCGACCAATCTCGACAACAACTGGAACTGTAATGGCGCGTTTGGCGCTTAAAATTTCTATAAGTATTACGTACATAGCTTCCAGATCCTTCTAGAACAGGATATAGTTCAAATGAATTTTATTATGTCTGTCTTTACTGGAATTACTTTTCAGCTATAATTTACATAATGTTTTCTGGAAATAATTATCTATATAAAGATTTATGCTCATAATAATTAATACTGAAGGTTGCAAATTTTGACAATATAAAAACTACCTGTTTCCTGTTTCTGCATAATTGTACACTGCAGTATCGGTAGTAAAATTAGAAAAATGAAATTTTGTTTACAAGAAAACGAAAGCATAATAATATTAGTTTCACTGTAAAGTGATTTTTGACTCATTTAAGTTAATAATTGTGATTACTAATTTTCATGGTTCAAGGTCGATGTTGCAAAGTGTATAAAAAATAAAATTATATTATCAGAAAAAAAGTGTTTGGTGGTCAAACAAATGCAAAATTATCTTAAGATGTAGAATATATAATTTAAGTATAAAAGTGAACTCAGTCCGAAATTTATACGGAATCGAGTATTTCAGTTGAAGTACGAAAGTTCTGAGGAGGCAAGATTCATAACATTCCTCGCTATGCGAATTCCAGCTTTGAAAAATCCGTGATTGTTTGACGGAGAATTGACTAGACTTATCATATGATGGCTTCCGTTTGCTTGGCCAGGATCGACCCATTCGTGCTAGTCTGCTTTTTATGCCATCCTTTCTTCGGCCGTTATGTGGTTCTTTTTTATCCACAGACAGCATAATTCTTTCACTTTGGCTGCTTAATAGTCATCAGTATTGATGTTAATGTCATCGCTTATCTCATTTCTGATACTCAGCATTACTTTCTTCTTTTTTCTCTTAATTCATAGAGTGTGCTGGTTTGATTATTCATTCCATTCAACAGGTCCTGCAATTTTTAATTCTTCTCGACTTTCACTGAGGATAGTCATACCGTCAGCGATTCTAATCATTGATATCCTTTCTCAATGAACTTTAATATAGCTACTTAATCATGGTTTTATTTTTTAATTGCTTCTTCGTTGTATACATTCAACACAAGGGGCAAAATACTTCATCCATGTCTTACATCCTTTCTTATCCGAGCAATTCGTCTTTGGTGTCCTATTCTTATTTTTCGCTCTTTATGGATTACACCGATTTTTCTCAGAATTTCGAACATCTGGCACTACTGAACATGGCCGAGCACTTTTTCCAGGTGGACAGATCACATGAACGTGTCTTGATTTTTCTTTAAGTCTTGCTTTAATATGAAGCACAACGTTAGAACTGCCTCTCAGGTTCCATTACCTTTCCGAAACCCGTCATCTAACTTTCCTCAAATTTATTTACCTGCTTTCTGTATGTTCTTGTCAGTAACTCGGGTGCATGAGATGTTAAGCCGATTGTGCGTTAGTTCTCGCACTTATCTGGCTTTGCTTTCTTCGGGATTGTATGAATGATGTTTTACCGAAAGTTTGATGGTATATCTCCAGATCCTTGACGGTATATCTTCAGATTCATATACTGCACGAACCAACTTGAGTATTCATTGGATTACCACTTGCCCAATAATTTTAGAAATTACGAAATAATGTTCTCTAACTCCTATGCCTTATTTGTGTGCAAGTCTTTTAAAGACACTTTTAAACTCTCCATGCTCTTCTGACACGCCACCAGACAGCTCCTTCCTCACGTAAAGTTTTCAGTGTAGTCTTTCCAACTGTCCCCTCTCTTCTGCGTTTAACAATGGAACTCCTCTTGCCGCCTCTGCTTTTATTTCACAGAAGGTTCTATTGACTTTTGTACATAGAGCATCAGTTGCTCAAACGACAGTTTTCTTCTGTATCTTGGCACCGTTATCGCAACTTTGGCTTTGTTGATCTTGCTATTTCTTTTTATTCGTGATTGACTTATATTGCTGTATTCTTAAACATTTTTTGACTACATTCTTTCGTCGGTCAGTTGAATTATTTCTTCTATTCTTTCTTATTTTGTTATTTCTTCTATTATTCGCGCTTCCTTGACTCTTGCGCAGAGAGGTGCGCAATTCACTGCTGAATCCATTTTCAATAAGCTACCACAAGAATTCAAAACTCTTAGCACTAATCTACGCGCTTTCAAATCAAAACTGAAGAATTTCCTCATGGGTTACTGCTGTTCTGTCGAGAAGTTTCTTTAAAAATTAAGCTGATTCCTATGTTATAATGTTGATTGGGTTTACTTAAACGTATGTCTTTCCTTTGGGTTCATAAACGTGTTATTTTATCTGTACTCCAGTCGCCTTCTCACAAGCGATTCCCATCTGAGTACCAGAAGCATCGCCATAACACTTACGTATTGTTGGAACCTATCAGTAATAAATCCAGCAGCCCGCCTCTGAATTCCTTTGATGTCTTCCTTCAGTCCGACCTGGTACGTACCCTAAACACTCCAGCAGTACTCAAGAATAGGTCGCACTAGCACCCTACATGCGGTATCCTTTACAGATGAGCTACACCTTCCTAAAATTCTGCCAACAAACTGAAGTTGCCCATTCGACTTTCCTACTACAGTACTCACATACTTGTTGCATCTCATATCGCTTTGCTCTTGTCTCAGTATCTGCTGTTTCGTTGTTTGCGCCGTGATTAGAAAGACGTACTGTAAGAAGATCTTTCGCAGTGCAAGCCTTTTGGAAGGCTGAATTTACTATTTTGTCCTTCTCCCTGTCATATTTATTTTGAGGCCATTATGGTCTCTAAAGTGTCTGAGTATGTGATTTCGGTCCGCCCTCTGACTTTACATAGGATTGAAACCTCTCAGGATTTTTAGTCAGATCAGTTGGCAAAATGTTACTTTAAACTTTATTGAGCGGTTACCGCAATGTTCACCTTTCGCTTATTTTGACTATGACCGCTTAAATCTTTGATGAAGCTCTCTTATCTTTCGTAGGAACTTCGTAACACATCTACTGAAAAGGGGTGAGCCTTTGCCATCAGTCACTACCTTTATCGGCATATACTAGTGTAAGGCGTATTGTACAATGCTTTTGAATTTTATCCCTTGTGTTCCACAGCTTCTTTCAGACTACTAAATATCTGATGCTGACTAATTAGTTCCTTCGCAATTTGTTTGTTGCTAAGCCAAAATATTTTGCTAGATTCTTTACAATTCCTTGTAACATCTGCAGTCGTTAATGATGCGTTCTCTCCTCGAAGTATTTTTCAGACAAGACATTCAGAACGATCTGACCCGTTTTTCTGTCTCTGACATCAGTTTTAATGGAATGACTCTCGGAATCTTTATCTGGCAAATTGAATTTTCCACCTATTACAATCGCATGGTCAAGGAACTTGCTCGCTTCGGTCTGCAAGTTTTCTCTGTCATGCTCTGCCACCACAGTTTCCGAGGCACGTGATCGACGTTTGTTGTTGTCGTCTTCACTCCGAAGACTGGTTTGTTGCAGCTCTGTACGCTAGCTTATCATCTGTAAGCCCCTTCATCTCTGCATAACTACCGTAACCTCGTATATCCATTTGAACCTACTGACATAGTCGAGCCCTCTATTTCCCAATATACGATTTCCATGATGCTTCGGGATGAGGCCTATCAAGCGACGTGTTCTTTTAGTCCGGTTGCGCCACAAATCTGATTTTTCCTGACTAGCAGGTAGGTGGAAAGAATGTACTAAAGACCTCTTTGAGGGGAGAACTTACCTGATTACGTGATAGAAGAAGAAACAGAAATCTATAGGGAAGAGATAGGGGATCTAGTGTTAGAATCAGAATTTAGAAGAGGTTTGTAAGACTTAAAATCAAATAAGGCAGATGGCGTAGATAATATTCTACCAGAACTTCTAAAATCATTGGTGGAAGTGGCAACAAAACAGCTATTCACATTACTGTGTAACAAGCATCAAACTGGCGACGTATCATCAGACTTTCGGAAAAACATCATCCACACAACTACAGAGATTACAAAAGCCGACAAGTGCGAGAATTATCGTACAACCAGCTTAACAGCTCATTCTTACAAGTTGCTGACAAGAATAATATAGGGTGTATCAAAAACGATCACCCGATTTGGCACGTCTATATTTCTGAAAATAATAAACATATACAATGAAGATTTGTCTGATGTGATAGAAGAAGAAACAGGAGTCGATTTAGAAGAGATAGGGGATCCAGTATTAGAATCGGAATTTAAAAGAGCTTTGGAGGACTTACGGTCAAATAAGGCACAAGGGATAGATAACATTCCATCAGAATTTCTAAAATCATTGGGGGAAGTGGCAACAAAACGACTATTCACGTTGGTGTGTAGAATATATGAGTCTGGCGATATACCGTCTGACTTTCCGAAAAGCATCATCCACACAATTCCGAAGACGGCAGGAGCTGACAAGTGCGAGAATTATCGCACAATCAGCTTAACAGCTCATGCATCGAAGCTGCTTACAAGAATAATATACAGAAGAATGGAAAAGAAAATTGAGAATGCGCTAGGTGACGATCAGTATGGCTTTAGGAAAAGTAAAGGGACGAGAGAGGCAATTCTGACGTTACGGCTAATAATGGAAGCAAGGCTAAAGAAAAATCAAGACACTTTCATAGGGTATGTCGACCTGGAAAAAGCGTTGGACAATATAAAATGGTGCAAGCTGTTCGACATTCTGAAAAAAGTAGGGGTAAGCTATAGGGAGAGACGGGTCATATACAATACGTACAACAACCAAGAGGGAATAATAAGAGTGGACGATCAAGAACGAAGTGCTCGTATTAAGAAGGGTGTAAGACAAGGCTGTAGCCTTTCGCCCCTACTCTTCAATCTGTACATCGAGGAAGCAATGATGGAAATAAAAGAAAGGTTCAGGAGTGGAATTAAAATACAAGGTGAAAGGATATCAATGATACGATTCGCTGATGACATTGCTATCCTGAGTGAGAGTGAAGAAGAACTAAATGATCTGCTGAACGGAATGAACAGTCTAATGAGTACACAGTGTGGTTTCAGAGTAAATCGGAGAAAGACGAACGTAATGAGAAGTAGTAGAAATGAGAACAGCGAGAAACTTAACATCAGAATTGATGGTCACGAAGTCAATGAAGTTAAGGAATTCTGCTACCTAGGCAGTAAAATAACCAATGACGGACGGAGCAAGGAGGACACCAAAAGCAGACTCGCTATGGCAAAAAAGGCATTTCTTGCCAAGAGAAGTCTACTAATATCAAATACCGGCCTTAATTTGAGGAAGAAATTTCTGAGGATGTACGTCTGGAGTACAGCATTGTATGGTAGTGAAACATGGACTGTGGGAAAACCGGAACAGAAGAGAATCGAAGCATTTGAGATGTGGTGCTATAGACGAATGTTGAAAATTAGGTGGACTGATAAGGTAAGGAATGAGGAGGTTCTACGCAGAATCGGACAGGAAAGGAATATGTGGAAAACACTGATACGGAGAAGGGACAGGACGATAGGACATCTGCTAAGACATGAGGGAATGACTTCCATGGTACTAGAGGGAGCTGTAGAGGGCAAAAACTGTAGAGGAAGACAGAGATTGGAATACGTCAAGCAAATAATTGAGAACGTAGGTTGCAAGTGCTACTCTGAGATGAAGAGGTTAGCACAGGAAAGGAATTCGTGGCGGGCCGCATCAAACGGTATGTACAAGTACTGAGAGGGAACAATAAGAGATGAAGACCAAGCACGAAGTGCTCGGGTTATAGCACAGGGACGTAGTCTTTCACCCCTGCTATTAAATCTATACATCGATCACGCAATGACAGAAATAAGAAAAAAATATTCAAGAGAAGGATTAAAATTCAGGGTGGAAGGATATCAGTGTTAAGATTCGCTGATGACATTGCTATCCTTAGTGAAAGTTAAGATGAATGAACAGTCTAATGAGTAAAAAATATAGATTGATAGTAAATCGAAGAAAGACATAAGAATGTGAAGTAGCAGAAATTAAAACAGCGAGGAACTTAACACCATAACTGGTGTGTGAAGTTAAGGAATTCTGTTACCCAGGAAGTAATATAAGCCACGACGGACGGAGCAAGGAGGACATACAAGAGCAGACCGTCAGTGTCAAAGAGGGCATTCATGGTTCATGGCCAAGGGAAGTCTTCTAGTATTAGACATAAGTCTTAATTTGAGGAAGAATTTCCTGCAGTGTACGTTTGGAGCACAGCAGCACTTTATGACAGTGAGACATGGACTGTGGGAAAACAGGAGCAGGAGAGAATGGAAGCATTTGAGATGTGGTGCTATAGGAGAATGATGAAAATTTGGTTGACTAATAAGGTAAGGAATGAAGAGGTTTTACTCAATTCAGCGAGGAAAGGAATATTTGGAAAACGCTGACAAGAAAAGTAACATCTGTTAACTCATCAGGGAATAACTTCCATAGTAACAGACGGAGCTGTAGTGGATAAAAACTATAAAGGCAAAGATTGGAGTACAGCAAATAATTCCGGACATATGTTGCAAGTGCTACTCTGAGAAAAAAATCTCCTCATAAGTTATTCAGTCAGCTATCTAATCTTAAGCATTCTTTTGAAGCACCACATTTCAAAAACTTATCTTGTTCTTTATTTGAATTGTTCACCACGTTTGACTTTCGTAGAAGGCTACGCTGGTCTGTGAAAGCATCCGATTAACGTGATTCATCCATCTTTGATACTCTGCTTCACCTGAATTACTTCATTTTAGGAATCTGTTCAAAATGGTTCAAATGGCTCTGAGCACTATGGGACATAACATCTTAGGTCATCAGTCCTCTAGAACTTAGAACTACTTAAACCTAACTAACCTAAGGACATCACACACATCCATGCCCGAGGCAGGATTCGAACCTGCGACCATAGCAGTCCCGCGGTTCCGGACTGCAGCGCCTAGAACCGCATGGCCACCGCGGCCGGCTTAGGAATCTGTAATAACGTCATACGACACCGTCGAGTTCTTCGCCGCAATGAGTACGCTTGCTAACCTATCCTTGCTATACGCAATCCCATCTGAATTTAAGGTTTCGTTCCTATCCACTTTCGGTTTCAGTGAGCTTCAACTATGAAACAACTGAGATCATGATGAATGAACACATACCGGTATATTATACTTTATTGAATTTCGATTCCCTCCGAGACGGAGGACAGGCTGGCAGTAGCGTAATATGCCGTTGTGCAGCCTACAGAAGAGTTAAATACATAATGAGGAGATATAAAAACAATAAAAACAGGCGAGAAAATGGTGCCTGTTTAAAACTGGACCATGGCGAAAAGTTGCAAAATGAAAATGTAAAAACAAAGGGTCGGTGAAGCTGATTAAACCACACAGTAATTAGACAGGCACAATTAAAAAAACACGGCGACAATCTGGTTTCTGTTCACAAGAGCCAAAAAACACACCTAGCCACAGTACGGTGTTGTTCGCGACACTTAAAAAGGGGATACACAACACGGAAAACTCTTGTAAACACTGCACTATAAAGTAGACACAAAGGCATATGGGTGGGGGGTGGGGGGAAGACCCGAACAGATGAGGGGGATAAAATGGGGGGGAGGAGAGTAAAAGCAAAAATGGGGAGAGACGAATGAGGGAGAGGACACAGAAGAGGGGGGTCGCAGGGCGGACGCGAGAAAGAGTGGGGAAGGCAGTGGAGGGGAAAGCAAAAGGACTTGGGGGAGAGAATGGAGTCAAAGAGAGGGTAGGCGGGCAAAAAAACTGGATGGAAGTGAGGGGCGAGGGAGGGAGGGGGAGGTGAAGATCAGAGTTGATAGGAGGGACAAATGGGGGGAGAGAGAGCATCATCCAGGCAGGGGAATTGACGGAAGCCACCTTGAGAAAAGAGATGAAGGGTGTAGAGGTGGAGGGTAGGGGAGACACAAGGGTGAAGGCGCGGCAGCAGGCGGGGGTTGGAGAGGAGAGGAGCAACCAGTGGATGGGAGGAGGCATCACGTCGGCGGGAGGTGTGGAGGACGCGGATATGTTCGAGGGAAAGGAGCACACGGGGGAAAGGAATCAGGTCATACGCATACTGGATAGAAGTATATGTGTTGAAAGCTCACAATTGCAAAGTGGCACAGGAATTTCTATCCTGCTCGACTTGTCAATATGAAAGGAGACTTAAAACAAGAAATATTTCGACGCATTACGAGGGGCGTTCGAAAAGTAATGCAACACGTTTTTTCTCGGACATTTTCTGTTGAAAAAAATTGTGAAACTTGTGCGGCTTCGTGAAATGTTTCCGCTTCAGCGCCTTTAGTTTCATTAAGTTCCAATAGGTGGCGTCTGTACACTGAGTTTCTTTTGGCGGAAAAGCAGAGCAATGCAGATACTAACAGGCACGTATAGAATGTCTACAGAGGCCTGGCAGTGAAAAAGAGCATGGTGAGTAGTTCGGCGAGGCATCTTTGATCATTGCAACAATGTCGTGCAAATCCTTTCGATCTCACTCGTGCCTTCTGACCGCACACAGCTTTGACTCCTGTGTTCACCACCGAGCGAGGTGGCGCAGTGGTTAGCACACTGGACTCGCATTCGGGAGGACGACGATTCAATCCCGTCTCCGGCCATCCTGATTTAGGTTTTCCGTGATTTCCCTAAATTGTTTCATGCAAATGCCGGGATGGTTCCTTTGAAAGGGCACGGCCGATTTCCTTCCCAATCCTTCCTTAACCCGAGCTTGCGCTCCGTCTCGAATGACCTCGTTGTCGACGGGACGTTAAACACTAACCACCACCACTCCTGTGTTCGTCGCCACAGAAATGCAAACGAACTGCTCTATGGCACGCAAGGCCTCACACAGGTCTGCCCACCTGAGAGAAGCTCACAGAACTTCTTTGGACTTATTTATTTATTCCTCATCCATCCTATAGCCTGCATCTCGCACTTTCCGACTTCTGCTTTGCCCATTGCAGGATGCATCAACAGAAAACATATGTGGATGATGATGAAGGGGGGGGGGGGAGTTATTGATGCAGCAAGACGTTGGCTCCGAACGTCGACCAATAGAGTGGTACTATACGTACATACTGGATCTCTTAGCAAGACGGCGTAAGGTCGTCACATGAACGGAGATTATGCTGAAAAGTAGGGTCTTGCAGCCAAAAGAGTGAGGATTAATATGGTGTACTGGAATCATGAATAACACCAACCTGCTTGCAGAAAAAAAGTGTTGCATTACTTACTGAACGCCGCTCGTAAATCGGGCTGGCAAACTTACGGAACATACTCTTAGCTTTTCGAGTCTAAGATGACGGTTCAGCTGAAGACAATAATTTTTGATCATTGTACGCTACCAGTAATAACTTAAGGCTATGAGAAATGAGCATTAACCGAGTTCATTATTAGGAAACTTATAGTAGCTCAAAGATGAATGGAAAGATGTGTGCTAAGCTACACAAACAGAAAGAAAGCAGTAAATACCAGACGCAGGGCCGGCGCTAGATTTTCGTGCACTGAGTAAGCGTCCTTAGGCCCCATCCCCAAATCTTTTATTTTAAACTTTGTTTTTTTTGCGTAAAATCAGAAAATTTTAACGTAAAAACCAAAACTCATCTTTAAAGAAACTTTTTAATGCTCACACCTTACAAAATTATTTTTTCTTACTAGCATTGTTAGATGCGAACTCGTTCATAATTCCGGAATAATATAATAAATACGTTAACTGTGACTCTATTGTGATCAGAGCTGATCCAAGAAGCCGTTATTGCCCTATTGTAGTTCTCAAGCAATTTATTCTTAACTCCTCCAAGAAAGCTGAATGACCGCTCTACTTCGGCAACAACAGGCAAAGTGCAAAAATCCGAAACGCTACCATTATATCTGGAAACAGCATATGTTACTAAAACTGCACTTATGAAGACCCTGGAGAAGGCGCAGAGGGAAAGTGGCTCAAACCCAAAATTAGCTGCAAGGATCTTTTTTAACTGGATTTTTTTCTTTCAGATCTTGTTTATTTAGTTCTATGCTGTAAAGGGTTTTGGAAAAAACGACATTCCGTTTGCGGAGACGGTGATTGCCTTATTGTAAGGCATCATCTTTTTTATTTAATCACTTTCTTATGATGCAATCATAACCTGTTTCGGCCTTCAAAGGCCATATTCAGATGGCTTGGGCGGCATCTGATAAGTTTCAGTTGACAACTCATGAACACTTGTTCATCAAATACCGCCTGTAGCACCTGAAGATGGCCTTTGAAGGCCGAAACCGGTTACGATTGTATCGTAAAAAAGTGATGGACTCAAAAATAAAAAATACCTTACTGTAAAAAGATGCCATGTTTCCTGCGCAATCTGATAATGAAGAATCGTCTAGACATTATATAGTTCCATAAGAACCCATATGTGTGCATGGCAGCGTAACTTATTGCCAAGTTTCCTGCAACTGAATCTAGAACAACATCGAAATTATTTAGTTTAAAACCGTCCTTCGGGGGTCACGTTTAAATATTCTTCTGCTGTTTAATCCACGAAACGTTTTCTTTTGCGTTTCCGTTTCTGTGTGCTACGAATAGCTACAAACAAGTTAGGTTATATTCCCATACTTTCTGCTAACTTGCATCTTTCTGCATAAATAGTATCCCATCTCTTTCTTTAATTTATTTAATTCTTCCGCTAGACTCTTAACACCGGCACTGTCTATAGCTACATCTGCATACATACTCCACAAGCCACCGTGCGGTGTGTGGCAGCAGGCACCCTGCCTCACTACTACTCATTTCCTCTCGTGTTCCACTCGAAAACAGAGCGAGGCAAAAACGACTGTCTGTATCCCTCTGGGCGAGCCCTAATCTCTCTGGTCTTATCTTCATGGTCTTTACATACATCGTTCTTCAGCTAGCCTCAAATGCCGGTTCTCTAAATTTTCTCAACAGTGCTTCGCGAAAAGAACGTCGCCTTTCCTCCAGTGATTCCAATTTGAGTTCCCGAAGCGTATACTTAATACGAGGCTTGGAACTTAAATAGTGACAGCTGTGTATTCACAACCGATACAAAAGAGTTACATGTTTGCACGTGTTACTGTTCTTCAGAGTAGTCACCAGCGTTGTGTAGAACACGTTGCCAGCGATGTGGAAGGCGTGGTATACCGTTAGCAGAGCCCGCCCAGCGATGTGGAAGGCGTAGTATACCGTTAGCAGAGCCCGTTCTATTGATGGTGCGAATGGAGCGGTCTAAAGTTATGGTGAATCTCGTGTACGACTGTGATGGTGTTATCCTAACGCATTACGTTCCTCCACGGCAGACCGTCAGTGCACAGTATTACTGTTCGTTTTTGGAGCATCACCTGCGACCAGCTTTGCGAAAGAAGCGGCGACACTTTCTGCGCAACCCACTTGCACGACAATGCGCGGGCGCATACAGCGCAAGCTGTGGCTGCTCTGTTCGGTCGACGGGACTGGGAAGTACTGTACCGTCCACCATGCTCCCCGGGCCTAAGTCCTTGTGACTGTGATTTGATTCAGAAGATGAAGAAGCCACTTCGTGTCATTCGCTCCAGAACTGTTCAAGAAATTCGACAGGCAGTAGACCGCTCCATTCGCACCATCAACAGAACAGGCTCTGCTAGCGGTATACCACACCTTCCACACCGCAGGCAAAGAGTTCTACACAACGCTGGTGACTACTTTGAAGGACAATAACAGGTGCAAACGTGTAACTCTTCTGTATCGGTTGTGAATATACATCTGCCACTATTTAAGTTCCAACCCTAGTGCTTGCGTGTTCTTCGTACCTACCGATAACAAATCTAGCAGCCTAGCTCAGAACTGCTTTGATGTCTTCGATTAATACGACACGGTGCAGATCCAAAACATTCGAACAGTACTCAACAATGGGTCGCACTAGTGTCCTTTAAGCAGTCTCCTTTATAGATGAACCACATTTTCCTAAAATTCTCCCAATGAACGAAAGTCGACCTGTAACCTCCCCCCTCACTTTCCGACCTTAATGACAGTGAAAGATGAAACCGCGTGTACCTAATGGGAGTTTTGGAAAAGCAATCGTCACCGAAGTTAACCTGTCGGTAAAGAGGGAGGAAAGGGTTACATCTAAATGAAAGGAAATGTGCTAATGAAACTGGTGGAAATTAATTTTGAAAAGGGGTAAAGTTAATAAAGAAGGTAAATGTGCAGCCGTTACGTTAACAATTAACTAGCGGTAATTAGGTATTTGAGATTTGGGGGAAATCACGGTCGCCAGTCCTAAGGACAATTACTATAGTAACTGAAAAAGAAAGGTTATTACACATATAATTAGCACTAGAAGCGTGGCAACTGCAGGTTGACACGTGTAGTGTGAAAACTGAAAGTTTGTCAGAAGTAATAAATTTCGCTACACTCTGACTTAATTTAGCAAAAGAACTAATAAAACAGGAAAATCGAAAGTTAATTTAGTGACTGAAGTTAATAGTGAGTTTTCTTTCTGAAGCACATCGAAGTTCAATAAAATACGGTTAGTCTTGGACTACCTCAACAATCATTTCAAAAGCTACTTGAATCTACGCAATTTAGAAAGAAGAGATTTAACTTTGAGCTTGAATTAAATGATTCTGAACAATTAACAATAGTAAAATTTAGTACGTACCAAGCTGAGCTGCAGTCACAGGTAAGCTAAAATATGGTAACAAAACTCGCACTCTTAATTTGTGCTTGTGTAATCTGAATATTGTAGCCAGCCAACTGAACTTTGAAATTAAAGCAGTGAAATAGAATTAGCTATATTACTTTAGTGCTGGCGTTTAAATTTCAACGACACTCGGGTTCATTTCGGAAAAGGAAGGGACCCTGCTTGGTAATGCAATTGGGACAATGAGCAACAAAGGTTCATGCTAAGTTGCTGTAATTCTGCGAGGCAAATGGAACAAGATTAAAAGCTGAGGTCTGCCATACAGTTCTAAAACTTTACGTGCGTCCAGTCTTCCTTGTCGGTTGATTGAAGGTTTGAAGCCGTCGGTCGAGGAGGTGGCGACAGTCACTCATTGTCGGCCGTCGCTGTTGCAGAAGCTGGATGTTGGCGCGCCTTCTTCTCGACACGGTCACCAGACGAAACGGGCTCTTGATGTGCGCTAGTTAATGTTTCCCGTCCGCGACACCATGTCAGAAACTATCATCGCAAGTCGAGCGCAATTACATGTTGCCAAACCCCGAAAGCGCGGCAACTCGCGGGAGCGTCACACAACACACCTGCTCCACTCGCTACTCCCGCCAGACTCCTTCCCTCAGCCCGCGCTCCACGCGGCAGAGTTAACACTACCAAAGATCCTACACACTTTGAGTCTTCACACGACCTATCGACGTAATCGTTCGATAGCAGTTTTCCCTAGGCAAGACCCAGCGTAAAAATACAAATAATATTTACGAAACAAACCAATTATACATCGACATAAATGCATAAATATACAAATAGTAAAACAATTACAATATACAAAGAGACAGAAATGTCATATCTTGAGGTAACAAAGCAAGGAAAAAAATAGTACAATAGATGGAAATAGGAGGATATGCATTTCCGGCGTTACACGTGCCCCACATTGTCTGAGGATGTTCGTGTAACGTAAACAGACTCAGAAAATGTCCCAAAAAAGAAACAGCGGAAATGCATATGCTCAAAACATCAAAAAAATTTAGCATTCGTCTAATTAATCATAAACCAATTTTTAGACAATAATAATTGAGTGGAGACACTCCTAATCTTATTCCACTCTGTCATCTTGCACAAAATAAAACAGGTTGACAACATATCAAAATTCATAGAAAACATAGAAAATGGTTTAGCTATTCCAAAATCATTAAAATTCGTAACACTATAAAAAATGGAATACTATTTGCAAAATTGATCAGAGTACATGGTCATAAAAAACAGGTATATCAAAATACGCAAACTAATAATTAATTACATAGAATACACAATTTTATGTAACCTTTTCATAATTAATATTCTCGTCATGTCCAATTAACGCTAAACAAGAAAATAATATACAGCAAATCGAAGAAAACATAAATATTGACAGCAGAATTCTTTCACATCAGAAGAAAAGCAACTCCACATTCCGTACTCGCGAGTACAAAGAATGCCGACAGCGGTACAAATGCCGACAGCGACACAAGAGCCGATAGCGGCTTCGCCTCGCAAGTATTGTTGCGCCCGCCTGTGCGGCACGCTTGATCTCACTCGCCTGCGTAACGGCATTTCCAGAACGTCTGTTTCACTGAATTCTTTCGGAAAAACTCACTCCCGAGTAATCTCAAGGAGTCCATAAACACTATCACAGTGGATAACTCAACACTGTCCATCATCACACGCATGTACTAGCCTGAAACTTAAAACAGCGTCCAAGTACATCGGCAATGACTAATAAAAACACACTGTCATGAAATATTACAGAAAGTTACAAAATCATATTTACATTGCTTAATCTACTGTGACTCAGCTGAAAACTTAAACTAGCAGCTTGGATTTTTCAGATGATTACTAATCAGTTACTCTTAAATCATTTAGGCAAAATTAATTACTTATTAATTACAACTTCTTTAATGACCTCTAGGTCAGGCAAAAGCATCGTAACATGGCACATCCTTAAATCTTACACTCTATATTTACATACTGTACAAATTACCCATTGTGTGGTATTAATCGATCCTAGGTTGGTACAATTTCAAGTCTACAATATTCCGTATACCTAATCGTTTTCCAGAGCTTGGATACTCTAAGCAATAAGCATTTGTGTGAGGTATACCAATGACTTTATATGGTCCATTATAAACAAACTTAAATTTAGAGATTTCATTGTCTATCTCGCTCGATTTCTCATGAGCTTTTACAAGTACTAAGTCTCCGATTGCAAACTTAGCAAAACGCGTTTTAGCGTCATGACGACGTATGCGAGCATCGGCTTTTAGCTTCATTACTTCTCGCAAACGATCTTTTTTCACACCAATACTAATGTCAATCCGTGGAGGGAATTTGATTATCTCTTCCACTAAACTTTTACTTCTGTCATCCAACAGGATTTCCTCTGGAGAAAATCCCGTCGATTCATGTCTCAAGGTGTTCATAATTCTCTCAAATACTGCTACATATTTGCCCCATGCCCTATGATTGTGATGGCAATAGGTACGGCAAAGTCGGCCTAGCTCGCGCATATACCTCTCAGCGGGATTCCCAGCCGGACAGTAAGCTGAAATATGGATCACCTCGACCCCATTACTTTCCATGCCTTCATTCCACAACTTAGAAGTAAATTGTGCCCCATTATCTGATAGAATTGCCTTGGGCTTGCCAATATGAACAAAATAATCGTTCACAAGCTTGCTATAGACCGCTTTGGCTGTAGCTTTCCTAATCGGGTATAGCTTGATGAACTTGGAAAAAGCTTCTAGCACTACTAAAATGTAGGCAAAGTTTCCTGATGACTTGGGCAAAGGTCCGTACAAGTCCACGCACAGTAACTCAAAGGTGTCGTTAGGCCTTATACTTTGCATAGGACCACGACTCGTACAGTTGGTAACCTTCACCTTCTGACATAAATCGCAAGTTTTCACTCTGTCAGTAACGCGTTTTAACATGTTGTTAAAATGCACTACTTCACTCAGCTTTTCCGTACATTTCTTTGGTCCACAGTGACCATACGCCAAATTGTAGTAGTCTATTATTTCCGTGACGTATTTGGTGGGCCAGCATACCCGCCAAATATTACTATCTTCACCCTTACATATGTACAAGATATGATCGTATATCTTGTAATACTTTCTTAATTTCTCTCCTTCTGGACTCCTTTCGTCATATCGGGTTTTCACCATATTTAAACAACCGTCCTCGTTCTGATGACGACGTAGATTCTTACAGATGTTCACTACTAATTTACGTCCCTCAACTTCTTTAAAATAGTATAATTTGACCACTCCATCTGACTCATCTTTCAATACATCTTGATTAGACTCGGGCAACCGCGACAGCGCATCCGCTACGCAATTGTCGGTCCCTTTTACGTAACAGATGTCATAGTTAAATTGCTGTAAATACAGCGACCACCTAGTCAGTCTTTCGTGAAGTAGTTTACAATCCTTCAGATAAGTGAGCGCCTTATGGTCCGTATGAATAATCACCTTACGGTCCCATAGGTAACCCTTGAACTTCTTGAATCCCCACACGATAGCGAGACACTCTTTCTCAGAAATCGTGTAGTTTCACTCACTTTTTGATAAAGTTCGACTCGCGAACGCTATCGTTCTGTGTTCCTTATCCTCTCCTTCACCAACTTCTTGGAACAGTTCTATCCCCACCCCGTAATTGGACGAATCCGTTCCCAGATGGAAGGGTAGCGATAAATCAGGATGAAATAGTATGTTAGATCTTAACAACTCGTCTTTTAATCTCTCGAAAGCGGCCTGACACCCGTCAGTCCACACAAACGGAACGTTTTTGCGTAAGAGGTTATTCAAATTTTCATCATTAAACACTTGTCCTTTTACAAATTTGCGGTAAAATCCTGTTAACCCTAGAAAACTTTTTAACTGTTTCCTAGATTTGGGTGGAGGACAATTCCTTATTGCCTCTAGTTTCTCTGGGTCCTTCGTAATACCAGCAGTGGTAATTACATGCCCTAAAAATTTCAGTTCCTGCTTCACAAATTCGCATTTCTTTAGCTTTAGAGTCATTCCGCCACGGCGCAATGCTCTAAAAACTTCATCTAACAGGTCACAATGGTCATGCCAAGTGGCGTTGGCCAACAATAGGTCGTCAACATATACAGTTAATCTTGAACTCAAAGCCGGTCCTAGCACCTTATCTAGGGCCCTGATGAATACGGACACAGATATATTAAGTCCAAACGGCAGTACTCTATACTGATAACACCTGCCCGCAAACAAGAAGGCGGTGTATGGCCTAGATTCTTCTTCGAGTTCTATTTGCCAGTAACTAGCCGTCAGATCGAGGCTAGTCATGAACTTAACGTCATGAAAACGTTGCAAAACCTCCTCCATACTCTCTGGTCTGTCTGTTTCACGTTGAACGACCCTATTCAACGTGCGTGCGTCAATCACAATACGCACACTACCATCCCGCTTTGCTACAATGACCAAACCGTTATTGTATGGACTCGTACTTCTTTCAATCACTCCCCATTCGATCATCTTATCTATCTCTCGTTGCACTGCTTCCTTTTTGGACAGCGGTATAGCATACGGTCTCACGAAGAATGGTTCGTGCGGAATTACATGCAACTTGCATTTATATCCTTCCACAAGTCCCGGTTTGTCTGAAAACACACTCTTATTCCTCATTATTACTTCATACAGGCCTCGTCTTTGTTCGTGTGTTACGTTTGACACACCGTCTACAATACTTTCCAATTCACTTTCTACACTATTGTCAATTCCGAGATTCCTCACATTACAGTAATTCAAATTCATACCTACGTCAATAGCATCCGGCCAGTTAACAATGTGTATAGGCTGGTATTGCCTATGCACACCGTCTCCTGCCTCGTCAAAACTAACTACTATTGTTTTATCTTGTGACGTACATGTCAAAGTTTTGCTTTCGCAGTTGATCACTGCACGGTACTTTAATAGCCAATCTAACCCGATAATTACTTCCGTAGTCAAGTCTGGCACGACGACAAACTCTTGTTCAAATCGTGCCCCACATATTTCGAAGTTGACAAAAATCTGTTTTGTGACCGGTTTACTGGCCTTCCCAGTAGCACCGATAATTTTCACTCCTGCTACTGGCATAACTACGATGCCAGGTCTGTCTTTCAGTAACTCAAATATTTTCCCAGATACAGCACTCAATTCTGCACCGGTGTCAATCAACACGTTTAGTTGTAGGTCATGCACATTAACAGACACTACTATCTGTCTACACTTGTCCTCGGCTGTCTCTTTATTTTCCCACAGTAAATCCTCGTCTATATCCAGGTCATTCCAGAAAAAACCATCCGGCTTTGACCCTAAATCCGGCTTATCTGGCGGCTTTTTCAGCCTCTGTTCACATACAGTTTTAATTTCAACACGTTTGTCCTGAGGCTTAGCCTGTAGCTTCGCCTCCAATACCGAAACCTTTTCCTGTAACTCGTCAACTAGTGAGTGTTGCTTTGCTATCAATTCATTAATCGTCACCTTCGTTGATTCCACTTTGGTCAGATTAATCTCATCCGCCAATCTACCTGGAGGAATGTGTCCAGTAGTTTCTGCAATTACTTCCGCTAGATCTGCGCAACCCACACTGCTACCGTCTGACCGTATAATGTCAGCTCTAACCTCATACACGTTGTAATCTATGTGCTTTTCTACCAATCGTGTCCGGCTATCACTAAAATTTTCGCAATCTTTCTCCTTAATACTCTCGCAATGTTTAAACTGGAGGTTTGCGTCGGATGGGTCGGTTACTTCTACCACTGAAACTTTCGGTAAGGTCTGCCGGTTAGGGCCAGAACTTTCCGTTACTACTTCAACATCTAACTCCTGCGGGACGAAACACAACGAATCTTGCTCGTGCTCCCCCTTAACATCAACTATTTCTAGTAAAGTCTGCCGATTAGGGCCAGAACTTTCTATCATTTCACAAACACTATCTTCCTGCGGGACGAGACGCGGAAAATCCTGCACGCGCTCCCCATAAACACTTCTCCCATACAGACCCCTATAATCTCTTAGTTCGTCGTATAAGCGACCGAACTGCCTTAACCAGACCTCATCCCTCTCTGCATCCCCCCACTCGATGACGGACGTGTTATCCGACATCTGATCTTCTCTCAACAATTGCGAATCATTCTTAAACTCAATCTCCAGTTCCGCTGTGGGTATTACAGCTGCCACTTTATGATCGATTTCCGGAACACTACTTAGATTGTTCTCACTGACAGCGAATGTATTTTCTACTGCCATGTATACAGCTGATCTACTACTTGTGGGCGCACTCTTTTCTCTTAACACTGGCACACTCTCCCGCCGTTGATTATTCCATACGGAATTTTCATAACGGCGACACCTGGGTTTTCTCTTGTTATTGGGCCGCCAAAATTTCTCCACGCCCGCTCGGCCCCTCACCGGCGCGGCTAATGGTTTCCCTGTCTCGTCCCAGCAGATACGCTCCCCGGATGCTGCTGAGGCGGCTGATCACACCCTCTGGCGTTATTACTATTCTGTGAAGCCCGTATCACGTTAGTATGATACTGGTTTCTGTCATTCCTGTTATTATTTGCATTGTACCGATTGTTATTACGGTCCGAACCATTATTGTTATTGCTGCGGTATGCATTATTCCCATGGTTATCATTGTTGTGGTTGCTGTGGTACTCGTTGTTGTTACCACGGCCTCTACCACTGTCGCGATTATTGCGCCAATTGTCCTCGTCCTCAACTCTTTCCAGGAAATCATTCACTGTCCTATAATTGCTTCCTACGTAGCGTTTTGTATCATCTGGAAGCTTCTTGTAGAGTTCCCAGACTATTTCGGATTCCGTGCGGCGATCACGCAAATATTCCAACTTGCGGATCCAGCCCTCACAAAACTCCTTCATCGAGCCGCGCGAATTCGCATCGAAAGGCCTCGATACAACAAATTCGCGCCAAACACCTTGCTGTTTTTGCTCTGACCAGTATTCAGCCAGAAACAAATTTTTAAACTCGTCAAAAGTCAGGTTCGTAATGTTGAGGTTTAAGCCCCAACGCTTGGCATCACCAGCCAGCACATCAATAACCGCATTAATTTTTCTCTCATTAGTCCATGATCTGGGTAAAACTCTTTCACAATTTTTAATGAAATCCGTCGCGTGTATACCGCCTTTTTTCAAGGGGTCGAACCGCTCCTCTTTCGTCAACAATTCCGAACTATGTGCACAGATTGGCACATAGCTCTGTTTTTCGTCAAGTTTCTTTTCTAATTCCGACACTCTCGTAATTACTTGCCAAGTGGTTGTCGCAAGCGTTTCCACTTCCCTCTTTTTCTCTTCGCAGGTATTAGCCTGCTCCCTCACTTTAGTGTCTACTTCGGACACTATAGCCTTTAAAGTTTCCACCTTCTGTTGATCCTCTTTTTTCACTAATTGAATTTGTTCCGTCACCTTATTCTCGATGATCGGAGCAACTGCTTCTCCTACACTTTTCTCGATTCTGCTAATTTCGGAATCAAAACGAGTATTTATGCTCGCAATTTCCGCCTGAACGCCTATCATTTCCTGTTTAAGATTACCGATTTCGGTATTAATTACAACAATATCTTCTTTGATTTTATCAACTTTTGTATTAACAACTCCAACATTGTTGTTAACAACGTTAATAGCTTTGTTCTGATTGTCTAGCTTGGCCGATTGACTCTTGATTTCGTTAATCAAAACATTCAATAAATCAGTTAAATTCCCGGAAACTACCGGTTCCACTTCCGTAGCGGCTTCCTCTTTAATTGTCCCCCCGTATTCGTCATAAAGGGATTCAGGTTTGATTTTCCCTTCCGATTCCGAAACATTTTCTAAAGTTTGGAATTCCATTTCTGCTCTTTGTTGCGTTTCGGCGGTCGCGTCTTTCATGCTAGCCGCCTGCCCCTGAACAATGGGTACCGCGGTGCGCGTTTCCCACTGTTCGACCGATTGTTCCGTATCCAAGTCTACCAAATTTTGGCAATTGTTGCCTTCACTCATTTTAATAATTTTCAATATAAATGCCAAATCTCAAATATAATTAGGATTACTCCCACTACTTATTCTCGCTGACGTAACGGCCTGTATGTAACCAGTACTTTGTTACGAGATTTGCACAATGCAAAATTCGTGTCCAGAACAACCTCAAATCCGAAGATTGTCCTGTCACCAGGTCGCCACGTGTAACCTCCCCCCTCACTTTCCGACCTTAATGACAGTGAAAGATGAAACCGCGTGTACCTAATGGGAGTTTTGGAAAAGCAATCGTCACCGAAGTTAACCTGTCGGTAAAGAGGGAGGAAAGGGTTACATCTAAATGAAAGGAAATGTGCTAATGAAACTGGTGGAAATTAATTTTGAAAAGGGGTAAAGTTAATAAAGAAGGTAAATGTGCAGCCGTTACGTTAACAATTAACTAGCGGTAATTAGGTATTTGAGATTTGGGGGAAATCACGGTCGCCAGTCCTAAGGACAATTACTATAGTAACTGAAAAAGAAAGGTTATTACACATATAATTAGCACTAGAAGCGTGGCAACTGAAGGTTGACACGTGTAGTGTGAAAACTGAAAGTTTGTCAGAAGTAATAAATTTCGCTACACTCTGACTTAATTTAGCAAAAGAACTAATAAAACAGGAAAATCGAAAGTTAATTTAGTGACTGAAGTTAATAGTGAGTTTTCTTTCTGAAGCACATCGAAGTTCAGTAAAATACGGTTAGTCTTGGACTACCTCAACAATCATTTCAAAAGCTACTTGAATCTACGCAATTTAGAAAGAAGAGATTTAACTTTGAGCCTGAATTAAATGATTCTGAACAATTAACAATAGTAAAATTTAGTACGTACCAAGCTGAGCTGCAGTCACAGGTAAGCTAAAATATGGTAACAAAACTCGCACTCTTAATTTGTGCTTGTGTAATCTGAATATTGTAGCCAGCCAACTGAACTTTGAAATTAAAGCAGTGAAATAGAATTAGCTATATTACTTTAGTGCTGGCGTTTAAATTTCAACGACACTCGGGTTCATTTCGGAAAAGGAAGGGACCCTGCTTGGTAATGCAATTGGGACAATGAGCAACAAAGGTTCATGCTAAGTTGCTGTAATTCTGCGAGGCAAATGGAACAAGATTAAAAGCTGAGGTCTGCCATACAGTTCTAAAACTTTACGTGCGTCCAGTCTTCCTTGTCGGTTGATTGAAGGTTTGAAGCCGTCGGTCGAGGAGGTGGCGACAGTCACTCATTGTCGGCCGTCGCTGTTGCAGAAGCTGGATGTTGGCGCGCCTTCTTCTCGACACGGTCACCAGACGAAACGGGCTCTTGATGTGCGCTAGTTAATGTTTCCCGTCCGCGACACCATGTCAGAAACTATCATCGCAAGTCGAGCGCAATTACATGCTGCCAAACCCCGAAAGCGCGGCAACTCGCGGGAGCGTCACACAACACACCTGCTCCACTCGCTACTCCCGCCAGACTCCTTCCCTCAGCCCGCGCTCCACGCGGCAGAGTTAACACTACCAAAGATCCTACACACTTTGATTCTTCACACGACCTATCGACGTAATCGTTCGATAGCAGTTTTCCCTAGGCAAGACCCAGCGTAAAAATACAAATAATATTTACGAAACAAACCAATTATACATCGACATAAATGCATAAATATACAAATAGTAAAACAATTACAATATACAAAGAGACAGAAATGTCATATCTTGAGGTAACAAAGCAAGGAAAAAAAATAGTACAATAGATGGAAATAGGAGGATATGCATTTCCGGCGTTACAGACCATTCCCCTTCGCTACTGCTGTCCTTGCATGATCATTTCATTTTGCTTTGCGACTTTACGCATAGATATTTAATCGACGTGATTATGCCGAGCAGCAAACTATTAATACTGTATTCGAACATCATGGGTTTGTTTTTCCTACTCATCTGCATTAACTTACCTTTTTCTACCTTTAGAGCCAGCTGCAGTTCATCACGCGAAATAGGAATTTTGAGGGAGTCATCTTGTATCCTCTTACACCTTCCCGTACAATACGGCATCATCAGCAAGCAGCTGCTGCTTACCCTGTCCGCCAGATCATTTATGTACATAGAAAATAACAGCAGTCCTATCACACGTCCCTGGGCATTCCTGACGATACCCTTGTCTCTGATGAACACTCGTCGTCGAGGACAACAAACTGGGTTCTGTTACTTAAGAAGTCTTCCACTCACGTATCAGTGAACCTATTCCATATGCGTGCACCTTCTTTAACAACCTGCAATGGGGCGCCGTGTGAAATGCTTTACGGTAATCTAGGAATATGCAATTCGTCTGTTGCCCTTGATCTACGGTTCGCAGAATCTCACGAGAGAAAAAAGCGAGCGAATTTCCGCACGAGCGATGCTTCATAAAACCGTGCTGAATAGTGGTCAGAAGCTTTTCCCTCGCCAGGACATGTATTGTATTCGAACTGAGAATGTTTTAAAGGATTCTGCAGCAAACCGATGTTAAGGATATTGGTCTGTAATTCTGCGTGTTCGTTCTTTTACCCTCATTATATACAGGAGTCACCTGCTATTTTTTCCAGTTTCTTGAAAGCTTGCGCTGGACGAAAGCTTCTCGATAAAAGCACGGTAAGGAGCCAATGAGGCAGAGAATTGTCTGTGAAACCGAACTGGGATTCCATCAGGACCTGGTGACTCATTTTCGTTCAACTCTTCAGTTGTTACTCTACACTAGCGATGTTTATTATATGTCCTCCCATACGGGAGTCTGTGCGATGGTCAAACGACGGTATGTTGGTACGGTTCCCCCGCGTGAACGATTTCTTAAAAGCGAAATTTAAAACATTGGTTTTACTTTTGCTCCCTTCTATTGCCACACCACGCTGGTTAACGAATGACTGGACAGAAGCCTTCGATCCACTTAGCGATTTTTCGTAGTACCAGAATTTTCTCGAGTTTTCGGCTAGGTCTACTACTAAGGTATGACTCTGATAGTCGTATCCTTCAGGCATCGATGTTTTTACAGACGCTCGAATTCCTGTAAATTTTTGCGACTTTCATCACTTGTTGTCGTTTCCCTGGCTTGAAGCTCAACGTTACGTATGTCTATTGCAAATAATAATTTGTACCACATTGAACACATCAAGATGAACTGAAATGATTTCAAATATTCCGGAATGACCTTTAGTTCTGTATGTGCCTCCATATTCAAATTAAAGCTAAAAGCAAGTTCAGTCGACTTTTGTAATCCTAGCGATTGCTTAGCAAACGGACCTATAGCATCCATCCGTGCGCACCAACTCTTTTCCAACAGCGCGTGAAGGGGCGATCCAATATTTTCTTTTAAAAGTTTCCATCTTTGGAGACTAGACTGAAACACTTCATCAGTATCAGTTGATGGAAATTAACTATAACATCTCCACGTAGGCCTAGGTAGCAACAATATTTTTTTTTCTGCAGATTATGACGTACTGGTCGCGCCTTAGAAGCGGAAACATAATGTTTTGCATTTATTTAATCGCTAGTTATATAGGTATATGATCTTTAAAAGCGGTCCGACATGAGCAGTGAGGCCCTCCAGCGCTCTCGCCTCTTATTCAAAACCATATGTGTAGATTTTAAAATTTGCGTTTGATCCTTATTTGTATTGTTTATTGTACGGGGGACCTAGAAACAAGGGAGAGGCTTCGTCCTGGCATAGCCCTCAGTGGTTCACAACCCCACAACAGGCCGCAGCTGTTCACCCACCTCACCGCCGCCCCAACATGAACCGATGGTTATTGTGCGGTTCGGCTCCCACTCCCAGTGGACCCACCCCCTCCCCCCCCTCCCGGGAAAGTCTCATACCACACAAGTGTAACCCCAATGTTTGCGTGGTAGAGTAATTATGGTGTGCGCGTACTTGGAGACAGTGTTTGCGCAGTAATCGCCGACTGAGTGTAACTGAGCTGGAATAAGGGGAACTAGCCTGCATTCGCCGAGGTACATGGAAAACCGACTTAAAAACCATCCACAAGCTGGCCGGAGCACCGGACCTCGACACCAATCCGCCGGGCGGATTCGTGCCGGGGACCAGCACGCCTTCCCGCTCGGGAAGCATCGCGTTAAACCGCGCGGCTAGCCGGGCGGGCGTTGATTCTTATTTAGTCAGGCACCCGAGGCCCGAATCACACATACAACAGTCAGCGACATAATAGAAGGAGTAAATACCTCGAAATGGCAGTGGGCTCGTCATGTCGCTCGAAGAAAGGTTGTTAGACAGTCAAAACAAACAATAGCCTGGGGCCCAGTTTACCAAAACTGTTCGACGGGAGCACTATCGGACAGATGGGGGACAGTGACTTACAAAAAACAGCTGGATTCACTTAGCAATGAGAAGCCAGCCGACTCAGGAAGGTCACATCACCAAGTAACTGAAGTGGCTGTTGATGATGATGATGATGGTGGTGGTGGTGGTGGTGGTGGTGGTATGATGACTATAAGGTATGAAATTTAGCAGGTTAGGGACGTAGCACTCACTCATCCAGATACTGTCGTCATAACTGATTCACCATGTCGTCAGCGCAGTGGTGCCCGCTGCGTGAGAAACCTCCCACTCGGCAACTGCCGCCGGCGTGATTATGTACTTCTGCACCTCGAGCGGAGTGGAGTGAAGTGGTGGGGTTCATTTATAGCGTGCACCGCGAATCACTGCGACTCACTGGTTTGACCTCCACACGTGTCGCTGATGGAATTAACCTTGCCGCGCTACGAGGCGACGGGGCGCGGGGCAGGGGAGGGGGAGTCCACCTTCGTGTCTACTTCTGCATACGATGACGGAACAAAAACACAGTAAAAAAATGATTAATGCCGAGAGGATAATGGAATGTAGTCGAATTAAATCGGGTGATGCTGCGGGAATTAGATTAGGAAATGAGACGCTTAAAGTAGTAAACGAGTTTGGCTATTTGGGGAGCAAAATAACTGATGATGGTCGAAGTAGATAGGATATGAAATGTAGACTGGCACTGGCAAAGAAAGCGCTTCTGAGGAAGAGTAATTTGTTAACATCGAGTATAGATTTAAGTGTCAGGAAGTCGTATCTGAAAATATTTGTATGGAGTGTAGCCATGTATGGAAGTGAAACGTGGACGATAAATAGTTTAGACAAGAAGAGAATAGAAGCTTTCGAAATGTGCTACAGCAGAATGCTGAAGATTAGATGGGTAAATCACATAACTAATGAGGAGGTACTGAATAGAATTGGAGAGAAGAGAAATTTGTGGCACAACTTGACTAGAAAAAGGGATCGGTTCGTAGGGCATATTCTGAGGCATCAAAAGATCACCAATTTAATATTGGAGGGCAGCGTGGAGGGTAAAAATCGACACCGAGAGATGAATACACTAAACAGATTCAGAAGGATGTAGGTTGCAGTAGGTACTGGGTGATGAAGAAGCTCGCACAAGATAGAGCATGGAGAGCGGCATCAAACCAGTCTCTGAACTGAAGACCACAACGACAACAACAACAATGTAGAGAGACGAAAGTTCGGGAATACATTTGTCTAGGTAACATATTGTAGTGATTGACATGCAAGATCTCAAGCTATTGTGCGCGCGAGATAAGCCGCTGCAACTGTGATATGCTGGTATGTTAATAAACGGTGTAACCACCAGAATGTTGAATACAGGCATGCAAACGTGCATGTATTCTGTTATACAGGTACCCGATGTCAGTTTGTGGGATGGAGTCCCATGCCCGTTGCATTTGGTTGGGGCAATAAGGGGATGGTGAAGGCTGTTTCTGGGTGACGCTGGAGCTGTCGTCCGGCGATGCCGCATATATGCTCGACTGGAGACATTTCGTGATCGAGCAGGCCGAGGCAACTTGTCGATACTGTACAGCATGTTGGGTTCCAACAGCGGCATGTGGGCGAGCGTTATCCTGTTAGAAAAGACCCCCTGGAATGCTGTTCATGAATGGCAGCACAACAGGTCGAATCTGCATCTACATCTACATCCATACTCCGCAAGCCACCTGACGGTGTGTGGCGGAGGGTACCTTGAGTACCTCTATCGGTTCTCTCTTCTATTCCAGTCTCGTAGTGTTCGTGGAAAGAAGTATTGTCGGTATTCCTCTGTGTGGGCTCTAATCTTTCTGATTTTATCCTCATGGTCTCTTCGCGAGATATACGTAGAAGGGAGCAATATACTGCTTGACTCCTCGGTGAAGGTATGTTCTCGAAACTTCAACAAAAGCCCGTACCGAGCTACCGAGCGTCTCTCTTGCAGAGTCTTCCATTGGAGTTTATCTATCATTTCCGTAACGGTTTTGCGATTACTAAATGATCCTGTAACGAAGCGCGCTACTCTCCGTTGGATCTTCTCTATCTCTTCTATCAACCCTATCTGGTACGGATCCCACGCTGCTGAGCAGTATTCAAGCAGTGGGCGACAAGCGTATTGTAACCTACTTCCTTTGTTTTCGGATTGCATTTCCTTAGGATTCTTCCAATGAATCTCAGTCTGGCATCTGCTTTACCGACGATCAACTTTATATGATCATTCCATTTTAAATCACTCCTAATGCGTATTCCCAGATAATTTATGGAATTAACTGCTTCCAGTTGCTGACCTGCTGTATTGTAGCTAAATGATATGGGATCTATCTTTCTATGTATTCGCAGCACATTACACTTGTCTACATTGAGATTCAATTGCCATTCCCTGCGCCATGCGTCAATTCGCTGCAGATCCTCCTGCATTTCAGTACAATTTTCCATTGTTACAACCTCTCGATATACCACAGCATCATCCGCAAACAGCCTCAGTGAACTTCCGATGTCATCCACAAGGTCATTTGTGTATATTGTGAATAGCAACGGTCTTACGACACTCCCCTGCGGCACACCTGAAATCACTCTTACTTCGGAAGACTTCTCTCCATTGAGAATGACATGCTGCGTTCTGTTATCTAGGAACTCTTCAATCCAATCACACAATTGGTCTGATAGTCCATATGCTCTTACTTTGTTCTTTAAACGACTGTGGGGAACTGTATCGAACGCCTTGCGGAAGTCAAGAAACACGGCATCTACCTGTGAACCCGTGTCTATGGCCCTCTGAGTCTCGTGGACGAATAGCGCGAGCTGGGTTTCACACGATCGTCTTTTTCGAAACCCACGCTGATTCCTACAGAGTAGATTTCTAGTCTCCAGAAAAATCATTATACTCGAACATAATACGTATTCCAAAATTCTACAACTGATCGACGTTAGAGGTATAGGTCTATAGTTCTGCACATCTGTTCGACGTCCCTTCTTGAAAACGGGGATGACCTGTGCCCTTTTCCAATCCTTTGGAACGCTACGCTCTTCTAGAGACCTACGGTACACCGCTGCAATAAGGGGGGCAAGTCCCTTCGCGTACTCTGTGTAAAATCGAACTGGTATCCCATCAGGTCCAGCGGCCTTTCCTCTTTTGAGCGATTTTAATTGTTTCTCTATCCCTCTTTCGTCTATTTTGATATCTACCATTTTGTGGTGGTGGTTGTTGGGATGTTTAAGGGGGACTAAACAGCGAAGGTCATCAGTCCCCCTACCATTTTGTCATCTGTGCGACAATTAGAGAAGGAACTACAGTGCAGTCTTCCTCTGTGAAACAGCTTTGGAAAAAGACATTTAGTATTTCGGCCTTTAGTCTGTCATCACCAGATTGACTTAGAAATTTACAGTCAGGATGCGTGGAATAATCACGAGAATGCTCCTGCTCACATTTAAAATCGCACCCCAGGTGTAGGTGTAGCGTGCAGATCGTCTGGCTTGCGGCTCTCAGCTAGCGTCCTTCTAACCAACACACGGCCATCACTGGCACCGAGGCAGATCCAGCTCTCGTCGGAAAACACAATAGACTTCCATCCTGCCCTCCAAAGACCTCTCGCTTGACACCGTTGAAGTCGCTACAGGCTGTCTTGTCTCTGAGCTGCCCTCGAAGTAACCGATTTTTAACAGTCCGTTGTGTCACAGTAGTGCCAATTTGTAATGAAGTTACTACTGCAGACGCAGTACGATGCGCCGGAGCCACACGCCGAACATGATGGTCTTCCCTCTCGGTAGTGCCACGTGTCCGTCCGGAGCTCAGTCTTCTTGCGACCTTACATTCTCCCGTTACCATCACTGCCAACGATCTTGCACAGTGGCTACATTCTTGCCAGGACTTTCTGCAGTATAGCAGAAGGAACATCCAGCTTCTCGTAGCCCTATTACACGACGTCGTTCAAACTCAGTGAGGTGTTGATAATGGCGTCTTTGTCGCCTTAAAAGCATTCTTGACTACCGTCAACTCACCGTGCCCAGTCTCAAAGGTAACTACCGCTCACGACCGTTACAGCGCATATTTAAAGCAAAAATTATTTTCATCCTCATAGTGGCGCTGCTAACACCACTCTTGTGCGACTGCAGCGAAATTTAAATAAACATCAACTTGCAGATGTGGAAACATGTCTACCAACTTTCGTTTATGTCGCACAACTCTTTCTTGGTGTTGCGATTTTATTCTCCGTCAGTACGTAAAGGGTGATTTAGCTAAGCTCTCACCTCAAATGCTTCCGAGACCATTTAACATATCGTGAATCTATTTTCACACAGATGAGTTGTGAGAAAGTGCTCACCAAACAATATCTAGTCTCTTTTAATAGCTGTATTATTGTATTTACACAGACATGTTTATGAACTTCGAATTTTCAAATGGGACTATAGATTTTTAAATGCATGAAACGGCGCTGTTTATTTGTCTTTTATTACAACTATCAGTTTCTTCTTACACCATCGTCAAGGTTCCTGTGTACTACAAACAAAGCACGAAACAACTAGAAACGCAAGCGAAAAGTCCAATCAGTTATGCATGGATGGTATAATTTAATATTTGTCAAAGGTCAAATATTAATAACATATCATAGTATATCATATCAATACCCGCCAGGTTAGCCGAGCGCGTAGCCGGCACGGTAGCTCAGCGTGTTCGATCAGAGGGTTAGCTGCCCTCTGTAATAAAAAAAACTGAGTTAATCGATCAACAACGAACTTAAAACGGATGTCTTACGACGTCCGCCCCGAGCAGATGCAACAAAAGAAAGCGAACAAAATGAGATTAAAAAAAGCGCGCTAACGCGCCGCTTCCTGGACACGGGTAGGAGCACCGGCCCCGGATCGAAACCGCCCGGCGGATTAACGACGAGGGCCGGGGAGCTGGCCAGCCTGGATGTGGTTTTTAGGCGGTTTTCCACATCCCCCTTTGTGAATACCGGGCAGGTCCCCACGTCCCGCCTCAGTTACACAGGTCGCAGACATATGAACACTTTTGCACTATTCCATAGCTTACACCAGTTGCAGACAGTTGGGGTACACTGATTCCTTCCCAGGGGGTACGGGGTGGCGGCAGGAAGGACATCTGGCCACCCCTTCAACTAACATTGCCACATCCGATTAACTATGCCGACCCTGCGAATCTGCGGGAAAAACGGCACATGCAAAGGAAAGAAAGAGAAAGAAAGAAAGTATATCATATCAATATGGCAGGCCATATAATCTGAACTGTTGAACATCTACAGAACCAAACATTGCACAAGAGGTGCAACAGAACCATTACACAAGGGGTGGTATTTCCACAAAGATCAAAGTGAAATCACAGTTATAACTAATCGTTAGCTGAATGTAAACCATAGATGTTCGTTATGGAGGGAAAAAAAAAACAACAACGAAAAACCGATATAACTAACACTGTGACACAGTTATGTAACAGAGTTACTTGTTTCATTCCTTACACTACCATGTACGTAATGATTCCAGACTACTACTGTGCTAAATTTTAGGCATATAACTTTTTAGGAGGATACACTATGACTTAGATAAAGTTTCTAGTTGGTGCGTTGAATGGGAGATAGCTCTAAATGTCGAAAAATAAGTTAATGCGGATGATCAGGAAGAACAGATTAGATTAGAGTAGTTTTTCGTTCCATAGATTCGTGCTGAGGAGGTCTTCGTGGATGTGGAACATGTTAATTTTTTTAAGCTGAAATAACAATACTAATAGTATGTGTGTGTATATATATATATATATATATATATATATATATATATATATATATATATATATATATAATACATCATTTGTTTCTATTAAAAAATTCGTCAATGGAGTAGGAGGAGTTGGTCACTAGTAAGTCTTTCAGGCTCCTTTTAAACTGATCTTTATTTGTAACTAAATTTTTTATGTTTGCTGGCAAATTATTGAAGATCGGTGTTCCTGAGTAGTGGACCCCTTTTTGAACTAAAGTAAGTGCTGTTAAGTCCTTGTGCAGATCATTTTTGTTCCTGGTATTGTATGTATGAACTGAGCTGTTTGTTGGAAAAAGAGATATATTATTTAGGACAAATTTCATTAAGGAGTAAATATACTGAGAGGCAGTAGTTAGTGTACCCAGTTCTTTGAAGAGGTTTCTACATGACGTCCGTGAATTTACTCCACAAATAATACGTATTACACGCTTTTGGACTCTGAAAACTTTTGTTTGACTTGAAGAGTTACCCCAAGATATTATACCGTATGACATTATGGAATGAAAGTAGGCTAAGTATGCAAGCTTTTTCATTTTTATGTCGCCTATGTCAGCTAACACTCGAATTGCAAATACAGATTTGTTAAGGCGTTTCTGCAGTTCTGTTGCGTGCTCCTCCCAACTGAATTTATTATCAAGTTGTAATCCCAGGAATTTAAGACTGTCAACGTCTTCTATCTGCTCTTCTTCATACTTTATGCATATGCTGGGTGGGAACCTCTTACAGGTTCTGAATTGCATATAGTGAGTATTTTTCGAAGTTTAATGTCAGTGAGTTGGCTTTTAACCATGTATTAATATCCATGAAAATATCATTAGCAGATCTTTCTAGAACTACACTCGACATACTATTTATTGCAATACTTGTGTCATCTGCAAACAAAACGAACTCTGCTTCTGGCAGTGTAACTGATGAGAAATCATTAATGTACACAAGAAAAAGCAATGGCCCTAAGATGGGTCCTTGTGGGACACCACTTCTAATTTCTTCCCATTCTGATGATGACTGATAACTTAATTCACTAGTCCCTTGCACTGACACCCTTTGTTTCCTGTTAGCGAGGTATGACTTGAACCATTTTGCAGCACTGCCCTTGACACCATAGAATTCTAATTTATTTAAAAGGATGTTGTGGTTCACACAATCAAATTCCTTTGACAAATCAAAAAAAATACCTGCTGCTTGTAATTTGTTGTTTAACGAATTAAGTACATTTTCTCTGTAGGTGTAAATAGTCTTCTCGATATCAGAACCTTTCAGAAATCCAAACTGTGTTCTTGATAATATGTTATTTGTGGTCAGATGGTTGAGAAGCTGCCTGTACATTACTTTTTCTAAAATTTTTGAGAATGTTGGCAAAAGTGAGATTGGTCTGTAGTTTGATGGTATCTCTTTATCCCCTTTCTTGAATAGAGGCTTAACATCTGCATGTTTTAGCCAGTCAGGAAATGTCCCAATTATAATTGACTGGTTACACAAGTAAATTAGAATTGTACTAAACTCACAAGAACATGCTTTTATTAACTTTGTTGATATTTCATTGTAACCACTAGAATGCTTTGTTTTATTTTATTATGGAAGTTATTTCTTTTGGTGAAGTGAGTGGCATATTCACGTACCTGAAGTTATTTGTAAAGGCTAGTTTCAGATATTCAAGGGCATTATTTACTGATCCTGACAATCCCATTCTATCAGTAACGGATATAAAGTACTGTAATGTTCAGATACAGGATTAGTAGTGCCCTGTTTGACACAGTCAAATCTTTTAAATACCTGATGTAACACTGCAAAGCGATATGAAATGGAACGAGCATTTGAGGATTGTAATAGGGAAGACGAATCGCCGACTTCGGTTTGTTGGCAGAATTTTTGGAAAGTGTGGTTCATCTGCAAAGGAGAGCGCATATAGGACGCTTGTGCGACCTATTCTTGGGCACTGCTCGAGTGTTTGGGATCCGCACCAGGTCGGATTAAAGGAAGACGTCGAAGCAATTCGAAGGAAGCAAATCTGACCGCCCGCCTCTAAATCGCTTCGATGTCTTCCTGGTGTGAATCCCAAACATTCGAACAGTACTCAAGAATGGGTCCCACTCGCACCCTATACGCCGTCTCTTAATGGATGAGCTAGACATTCCCAAAATTCTCCGAATGTAAAAAAGTCCAGCATTCGCTTACACCAACTACCAACTGACGTGCTCATTTCGCAATGTTACGTTTAGTTATTTAATGGACGCGACTGTTTCAATCAGCACGTTACTAATGGTGTATTCGACTGTTACAGGATTGTTTTTCCTTCTCATCCGTGTCAACTTACATTTTTCTATACTTAGAGTAAGCTGCCATTCGTCACACCAACTACAAATTCTGTCTAAGCCACCTTGCTTCGCCTTACAGTCACTCAAGGACGAAACCTTCCTGTACATCACAGCATCAACACCAAACAATCGCAGATTACTGTCCACCTTGTCTGCCAAATAGTTTGTGTATTGTGCCGTGTGCTCCTGCGATTTGATTGTTCCGGTGTAGTGTGTTCTATCTCTTTCGATTCGCTTTGCGGTGCGTGGGTTGGTGCGCCCTCTGGGATTCCGTGCGGGAAGCCGAAAGGGAGTCTCGGGCAGAGAGGGAGAGGGGGGGGGAGAGGGAGAGGGAGGGAGAGAGAGAGAGAGAGAGAGAGAGAGAGAGAGAGAGACGAGCGGGCCTGGGCGGAGCGACGCCGGAAGATCGCGGAAGTCGCGTCGGCAAGTGGTGTGTGTGTGGCAGTTGCATTGGGGCCGGCCGAGCAGCGGAACTTGAGATGCTGCAGTGACTCGCTGTCGTTCGTTGTTCTGTTTACGTGTTCAACCTTCCTCACGCTGTGGCTACGGGCTAGTGTTATTCTGGCCATTACCTTATTAGCGGCACTTGGGTTAATATTGTTAAAGGTGAGCTGTTAGTTTGGTGCATCTTCATCTGGTGGAGTTACAGCGAGACTTCTTTCCGTCTCATTCTGGCTTGCGCTGCTGAGTAGTGAGTGTTCCCACGTCGCGTGTCGAAATACTGACTTGTGCCCTGGTTGATTTACGTATGAACTGGAGTGCCTATGTGGGCGTGTTTGCTTAAATTGTTGAAGAAGTGTTTCACGATACCCTTACTTGAGTGTCTTTAAATTGCATTTCAGTTCGTTACTGAACTTATATGAGTTAAGGGACCACCAAATTGTCACGCTAATCAAGTAAAGTTTAAGTCTACTGTGACACCACTGTTTACCTGTAGGCCTACGACTATTGATGGATTTCTGTGGTAAAATTCAAATGGAGGCACTGTCTTGTTAACTTGTCTGACCTGAATGTGCTTGCCTTGTAAAACAGTTCATTACTGATTCTGAGTAGTTTAATCAGTGGTAAGGCACTCGTTATTCTGGATCAGACTGTACCTGGCATTGACTGCATTGTGTTGGTAAATCGGTGTGCTACGTAAGATTATAACGCTAGCGCCGTTGTGGGTAATATTTACCATTTAACTATATGAGTTGGTTCTGTGAATCATTGTGTAAGACAGTGCTGTAGTGGGCAGATATTGCTATACGTCTGTGATATTATTTCCTGTAAGCCATTGTGCCCATTAGGTTATGTAAGGCTTAAATACAGTGACCAGTTTGGTAATTTTCTGTTTCGTAATAACATTTTACAAGCATTACAATTTTGGGAAAGGTTTAAATCTCATATCTGCAGATTGTTTGGGGTTAGATAACATGATGATTCCTGTTAAATCAGCTGATGTACACTTAAATTGAACAAGTTATTTGTCAATATGTTGTTACCAGTACCTTGCATGACTTTTCTTGCGCAATAAATTAAAATTTATATTCTATCCTCAATTTGATGCTCAGCCTTCCACTCCAGCAGCCCCTGTATCCCGCTCCCAACCATATTATGTATATAGAGAACAGCAGCGGTCCTATTACACCTCGCTGGTGCATTCCTGTCAATACCCTTATCTCTGATGAATACTCACCGTCGAGAACGACGTACTTCGTTCTATTATTTAAAATGTCTTCGAGTTACTCTCATATCTGGGACCTAAACAGTACGCTCGGTTCTTTGTTAACAGCCTGCAGTGGGGCGCTGAGTCAAATGCTTTCCAGAAATGTAGGAATGCGGAATCAGCCTATTGCCCCTCATCCATAGTTCACAGTATATCATGTGAGAAAAGGGAAAGCTGAGATTCGCACGGGCGATGTTCTCTAAACCCGTGCTGATTGGTGGACAGGTGCTTTTCTGTCTCAAGAAGATTTATTATAGTCAAGAATTCTGCAGCAAACCAATGTTAAGGATATTGACCGTCGTTGTGCGGACCCGTCCTTTTACCTGCCTTATCTACAGGAGTCATCTGCACGTTTTTCCAGTCGCTTGGAGCTTTACCCTGGGTGAGTGAATCACGTTAAACGCAAACTAACAAGGGAACCTCCCCATCGCACCCCCCTCAGATTGAGTTATAAGTTGGCACAGTGGATAGGCCTTGAAAAACTGAACACAGATCAATCGAGAAAACAGGAAGAAGTTGTGTGGAACCATGAAAAAAAAAAATACAAACTGAGTAGTCCATGTGCAAGATAGGCAACATCAATTATAGAATGAGCTCAGGAGCGCCGTGGTCCCGTGGTTAGCGTGAGCAGCTGCCGAACGAGAGGTCCTTGGTTCACGTCTTCCCTCGAGTGAAAAGTTTACTTTCTTTATTTTCGCAAAGTTATGATCTGTCCGTTCGTTCATTGACGTCTCTGTTCACTGTAATAACTTTAGTGTCTGTGTTTTGCGACCGCACCGCAAAACCGTGCGATTAGTAGACGAAAGGACGTGCCTCTTCTATGGGAACCGAAAACATTTGATAGCAAGGTCGTAGGTCAACCGATTCCTCCACAGGAAAACACATCTGATATATTCTATACGACACTGGTGACGGCATGTGCGTCACATGACAGGAATATGTTGTCGACCCACCTAACTTGTACACTTGGCGAATTGATAAAAAGATTCTTCTACCTTGCCCGATTTAGGTTTTCTTGTGGGTGTGATAATCACTCCCAAAAAAGTGATGAAAACATAAGAGTTTGTCACATAAACTGCAACAAATGAATGCAACGGTTTCACAGTCGCACAGTGTTCCCTGTGCTCTGTCAAAACATATGTTTTTGACGTTTTCAATTTTTTCCGTGTGTAGACCGTCAAATCCTGCATATGTCCAAGCAAATCTGAACATGACCTGGAATTTTGGAGGGCGAAGTTGATTATGTGTGAGTGCCTGAACCTTGATAATTGTCTGAAAATAAAAAATTAAACTATTCACTCGATGGAAGACCTGAACCAAGGACCTCTCGTTCCGCAGTTGCTCACGCTAACCACGGGACCACGGCGCTCCTGAACTCATATTCTCCTTGATGTTGCCTATCTCACGCATGGACAACTCATTTTGTATATTTTGCTTATTTTTTCATAGTTCCACACAACTTCTTCTTGTCAACTTATAACTAAATCTGAGAGGGGTGCGATGGGGAGGTTCCCTTGTAAGTAAGGGGCCAATGCTTCCAGTTACTTCTCTCCGCCAAAGATGCCCATTTCTACGTCCTCCACCCGGTAGTCTGTGCGAAGGTCAAACGATGGTTGTTTGTACTTTAATGTTTTCTTAAACGCGAATTTTAAAGTTTCGGCTTTCCTTTTGCCATCTTCTTTTTCCGCACCGGACTGACGAGTGGCTGAAGAGAATCCTTCCGCCCACTTTGCGATTTTACGTGTGAGCAACATTTTCTCGGGTTCTCGCCAGGATATTTCGCTAAAGTATGACGGTGGATGTTGTATGCATTGCGCATCGATCTTCTTACAGGCGCACGAATTTCTACTTCCTTTTGCCTCTCGACATTTGAGAGTTCTTTTTTAAACCGACAGTGCAAAAGTATCAGGTTCCTCAGCATTCCGAATTTGGTTATTAAACCACGGAGGGTTTTTCCCAACCTTAATCCACTTTCTTGACATACACATCTCATCCATAATTCCTCTACGTCCGCCAAACTGGAACTAATGATGTCCATTCATTGCCTAAGTGGGATGCCAGAAATTGCTTATCTGCTTTTTCTAGCATAAATACTCTCCTAGCATTCTTGTTGGATTTATTAACTTTAGTAACCATGATCGTCATTGTGATCACTAATCCCTCTTTCTATTCTGAGACTGTCAATAAACTCAGGCCGGTTTGTAGCTACAACGTCTAAAATATGTACATTGCGTATGGGCTGTCGAACTGGTTTTTCAAGGCAGTTTTCGGAAAACGTGTTCGAAAGTACTTCACGAGACTGCCTGTTCGTACCACTTGCAGTGAATCCGTAGACATCCGAGTCTATATTTGGAAAATGTTGAGGGGACCTCATATGTACCAAAACTATGCCTGGACCTCATATGTACCAAAAATATTAAGTCGCCTTAATGAAGCAAGAGTCTGTAACATGCATGTGGTACACTTGAAGTCGTCTTAATGAAAGCAAGAGTTTGTAACGTCACGAATCACCATGACTGATCCCGCCTCCCTTAGATATATGTTTCGAGATGAAATACTTGTATTCATTTCTTGATGGAATAAACATATACTGAAAGCTAACACTCATATATTCTTTGCCACTTTGCCACATCATCACATCATAACCCCCCCACCCCCACCCCGAACTACAAATACAAATTGATCTTCCCAAAAGCCAGGAGGCAAAGTGATGTGAGTCGGCGTATGTTTGACACACTACTGAGCGTACACTTTCCTTCGATGATTCACAACTGTTGCGACGGAATCAGGTGGAACGTAAAAGCATCCCGTATTTAACGCGAATTCGCCTAGGCCTGCTAATCGTGTCGTGATAACTTCACAGTCAGACACAATTTCGACCGCGATAGACACAATATTTTTCTCCACTTCAATGAAACCCCCCCCCCCCCCCTTGCTCCTATAACGTCTAATCTGTCTTTTCGATATACGTTTCGTGCCTCGCTAAATATTTCGGAGCTTTCTACTTCGGGTTTCAGCATAATTTGAGAGCGGCAACTTCGCTGGAGGGCAGTAAGTTCAGGAACTTTGTTACGAATACTTCAACAGTTTACCGTAAAAATTTAAAAATTTTGACAATCAAACTGTCTCTGCTTTGTACGCGACTGATTTTGCTTTCTGTGTGTAGACTAGCGAGCCCTCATCACAGGCCCTCAAACTACGGCATATATATTATATATAATGTTGTAATAACTTTCAAGATTGTACGGATGGACAAGTATTAGTTATATCCTGCCTTCTGTTTGTTGTTCGTAAGAAACATCCAAACATCTATGGTTGGATACACTTCGACAAGTTGACACACAGCTGATGATTAGTTGTAACTGGATATACCACCTATTGTGCTAGAATATCTGTTTGGTCCTGTAAATCTTTGGCATTTCGGCTAGGGCAATAATTATATGAATTCCCGTATTGAATTGGTATGATATGCGATCTATATTTAATCTTTTTCAAGTATTACTTTATACCACGTATGTATAGTAACTGATTGCACTTTACACGTTTCTAGTTGTTTCATGCTTTGTTTTGATGTGTACAAATATCATTGTGATGATTTAACCCGTAACTGGTAGTTATAGTAAAAGAGAATTAAACAGCTCTGTGTGTCATGCATTAAAAAAAAGTAACAGCTGTTGTTGGGAATCACCTAGAGAGAGAGAGAGAGAGAGAGAGAGAGAAGAGAAGAGAAGATGTAAGCCCTCTGTTGTTCCTAATTCACACAAACGATTTACGATACAATCTGAGCTGTGATTTACCGTCTTGTAAAGTCATCAGATGATCAAACCTAACTGCAAAATGATTTATACACGATATCTATATGGTTCAAAATGTGGCAATTGACTCTAAATAATGAAAAGTGTGAAGTCATCCACTTGAGTACTGAATGGAATCCGCTAAGCTTCAGTTTCACGATAAACCCCACACATCTAAAGTCTGTAAACTGAACTTAACACGTAGGCATTACAATTACGAATAACTTAAATTGGAACGATCACATAGATAATGTTGTGGGGAAAGCAAACCAATTTGTTGGCTGTATTTTCGCGAAATAAGTGAGCGAGTGGCACGAATTGCGGTGACAGTCATTAAAACCAAGTCGTTTGTCGCTGCGGCGGGATCTTCTCATGAAATTTCAATCAGCAACTTTTTCCTCAAAGTGTGAAAATATTTTGTTGGCGCCCACATACATAGGGAGGATGATCATCATAGTAAAACAACAGAAACAGAGCTCGCAAAACTTTTTCTCGTCGATACCCTTCCCTCTCCTACCACCCCCACCATAAAATGACGAAAGGAAAAAATTCTCGTTTACTAAATTTTCGCTGTTCATGCAGTAGAACATAATCACACAAGACGTTTTACTTTATTACTTCTTTACTACTAACTCAGTTTGCAACACGTTTAGCAGACAGTATTCACATATACCACTGAATGTGCCTGCAACATTATATTACTATACGAAGCACAGTTTAAGAGATATGGCGTCATACACATTGAGATGCCTCAAACAATAGCTCCTTCTTAAAACAGAGCGCAAATTACCGAGACTAAATTCATTCAGTGTTTGATAATGAGAGTACTTAGCGACTTTCAACAAATGTTAAACATAATTTGAGACCTTTCTAAACTTTTTCTAGCTTTCATGCTTAGTGTCAAATATTTAACACACTAATTTGTAAACTCAAAAATGGTTCAAATGGCTCTAAGCACTATTCGATCTAACATCTGAGGTCATCAGTCCCCTAGACTTAGAACTACTTAACCATAACTACCTTAGGACATCACACACATCCATGCCGGAGGCAGGATACGAACCTGCGCCGGCCGGTGTGGCCGAGCATTTCTAGGCGCTTCAGTCTGGAACCGCGCGACCGCTACGGTCGCAGGTTGGAATCCTGCCTCGGGCATGGATGTGTGTGATGTCCTTAGGTTAGTTAGGTTTAAGTAGTTCTAAGTTCTAGAGGACTGATGACCTCAGATGTTAAGTCCCATAGTGCTCAGAGCCATTTGAACCATTTTTGAACGAACCTGCGACCGTACCAGCAGGAGCGCGGTTCCGGACTGAAGCGCCTAGAAGCGATCGGACGGCAATTTGTAAACTAACAAGACGTTTGAAGTTGTTCTATACACGGGAGATCGATTCTTTAAAGTATCTGGGATGATGGGTTTACCGGTTGGTACCTATCACCATAGCCTCTATCTTTTGGCACCACACCAACTAATACATGTTGTTCACGTTTCAGACATTAGTGCTGACGTGTGTGTGTATACCTGGAACGCGTTGGATCGCAGAATTAGTTGTGTGAAAATACTGTGCGTCCTTTTCTTAAGACGAACCTGACTATAAACAATACAGGGTGCGGCAGCGTTCATGGTAGGATATTAAAAACACACGATCAGTCAGTAACTGTAATTTATTTGTTACGTCTTATGTCAATTAATATTTAAAGGTATGCCATTTACTAATGTTTAAGTCATTGTCCATTGCGTGGATCATTTTTTGAATATGACTCCTGTCAAATGATGCCCTTCTGCTCAACACATTCATCTAGGCGCCGTTGGAAGCTTACCATAACTCGACGTAAGGTATTCCCTGGGACACTGCCGACGGCAGTTCTGATGCGATCCTTCAACTCAGGAATGGTGGCACAACGTGTCCGGAACACTTCTTGCTTCAGGTAGCCCCAAGGAAAAAGTCTGTACATGAAAGGTCAGGTGAGCGAGGCGGCCAGGAAATGTCACCAAAACGGGAAATTACTCAACCGGGAAATGTCTGTCGCAAGAAATCCATTCAAATTCTGACCACCATTCCTGAGTTGAAGGATCGCATCAGAACTGCCGTCAGCAGTGTCCCAGGGAATACGTTACGTCGAGTTATGGAAAGCTTCCAACGCCGCCTAGATGAATGTGTTGTGCAGAGGTGCATCATTTGACAGGAGTCATATTCAAAAAATGATCCACGCAATAGACAATGACTTACACATTACTAAATGGCATACCTTTAAATATTAATTGACATAAGACGTAATAAATAAATTACAGTTACTGCCTGATGGTGTGTTTTTAATATCCTACTATGAACGCTGCTGCACGCTGTAGCTTTATCAATAATTACCATAAAAAGCAGAACAGCTTCTTGCACCGGACTGTTGCTCGAAATAAAGTCCTGATGCTTTTTACGTAAGTTTGATGAAATGAAAGATAACTCTACTTCTATGGATCAAATAATATATTTTCTCTAAAATCGACTTTATGGAGCCACTGGTAAAAGTAAGTAAATATGAATAGTTGATAGACAGTTGTATAACCTCTCTCGTCTATCTTCGTTCAGTCCCCTTTAAAATACATAAAAGCAGAAGCTATATTAATCTCGCTACTCAACCTCAAGAAGCCCTCACTGGTCTACCTCTAGCAGATGCTGAGAAAAAGAAATATCCAACAGAAAGAAAATCTAACATTTAAAAATGCATTGTGTTGTTCATTACCTACTAGAACAGTAATGACACTGGCTTCTTTCTAAATACCGAGAGAGCACTTTGAGGCACTGAATATCCGTTTAAATGTTTCGTTGTAATTTACGTTAGAACTGGTCTCAGGTCTTATGATACAGCTCAGAAATTGACTTCCCACATGAGCTGATGCGGAGGCATGTAGACTATCGTTTTTCTCTCGCTCTGTCTGTGTGTGGAGCAGGAAAGGTACAGGGTCCGTCATTCATCGTATGGTCGCTTGCGGAGAATGTATGCAGATATAGATACAGACGTAGATGTAGACATAGTCGCATGTTAATGTAACTTCATACACATACACAATATTGGTAGGTACATAAATGATTAGCGTTGCAATTCTCTGTCACAGGTGTAACGGCTACCATTAGTGTTATTACCAGATCTGGTAGAGTACATATGGCGTGTGAAAAGCAGCTGGTGGTGATTGATCACTGAAGGACACGGAGATGCTGCGTAAGTGGGTAAACCAGCAACATCAGCACCTACGAGAGATTGAAAGAGACTTCATTGTAGGTATCCATTTGGCCCGCAGGTCGAATAGTACAATATCTACCCCCCAGGGGGTCCACAACTCTTTTGTGGATACGTGCGTAGCGAGCACGGGACCCCGAGCTAATGTGGCCTTCCTTCCTTTCCGGGCTGCATACCTTCCCATTCCGCATCCTTCCCCATCCCTATCTTCGCCCCTCCTCCCCTCACCTCTGGCTCTTTCCTTCCCTTTCTCCCCATCTGGGAGTATGGTTTGTGCCTACGTCTGGAGACGGACGCTCGTAAATGTACTGCATTCTTCGCCTTTCTTGCTTTTATGTCTTCTTCCTTCCTTTGTCCTTCCCTTTTTCCTTACCTCTTCTCTTTCCTTTTTCTCCGCTGCGGCGTTTGAGACCTCTCTTCTTTCCTTTCCCTTTCTCTTTCTTCCTCCCTGTGCGTGTCTGAAGGCCGACCCACGCCCTTCGTGCGTAGCCGGTGACGGGGTAACGCGTAATTCCCTGCCCCGGGTAGACAGGTAGGACACGTACGTACCCCCTGGTAACGGCCAGGCCCAGGGAGGGGTGATTACCCGAGCTGATACCTTCCGAAAATGCCGATTGGTCCCTCCGTCCGTTTGTCGGGAGGTGTGACCTGAGGTGTGAACAATCACCTAAGGCGGGAGTGCCCTCAGAGAGGGCCCCCACAAGGGAGGAGCGCGCCATCGGAGACGCCGGTAATCATGGGGGATTCTTCCGCAATGGTTTCCTCACCTTCCACTATGTCTGCTCACAAACATAAGTATACTGAGTCTCAGCCACAGACGATTCTTCCATTGTTGCCACAGTTCCTTGTTGTTTCTCGGACTGATGAAGGTCACGACTTCTCCACGGTCAACCCTTTCATTATTCAGAAAGGTGTCGACGCAATTGCAGGTCCTGTAAAGTCTTGTTCCAGATTACGGAATGGCACCCTGTTGTTAGAAACACACAGTGCCCTCCAGGCACAAAAATTGCTGCGTACTTCTCTGCTCCACACCTTTCCTGTCCGGGTGGAACCGCACCGAACCTTAAATTCCTCGCGTGGAGTCGTTTATACACGCTCCCTCGATGGATTGTCTGACGAAGAAATTCAGCACTATCTGTCTGACCAGGGCGTAACGGCAGTTCATAGAGTAATGAAACGGGTTGACACGAACATCATTCCAACCCGCACTGTCTTCTTGACATTTGACACAGTTCAACTCCCATCGAAAATCAAAGCTGGCTATGAGATAATTTCCGTTCGCCCTTACGTCCCAAACCCTCCGCGTTGCTATCGATGTCAGCGGTTCAATCACACCAGCCAGTCCTGTTCCAATCCAGCCAAATGTGTTACGTGTGGCAAGGATGCCCATGAGGGTGCTTGTCCACCTCCATCCCCTCGCTGCATCAACTGTATGGGTGACCACGCTGCTTCCTCTCGAGATTGCCCCGTTTTTAAGGACGAAAAGCTCATCCAGGAAATAAGAGTGAAGGAAAAGGTGTCGACCTTTGCTGCTCGAAAATTATTCGCCAGTCGCAAGCCCACCGTGCCTCAGACAGGAAAATATAGCACTGTCCTTGCTTCTCCTCGGCCAACAAAGGAGGCGGCCACGCAGACTTGCGACCTCACCTTTAGTGCCACGGTCGTCAGATCGGCCAGCGCAAAGATCGCTCGTTCAACCTCACCACTTTCGCCTGCCCACTCTATGGCTCACCCTTCGTCGGGTTCTGCTAAATCTCGAGCCCAAAAGTCGGACGCCAAGTCTTCGAAAAAAGAGCATACTCGTGAAGAGTTTTTACGTACCGCAACTTCCCAACCATCGGTTCCTCCATCTAAACATCATTCTTCCAAGAAGGCTACAAAGAAACCCAGTTCCTCTCCTTCTCCGCCAAGGCGTGTCCCATCTACAGCACCACCTGGCGGAAATCGCCCTCGGCCGTCTTCTGTGTCGCCGAGGCGCACTGCTGGTGGCTGGTCAACCGGCCGATCGCTGGTGGCAGGAGCTGCTCCTGACCAACCTATGGATCAGGATCTTCTGCCTTCGGCTGACTGCCATTCCATGCTGTCGGTCGCTAGCTCCGAGCAGGCTTTGACTTGACAGCAACTTTGGTCACAGTCCTCCATTTTCTGTTCACACCATGTCCATTATCCACTGGAATATCCGCGGCATTCGAGCCAATAGGGATGAATTGTCGATCCTCTTAAGATCCTACTCGCCGGTCATCTTCTGTCTTCAGGAAACGAAGCTGCGTCCCCATGACCGCTTTGTT